>NC_046313.1:110163613-110792004 GCF_009819535.1 Lacerta agilis
AAATAACTACCAAAACAACCTTGATGAGTTACTGGCTAAAAATCTCATTTCACCGTTATGATCTATCAGTTTCCTCAGAAGGGAAAAGAAGAAGAAATTATATTTAGTGTAACTCAAGACAGCTTAGTTGCTGTTAAATATAGGGGGAGGATAAAAAACTTCAAACAAAAAGAACACTCCCAACTCGTGACTTTAATTAAGCTTCATTCCAAAGGTAGAAACCTAAATTTAAGTTCAAAGACAAGCTACATAGCTTGTAAAATACGTCAACAAGGGGCTATGCAAGCTCCCACAATCTTATTGTTACGAAGCTGTTGCAAAGACTGATGGAAAGCATTCCTAGTCACTGACTTATATATCAACTGGTACTTAATTCTTAAAGGCATTGTGCTCGCATGTTGTAGGGTGTGTCCAAACTTACCTACACATATTGTAATAATACAGTAAAACATATAAAAAGTTATATAAATGTAGGAAAAATTATCTCAACCTTTAATAATAGACCTGATCGAGCCTTTTGTTGAATAGCTGTACTTACTTATCAAACATTTATTAGGCATTTACAAGTAAAATCGCGAAAGAATCACATACAGGAACTTTAAAATATATATACACAAAGAAACAATTAAACTCATAGGCTGATTGTATGTGTTTATACGTAAAATCTAGAATTTCCTCCTGTTAAAGTACTCCTTGAAGCACTGCTGCCAAAAACTCGGCTACCCCCGCAGTCACCCCTTGGTCAATGTCAGAGAGACAGAATCCAACACTTCCACCATGCTGCGGTTTCAAACCGTCCAAAAGTGGGGACAACACGCGTTCACACAGCGTACTTTGTAGTGGAAAATAAAAGAGAATATGCTCTACAGTGTCCGGGACATTCAGGGAACATCTGCAGTATCTCTTGTTTCTGGGAATATTCTGGTATCTACCCCTGATAAATGCCGAGGGAAAGATATTCAGTAGGGCCAACATAAATGCCCTACATTGGGCTGGTATTCTTAGTTCAGTAACATAGTTGACCCTGCTATCTAGGATATTTAAATGATAGAATATGGGAGAGCAAATTTTATTTATAGCTGCCGCAATATTTTGTCTCTCAACATCCTTTAGTCTAATTAGGACATTGTGAAAGATATGTTGCTCGCTTGAATTGTACAAGGGCTCCAGCTCAATGCCTATTGATCTGATTTTATTTTCTAGGAGTTGGTACCATCTAGATTTATAGAGTCCTTAAGCTGGTAAAATGTGGGCTAGACAATGCTACCATTCAGTGGATTTCTAACTGCCTGACTGACCGAACCCAAAGGGTGCTCATTAACGGGTCCTCTTCATCCTGGAGAGAAGTGACTAGTGGGGTGCCACAGGGTTCTGTCTTGTCCTCCAGTCTTATTCAACATCTTTATCAATGACTTGGATGATGAGCTTGAGGGCATCCTGATCAAGTTTGCAGATGACACCAAATTGGGAGGGGTGGCTAATACCCCAGAGGAAAGGATCACACTTCAAAATGACCTTAACAGATTACAGAACTGGGCCAAGGCAAACAAGATGAATTTTAACAGGGAGAAATGTAAAGTTGGGGGGGGGAATGAAAGGCACAAATACAGGATGGGTGACACCTGGCTTGAGAGCAGTACATGTGAAAAGGATCTAGGAGTCTTGGTAGACCATAAACTTGACATGAGTCAACAGTGTAATGCAGCAGCTAAAAAAGCCAATGCAATTCTGGGCTGCATCAATAGGGTGGGGCTGCTAATCTTTAACCTGGGATGAGCAGGGGCGTTCCTAGCCCCTCGGCTGCCCGGGGCGGGAAGCCAAGGGGCACCCCTGGGGGGCGGGGCATCGTGGCGCGCGCGTGCGTCATGACGTCATGACGCACGCACGCGCGGCGACGGCCCGGCATCCCCGGGGGCGTGGCATCGCTGCGTGTGCGTCATGACGCACGCGCGCGCAGCGACGCCCCCGCCCCTGGGGTATGCCGGGCGGGGGCTTGGGAGCATCGGCGGGCTACAAAGAGCCCCGAAGCCGCAGCCATAGCGCAAAGGGCTGCCAGGCTGCGGCTTCGGGGCTCTTTGCCGCCCACCGAGGCTCCGGAAAGCGGCGGCCCGGCATCCCCGGGGGCGGGGCATCGCTGCGTGTGCGTCATGACGCACGCGCGCGCGGCGACGCCCCGCCCCCTGGGGTATGCCGGGCGGGGGCCTGGGAGCATCGGCGGGCTACAAAGAGCCCCGAAGCCGCACCCATAGCGCAAAGGGCTGCCAGGCTGCGGCTTCGGGGCTCTTTGCCGCCCACCGAGGCTCCGGAAAGCGGCGGCCCGGCATCCCCGGGGGCGGGGCATCGCTGCGTGTGCGTCATGACGCACGCGCGCGCGGCGACGCCCCGCCCCCTGGGGTATGCCGGGCGGGGGCCTGGGAGCATCGGCGGGCTACAAAGAGCCCCGAAGCCGCACCCATAGCGCAAAGGGCTGCCAGGCTGCGGCTTCGGGGCTCTTTGCCGCCCACCGAGGCTCCGGAAAGCGGCGGCCCGGCATCCCCGGGGGCGGGGCATCGCTGCGTGTGCGTCATGACGCACGCACGCGCGGCGACGCCCCGCCCCCTGGGGTATGCCGGGCGGGGGCTTGGGAGCATCGGCGGGCTACAAAGAGCCCCGAAGCCGCAGCCATAGCGCAAAGGGCTGCGAGGCTGCGGCTTCGGGGCTCTTTGCAGCCCACCGAGGCTCCGGAAAGCGGCGGCCCGGCATCCCTGGGGGCGGGGCATCGCTGCGTGTGCGTCATGACGCACGCGCGCGCAGCGACGCCCCCGCCCCTGGGGTATGCCGGGCCGCCACTTCGGGAGCCTCGTCCGTGCAGCGCTGCTGCTCCCGGGGTGACGGAGGGAGCGGCGGCGCATGGGAGTGGTGGGACGCGCCGCCGCTCCCTCCGTCACCCCGGGAGCAGCAGCACTGCACACACCCGCCTAGGGGCGGCACCAGGGGCGGCCCGCCCCCACCGCCCCCACCCTACGACGCCCCTGGGGATGAGCACTACACTTACCAGATACAAATCGAATAGCAGGGCCCCCAGGCGCTAGGAGGCAGCCTAGTGAAGCAAACATAGAAAAAGAAAGTGACAACCTGCTTGTAAGTGTCATTGTTACTTGGAAGGGAACATAGCATCTAGATCAAGGGAAGTAATAGTACCACTGTATTCCGCTCTTGTCAGACCTTACGTGGAATACTGTGTCCAGTTCTGGGCACCACAGTTCAAGAAGGATACTGACAAGCTGGAACGTGTCCAGAGGAGAGCAACCAAAATGGTCAAAGGCCTGGAAACGATGCCTTATGAGGAACGGCTTAGGGAGCTGGGTATGTTTAGCCTGGAGAAGAGAAGGTTAAGGGGGGATATGATAGCCATGTTCAAATATAGAAAAGGATGTCATATAGAGGAGGGAGAAAGGTTGTTTTCTGCTGCTCCAGAAAAGCGGACTGAAGCGTTTTTTGATTGTTGGAAAGGCTTCAAACCAACTTAGCACACTTAGCACACAAATGGAGCCCTGCAGGCTTCCTCCTGCGCACGTAACTGCTGTACGTTCCCCCTGCTCCTCCTGTGCCATCAGCAGAGTTCTCTTCTCTTATCTCGCGCAGCGGTGTGTGTGCATTGCCAGCAATTACAGACAACAGAGTCCGGCTTCTTTTCCTAATCTAGAAGCTTTATTTACAAGGCATTAAATCATTCCGGGAGAGACGCTCGACATTTTGCGTCTTCTCCTTCTCCAGCTCAAAAAACGAAAGAAAAAAAAGGATACAGGAACAACAAGTATCACATTACACATTACACAGCGTCTTCCGGTGACGCTCTTCCCCTTGTGGGTGGGACGACCTGGTTGAGCTTGTTAACTCTAAAAGCTCCAAACTTCTACACTGTAGTACCACTGTATTCTGCTCTGGTCAGACCTTACCTGGAATACTGTGTCCAGTTCTGGGCACCATGGTTCAAGAAGGATACTGACAAGCTGGAACGTGTTCAGAGGAGGGCAACCAAAATGGTCAAAGGCCTAGAAACGATGCCTTATGAGGAACGGCTTAGGGAGCTGGGTATGTTTAGCCTGGAGAAGAGAAGGTTAAGGGGTGATATGATAGCCATGTTCAAATATATAAAAAGATGTCATATAGAGGAGGGAGAAAGGTTGTTTTCTGCTGCTCCAGAGAAGCGGACACGGAGCAATGGATTCAAACTACAAGAAAGAAGATTTCACCTAAACATTAGGAAGAACTTCCTGACAGTAAGAGCTGTTCGACAGTGGAATTTGGTGCCAAGGAGTGTGGTGGAGTCTCCTTCTTTGGAGGTCTTTAAGCAGAAGCTTGACAGCCATCTGTCAGGAATGCTTTGATGGTGTTTCCTGCTTGGCAGGGGATTGGACTGAATGGCCCTTGTGGTCTCTTCCAACTCTATGATTCTATGAGTGTTATCCCCCCAGAGCGGTGCCCAGGCCGACCCGCCCCCACCCCCACATTGCTCCGCCCCTGGGGCATGGTGTTCAGAGTGCCGCAGCTTGTACGTGGGCGGCCAGTGGTTTGCCTCGCACCCAGAGGTCAAGCCTTGGCGTATCTGAGGGCAGAGGTTTGCCTCGCGCAGCACCAATTCCTACATTAGGGGTACCTTTACCTTTACCTTTTTATGTTGCCTGTGTAATTCCAATTAGTCTCATTGTACTGATTCTCATTTTGTTATTTAACACACAGTGCCTTATTGTTATTTTGTTTTCCCAGGTCTTATCAAAGAAGTTCTATCATTTATCAAGTTTATATTACAATAATCACACAAGATCTGCCAGGTGATTTTTGTTATCAAAATAATTTTTCAAATACTCTTTAAACATACAATACAGTAATTCATACAATATAATGATGTCCTAAATAAACACTTAATCAGATATATTTGCCTTCTGGAAAGCAGAGCAAGATGCTGAGGGAATCTGTATTATATCTGGAGGAAAGAAGTGGGGGGAAGGGAGCTCAGTGCACCCAGAAGACACCAGTTGTTGGTTGGAGTTGCGTCTGTACAAATTGCATAGCCTTTGACCCTCCATAAAGAAATGGGGAGGAATAATGAGCTGGAATAGCTGTCTAGAAGGAAAGGTAACCTGTGAACTTCATGTTGATTGACCACCCCAGCTCCCTGACCCCAAAAAGAGACTAGTATAGGGAGGCAGGTGAACATTACAGCTTAAACTCCCATGTTATGCTCTCCAGTAGCTATTCACTCAGACAGGGCTATTTTCATTCTGTTCTTAGTGTGTCCTTAGGGTGTTTTACGTTTCCTTTACCCCTTCCTTGCGCTCCTGACAATCAAACCTCCACGCCAATGCTTTTAGCCTCAGAAAAGGAGCTCCCCTTGGTGTCAAGGGAGGGGTCCAAGGGAGCATCTGGAGCCCTGCTATTCCTTCTGTCCCTGGCTCCTTCCCCTCCTCTCTTGACCATCCCAGGGCCACTCTTGACCCCACAGCAGGAGACGGGATCTGTCTGTGATGGTCCATGTCCTTGCTGGTTGAAGGACCACTTCCAGTTTCCTGGAGCTCCATCCTTCTTTCTCATGCAAGGTGGAGTCATGAAGCAGGTGAAGGCTGAGAACACCTAAGGGTGACACAGAGAGGGGCGTGGATTCTGCTTAACATTTCCTGTCTGGATCAAAGTCCCTGCACCAAAAGTGGTAGTGTGAGGGCACAATCAGTTTTATGGAGCTGCGTTGAAAGGCATTGCTTCGTGACACTAAGAGCCCCTACTCAATAAACAATTAACCATTAAGAGAATTTAAACTACATACACTGAAGGGTGGAGTGGTGTGTTGGGCCCAAGATCTTGGATACAATATTCACATGTATGAGTGTGAGAAACTATTCACTTGAATAAGAGAGAGAAACTTGGAAGGAGCCATAAAGTTTACAGCATGCTGTAGTCTCATAGAAAATATCATGAAGATGCTATACAGATGGCATCTTACCCCGACCAAATTGGCCTAAATGTATAAATATAGATCCGAAATGTGCTGGAGATGTAAAATTGGTAAAGGCTCGTATATGCATATGTGGTGGGAATGTAAGAGAATTTGGGGAGAAAATATATAATAAATTTAAAAAATATATTAAAATTCCCATTCATAAAGAGACCAGAAGCCAGAAGTCAGGAAAAAAAAATGCAGGCCCCTCTTCATGTATGCAACAGCAGCCAGAATTTTGGTTAACGAAGAACTGGAAAAGCGAAAAGTCTCCCACAAAAACCCAATAGCAGGTTAAAATGATAGAATACTTACAATTGGCAAACATAACACACTAAGAACTGGATGAGCGAATAGCTACTGGAGAACATAACAAGGGGTTTAGCTGTAATGCTCACCTGCCTCCCTAGATGAGTCCTTTCTTGGGGTCAGGGAGTTGGGGTGGTCAATCAACATGAAGTTTCCAGGGTAATCGAAGCAGAAGGTTAATAAAGAATGGATAATGTTTAAAGAGTATTTGAAAAATTATTGTGATAACAAAAATCTCCTGGCAGATCTTGATCCCAGAACGTCCCACTTCTCCATAGCAGAAGGGTGTCCAAACTTTTTTCAAAGAGGACCAGATTTGATGCGTGAGAGCTGACCATTTTTTTGAGCTTTTTATTGAGAACAGATAGGACCAAGCAGAAAATGGTGGACAGGAATGGGACGTTAACAGAGAGTGGCAGCGAGAAACTAATGCTGGGCAGAAGACAGGAGAGGGCGCCTGTGCGAGCCAATCAGTGGGACGGATAATGAGCAGGGCGCCTGTGCGAGAAGAGCACTAGCCATATGACAGGAACAGTCCACTGCTAACCGGGTCCTAGAGCCAGACAATGGATGCCAGCATGCAACGGTAGGCGGGTGGGTAGGCTATCCACAGGGAGGGGTGGCTAATACCCCAGAGGACAGGATCACACTTCAAGATGACCTTAACAGATTAGAGAACTGGGCCAAAGCAAACAAGATGAATTTTAACAGGGATAAATGTAAAGTACTACACTTGGGCAAAAGAAATGAAAGACACATATACAGGATGGGTGACACCTGGCTTCAGAGCAGTACATGTGAAAAGGATCCAGGAATCTTGGTAGACCATAAACTTGACATGAGTCAACAGTGTGATGCAGCAGCTAAAAAAGCCAATGCAATTCTGGGCTGCATCAATAGGAGTATAGCATCTAGATCAAGGGAAGTACCTGCTTGTAAGTGTCATTGTTACTTGGAAGGGAACATAGCATCTAGATCAAGAGAAGTAATAGTACCACTGTATTCCGCTCTTGTCAGACCTTACCTGGAATACTGTGTCCAGTTCTGGGCACCACAGTTCAAGAAGGATACTGACAAGCTGGAACGTGTCCAGAGGAGAGCAACCAAAATGGTCAAAGGCCTGGAAACAATGCCTTATGAGGAACGGCTTAGGGAGCTGGGTATGTTTAGCCTGGAGAAGAGAAGGTTAAGGGGTGATATGATAGCCATGTTCAAATATATAAAAGGATGACATATAGAGGAGGGAGAAATGTTGTTTTCTGCTGCTCTAGAGAAGCGGACATGGGGCAATGGATTCAAATTACAAGAAAGAAGATTTCACCTAAACATTAGGAAGAACTTCCTGACAGTAAGAGCTGCTCGACAGTGGAATTTGGTGCCAAGGAATGTGGTGGAGTCTCCTTCTTTGGAGGTCTTTAAGCGGAGGCTTGACAGCCATCTGTCAGGAATGCTTTGATGGTGTTTCCTGCTTGGCAGGGGGTTGGACTGGATGGCCCTTGTGGTCTCTTCCAACTCTATGATTCTAACCATAAACAGACCTTCCTTTGGGGCCAGATGAAACTTTCTATCAGGCCAGATTAGGCCCCCGGCCGGACTTTGGACATGCCTGCCTTAGGTCGTCCCTATTTTCATTGGAGAATTGCTGGAGGGTCAAGAGTTATCCGAGCCATCTGAAGGCAATCCTGTATAGGGAAGTTTTTTAATGTTTAACATTTTACTATTTTTTATATATGTTGGAAGCTGTGCAGAGTGCTAGGGCAACCTAATAAGATGTGTGGGTAATAAATAGTAAAATTTTCATTCTAAAATGGGATGTCCCTATTTTCATGAGATAAATATTTGTGGGTATGGAAAGATACCCGTTGCTCGGTCCCAGCTCCTGCCCACCCAGCAGTTCGAAAGCACGGCAAAGTGCAAATAGATAAATAGGTACCGCTCCAGCGGGAAGGTAAATGGTGTTTCTGTGCGCTGCTCTGGTTCGCCAGAAGCGGTCAGGGGTCCCTTTACCTTTACCTTATGGAAAGATAAGAGGCATTCAGGCCCCTTTTCTCCAGGAGGTTGCCATCGTTCCAGCTTCCTGAAATGGTATTTCAGGAATTTTTCATGTTGAGGATTTAGAAACCAGTGACTGCACACCAGATCACAAGGAGACTTATTAGTAGAACATACTGGATAGCTTATATGATGCAATATATATTCCAATTGTAATAGGAGTGCACCCCACCTGTACCCCACCTGCACCCCACTATCACCCCAATGAACAGAGAGGGGACCCACAGAACCCAGGTCCAAGGCAAGGCCACCTGGAGGGAGAGAGAGCCATGTTGATCCATTTCTTTCCAGAAGCAGAAGGGCAGGTTGGGGGGGGGGGAACGGACAGCGACAATCCTGATGTTCAGATGCAAAACTGACCGCTCATTATCTGATCACATCTCCGCACCCCACCCATGCCTATCGCCTGCAGCTGGATTAGCCTCTCCACCCAGCCTCTTGACCATTTGCATAATCTAAACCCATCAGCCAGACCCGCGCCACCCGTTGGGTCTACTACCAAAGCAGCAAGAAATAAACATTGAGATGTCAACTATAAACAAGGACAACCACCTTTATTCATAACAAAAGCATGGACATTTGCAATTCAGGAAATTCCAATCGCCGGCTCCACCCTGCATACAGAGATATACAGGACTGTTATCTAGTCAAAGGATGGACAGGAAAAAGCACTCAACCACCACTGTCAAATCCAATCACACAGTAAAATGTGCTTACCTTATGTAAAATCCCTTTTTCCCGCTCTTTTCGTGTCATTGACTTGTATGGAAACGGAAATGTATATAAGTCTCCTTGTACCATAAGTCGGGGTTCTCTGTTCGTCTGGGGAACCTCTGTTGCAACAGATCTTGGAATAAATGGGAAGGCTACGCTTTGCTTTTTCAGCTACGGTTCGTCTCTGTCATTTCAGCATAAGTGGGAGGCTCTGCAAATTACAGGGTCTTCCCCAGGGTAAAAATTCCGGAACTCCCCCTTGGGAAACGGTCCCTATTTTCTCCTTATTATAGTTTTAATTGGCTTACAACAATTGGCAACCAACGAAGGGACCCAAGTTTTCCGGAGATCTGAGGGTTCTGGGGACGAGGGAGCTCAGCGCGCACCCAGCTCTTTTGCAGGGAGAGCTTTCCCCCGCCCCAGGAACCAGGATCTCCGGCAGTAATTTGGAGTTCCAGCGGGACGCACCGAAGCAAAGCAACGCAACCGGGAAGGAAGTTTGTTTTTTGTTTTTCCTTTTTTTTCGTTAATTTGCAGGTTAAGAAACCCGGGAAGCCATCGAGAGAGCGCTAAGTGAGTATAAGGGACACGGTGTAAGGGGTGGATAAGTGACCGCAGCAACGAAAAATTCTGTTCTATCCCTTTTCTTTCCCTTCGCTCGGACTTTTGGTTAACAGCATAGCTGTAGGGCAGGGTGATAAAGCAGAACCAAAGTCCTGGGGTACAGTGCTCACGTCCAAAACGTGGCAACTGACCCGGTCCACTCTGACTCTCTTGTCAAAATTTACTATGTTTCCTCTTTAAATCTGATGGGCTGCTGTCAGGACGCAAGGTTGCCTTTTCCTTTCACAAAATCTATCCTGGGCTTACCGCTTCGGCATTGCACACGCAAGCGTTCGAAGGCAGGTAGTCCCTTTCCTTAGTTTGTAAGAGGCAGGAACGTTGCTGTCGGACCCTCAGCAATTATTATTGACACTAGTAAGGGGGGTCTCGAAGGTACTTGATCGCACCACAGCCTAGTAGCTAGAGGCCAACGGCTGGGCCACCTAGTAGTTAGCGCAAACGAACGGTAGGCAGATCACAGCCGGGGGCTGTGGGATCTAGAAGATCCGGGAGAAACGTGTCCCAGGATAGAGGGTTCTCCTAACCCGACTGCAGGATAAAAGGTCAGACCACACTTTTAGATAATGGGTGCACCCCAATCCAAGGAATTCCTTTCCCAGACTCCTGGTCAGAACAAAGCCCATCTGGCTTGGTCCTGGCTGGAACTCTGAGTCAGTTCTCTCCAATTTGTACTTTAAAATTGACATGACCAACTTATAAAATTGCAATTGGTACAGGATGAAGAAAAATGAAGGGTTGTAACTGTGGAAATGTTTGCTCAAACTTTGAAATTGGTCCTTTAAAGGAGGCTCATAAAACCACTTCATGTGGGACTTTCCCACTAACTTCGCTTAATGAAACAGGAAGTGAGCCAACTCCTTTATGGAAATATATGTTTACATGTTACATGTCTGTTATGTGTGTTGTCTGTTATACATGTGAGTCTGTTCCTTGTGTCTGTCATTTTGTTTTCCTTGTGTAACTTCAGTGAGTTTAAAAAGGCCAGAGAGAAACCCCCCCAAATATTATACAGTCTGAGAGCCTGTATGTTAGAGATCTTTGTTTTCCTTGAAGTAAATAAGAGAAGTAATCAAGGTTTAGAAAATGCAAGCTTGCTTAAATAATCTTATGTAAGTGATGGAATTTGTGTGTAAATGTTTTTTTGTTTTAAAGAGGCTGTAGAAAAGGGAGATTTGTAACTTTGAATTTTTATATAAAACTTTGAACTTGTGAACTCAGTGTTCAATACACAATTTTTTCTGCTGCAGAAGTCTAAAGTTTTACAAGATGAATTGCAGTGTCTGATTTTCATCAGCCTTAAGCCTTAAAAAAAAAGGGTTTTCTTTGTTCTGTCTGAGCTTTCCCTTCCCCATCGAAAAGGGGGGGATTTTTGCTAAAGGTACCCCCCATCTCACTTTCCTATGTATGGTTGTTTTAATTCTTAATTTGCTGCTAATACATTGGTTCATTAGGCTTCAAGAAAATTGTTCACTTTTACCTTCTAAAAAAAAAAATCACTTCTATCAAATCTATTGCTGTTTTATTATTTGTAGGTGGTTATATCAACTCTTGAATTAGTATTCCTTATAAAAGACTATCTCCCTATCAAATCTTAGGAAAACCGTCTGTTCACTTGTATCTTAAAAAAATAATTCTCGAAGAACTTGCCATCTCTAGTCTAAGGAAAAATCCTCACTCAAATTATCTTAAAGTCTGCTAAAGGGTTCTGTATAAAGATGGTACTTTTCTTTTGCTTTTAGTACATGTGTACTTGCATGATAGTTGTGTCTGTACATAAGAATGTGTTTCTGGTAGTACAAATCTTGTGAACCTTGTATTTTAGGGGGTTGGACTAGATGACCTCAGGGTACATTTCAACTCCCACTTTATAACTATGTGGAAGGCCATGTGTCTGCAAGCATTGGAGGGTAATTTTTAAATCCTGGTGTGGTTGTTGTTGTTCAGTCGTTCAGTCGTGTCCGACTCTTCGTGACCCCATGGACCAGAGTACGCCAGGCACGCCTATCCTTCACTGCCTCTCGCAGTTTGGCCAAACTCATGTTAGTAGCTTCAAGAACACTGTCCAACCATCTCATCCTCTGTCGTCCCCTTCTCCTTGTGCCCTCCATCTTTCCCAACATCAGGGTCTTTTCTAGGGATTCTTCTCTTCTCATGAGGTGGCCAAAGTACTGGAGCCTCAACTTCAGGATCTGTCCTTCTAGTGAGTACTCAGGGCTGATTTCTTTGAGAATGGATAGGTTTGATCTTCTTGCAGTCCACGGGACTCTCAAGAGTCTCCTCCAGCACCATAATTCAAAAGCATCAATTCTACGGCGATCAGCCTTCTTTATGGTCCAGCTCTCACTTCCGTACATTACTACTGGGAAAACCATAGCTTTAACTATACGGACCTTTGTCGGCAAGGTGATGTCTTTGCTTTTTAAGATGCTGTCTAGGTTTGTCATTGCTTTTCTCCCAAGAAGCAGGCGTCTTCTGATTTCGTGACTGCTGTCACCATCTGCAGTGATCATGGAACCCAAGAAAGTGAAATCTCTCACTGCCTCCATTTCTTCCCCTTCTATTTGCCAGGAGGTGATGGGACCAGTGGCCATGATCTTAGTTTTTTTGATGTTGAGCTTCAGACCATATTTTGCGCTCTCTTCTTTCACCCTCATTAAAAGGTTCTTCAATTCTTCCTCACTTTCTGCCATCAAGGTAGTATCATCAGCATATCTGAGGTTGTTGATATTTTTTCCGGCAATCTTAATTCCGGTTGGGGATTCATCCAGTCCAGCCTTTCGCATGATGTATTCTGCATATAAGTTAAATAAGCAGGGAGACAATATACAGCCTTGTCGTACTCCTTTCCCAATTTTGAACCAATCAGTTGTTCCATATCCAGTTCTAACTGTAGCTTCTTGTCCCACATACAGATTTCTCAGGAGGCAAATGAGGTGATCCGGCACTCCCATTTCTTTAAGAACTTGCCATAGTTTGCTGTGGTCGACACAGTCAAATGCTTTTGCATAATCAATGAAGCAGAAGTAGATGTTTTTCTGGAACTCTCTGGCTTTCTCCATAATCCAGCGCATGTTTGCAATTTGGTCTCTGGTTCCTCTGCCCCTTCGAAATCCAGCTTGCACTTCTGGGAGTTCTCGGTCCACATACTGCTTAAGCCTGCCTTGTAGAATTTTAAGCATAACCTTGCTAGCGTGTGAAATGAGTGCAATTGTGCGGTAGTTGGAGCATTCTTTGGCACTGCCCTTCTTTGGGATTGGGATGTAGACTGATCTTCTCCAATCCTCTGGCCACTGCTGAGTTTTCCAAACTTGCTGGCATATTGAGTGCAGCACCTTAACAGCATCCTCTTTTAAAATTTTAAATAGTTCAGCTGGAATATCATCACTTCCACTGGCCTTGTTGTTAGCAAGGCTTTCTAAGGCTGGTGTGGTGGTGGGTTGAAATTCAACCCAGCTTTCAGAGTTGAGAGTAGAGTGCTGTGTTTTGTTTTATAAAAGGAGCGATTACCAATTCACCTATTTTAAGTTTTAAAGTTTAAGCACATACAAGAGCCTTGAAGAGCCATTTTCCCATACATGAGGGAGCAGAGAATTTAGTCTGCCTTGGCTAAAATCACTGTGAATATTTGAATTTTATTCATTCTGACTCTGGCCATTTTTACTCATATATAAGGGAGCAGGTATTCTGCTAAATGACCAGAGGGGGCGCACACAAAATAATGATAGCCCACATACTCAAGTAGACTAATCAATGAGCCTTGACCATTTTCTCCTGTAAATAAAGGGCAGAATAATTTTGTCTGCAAATGGTACAATTGAGAATAGAAACCTGCACCCCAATTTCCTGTAGATAAAGGAGGCATAGCTCCCAATTTATTTTGCCTGGGGTATGATATGTTTATTTGGTACAGTAAACACGATCAGTGCCGAGACTTCATTAGGACTTTAATTTGACCAATCTTTAGTGCTGGTTTTGTGAAAGCGTAAATTGCTGGGTTTCTGTCTAAACCTACTCTTTCAAAATCTCCTCACCCTTCCCTTCCTTTATAAAAAAATAATTTAGCCAAGGGATGCAACTCTTTCAAGTGGTACAATAGGTTTCTAAATCATGAACTCTGTACATGCACAGAGGCTACTGACAAAGTTTATCCCTGCTAGGAGATTGCTCCAGGGGCCACCTGAATAACAACAAAAGAATTAAGTATTGGGGCTTTAAAATCCTAACATGCCAAATTATTTCCACAGGTAAAAATGAGAGTGCTCTCTTCAGGAGCTTATTTTTCTTTTCTTTTCTTTTTTGACAAAAGGGGGGGAGTTGAATTGTAAGGACATTTTTCTTTTCTTTTGACCAAGATTCTGTGCCCTAGGATTGAAAGGATGTAACAGCAGCCAGAATGGTCTCAAAATCACATGAGTTCCTCAAAGACATCCAACTGCTGTTGAATTAATAATTGTATGTTGTGTATATTATGTGTTATTATGTAGGAATGCTGAAATTTGTCTGATAGTGTGTTCTTTTTGTGTTTAATTGTTTTGTTTTTATGTTTAATGTATAGCGTATTGCCATGCATTTTATGTTTCAATAGATCAGGCTATTGCATAGTCCAGTATTTAGGTTAGACCAATTTATGACCACATTTCCTTGACCCACTGGATATCCAACCTCATCTACACATTTTAGATTGTTTGAATCATTTACCAAGAAGAAACTTCGAGATCCAAAACAAAAAACAAAACCCCAGATACATGAAGGTGTTTATGCTTTGATTTTGCAGGAATGTTTCCTTATATGTTAAATTATTATTTGGACCACTGCCTTTTTAGAATGGTTTTTCACAGATTGGTTTGGAACGTGAACCATGGGCATGTATAAATTTTAATTGGACTTCATTTGAATTGGACAATTGTATCCAAGGTGTCATTGGCTTACGTCCCTATAAATAGCAAGAGCGCAGGCCCACCCCTTTGAGAGCAGAACCAAAGCCACAGAGGCCCCAAAATGCGCAGGATGGGGCATTTTCTCTCCAGGGAGTGTCACACCTAACCACATGGGGTTAAAAGGCTTTAGGTCAAGTCAATGCAAGCCCTTACACCAGGGATGCATGTATGGGTGTTGCTGTGGCATGCTGAAGGTCAAGAGACCATAGGACAGCTAGCTTTGACACCTGGAAACACACACAAAAGACAGGAACAAAACAAACTGCATTTTCAGTCACTGGCGGACCTTCCTGGTAAATAAAGCATAGACCACTAGGGAGAAAATGTTTATCCCAAAGTGCTAGAATACCACAAGTAACAAGGCAGAGCTTGTAAGGTCATCGGGGCAGAGTGTTGTTCTTATGTGACCGGCCAGACCTTTAACATTTCAGCCCACCTCGGTGCCATCGCCTCCCTCACCGGTAACCTCCAAGATATCCTACATGAAGGTATTTCTGATCAGGATCTTTGGTCATGGCTCCCTAATTCCTCATGGATACATGAGACCGTAAAGGGGTTCATTTTTATTGCTGCCTCTTTGATTGCCATCGCTGTTTTCCTCTGTTGCTGCTTACAATGTTTTCCTGCTATAATGCGCTCGGCACAACCCTCCCCTATTCCCATCCAGGCTCCCTTGATGCAGCCCCGGGGAGCCCCTGTGTCCATCCCTATGTACCACTTAGGGGGAGGTGTGTATTCAACAAAGGATGTGCGGCAATAATTTTGTACCAAAATTAAGCCGCAGAGAGGGGAATGTAATAGGAGTGCACCCCACCTGTACCCCACCTGCACCCCACTATCACCCCAATGAACAGAGAGGGGACCCACAGAACCCAGGTCCAAGGCAAGGCCACCTGGAGGGAGAGAGAGCCATGTTGATCCATTTCTTTCCAGAAGTAGAAGGGCAGGTTGGGGGGGGGGGAACGGACAGCGACAATCCTGATGTTCAGATGCAAAACTGACCGCTCATTATCTGATCACATCTCCGCACCCCACCCATGCCTATCGCCTGCAGCTGGATTAGCCTCTCCACCCAGCCTCTTGACCATTTGCATAATCTAAACCCATCAGCCAGACCCGCGCCACCCGTTGGGTCTACTACCAAAGCAGCAAGAAATAAACATTGAGATGTCAACTATAAACAAGGACAACCACCTTTATTCATAACAAAAGCATGGACATTTGCAATTCAGGAAATTCCAATCGCCGGCTCCACCCTGCATACAGAGATATACAGGACTGTTATCTAGTCAAAGGATGGACAGGAAAAAGCACTCAACCACCACTGTCAAATCCAATCACACAGTAAAATGTGCTTACCTTATGTAAAATCCCTTTTTCCCGCTCTTTTCGTGTCATTGACTTGTATGGAAACGGAAATGTATATAAGTCTCCTTGTACCATAAGTCGGGGTTCTCTGTTCGTCTGGGGAACCTCTGTTGCAACAGATCTTGGAATAAATGGGAAGGCTACGCTTTGCTTTTTCAGCTACGGTTCGTCTCTGTCATTTCAGCATAAGTGGGAGGCTCTGCAAATTACAGGGTCTTCCCCAGGGTAAAAATTCCGGAACTCCCCCTTGGGAAACGGTCCCTATTTTCTCCTTATTATAGTTTTAATTGGCTTACAACACCAATGATGTGATAAATTTTGAAAAACAGCTTTCTAAACAAAACTCACTTATTACAGAAGACACAGAAATGGTATAGAAAGGGGAGGTTTTCTGGGGGGGGGGGTTAACCATTGGAATATTGTGTACACCATTTCAAGGTAACATCACACTTTATTTCTACTTTTTCTCACATGGGTCTTGAACCCACAACCCTGAAATTAAGCATCTCACGGAGGCTCTACGACAGCTCAGCGATTTGTGTACACGGGGACACAGCTGGTGGCGTGTGAAGACCCCTAGAAAAGGGTGGCAAAAGCTTGTTCCCAGCTGCTCCAGAGCTAGGAGTGGCTGACCAAATCTGAAAGGGTTTATCAGTTTGCCCCGACATTAAGAACAGAACCTCCAGGATCAGAAGCAGCGGGCCGCAAATACGAGGGCAGGGGAAGCAGCAGGGAGCTCTCTCCGCCTGCACGATGCCTTCGCCTTGCAAGGGGGCGCATCCAGCCTTGCAGCCTCCCAAGGCCCAGCCCACAGGCAGCGAGCTCCGATGCTCAGAGAGGCAGGAAACGGGGCCAGCCAGGGGGACTCGAGAGCGGCTGCACTTTCCTGTCCCCCCGCCGAGGAGAGCGGAGGAGCAGCGGCCAGTGGCCTGGCGAGTTTCCCCGGAGAGGAGCCGGATTCCGGTGCAGGGACGGAGCGAGGAGTCAGAGGTGCAAAAGGCGGGGGGGGGGAGGAGGGCGGAGGAGGGGAAGGGCGCCTCGCCTGGCAGGATCAGGCCCCGAGTCCAGCCGGAGGCTGCAGGGCGCCCCCCAACCGTGCAGGAAGGGGAAGGGGCTCAGCTCGGGGGCACGGCATCTGCAGGAGGGCACAGGGGCAAATCCTGGCATCTGTGGGTCACACTGGCACAGACCCTGCCTGAGACCCTGGAGAGCTGCTCCGTTTAGACCAGGTTTCCTCAAACATGGCCCTCTAGATGTTTTTGGCATACAACTCCCATGATCCCTAGCTTGCAGGACCAGTGGTCAGGCATGATGGGAATTGTAGTCTCAAAACATCTGGAGGGCCGAGTTTGAGGAAGCCTGCTTTAGACAATGCTGAGCTCAAGGGACACAATGAGGGGTCAAAGGCAACAGGCTCTCCCCAGCTGTGGTTCCCAGAAATTGGCGTTCAGAGCCATGCTGCCTCCAACAGTGGAGGCAGAACATCATGCTTAGTAGCCACTGACAACACAACAACAAACCTTTGGCTACAGACAAGATACTACGCATATACAATAAATGTTACTGGCTGCATTATAACACAAATAAAGTATGTTATTTACTGTATCATATTAACAGATGTGGGTGGTGCTGTTTTGTAAACCACTGAGCCTTGGGCTTGCCAATCGGAAGGTTGGCAGTTCGAATCCCCGCAACGGGGTGAGCTCCCGTTGCTCGGTCCCAGCTCCTGCCAACCTAGCAGTTTGAAAGCACATCAAAGTGCAAGTAGATAAATAGGTACCACTCCGACAGGATGGTAAATGACGTTTCCGTGCGCTACTCTGGTTTCGCCAGAAGTGGCTTAGTCATGCTGGCCACATGACCCGGAAAAACTGTCTGCGGACAAATGTCGGCTCCCTAGACCAGTGAAGCGAGATGAGCGCCGCAACCCCAGAGTCTTTGCAACTGGACTTAACAGTCAGGGTCCTTTACCTTTACCTTTATTAATATATCAACAAAGATGAATCCGTGTTTTTGCCTCCCTTGAATATAACCATATGACTTTTGCAATTGAAAAAATCATCAGGCGCCATTGGAATATTCTTAAGGATATTCCTGGGTGTAATAATACCCCCCTTTTTGCCAAACGTCACACAAAATCTTTAAAAGACATATTAGTACATACGGTCTTAAAATCCACACCCACACAATGCGTTTTTTCTAATCTTCCTCGTGGTTTTTTCAGGTGCAAGCATTGTACCGCTTGCAAATTTGCACTACAGGTTAAAGAGTTTACTAACAATAAAAGTTTTAAGTTTATTCTACAATCGTTTGCCACATGTGCTACTTCACATGTAATTTACGTGATCAGATGTCCTTGTGGGTCACACTCTCAGACCTATCAAAGTTAGAATATCGGAGCACCATTCCAGGATCAGGAATAATGTAATAGATGCTCCTCTAGTACAGCATTTTATTGAAGCATCTCATGTAACACAACTGTGGATCTATAGCATAATGGTGGCTGCAATGACCACAACTGTTACAAACAGAGGTTATATGGACAAACACTATAATGTTCTTCCTCTCTCGTAACACCAGAACTTGCAGGCATCAACTGAAAATGGAAGTCAGGACAGGATTCAGGATGGATAACAGGAAGGTCTTTTTCATGCAGTGCATAGTTAAACTATGGAAGTCACTTCCGCAAGAGGCAATCACTCTTATACACAACCCCAGTCTGTTAGATGCCCTTTAAAGAAAATATATCATGATGATCATCCCCTCTATTGCCAATCCTCACATCACTAAAAGCAACATTAAATGCATTGAGAGAGGAGAGGGAGAACCATTACATCTAGGAAGCTGACATGCTTTCTGTGATGGAATGATTGACCCAGCAGAATACTGAATTTCTCCCATAATTTTCTTCCCCATGATGTTTTGCATGCCATGGGTATACACAGAAGCACTGAATCTGTAAGCATGTCTTGTGTGGAGGGAGGGCTAGGAAGAAGAAGGATAAGTGAATTGTGTAAACTTGTCAATCTAACAGACTGGGGTTGTGTATGAGAGTGAGTGATTGGGATAATAATTTATAGCACCATTGTAATTTTTTCCGTCTCAGCTTCCATGGAGATAGTGTGGTACAAATTTCAATATAAGTACATAAAGCCAACAAAGAGACTCACAAGTTTATAGTGGCACCAGCTTTCCTGGTCAAAAATCCACTTTGTCAGATTGCAGCCCACAAAAGCTTAGGCCATAATACATTTATCAGCCTTTAAGGGCTGCTAAAGATAAATAAACAGAAACATAATTATTCTATGGACTTCCATCCTGCAGGAGACAGTGATGGCCAGCAACTTGGATAGCTTGGGGAAAAAAGGATTAAACTGATGGCTGTGCTCTGCCATCATGGTTCTAGGCAAAAATGCTTCTTAATACTAGTTTCTGGAAAGCACAGGAAGGCAGAGGGCTCTTGTGTTCAAATCCTGCTTACTGGTTTCCCACAGGCATCTGGTTGGCCCCTGTGAGAACGGGATGCTGGACTAGGTGGGCCTTTGCCCAATCCAGCAGACCCTTCTTATGTTCTAATATATTGCAATATTTTTACAGTTACATGTGGCATAATAACACTTAAGTTTTCCTTATTATCAGAACCTGAGATCATTTCCTCACTTGAAAAAAAACTACAGAGATGTGTCTAATAAGCCAATTCAACCATAGATCTGTGTTATAAACTGGTGCTGCTTTATTACCGGTATGTGTGAATGATCATGTGTTGCTATTGCCATTATCTCCTCTGCATTCCTAAAAAAATTGGAACATAGTGAGGACAGTAGAGAATGGACAAAGGCGTTAAAATAAGAGAAGGTGCAGATTGGGATTGATGATTTCTGTTTCCTCCCCTCCCCCCACTCCCAAACAGGTCAGAATTCTATGCAGCCATTTGTGAATTCATTGGGAAGAACTAAGAAACAGTTTAAATGCATGGAATGTGGGATGTGCTTTAATCACGTGGGAAGACTGAGGATACACCAACGAACTCAAACAGGGGAGAAACCATTTAAATGTATTGATTATGGAAAGAGCGTCAGTGAAAGTGGAGCATTTAGAAAACATCAACAAACTCACACAGGGGAGAAACCATTTGAATGTATTGAATGTGGAAAGATCTTCAGTGAAAGTGGAGCACTTAGAATACACCAACAAACTCACACAGGGGAGAAACCATTTGAATGTATTGAATGTGGAAAGAGCTTCAGTCAAAGTGGAGCACTTAGAAAACATTAACAAACTCACACAGGGGAGAAACTTGCTTGGGTATAGTCTTGTAGTCCAGTCCAGCCTTGTGCAGGTCTACAATCCTGTCCCTGACATCCTTGGACACCTCTTTGGTCTTTCTTAATAAAGAATGGATAATGTTTTAAGAGTATTTGGGGGGGGGGGAATTATAGTAACCAAAATCTCCTGGCAGATCTTGTGTGATTTTTGTAATATAAAATTTATAAATAAAATTATTGGAGGTCTTTAAGCAGAGACTTAACAGCCATCAGTCATGAATGCTTTGATGGTGTCTCCTGCTTGGCAGGGGGTTGGACTGGATGGCCCTTATGGCTCTTCCAACTCTATGATTCTATGATTCTATGAATCAAACCTCTTTGATACGATCTTGTAAAACAAAATAAAAATAAAGCACTGTGTGTTAAATAACAAAATGAGAAACAGTATGATGAGAATAATTGGAATTACATTTTAATTACTTTATTCCTTTATCTTTATCTTTTTCTTTATTTTTATTTTTCTTAGGTAAAATAGATGTAGATTGTATGAATGGTAGTTTGTGATGTTATTAATGTATTGTTGGGTATTGTTATGTAAGTTAATGTTTTTTGTTTAATAAAGAATAAAAAGAAAGAAAGAAAAGTGCTCAGAAACTTCAACTGGCTCAAAGAGGTGCAGACACATATCTGACCTGGGCTGGCTATAGGCAACATAAAAAGGTAAAAGTAAAGGTACCCCTGATCCAGAGCAGCACATGGAAACGCTGTTTACCTTCCGATCGGCAAGCCGTAGGCTCTGTTGTTTAGACCACAGCGCCACCCGCGTCCCTCTTATAGGCAACATAATTCTCCTTTATTAGTGAGAAGTGTGGTTCTCAAGGAAGAGGCAGCCCAGGAATACAAGGTAGGAATTCACCTTGAAACTTGCTAAAAAATATTGTATCCTTTCATAGCTTTTTATGAGGGTGTGGCTGCTAATCTTGAACCTAGGGTGAGCACAAAGAATTGGGCATCATTTCTTCTGTTATTAAAAATAAAATAAGATACTTTTATTCTTTTTTCATAAAAAAATCACAATTTTTAACAGGTGTGCAACGGTGCTCCTGTGCAATGCAATGTCAGAATAACAAAATAATATCTCCCAAGAGCCTTATTTTTAAAATATACAGCTAAAAAACCTTAAAACTCCTACAGCACTTACCAGATACAAAATCTAATAGCAGGGCCCCAAGGCACTAGGAGGCAACCTGATATTCACGTCTCTCCCCAAAAAAACCTCTGAGCTTTTGGTTTCTCTTTAGACACTCATCCATGGTCGCCTGGAGCATTTGAGGGAAAAGAGAGAGAACATTGTGCCATATGAAGGAAACATAGAAAAAAGAAAGTGACAACCTGTTTGTAAATGTCATTGTTACTTGGAAGGGCACAAGTGTTAAAATGTTTAATGTACATATAAAGCTGTGTTTGAATGCATTGTAATTAAAATGCTATGAAGAGGAGTTTCTGCTAGACTTAGGCAAGAGGTTCCACTCTGACAAAAGCATCAGAGGAGGCTGGTATCTTTCCCAATACAGTCGTACCTCTGGTTACGCTTGTTTCAGGTTGCGTTCATCATGGGATACGAATGCGTCAAACCTGGAAGTACCGGAATGGGTTACTTCCAGGTTTAGCCATTCGTGCATGCGCAGGTGTGCAAAATGAAATCATGCGCAGAAGCACCGAATCTCACCATACGCAGATGCGGCGCTTCATGTTGTGTTCAGCTCATGTTGCAAACGGGGCTCCGGAACTGATCTCGTTCGCAACCAGAGGTACCACTGTAACTCTTCGCTGGAGACAGAAGCTGTAGAGCTCTCACAGAAGGACGCTTAAAGGCGAGAAGCCAGTGTGTTATTGCTGAAGATGGCTAAGAGAAGCAGCAGCAGTTGCAAATAAGTTATGCAGTGATGAAGAAGCTTACGATCTCCCTCTGGGACCAGAGGGAGGAAAGTTTACTGAATTACAAGGACTGAACATTATTTGCAATCTGCTACTTTAGCATGTTCATCTTATTGTAAGACTGTTCAAGACTGTTCCGCAGTAAAGCTTCAAAAAAATTTCTTGTGATGGAGAGAACTCATTTCCACACAAGGTCCAGATAAGGAATTCCACGGAACAACTTTAACAACAAGTACTAGAAGGATCAAACCATGATGTAGCCATGCTCTTTTCCACCCCCTTCCAAGAATTGCAACAATCTGTTCCTCCAAATGGTTCTGCCACTACTGTGGTGCCTCGGGTTACACTGCCTTCGGGCTAGGTAACCTTCGGCTTGCGGTCCGCAAGAACCCGGAAGTGTTGGAACGCCCTGTGCTTTGGCCTGCAGAAACTTCAGGCTGCAGACAAGCCTCTAGAAAGGATTACGTCTGCAACCCGAGGTTCCACTGTATGCCCTGGGGGCCCCAATCTTTTCCCTGCCAATGAAAACTAATGAATAGGAGAACCTATCCATGTGCACTGGCACAAAAACCTTGGATATATACTCTGTAAAATAATGAATGTTTGCTACCCCCCTCTCCCCCCCGGCTCTCTCTCTCCACTTCTCAACTCCCCAACCTTATACTGTACAGAACATTAAAGTCTGTCTGGATTTCAAATAATTTAGTAAATAAAGTTTAAAAAAGCAAATATCCAACCCAGGACAATCTCAGAGCATAATCCCATAACATTGGAGTTAGAGAACAGAAAGAGAGAAAATAGAAGGTGGAGATTAAATGAGAGAATATTAAATGATGAAATAGAGGTGTTAAAGGCACAAGAATTATTAAAAGAATTTTTCGAGTTAAACAAGCCACAGGATACAGATATAAAGATAAGGTGGGACGCAAGTAAAGCTTATATTGGGGGATACTACATACAACAAATGGCAAGGAAAAGGAGAATATATGAAAAAAATGTAGAAAAAATAAAAGATGAATTAATGATTAATGAAAAAATGTTGGCCAAAGATCCTAAAGATAAAAAGATATTAGAAAAAAATTAAATTATTGCATAATCAGTATCCTTCATTATTAAATGTGGAAATCCAAAATAATCTAAAATGGATGAAACAAAGATCATTAGAATTTGCGAATAAACCCACTAAAATGCTAGCATGGCAATTGAAAAAGAAACAAAAAGAGAGGTTAATAGATCAAATTAAGGAGAATGGGAAAATAATAGATAAAGCAGATGAAATAAAGAAAAGATTTAGAGAGTATTTTAAAAACCTGTATAAATAAGGGAGAGAATCAGAGAAAGATTTCGGATTATCTTCAAGGGAAGGACATACCCAGAATAGAAAATGAGAATAAAGAATGGCTAAATGACCCAGTTATAACGCAGGAAATACATGAAACTATAGCAAGAACAAAATTGGGGAAAGCTCCAGCACCTGATGGTATCTCCGCTCTGCATTATAAAAAGATGGAGGAGGTGGTGGTAATTCCATTGAAAACACTCATAAACAATATTATGGCAGAAGGGAATATCCTAGAATCATGGAAATTGACACATATAACGATGATCCCAAAACAAGATAAAGACAGAAAGGAAATTAAGAACTATAGACCAATATCCTTGCTAAATAATGATTATAAAATATATGTGAGTATATTAGCTCAAAGATTAAAAAGAATAATGAATGAAATAATTGCACCAGATCAAACGGGGTTCATACCAGGAATGAAAATGCATAGTAATATGAGAATGGTTATAGATATTACAGAATACTTAGATTGGAACCCAGGGAAGCAAGCAGCACTGGTCTTAGTGGACGCAGAAAAAGCTTTCAATAAAGTATCCTGGGCATTCCTCTATAAGGTAATTGATAAAATGAATATATGAAAAAGAATGGAAACAGGACTCAAAGCAATCTATCAGGTGCAGAAAGCTAGCATAATAATAAATGGGGAGATGACGGGAAAATTTGATATAGAGAAGGGGACAAGACAGGGGTTCCTCTGTCTCCATTTTTATTTATTACAGTGTTAGAGGTTCTAAATCAGGTAATTAGATTAGATAAGGAGATAAAAGGAATAAAATTGGGAAGGGTGGGATATAAATTAAGAGCTTTCGCAGATGATATGATTGTCATGGTAGAAGACCCATTAGAAAGCATAAAGAAAGTAATAGGAAGAATGGAAGAGTTTGGCAAAGTAGCAGGGTTTAAAGTGAATAAAGAGAAAAAGAAGGTATTGATAAAAATTTAGATGAGAATAATAATAAAAAAAAACTGTTGGAACAGGAAACAGGATTGAAGATAGTTCAAAAAGCAAGGCATTTGGGAATAAATTTAACAATGAAAAATATAAATCTGTTTGAAGATAATTATGGGCAAGTACCGGTATGGGGAGAAATAAAGAAACAATTAAATATGTGGCAAAAGTTGAGGCTTTCAATGTGGGGGAGAATTGCAGCAGTTAAAATGAATATATTACCAAAAATGATGTTTTTATTTCAAATGCTGCCAATCATAGGAAAAACAAAGTGTTTTGACAGATGGAGGAAGGATGTATCAAGATTCATACGGCAAGGAAAAAATCCACAATTTAAATTTAAGCTATTGAAGGAGGATATAAAAAGAGGAGGATTCGGCCTCCCGGATCTAAGACTGTACTATGAAGCTTGCTGTCTGGAATGGTTAAAGGAATGGATAAGTTTAAACAATGGTGCAGTCCTGGATCTGGAAGGCTGGAATAATCGTTATGGGTGGCACGCATATTTGATATATGACAAAACAACAGTCCACAAAGAATTCTTAAATCATACTATAAGAAAATCTCTATATAAAACTTGGATAAAGTATAAATGGCTCTTGGAGCCGAAAATACCAAAGTGGGTGTCATCATTGGAAGCAATAGCATTAAATAAAAGTAATTCGGAAACAATTTGGCCTACCTACCAACAATTAACATTAAAAAAAGATGCGAGGTATCCAATTGAAACCATTGTTGTTGTTCAGTCGTTCAGTCGTGTCCGACACTTCGTGACCCCATGGACCAGAGCACGCCAGGCACGCCTATCCTTCACTGCCTCTCGCAGTTTGGCCAAACTCATGTTAGTAGCTTCGAGAACACTGTCCAACCATCTCATCCTCTGTCGTCCCCTTCTCCTTGTGCCCTCCATCTTTCCCAACATCAGGGTCTTTTCTAGGGATTCTTCTCTTCTCATGATGTGGCCAAAGTACTGGAGCCTCAACTTCAGGATCTGTCCTTCTAGTGAGTACTCAGGGCTGATTTCTTTGAGAATGGATAGGTTTGATCTTCTTGCAGTCCATGGGACTCTCAAGAGTCTCCTCCAGCACCATAATTCAAAAGCATCAATTCTACGGCGATCAGCCTTCTTTATGGTCCAGCTCTCACTTCCGTACATTACTACTGGGAAAACCATAGCTTTAACTATACGGACCTTTGTCGGCAAGGTGATGTCTTTGCTTTTTAAGATGCTGTCTAGGTTTGTCATTGCTTTTCTCCCAAGAAGCAGGCGTCTTCTAATTTCGTGACTGCTGTCACCATCTGCAGTGATCATGGAACCCAAGAAAGTGAAATCTCTCACTGCCTCCATTTCTTCCCCTTCTATTTGCCAGGAGGTGATGGGACCAGTGGCCATGATCTTAGTTTTTTTGATGTTGAGCTTCAGACCATATTTTGCGCTCTCTTCTTTCACCCTCATTAAAAGGTTCTTTAATCCTTCCTCACTTTCTGCCATCAAGGTAGTATCATCAGCATATCTGAGGTTGTTGATATTTTTTCCGGCAATCTTAATTCCGGTTGGGGATTCATCCAGTCCAGCCTTTCGCATGATGAGTTCTGCATATAAGTTAAATAAGCAGGGAGACAATATACAGCCTTGTCGTACTCCTTTCCCAATTTTGAACCAATCAGTTGTTCCATATCCCGTTCTAACTGTAGCTTCTTGTCCCACATAGAGATTTCTCAGGAGGCAAATGAGGTGATCCGGCACTCCCATTTCTTTAAGAACTTGCCATAGTTTGCTGTGGTCGACACAGTCAAATGCTTTTGCATAGTCAATGAAGCAGAAGTAGATATTTTTCTGGAACTCTCTGGCTTTCTCCATAATCCAGTGCATGTTTGCAATTTGGTCTCTGGTTCCTCTGCCCCTTCAAAATCCAGCTTGCACTTCTGGGAGTTCTCGGTCCACATACTGCTTAAGCCTGCCTTGTAGAATTTTAAGCATAACCTTGCTAGCGTGTGAAATGAGTGCAATTGTGCGGTAGTTGGAGCATTCTTTGGCACTGCCCTTCTTTGGGATTGGGATGTAGACTGATCTTCTCCAATCCTCTGGCCACTGCTGAGTTTTCCAAACTTGCTGGCATATTGAGTGTAGCACCTTAACAGCATCCTCTTTTAAAATTTTAAATAGTTCAGCTGGAATATCATCACTTCCACTGGCCTTGTTGTTAGCAAGGCTTTCTAAGGCCCATTTGACTTCACTCTCCAGGATGTCTGGCTCAAGGTCAGCAACCACATTACCTGGGGTGTATGAGACCTCCATATCTTTCTGGTATAATTCCTCTGTGTATTCTTGCCACCTCTTCTTGATGTCTTCTGCTTCTGTTAGGTCCTTTCCACTTTTGTCCTTAATTGTGGTAATCTTTGTACGAAATGTTCCTTTCATATCTCCAATTTTCTTGAATAAATCTCTGGTTTTTCCCATTCTGTTATTTTCCTCTATTTCTTTGCATTGCTCGTTTAGAAAGGCCCTCTTGTCTCTCCTTGCTATTCTTTGGAAATCTGCATTCAATTTCCTGTATCTTTCACGATCTCCTTCGCATTTTGCTTGTCTTCTCTCCCCCGCTATTTGTAAGGCCTCATTGGACAGCCACTTTGCTTTCTTGCATTTCTTTTTCATTGGGATGGTTTTCGTTGCTGTCTCCTGTATAATGTTACGAGCCTCCATCCACAGTTCTTCAGGTACTCTATCCACCAAATCTAAATCCTTGAACCTGTTCTTCACTTCAACTGTGTATTCATAAGGAATTTGATTTAGATTGTATCTTACTGGCCCAGTGGTTTTTCCTACTTTCTTCAGTTTAAGCTGGAATTTTGCTATAAGAAGCTGATGATCTGAGCCACAGTCAGCTCCAGGTCTTGTTTTTGCTGAGTGTATAGAGCTTCTCCATCTTTGGCTGCAGAGAATATAATCAATCTGATTTCGATGTTGCCCATCTAGTGATGTCCATGTGTAGAGTCGTCTCTTGTGTTGTTGGAAAAGAGTGTTTGTGATGACCAGCTTGTTCTCTTGACAGAACTCTATTAGCCTTTGCCCTGCTTCATTTTGATCTCCAAGGCCAAACTTGCCAGTTGTTCCTTTTATCTCTTGACTCCCTACTTTAGCATTCCAATCCCCTATAATGAGAAGAACATCCTTCTTTGGTGTCATTTCTATAAGGTGTTGTAAGTCTTCATAGAATTGGTCAATTTCGGTTTCTTCAGCACTGGTAGTTGGTGCATAAACTTGGATTACTGTGATGTTAAAAGGACTGCCTTGGATTCGTATCGAGATCATTCTATCATTTTTGAAATTGCATCCCAGTACAGCTTTCGCCACTCTTTTGTTGACTATGAGGGCCACTCCATTTCTTTTACGGGATTCCTGCCCACAGTAGTAGATATGATAGTCATCCGAACTGAATTCGCCCATTCCTGTCCATTTTAGTTCACTGATGCCTAGGATGTCAATGTTTATTCTTGCCATCTCATTTTTTACCACATCCAGCTTACCAAGGTTCATGGTTCTTACATTCCAGGTTCCTATGCAATACTTTTCTTTACAGCATTGGACTTTCCTTTCGCTTCCAGGCATATCCGCAACTGAGCGTCCTTTCGGCTTTGGCCCAGCCGCTTCATCAGCTCTGGATCTACTTGTACTTGTTCTCCGCTCTTCCCCAGTAGCATGTTGGACGCCTTCCGACCTGAGGGGCTCATCTTCCAGTGTCATATCTTTTATATGCCTGTTGTCTTTGTCCATGGAGTTTTCTTGGCAGGGATACTGGAGCGGCTTGCCAGTTCCTTCTCCAGGTGGATCACGTTTGGTCCAAACTCTCCGCTATGACCTGTCCATCTTGACCTGTCCATAGCTTCCCTGAGTAATTCAAGCCCCTTCGCCACGACAAGGCAGTGATCCATGAAGGAGCTCCAAAATGTACCTTCAAATAATCATGATCTTATAAACATTTTACAGTTACCAGGTAGTGCCTAGGCTGAAATTTTAAACAGTCTGAGACACAGCAGAACAAGTGTCCAGGTTGGAGTTGGAAGTGGAACCACCTTCTGACTGATTGCTCGAGGAAAGAGGGATACAAAAATGTTGATTGTGAACGATTAAATACTGTGCATTAGGTCGTGTTGAATTTTTCATCTTTAAAAATCCTGATTTGAGGGGTGTTAAAAAGTTGTGGTATGATTAGGTAATTTGAAATATATTTTGGTTACTTGTAAATATTTAGGTTTTGCTTGGTAAATATCTATGTGAAAAGTTCCTACTTTTTAATTTTTTTAAATTTTTCTGTCATTTAAACGTATATGTTATTCCCAAATTTTCATGAAAACAGATGTTGATAAGTGCCTAAAATTGATTACAAGATATTGTAGTTCTGTTATATATGTATTGTAGTTATCTGTATTATTAATATTAATATTATTAATTATTAATATGTAATTATCTGTATTATTAATACTGGGTATGTTTAGTCTGGAGAAGAGAAGGTTAAGGGGTGATATGACAGCCATGTTCAAATATATCAAAGGATGTCATATAGAGGAGGGAGAAAGGTTGTTTTCTGCTGCTCCAGAGAAGCGGACACGGGGCAATGGATTCAAACTACAAGAAAGAAGATTCCACCTAAATATTAGGAAGAACTTCCAGACAGTAAGAGCTGTTCGACAGTGCAATTTGCTGCCAAGGAATGTGGTGGAGTCTCCTTCTTTGGAGGTCTTTAAGCGGAGGCTTGACAGCCATCTGTCAGGAATGCTTTGATGGTGTTTCCTGCTTGGCAGAGGGTTGGACTGGATGGCCCTTGTGGTCTCTTCCAACTCTAGGATTCTATGATTCTAATATTATACAATGGTATGCGATTTCTTTTTTGCTTTGTACAACCAGTGACAACTGCTTCACTATGACTACAAAGAAGAGAACAAGGCAGGGAACATTCACACATATGAGCAACCTTATTGGAAGTGGAAGAGACATGTTGCCTTCTGAATTACCAACTTTGCGAGACATGTTAAGATATGGACTGTTGCTGAGAGAACAAAGTAAGTGAGGATATGAGAAACTATCCAGCTGCCAGTGTTGCAAAAGACTTATAGCCTAAAGTACTTGAAAAATGGGAACGAGCAAACTGTTCTTTTGTTTTCCCTGTTGTGAATTCAAGAGTTACAGTATTAGCAAAGATTCAAGAAAGTTGAGAGCAAGCAGAAAACATATCTCTTGGAAGGGGCAAGTTAGATATTAAAGAAGCCTTTGCTTCAAAACTTGACAAGCTCTTTGACATTCTCAATTGCAAATGTGAAATCATTATGTGCTCTGAATTTGGCTGTGCTACAGATTGCACAAAAGAAGCTCACATTAATTGCACATGCTCTAAAGACAAGAAGATCCCAGTGAAAGAACTTGCTTTCATTAAAGGCCAGAGAAACAATATTGGTTCTATTGGACCACACCAAATTGGTTTGCCAGATTTTCCAGAACATAACAGACTGATAAAGAAGCAAAAGCGAGGAGAAGTTGAGAGAACAAGAATTGCTGATGCTGAATAGAAAAAGGAATGTTTGCAGACTTCTTCACTTCCATCACATGAAGAAAGTTCCTCCGGGGTTGGAAATGAAAAAGAATCTGATACAGAAGATGGAAGTGAATCAAATTATGATTTAGCAGCTCCTTCAACTTCTAATGGAGAGAAACAGTACAATACATTAGATATTCCTAATGTTGCTATGCAGTGCATCAGATACGGTGTTGGTCTTCGTGCCACAGCTGCAATTACCACCGCTGGATTTATTGATATTGGCTTGATCACTGAAGAGAATACGAAACTTGTTGTTGACCACAATAAAGTAAAGAGAGCACAGGAGAAATTGATGTCATCATTAGACAATGAATTTGAAGAAATTCAAATTCATTGTAAGGTGGCTTACAACAGCAAACAGACTTTGTCGCTTGTGAGTTTCCAAACATGGCCTAAAAGGCAAAAACCTCAATAATTTAAGGCTGATTGTAGAATACATTGTTGGTGTGTACTATCCGTGTTGGTTCAATATAAAAGTAAAACATTTGTGGATAGAAGGCCCATGTCATTTGTTGTTTCAATTGCAACAGCTTAGACTGCAAAACCAGGCTGCTGTTTTGCCGACTGTTAAGCGTTCAGCGTGGTATGCATTTAGTGAAATGTTAATTCAGACACTGCTGTGCTCAAATAATAAGGAAGAAAGGAGAGCTGGAATTCAAAAGATCATCGATTTGAGAGGTGGCAATGATGATATATTTGGAGACCTTTCAGTACGTCCAAGGAAGACACCTTCTATAAACACCTCTGCTTCAAACTTATTGGAGTTGATAGACTGGTTTGATGGAGTTTATGAACCTCCATTAACATGCAAAATGACCTTGACAGAAATAAAGGAATTTATTGACAAGCCTATGCAAGTTCCTCAGTGGCCTTGTCATGGTCAAGGGATTGAAAGATGTGTGAAACAAGTCATGGAGGCTGCAGAGAGGCCAAGAAGCAGGTCGTCTGCTTTTGTCAAGAAATGAATCAATACAGGACTTGATGAAACTTGTTATTAATTCCAATTAATGTTATTCTTTTTTTTAACTATAATAGGACGTTATAAGATAAAGTGATGATATGTTGTTACAGCTGGAAATAAAATTTCTTTATATTTTGCTTGTATAAAATGATTAAAAACTTTAACTTTGCTTCAAAATGCGAGTTTTTGGCTTTTTTTTAGTGTATTTCAAACAAATCTCAATTTACCAAGCTAAACATCAACCAATCATAAAAATAATTGCAGATTTGGATTCCTCATGTGCAATTACATATTTTTAGACCCCCTCATTGAGCAAATTCACAAAATAAAATTTTCCGTCCTTAAATGACACGCCCTACTGTGCATTGGCTTCCTTGTTATGTACAAAAAGATCCTCACTAAGGTACACAGATTACATGCAAAACATTAGTGGTGGTATTTGTGTGCCAGAGTCCAATGCAAAGAGACAAAACTTGCAATGGCAGTGGTTTTTGTAAGCAAACGTGAATGATTTCAACTCTTAGCTCTAACTAGCAAGAACTTTTTTACAAGTTCAATATACATGATGCACAACTGCAGCCAACCACAAAATTAAACACTGTTTAAAAAAAAAGTTAAAATAAAACACAGAACATACTTCATCTTTTATTTTGAAATTCCCTACTCCCTCTATACAAGAACCTTTGCTGAAGCACTTTCCACAAAAGCAGCAGTGAATTTTCTTAGAACATTTTACATATTCCTTCCCCACCCTCCCCCGGCAAAAAGCTAAATCACAGTGTAATTTATATTGTTCTGCTGTCATCTTTGGCTGGGGTTGGCCAGGAAGCCGGCAACTAGCAAATGGTTACAGTCCGACATTGCTAGTGCTCCTTTGGCCCCTTGGGTTGCAAACTTAGTACAGGAATGTTGCATTTAGTCATTGCAAAACCAGCAGGGAGAGTATGACAGCATTAACTTTCATAAACTTTTATAGACAAATGGAAAATCTACAAAAAACTAGCTATTAATATTACACAGCAATACACACTTTTATACTCTACACAAAACCAAAATTTTTGGTCTTAATGGCGAGTAGCAACTTCTGCTTGAGAATCTGTTTAGAAGAATACAGAGGGACATAAAGGCGAGAAATACAAGTGTTCGCTGTAGGAAGGTGTTGGTCATCTGGCGGCCTTATTGTGATGGATGGCATGGGCTGAAATCCTTCTTCGCTAGCGGGCAAGGATGGGCTAGACGTCCAGAAATAAACTAGATCTTGCCTTTGAAACCATATGAGGAAATAAAACATCTTTGCAATAGTTGGCTACAATATCATCAATTAGTAAATAGATTCAGACAGGATAAAAAGAAAGGATTTGAAAACAATACATCTAAATTGCACAGCGAGTTAATACAGCCTAAGAAAAAGAATATATCTAGAATGTACAGATTACTGTTAGAATGGGAATTGAAGGATGAAATCACTAAGGAGGTAATGATTAGATGGGCGAAAGATATTGGATATGCAATTGATTTTGATAGATGGGAGAGATTATGGAGAAGATTTTTTTTAATTGATTTTCATAATACCATTGACGACATACATACCAAAACAAACCCCACCAACAATCAGACATACAAACACACAAACTTATGATAAGATACATATTTTTTGTAGTCTTCATAATATGTTCTTCACAAATAAACTCAAAGTTTCCATAGACAAATAAAGACTAATAATAATAATAATAATAATATATTCTAATATTATCAAATTTCTTTTAACCATTCCTTTTTTTAAAAAGGAAAAGGTTACTAAGATTATATGTATAAAACTGACTTCCCTATACCACTCTCCACCAGCAATATTTCATTATAAAGAAAAGGCTGTATAGACACTGACACTTCTTCTATTAAGCTGGTTTACATGTATTCATTTTACAAGAGTTAATCCAACAAATACTCCACGTGTGTGTATCACATTCCTTTTTAACAACATTATTTTTAAATAACTTCCATCTATTCTTTAGTGACTTTGTTTTGTTCTGTTTTTCCAGTTTCCCTTTTTCTTCATATTTCACATCCTTATACTTATTCAAATATATTTATAAAAATGTAACATAAAACTAAAGTACTTTTTACTTTAGTTTAAGTATTTTACTTACACTAAAGAACACAATATCTTTCATCCTTTAAGGGTAATTCCAAGTCAAGTTTTTAAATCAGGTTTATCCTCCCCTACTAGTTCAGCCATACCTGTCCCGGTGATTTTTGCTCATATTGTATTGTGCTGGTCATTGGCTATAAACAATAAAATTTATAGATAGATTGAACTGTGAAAATAAATAATAAAATGATTTTTATTTTATTTTTTGGTCCTCACTCCAAAATGGTGTGTGTGTGTCTCCTTGTGCTTTTGATTATTATTTGGGGGTTGGGGGGGAGGTGTTTTGTTTTTTAAAGGTTTTTTTAAATCATTGGAATACCGTGTACACAATTTCAAGGTAACATTACACTTTATTTCCACTTTTTTCACGTGAGGCTCGAATCCACAACCCTGAACATTAAGCATCTCACACTCTACCTACTGAGCTCAGAGATTTGTGTATAGGGGACACAGAGGGTGGCATGTGAAGACCCCTAGAGAAGGTTGCCAAAAGCTTGTTCCCTGCTGCTCCAGAGTTAGGAATGGAACAGATCTTCTTCTTATCTGAAGAAGTGTGCATGCAGACGAAAACTCATACCAAGAACAAACTCAGTTGGTCTCTAAGGTGCTACTGGAAAGAATTTTTTATTTTGTTTAGATCTAATAGGGTTAATCTATTTCCCCTGACATTTAAGAGCAGAACCTCCAGGATCAGAAGCAGAGGGCTGCAAATACGAGGGCAGGGGGAGCAGCAGGGAGCTCTCGCTACCTGCACGATGCCTTCGCCTTGCAAGGGGGCGCATCCAGCCTTGCAGCCTCCCAGGGCCCAACCCACAGGCAGCGAGCTCCGATGCTCAGAGAGGCAGGAAACGGGGCCAGCCAGGGGGACTCGAGAGCGGCTGCACTTTCCTGTCCCCCCGCCGAGGAGAGCGGAGGAGCAGCGGCCAGTGGCCTGGCGAGTTTCCCCGGAGAGGAGCCGGATTCCGGTGCAGGGACGGAGCGAGGAGTCAGAGGTGCAGGAGGGGGGGCAGGAGGAGGAGAGCACGTGCCTCGCCTGGCAGGATCAGGCCCCAGTCCAGCCGGAGGCTGCAGGGCGCCCCCCAAATGGGCAGGAAGGGGAAGGGGCGCAGCTCGGGGGCAGGGTATCTGCAGGAGGGCACAGGGGCAAACATCTCTGGGTAATGCTGGCAAGGACCCTGCCTGAGACCCTGGCGAGCTGCTCCCTTCAGTCCTATAGAGTAGACGATGCTGAGCTGAAGGGGCACAATGAGGGGACCAAGGCAGAGGGATCATTTATCTCTGGATCAGGGCTTCTGTCCCATCTCAGCATTGTGCTGATTCGTGCTGATATTGGAATTTGAAAGATCTCTCTAAGGGCTCTTTAGGCATCTCTCTCTCTCTCTCTCTCTCTCTCTCTCTCTCTCTCTCTCCAGGACGGAGAGTTTCATCACATGATCAGAGCAGGAGATGGAAACAGCAGGGACTAGCAGGCCACATGAATTGGGTTGTTTGATTCTGTTGGTCAATATTCCTTTTGTTTGTTCCTTAGGCTGTGCAGACACCATACATTTAAAGCACGTGGCTTACACCAGAGAATCATGGGAACTGTAGTTTATTGCTACAGTTCTCAGCACCCTTAAGAACTTGAGTTTCTTGTGTGAAGTCATGTACTTGAATTGTTAGGTGGGTCTGTTGCAGCCTTAATCATGGACAAAGATCTGTTGTTGCCTTTCCAACATGCTGGAAGTTGCAGCCTGGATCAGCATTCCCTGGTCACTGAACATGCTCAGTCCTCTCACTGGGTTGTTTTTGGATTTCCCTACCACTGCCTTGGTCCTCCCACCCCCAAATATTATTTGTAGTTCTGTAAACCTTGGGGTTTCCCCAAGTCTTTGGATAACTTCCTCTCGTGCATGGGTGGGGGCGTTTGGGTGACATAGCGATTGTCATTCACAGCCTGAAAATCAGAAATAGAAAGAGTAATTATATACAGTATTTCAAAAACTGATTAACGGTTAAATGCTTTTGTTTTTATTCTTGAGTTTTATTCTACACTGGTATTTTACTTTGTGTTTATTTCCTTTCCAGCAGTGTAGTGTAAAAATGGAAGAGCAGGGGCCGAGAAGACCCATTCAAACTGAGAGACTGGAGTCCAAAGGAAAAAGATCTCCTGCAGGCAAAGTTGAGACCTTCAGGGATCTTCTGCCTTGTGCAGATTTATGTCAAATTAAGCAGGAGGAAGAGGAGGGGCAGCCGCAGCAGCACTGGGATACCCAGGATTTCCTGAAGACGATGCACCCTCCTCGTTCAAGCTGGGAAACCCCACAGGCTCCCAGTCCTCCCTACTCCGGGGATGGTGTCCTCCCGGCCTCCTTCAGGGGAGCTGCAGAAGTCAGTCAATGGCCCAGTGGGAGAGCACAGGGGACAGACCAGACCCTGCTCCCAGACACTGAGGGGGTTCCGGGAAACGTAAGTGCCCTGCTCTCACCTGGGTTTCCACCATCTGGAGGTCACAGGTCCAGTGCCTCTAGACATGGAGGTTCTGTTTAGCTATGGTGGTGAATATTCCTCCTCCCTGCACTTTCTCTCTAATCCACTTTGAAAATGCTTGTTAGACCAAACTTTACTATTCATGGGAGGTTTGCGATCATATCTCCTGATGTTCTTACTTTACCTAAGCAGCTGCAGGGGACTCTGAATTTCATCAGAGCAGAGGCTGTGTTGGAAGAGGTGTCCTTCCATCAACCCCCGTTTTCCTCATCTAAATTGCCTCCATTTCCAAAATGCTCTTTCCTTCCACTGAGGTAAAAATCTCAGCACATCTTGCAACCTGAGCAATCTCATGTGTAGTGCAAATAGAATAACACTGGCCTACCTTGTAAGGTTGTTGAAACATTGTTAAAGATAATGGCCAGGTTCAGATGACTGAATCGCGGCCTGAAAAGCGGGGTTACAAATAGGGACAGTTTTTAATGCATTCCTGCAGCAAAGTTACGCTGTAACCTATGTTGACCCAGGTTTACAACAAATATCTCTAGCCACCAGCACCGTCTCCTGGCCACCAGAAGCAGAATGCATCACTCCAGGAAGGATTCCAACCCAACCTTTAGTGAGAGAGGGCAAAAGAGACAACAACAACAAACTTTATTTATTTGCATAGCCCACAGGCAGTTGCATTAAAAAATAAATTACAGATACTGATAAAAACCATATATAACCAATAAAATGAGCTGAATCGGGATTCGGCACAATTAAAACAAGAATAAATGAGATCTTAATTATGAGGGGGCACTGTTATTCAGCTGGCAGCCCTCAATTTCATGGCCCTCTCAACAAATCTGGCTACCTTCTCCGTTGTCTGGGTATTCTGGTCTGCCAGGAGGAAAAACAGTATGTCCTCGGGTGAGCGGCCTGGAATGGCGAGTATAAGCGGCGTGATGATCTCTTCCCTCAAGTCTTTATATAAGGGGTAAGACAGGAGTACATGTGATACAGTCTCCACATTACCGACTCCACAGGGGCAGAGTCGATTCTGGAATGGTGTTTTTGAGAATCGGCCTTCAAGAACAGCGGAAGGTAGCATATCTAATCTGGCCAACGTAAAAGCTCGTCTATATTTTGGAATAGTTAAATTGGACAGGTATGCCGCCTGGGAGTCCAGGTAGGAGGGGGGAAGATGAATGTACCATGCACTGAATTTCTTAATGATGGCCAGGTTATTTTGCTGTTCGATATTCTTCAGGCGCTGTTTTATGAGGCTTTTTGCCTTGAATAGGCCCATTGTAAGTAAATGCTGTGCATGCAGGCCACACGAGAGGAGTTTTTGGTGTACAGCCTTTTCCCATGAACTTTTGTGTACATCCCGTGTGACTAGATGCAATAGCCCAGATGGATTTAGATTTAGACGGAGCCAGTAATTTAATGTTCTTTGCCAAGTCCGTGTTTCAACAGATGGAAGGCTGGCCTCAAGACGTAGAGCCGCATTTGGTGCGCATGGTGGAACGGCAAAGATCTGTCTTAGAAATTTTGATTGGACCTTTTCCAGGATGCTACACTGATTCCCCGTCCAAATTGGAGCCCCGTAGAGTAATTGTGCCAGAGGTTTTGCTTGGAATACCTCTAAGGCTGCTGGGATATACCTGCCTCCCTTTGTATAGAAAAAGCGCGACAGAATCTTAGCGCTTTGGGATGCTTTTTCACTGGCATATTTTTGATGTGCCACCCACGACCCTGTTGACTGGAAGACGATTCCCAGGTATTTGAAGACCTTGACCTGCTCTATTATCTGATCATCCATTGCCCATCTGTGTGTTCTGTGTCTCCTAGCAAACACCATAACCTTAGTTTTCTGGCAGTTCACCACCAATTGTTCTCTCCTGCAGTAAGCCGAAAATTCCCTCATCAGTCTTTTGAGGCCAATTTTAGTTCGTGAAAGGAGAACCGCGTCATCCGCGTACAGGAGCACTGAAATTGGTTTTTCAGCCAATTTGGGGGCATGGAACTCCGGGGCTGTTAGGCAGTTGATGTATAAATTAAATAGGGCCGGGGCTAAAATGCAGCCTTGTTTGACCCCTTTGGTGGCTGTAATAGGGCCGATGAGTTGCCCATTAAGTGATGTTCTTACATAAAGCTTGGTATCTTTGTAAAGGCAATTTATCAATCCCAATAGTCTTTTATCAATGCTAGTTGCATTCAGTTTGGCCCAAAGTCTGACTCGTGAAATTGAGTCGAAGGCCGCCCTCAGGTCTATGAAGGCCGCGTATAGCACCCCACGTGTTTTTTTGACATATTTATTGATGAGGTGTGCGAATACAAAGCAGTGGTCTATTGTCGTTCTGCCCTGTCTAAACCCGGCTTGCTCCTCTGCCAGAATTGCCTCAGATTCCACCCAGTTAATTAATTAAATGTAAAGGTGTTTGGCATATAAATTTGCTGGGTATAGGGAGGAGACTGATGGGCCTATAGCTCGCCGGGTCCGACATGGGTCCTTTCTTATAGATTGGGATGATTATCGCCTCTGCCCAGCAGTCAGGGATTATGCCTGTAGGGTCGATGTAGGAGAACATTCTTGCCAATGGGGGGCCCACCAGCCTATATTTGTCTTCAGGGGTTCTGCAGGTATATAGTCTATGCCCGGAGCTTTGTTGTTCTTAAGTTGTGCAATTAGTTTCGCTACCTGCTCTGCAGAGACTGGATGCCAAGATGGTAAGTCCCCTGGCTGAGCACCTATCTCTTTTTGTTGGGATTCCTCATCCTGATACAGAGTTTGAAAATATCTCATCCACTCCTGTGGTTCGACCGTGCATATGGGCCCATTGCGCTCCTGATCCAAGAGGCCCGAGATAGTGCGCCAAAAACAGGTGGTATCTTTCTCGTTTGAAGCCTTCACTAAGCAACCCCAGGCCGTTCTCTCGGCTTTTTGTTTTTTTCTCTTTAGTGTTTGTTTGTAGTTTTGTCTTAAAGAGACGTATGCCGTAAATAGAGAGGGTGCTCCGGAGTTTCTATATTTGCGGTATGTTAGTCTCAGTAGTTTCCTTGCTTGTCTACACTCCGCGTCAAACCACCTCGCTGAGTCAAGGGGAAAAGAGAAGGACTCTGCATAGGTAGCTTCACAAATTTACCAGCTGTCCTGCACTGGCAGCAAGGCTAACAAACAGGGGAACTGGGGATGTGCTAGTCCCATATCTCCCTGCATCTCCCTGCTAATCGAATTGTCCCAGCTTACCTCATGATTGGACTGGCCCTGATTGTGAACTGTGATGAAACCACACAGTCTCTTATGAGCCATAACCAGGAAACTTTCCATTTTGCCCAAACCAGGAAACTACAGGTTTCAGGTTTGGAACAAGCCGGGATATTAAGCTAACTTCAAACGGTGTTTGGTCAAAAAAGGAAACTCTGGTTAATTAGTGGCTTTGTGGTTTTACTGTTCCCAATGCAAAGGGGCTATGCAGTCAGATGAAAGGCTTCCTCATATCCCTCCTCATTGAGTCGAGACACAATAGTTCAGAATGGGCCAACAAATGTGAAGTATTCTGAATACTCTTAACAGGGCAGCCCTGCGGAGGCCTACTTGGAAGCAAGCCACATTGAGTTCAGTGGGACTTACTTCCAGGGAAGCATGTATAGGATGGCAGCCTACAGTTCTGCAACCCAGAGTCTCTGCCAGGCAGCTTCTCAGGCTTTTCCGGATGTCCTAATCTGCATCCTGATCTCTGTTCCAGGAATCGCGGCCTGTGGAAGATGTGGTTATTAAGTCCCCAAAGTCTGAGGAGGATCCCTTGGACACAGAAAACATCCACCTCTCTGCAAAGGCTGAGGGAGAGAGTGAAGAAGAGGCCAGGTTTCGGGGTAAGGGTTTGGGGTCTAACAACTTCCAGAAGGCATCAAATTGGAGAAGGATGCTGTGGGAGGAAAGCCCAATGATCAGCCCCTAGGCAGAAAACTTCTCTTGGAAACAAGGTAGATGCAACATTAAATACATGGAGACAGGAGAGGGAGAACCATTACATCTAGGAAGCTGACATGCTTTCTGTGATGGAGTGATTGACACAGCACAGTACTGAATGCCTCCTATAGTATTCTTCCCCATGACGTTTTGCGTGCCATGGGTATACACAGAAGCACTGAATCTTTAATCATGTCTTGTGTGGAGGGAGGGCCAGGAAGAAGGAGGATAAGTGAACTGTGTAAACTTGCCAATCTAACATATTGGGGTTGTGTATGAGAGCGAGTGAATGGGATAATAATTTATAGCACCGCTGTAATTTTGTCCGTATCAAAGTTCAATGGAGATAGTGTGGTATAAACTTGGTACAAATTTCAAAATAAGTACACAAAGCCAACAAAGGGACTCAAAAGTTGATAGTGGCACCAGCTTTCCTGGTCAAGAATCCACTTTGTCAGACTGCAGCCCACAAAAGCTTATGCCATAATGCGTTTATCAGCCTATAAGGGCTGCTAAAGATAAATAAACAGAAGCATAGTTATTCTATGGACTTCCATCCTACAGGAGACAGTGACGGCCAGCAACTTGGATAGCTTGGAAAAAAAGGATATAAACTGATGTCTGTGCTCTGCCTCTAGCGGTCCTAGGCAATAATGCTTCTTAATACTAGTTCCTGGAAAGCACAGGAGGGCAGAGAGGACTCTTGTGCTGAAATACTGCTTGCTGGTTTTGCAGAAGCATCTGTTTGGCCTCTGTGAGAACAGGATGCTGGGCTAGGTGGGCCTTGGCCCAATCCAGCAGGCTCTTCTTATGTTCTAACATATTGCAATATTTTTACAGTTACATGTGGCATAATAACACTTAAGTTTTACTTATTACTCAGATGAGAGGCTTCTACTCGAGTCTGAGATCATTCCCCCACTTGAAAAAGAAAAAATATAGAGATGTGTCTAATAAGCCAATTCCACCATACATCTGTATTATAAAATGGTGCTGCTTTATTATGTGAATGGAGTAATCGTGTTGCTCTTCCCATTATCTCATCTACTTTCCAAAAAAACTTGGAAAATAGAGAGGACAGTGGAGAATGGAGACAGTGTTACAATAAGAGAAGGTGCAGATTGGGATTGAGGGGTGTTCAGTTCCTTTTTTGTCTTTCTTGAAAATCTAACAGGATTCTGTCCCCCCCCCTCCCAAACAGGTCAGAATTCTTTGGAGCCATCTGTGAATTCATTGGGAAGAACAAAGAAACCGTTTAAATGCATGGAATGTGGGACGTGCTTTAGTCAAAGTGGAAGACTGAGGATACACCAACGAACTCACACAGGGGAGAAACCATTTAAATGTACTGAATGTGGAAAGAACTTCAGTGCAAGTGGATCACTTAGAGTACACCAACGAACTCACACAGGGGAGAAACCATTTAAATGTATTGAATGTGGTAAGAGCTTTAGTCAAAGTGGAGCACTAAGAGTACACCAACGAACTCACACAGGTGAGAAACCATTTAAATGTATGGAATGTGGAAAGAGATTCAGTCAATATGGGCAGCTTAGAATACATCAACAAACTCACACAGGGGAGAAACCATTTAAATGTATTGAATGTGGAAAGAGCTTCAGTGAAAGTAGAGCACTTAGACTACATCAACGAACTCACACAGGGGAGAAACCATTCAAATGTATGCAGTGTGGAAAGAGCTTCAGCAATAGTGGATCACTTAGAATACATCAACGAACTCACACAGGGGAGAAACCATTTGAATGTATGCAGTGTGGAAAGAGCTTCAGGAGAAGTGGAGCACTTAGAGTACACCAACGAACTCACACAGGGGAGAAACCATTTAAATGTATGGAATGTGGAAAGAGATTCAGTAAAAATGAAACTCTTATAATACATAAACGAACCCACACAGGGGAGAAACCATTTAAATGTATGGAATGTGGAAAGAGCTTCAGTGAAAGTAGAGCACTTGGAATGCATCAAAAAACTCACACAGGGGAGAAGCCATTTAAATGTATTGAATGTGGAAAGAGCTTCAGCAATAGTGGATCACTTAGAATACATCAACGAAGTCACACGGGGGAGAAACCATTTGAATGTATGCAGTGTGGAAAGAGCTTCAGGAAACGTGGAACACTTACAATACATCAACGAATTCACACAGGGGAGAAACCATTTAAATGTATTGAATGTGGTAAGAGCTTCAGTGAAAGTGGGGCACTTAGAATACATCAACGAACTCACACGGGGGAGAAACCATTTAAATGTATTGAATGTGGTAAGAGCTTCAGTCAAAGTGGAAACCTTAGAACACACCAACGAACTCACACAGGGGAGAAACCATTTAAATGTATTGAATCTGGAAAGAGCTTTAATCAAAGTGGAGACCTTAGAATACACCAGCGAACTCACACAGGGGAGAAACCATTTAAATGTATGGAATGTGGAAAGAGCTTCAGTCGATATGGGCACCTTAGAAAACATCAAGAAACTCATACAGGGGAAAAACCATTTGAATGTATGCAGTGTGGAAAGAGTTTCAGTGAAGGTGGAGCACTTAGAATACATCAACGAACTCACACGGGAGAGAAACCATTTGAATGTATGGAATGTGATAAGAGCTTCAGTAATAATGAAGCACTTAGAATACATCAACGAACTCACACCGGGGAGAAACCATTCAAATGTATTGAATGTGGTAAGAGCTTCCGTGAAAGTAGAACACTTAGAATACATCAACGAACTCACACAGGGGAGAAACCATTTGAATGTATTGAATGTGGTAAGAGCTTCCGTGAAAGTAGAACACTTAGAATACATCAACGAACTCACACAGGGGACAAACCATTTGAATGTATGCAGTGTGGGAAATGCTTCAATGAAAGTAGAACACTTAGGATACATCAACGAAATCACACGGGAGAGAAACCATTTGAATGTATTGAATGTGGTAAGAGCTTCAGTGGAAGTGGATCACTTACAATACATCAACGAATTCACACAGGGGAGAAACCATTTGCATGTATTGAATGTGGAAAGAGCTTCAGTGATAGTGGAACACTTAGAAAACATCAACGAACTCACACAGGAGAGAAACCATTTGAATGTATTGAATGTGGAAAGAGCTTCAGTCATAGTGGAGCCCTTAGAGTACATCAACGAACTCACACCGGGGAGAAACCATTTGAATGTATGCAGTGTGGAAAGAGCTTCAGGAATAGTGGAACACTTAGAAGACATCAACGAATTCACACGGGTGAGAAGCCATTTAAATGTATTGAATGTGGAAAGAGCTTCAGTGCAAGTGGAGCACTTAGAAGACATCAACAAACTCACACGGGGGAGAAACCATTTAAATGTATGGAATGTGGAAAGAGATTCAGTAAAAATGAAACTCTTATAATACATCAACGAACTCACACAGGGGAGAAACCATTTAAATGTATGGAATGTGGAAAGAGCTTCAGTCAAAATGGACACCTTAGAAGACATCAGCTAACACACACACGATGAAAATGTGGAAACGGCTTCAGAGGAAGTGGAGACAGTAATGTTGTTGTTGTTTAGTCGTTAAGTTGTGTCCGACTCTTTGTGACCCCATGGACTAGAGCACGTCAGGCACTCCTGTCTTCCACTGCCTCCCGCAGTTTGGTGAGACTTATGTTGGTATCTTCAAGAACAGTGTCCAACCATCTCGTCCTCTGTCGTCCCCTTCTCCTTGTGCCCTCAATCTTTTCCACCATTAGGGTCTTTTCCAGGGGGTCTTTTCTTCTCATGAGGTGGCCAAAGTATTGGACCCTCAGCTTCAGGATGACCTTCCAGTGAGCACTCAGGGCTGATTTCCTTCAGAATGGATAGGTTTGATCTTCTTGCAGTCCACGGGACTCTCAAGAGTCTCCTCCAGCTCCATAATTCAAAAGCATCAATTCTTCGGCGAACAGCCTTTTTTATGGTCCAGCTCTCACTTCCATACATCACTACTGGGAAAACCATAGTTTAACTATACGGACCTTTGTCGGCAAGGTGATGTCTTTGCTTTTTAAGATGCTGTCTAGGTTTGTCATTGCTTTTCTCCCAAGAAGCAGGTGTCTTTTAATTTTTGACTGCTGTCACCATCTGAAGTGATCATGGAACCCAAGAAAGTAAAATCACTCACTGCCTCCATTTCTTCCCCTTCTATTTGCCAGGAGGTGATGGGACCTTAATATTCATTATCAAATTCACACGGGGGGGGGGAGAGCATATAAATGTATGGAGTGTTCCACTCAGGGTTAACTTACATCCAGAAACTCATAAAGGGGGAAATCAGTTGTAAATGCCTGAAAGACGCGAGATGTTTCGGTGTTTGTACATAAATTTGTATGCACATATACATGTATTAAAATTAATGAATGTCACATATACTAAATGTACAAAATAAGTGGCAAGTTGTTGCTAGATAAACAAGGGGAGAAGTTTTGATGTCCGCCCTTAACTTCCAAAATGATGGGCTGCCCTTGTCTTGTGGTTCGGCATTCCAGGCGCTCATTACTTGAACTTTGCATAATCTATTGAAGACCTTTTTACTAATAGCATTTCCCTGCTGAATGAAAAGGTCTGTGTTGAATGTTCATTTGAGATTCCTCTTAAAACTCATATTCTATTTTCTGTGCTCTTGTGCACCTGTTTTGAGCTGTTTTTATTAAATATTTTCTGCATTGGCTTTTGACCTGTGGAAGGTAACTAGTAAGGGTGTTTTTGTGTTTCTTAGTTCGAAGAAATGTTTTAAAGGAATGTGTGAAAGAATTAGAGCTAGGGGAGATTAGTGAAAGGAATTGAGGAGTGGGAGACAGATTTGTTGTGAATGTGGGAGGTGGAGAGGGAGAGAAGAAAATGCTCAGTTATTTTGTCAGGGCTGTGGCTAAAGGTCCAGCTTTTCTGGGAGTTGTAGTCTCAGGATGTCCAATTGTAATTGGCTGAGGAGGCTCAGAAACTTCTGAGAGGTTCCTCCCAGGACTACAGTTCCCAGAGTTTGTGGGAAGTGAAGATGACTGTTAAGTCTCTGGACAGAGGTCGGCAACCTAACTTAGGTTCTGTATCCGGCCCACGGACAGTCCAGAAATCGCCTCATGGTTCTGATTCATATCGTTCGAGCTGCGCCATTTTTTTCTCTCTCTTCCTGACGGCAGCGCCTCCTCCCTCCCTCCTCCTGACTTCTGGCTTCTCCCCCCGGCCTGCAGAGGAAGGGGGCTAGCCTTTGATTGGTGCCAGCAGTATTGTTTCTCTCTGATTGGTTGCAGCTTTCTTTCCTCCTCCTTCCCTCCTCCTAGAGCCAAGAGGAATGGGCCTGGGCTTTGTTTGTGCCAACTCTATGGCCACCATTTAAGGCAACCCCTCTCCGTCCCTCCCCTCACTCGCTGCTCCTTCTGCCGCCGCAGCAAGTGGTTCCGTTTTGAGACACCCTCCCAGGGTTCTGGGGTGTATGAAGCCTTGTTTCCCTGTTTTGAACTTCACTCCCAAACACGTCTCCCCATCCAATATGGGAGAACAGAGAACACACGTTGTTCTGCAGAAGGAACCGCTCGCTGCAGAAGGACACGTGTTCTCCGCTTTAAAAACTGGGAAACAAGGCTTCGCACACCCCAGAACCTTGGAAGGGTGTCCCAGAATGGAACAGATATGCTGCGGTGCAGAACTGAGATCTTTGGAACTTTATTATTGTTTTTCAATGGAATCTTTGGATTCTGTAGTAACGAGAGAGTGCGCATGCGCACGCGTCCTCCGTCCTGCGGCAAGGTTTGAGGGACAGTGATCTCACCCTCTACTTTAAACGGTTGCTAGCTCCTGTCTCTGGATGTGCAAAAAAGTATTTGGAAGTGTTTGTTGTCATTCTTGGGGGCCATGCTATTTGGCAACCCTCTCTTTTTCAAGAACTAACTTCAGGGCTATGAGAGGCTAAGGAAAAGCCTTTTGTTTATTTTTAATAAAAAACAACTTCAGAATGTGACAAATGACAGGCCTCCACCTGTTGCTGCTGCAGAGGGGGTCATGGATCTCTGCCCCAAATGTCTGCCTTGATGGTAGCAGGATGGGAGAAGTCAAATGCCCAGAATCAAAAAGGAAAAGTATTTTCTGCATCTTTCTTGAATGAAATGGATATGTCTGAAACCTCAGACAAAGTTCATGTTGACAGCATCGAAGCTGTTGTTCATTAACCAATTAATGTCATATTTATCACTGCTGATGAAAAGAGTCTACCCTTCAGAGAAACAAGGTGGTATTTCATACAATATAATGATGTCCTAAAGAAACACTTCATCAGATATATTTGCCTTCTGGAAGGTGGGGCAAGATGCTGAGGGAATCTGTATTATATCTGGAGAAAGGAAGGGGGGGAAGGGAGCTCAGTGCACCCAGAAGACACCAGTGGTTGGTTAGAGTTGCGTCTATAAAAACCCTTTGCCTTTCCATAAAGAAATGGGGAGGAATGATGAGCTGTCTAGAAGGAAAGGTAACCTGGGAACTAGAAAAGACTAGTATAGGGAGGCAGGTGAACATTACAGCTCAACTCCCATGTTATGCTCTCCAGTAGCTATTCACTCAGCTGGGGCTATTTTCATTCTGTTCTTAGGGTGTCCTTAGGGTGTTTTACGTTTCCTTTTCCCCATCCTTGCGCTCCTGACAATAATCAAACCTCCATGCCAATGCTTTTAGCCTCAGAAAAGGAGCTTCCCTTGGTGTCAAGGGAGGGGTCCAAGGGAGCATCTGGAGCCCTGCCATTCCTTCTGTCCCTGGCCCCTTCCCCTCCTCTCTTGACCATCCCAGGGCCACTCTTGACCCCATAGCAGGAGACGGGATCTGTCTGTGATGGTCCATGTCCTTGCTGGTTGAAGGACCACTTCTAGTTTCCTGGAGCTCCATCCTTATTTCTCATGCAAGGTGGAGTCATGAAGCAGGTGAAGGCTGAGAACACCTGAGGGCGACACAGAGAGGGGCGTGGATTCTGCTTAACATTTCCTGTCTGGATCAAAGTCCCTGCACCAAAAGTGGTAGTGTGAGGGCACAATCAGTTTTATGGAGCTGCGTTGAAAGGCATTGCTTCGTGACACTAAGAGCCCCTGCTCAATAAACAGTTAACCATTAAGAGAATTTAAACTACATACACTGAAGGGGGTAGTGGTGTGTTGGGCCCAAGATCTTGGATATAATATTCACATGAATAAGAGAGAGAAACCTGGAAGGAGGCATAAAGTTTACAGCATGCTGTAGTCTCATAGAAAATATCATGAAGATGCTATACAGATGGCATCTTACCCCGACCAAATTGCCCTAAATGTATAAATATAGATCCGAAATGTGCTGGAGATGTAAAATTGGTAAAGGCTCGTATATGCATATGTGGTGGGAATGTAAGAGAATTTGGGGAGAAAATATATAATAAATTTAAAAAATATATTAAAATTCCCATTCATAAAGAGACCAGAAGAGACCAGAAGCCTTCATTTTAGAAATAGTCAGAAATTTTAAAAAATGCAGGCCCCTCTTCATGTATGCAACAACAGCAGCCAGAATTTTGGTAGCGAAGAACTGGAAAAGCAAAAAGTCTCCCACAAAAACCGAATGGCAGGTTAAAACGATAGAATACTTATAATTGGCAAGTATGACAAGGGGGAGTTCGAGGGCAATCGAAGCAGAAGGTTAATAAAGAATGGATAATGTTTAAAGAGTATTTTAAAAATTATTGTGATAACAAAAATCTCCTGGCAGATCTTGATCCCAGAACGTCCCACTTCTCAATAGCAGAAGGGTGTCCAAACTTTTTTCAAAGAGGGCCAGATTGGATGTGTGAGGGCCGACCATTTTATTGAGCTTTTTTTAGGATTGAAGTTGTTGTGCAGGCAGAACAGAGAGGACCAAGCAGAAAATGGTGAACAGGAATGGGACGTTAACAGAGAGTGGCAGCGAGAAACTAATGCTGGGCAGAAGACAGCAGAGGGCACCTGTGCGAACCGATCAGTGGGACGGATAAAGAGCAGGGCGCCTGTGCGAGAAGAGCACTAGCCAGATGACAGGAACAGTCCACTGCTAACCGGGTCCTAGAGCCAGACAATGGATGCCAGCATGCAACGGTAGGCGGGTGGGTAGGCTATCCACAGGGAGGGGTGGCTAATACCCTAGAGGACAGGATCACACTTCAAGATGACCTTAACAGATTAGAGAACTGGGCCAAAGCAAACAAGATGAATTTTAACAGGGATATATGTAAAGTACTACACTTGGGCAAAAGAAATGAAAGACACATATACAGGATGGGTGACACCTGGCTTGAGAGCAGTACATGTGAAAAGGATCTAGGAGTCTTTGTAGACCATAAACTTGACATGAGTCAACAGTGTGATGCAGCAGCTAAAAAAGCCAATGCAATTCTGGGCTGCGTCAATATGAGTATAGCATCTAGATCAAGGGAAGTAATAGTACCACTGTATTCCGCTCTGGTCAGACCTCACCTGGAATACTGTGTCCAGTTCTGGGCACCACAGTTCAAGAAGGATACTGACAAGCTGGAACATGTCCAGAGGAGGGCAACCAAAATGGTCAAAGGCCTGGAAACGATGCCTTATGAGGAACGGCTTAGGGATCTGGGTATGTTTAGCCTGGAGAAGAGAAGGTAAAGGGGTGATATGATAGCCATGTTCAAATACTGGTATATAAAAGGATGACATATAGAGGGAGAAAGGTTGTTTTCTGCTGCTCCAGAGAAGCGGACACGGGGCAATGGATTCAAACTACAAGAAAGATTTCACCTAAACATTAGGAAGAACTTCCTGACAGTAAGAGCTTTTTGACAGTGGAATTTGGTGCCAAGGAGTGTGGTGGAGTCTCCTCCTTTGGAGACCTTTAAGCGGAGGCTTGACAGCCATCTGTCAGGAATGCTTTGATGGTGTTTCCTGCTTGGCAGGGGGTTGGACTGGATGGCCCTTGTGGTCTCTTCCAACTCTATGATTCTAACCATAAACAGACCTTCCTTTGGGGCCAGATGAAACTTTCTATCAGGCCAGATTAGGCCCCCGGCCGGACTTTGGACATGCCTGCCTTAGGTCATCCCTATTTTCATTGGAGAATTGCTGGAGGGTCAAGAGTTATCCGAGCCATCTGAAGGCAATCCTGTATAGGGAAGTTTTTTAATGTTTAACATTTTACTATTTTTTATATATGTTGGAAGCTGTGCAGAGTGCTAGGGCAACCTAATAAGATGTGTGGGTAATAAATAGTAAAATTTTCATTCTAAAATGGGATGTCCCTATTTTCATGAGATAAATATTTGTGGGTATGGAAAGATACCCGTTGCTCGGTCCCAGCTCCTGCCCACCTAGCAGTTCGAAAGCACAGCAAAGTGCAAATAGATAAATAGGTACCGCTCCAGCGGGAAGGTAAATGGTGTTTCTGTGCGCTGCTCTGGTTCGCCAGAAGCGGCTTTGTAAATTGTCATGCTGGCCACATGACCGGAAGCTGTACGCCGACTCCCTCGGCCAGTAATGCAAGATTAGCGCCACAACCCCAGAGTCGGACACGACTGGATCTAATGGTCAGGGGTCCCTTTACCTTTACCTTATGGAAAGATAAGAGGCATTCAGGCCCTTTTCTCCAGGAGGTTGCCATCGTTCCAGCTTCCTGAAATGGTATTTCAGGAATTTTTCATGTTGAGGATTTAGAAACCAGTGACTGCACACCAGATCACAAGGAGACTTATTAGTAGAACATACTGGATAGCTTATATGATGCAATATATATTCCAATGATGTGATAAATTTTGAGAAACAGCTTTCTAAACAAAACTCACTTATTACAGAAGACACAGAAATGGTATAGAAATGGGAGGTTTTCTGGGGGGGTGTTAACCATTGGAATATTGTGTACACCATTTCAAGGTAACATCACACTTTTTCTCACATGGGTCTCGAACCCACAACCCTGAAATTAAGCATCTCACGGAGGCTCTACGACAGCTCAGCGATTTGTGTACACGGAGACACAGCTGGTGGCGTGTGAAGACCCCTAGAAAAGGGTGGCAAAAGCTTGTTCCCAGCTGCTCCAGAGCTAGGAGTGGCTGACCAAATCTGAAAGGGTTTATCAATTTGCCCCGACAGTTAAGAGCAGAACCTCCAGGATCAGAAGCAGAGGGCTGCAAATACGAGGGCAGGGGGAGCAGCAGGGAGATCTCGCGGGATGCACGATGCCTTCGCCTTGCAAGGGGGCGCATCCAGCCTTGCAGCCTCCCAGGGCCCAACCCACAGCCAGCGAGCTCCGATGCTCAGAGAGGCAGGAAACGGGGCCAGCCAGGGGGACTCGAGAGCGGCTGCACTTTCCTGTCCCCCCGCCGAGGAGAGCGGAGGAGCAGCGGGCAGTGGCCTGGCGAGTTTCCCCGGAGAAGAGCCGGATTCCGGTGCAGGGACGGAGCGAGGAGTCAGAGGTGCAAAAGCGGGGGGGGGGGCAGGAGGACGGAGCAAGGGGGAGGAGGAGGAGGAGAGCACGAGCCTGGCAGGATCAGGCCCCGAGTCCAGCCGGAGGCTGCAGGGCGCCCCCCAACCGGGCAGGAAGGGGAAGGGGCTCAGCTCGGGGGCACGGCACCTGCAGGAGGGCACAGGGGCAAATCCTGGCATCTGTGGGTCACACTGGCACAGACCCTGCCTGAGACCCTGGAGAGCTGCTCCGTTTAGACCAGGTTTCCTCAAACATGGCCCTCTAGATGTTTTTGGCATACAACTCCCATGATCCCTAGCTTGCAGGACCAGTGGTCAGGCATGATGGGAATTGTAGTCTCAAAACATCTGGAGGGCCGAGTTTGAGGAAGCCTGCTTTAGACGATGATGAGCTCAAGGGGTGCAATCAGGGGTCCAAGGCAACAGGTTCTCCCCAGCTGTGGTTCCCAGAAATTGGCGTTCAGAGCCATGCTGCCTCCAACAGTGGAGGCAGAACATCATGCTTAGTAGCCACTGACAACACAACAACAAACCTTTGGCTACAGACAAGATACTACGCATATACAATAAATGTTACTGGCTGCGTCATAACACAAATAAAGTATGTTATTTACTGTATCATATTAACAGATGTGGGTGGTGCTGTTTTGTAAACCACTGAGCCTTGGGCTTGCCGATCGGAAGGTTGGCAGTTCGAATCCCCGCAACGGGGTGAGCTCCCGTTGCTCGGTCCCAGCTCCTGCCAACCTAGCAGTTTGAAAGCACATCAAAGTGCAAGTAGATAAATAGGTACCACTCCGACGGGATGGTAAATGACGTTTCCGTGCGCTACTCTGGTTTCGCCAGAAGTGGCTTAGTCATGCTGGCCACATGACCCGGAAAAACTGTCTGCGGACAAACGTCGGCTCCCTAGGCCAGTAAAGCGAGATGAGCGCCACAACCCCAGTGTCTTTCATGACTGGACTTAACAGTCAGGGGTCCTTTTTGTTGTTGTTCAGTCATTCAGTCGTGTCCGACTCTTCGTGACCCCATGGACCAGAGCACGCCAGGCACGCCTATCCTTCACTGCCTCTCGTAGTTTGGCCAAACTCATGTTAGTAGCTTCGAGAACACTGTCCAACCATCTCATCCTCTACCGTCCCCTTCTCCTTGTGCCCTCCATCTTTCCCAACATCAGGGTCTTTTCTAGGGAGTCTTCTCTTCTCATGAGGTGGCCAAAGTACTGGAGCCTCAACTTCAGGATCTGTCCTTCTAGTGAGCACTCAGGGCTGATTTCTTTGAGAATGGATAGGTTTGATCTTCTTGCAGTCCATGGGACTCTCAAGAGTCTCCTCCAGCACCACAGGGGTCCTTTACCTTTACCTTTATTAATATATCAACAAAGATGAATCCGTGTTTTTGCCTCCCTTGAATATAACCATATGACTTTTGAAATTGAAAAAATCATCAGGCACCATTGGCATATTCTTAAGGACATTCCTTAGTGTAATAATACCCCCCTTTTTGCCAAATGTCACAGAAAATCTTTAAAGGACATATTAGTACATACAGACTTAAAATTCACACCCACACAATGCGTTTTTTTCTAATATTCCTCGTTGTTTTTTCAGGTGCGGGCATTGTACCTCTTGTAAATTTGCACTGCAGGTTAAAGAGTTTACTAACAATGAAGGTTTTAAGTTTATTCTACAATCGTTTGCCACATGTGCTACTTCACATGTAATTTACGTGATCAGATGTCCTTGTGGGTTGTTATATGTGGGTCACACTCTCAGACCTATCAAAGTTAGAATATCGGAGCACCATTCCAGGATCAGGAATAATGTAATAGATGCTCCTCTAGTACAGCATTTTATTGAATCATCTCATTCGGATTAGGACTTAACATTCTTTGTGATTTGGACATACTTATGTGCTACAGAACAAGCTAAAAAATTCCTTATGCAAAAAGAAACTAGGTTCATTTGTTTACTTAACGCCTTGCATCCCTCAGGCCTTAACATTGATATCGATTACAGTTGTTTTTTATGAGTAGGCATTAATGTTGACATGTGGAACACCAGAGGATGAATTTAGTTGTTTAGTTTTATGGGCCGCATGGATCTCTTTAAGAACTCATAATGCATTATTTTTGTTATTCTAGAATATTTGGGTGTCTGTTGCAGATCATTAGTTTAGAATTTGAAATTGTTCATAATTACATAGGAGCGTTCAAGTGCATTACATTTGAACTTAGCTGGAGTTTGTTTTATGTTTGTTGTACCACCAGGTTCACTTTAAGAAAGACTTTATGCTTCTGTAGATTGCCAACACCCGTAACCAAAATCATTATTGTGTTTGTCCATATAATCTCTGTTTGTAACAGTTGTGTTCATTGCAGCCACCATTATGCTATAGATCCACTGTTGTGATGCATCATATTTGGTATGTATAGTTATTTATGGCATTTATCTTGTTTTTGTAAAATGTATAATATTGCATTTATCTGTATTACCGTATTTTTCGCTCCACAACGTGCACTTTTTTCCTCCTAAAAAGGAAGGGGGAAAGTCTTTGCATGTTACGGAGAGAAGGCACTGGGCGCCGCTTCTGCTGCTGCCCGCCTCTGACACTCGCCAGAGCAGGAATCGGCAGCTGCTTTTCTTTCCGCGCTGCGCTGTGCCTCTTCCGCAGGCTCCTATCCCTGCTCTTGCATGGGGGGGGGGCCAGCGGCAGAGGCGGGGGCAGGGGCAGACAAACAAGCACCACCTCAGGGAGGAGGATGTTGCGTCCGTCTGTCACGTGACACCCTCCCTCCGTCTCAGGAACTGTCTCCTTTGCCCTCCCCCCCCCCGACAACAGCAGGAGGAGCTGTCAAAACTTCCTCTCAAATAACAGACTTTATTTGTGTTATAACGCAGCCGGTTATGTTTATTGTATTTCTGTGGTAGCCACTGACAGCTGTGAATTTTTCTAATCCCCTTTCAATTTGATGGCCATCGCTGCCTCTTGTGGAAGTGACTTCCATAGTTTAAATATGCACTGCATGAAGAAGACTTTTCTGTTATCCATCCTGAATCCTGTCCTGACTTGCATCTTCAGTCGATGTCTGCAAGTTCTGGTGTTACGAGAGAGGAAGAAAAGCTTTTATCTGTCCCTTTTTCTGCACACCGTGCATAATTCTTCCGTCATGTATTTGGCATCTTTTAGTGATGTGAGGATTGGCAATAGAGGGGATGATCATCATGATATATTTTCTTTAAAGGGATGAATTGTCCAAAAGCATGTTTCCAATAATAATAGCAGTCAATGGGTTTTTAAAGTTGGTTTTTGTGTTTTAACCTCTCCTGATATTTTGCCTTGTGCAGCAGAGTGATGTGAAAGTGGAGGAACAGGGACCAAAGAGGAAAAGACTGGAGTCCAAAGGAAAAAAATCTCCTGCGGACCAAGTTGGGACCATCAGGGATCTTCTACCACGGGAAGATTTACGTCCAATTAAGAAGGACGCGGAAGACGGGCAGCCGCAGCAGCACTGGGATGCCCAGTGGCAGGATTTCCTGAAGACGATGCACCGCCCTCGTTCAAGCTGGGAAACCCCACAGGCTCCCAGTCCTCCCCCCTCCGGGGATGGTGTCCTCCCGGCCTCCTTCAGGGGAGCTGTGGGTGTCAGTCAGTGGCCCAGCGGGAGAGCAGGGGGGACCGACCAGACCCTACCAGACTTGCGTGGGGAATCACACGAGGAAGGAGGGGAGCTGATTTCCTCTGTGAAAGTGAAGGAGGAGATCCTGGACGAGGAGGAAGAAGACGATGCCATGAGGTCGGAGATGGAGCGGCAGTGCTTCAGGCGGTTCTGCTACCAGGAGGCCGAGGGGCCCCGAGAGGTCTGGCTTCGGCTCCAGGAACTTTGCTCCCGGTGGCTGAAGCCAGAGAGGCGGACCAAGGAAGAGATCGTGGAGCTGCTTGTCCTGGAGCAGTTCCTGATTATCTTGCCTGCGGAAATGCAGAGCTGGGTCAAGGGATGCAGGCCAGAGACCTGTGCCCAGGCGGCAGCCCTTGCTGAGGACTACCTGCTGCAGCTCCAAGACACTGAGGAGCTTCCGGGAAAGGTAAGTGCCCTCCTCTCTCCTTGGTTTCCAGCATCTGCAGGTCACAGGTCCAGTGTCTCTAGACATGGAGGTTCTGTTTAGCTATGATAGTGAATATTCCTACTCCCTGCACTTTCTCTCTAATCCACGTTAAAAAGGCTTGCTAGACCAAACTTTACTATACATGGGAGGTTTGCAAACATATCAGAGCAGGAGCTACGTTGGAAGAGTTGTCCCTTCACAACCCCTGCTTTCCTCATCTAAATTGCCTCCATTTCCAAAATGCTGTTTGCTCCCAACTGCGGTAAAAAATCTTGGCACGTCTTGCAACCTCAGCACTCCCATGTGTAGTGCAAATAGAATAACACTGGCCTACTTTGCAAGGTTTATTGAAGTATCTCAGCTATAACCAGTTGAGTATTGCAGAATCACGCAGACTGTCCAGAAGCATTCGGTTGCAAGCTGGCAGGATGAAGCAGGAACAAGACGCTGCTCACTAGTAACTTGGTTTACTACAGACGTTTATTATTTACAGCAGACTCACAAATTACTATATACAGGATACAGACACAGACCTTAACTCTCTCACTGAACAAACTCCAACTGACTAATCACACTGACCAACTCACACGTTTAACCACAGACCAACAAGGAAAGTGATGAGTCATCATGCCTATATGAATGACCTTGTCCAATAGCAGACTTGTATCCAGGGTATCCTAGATATATATAATATAATAAACTTTATTTGCATAGCCAGCAGCCATTGCAACAAAAGACACACAATGTACAGTTTAAAAACAATAGTGGGTAAAAAGATCGGCCAAATGGTTATGACTGCCGTTCAAATACAGTGGTGCCCCGCTAGACGAAAATAATTCGTTCTGCGAAAATTTTCGTCTAGTGGGTTTTCCGTCTTGCGGAGCGGCAATGACAGCCGCGCTCCGCAAAACGAAAGAAAAAAAAAAAGACAAAATTTTTTCGTCTTGCGAGGCAGCCCCGTAGACTTTTTCGTCTAGCGGGGCAGCCTTCCGCTAGACGAATGCCTTCATCTAGCGAGTTTTTCGTCTAGCGAGGCATTTGTCTAGCGGGGCACCACTGTAGTGGCCCTTAATCTCATTGCGCCCTCAGTAAATCTAGCAACGTTGGTATCCTGGATACAAGCAGACTTGTATCCAGGGCAGATTAAACTCCCTCTGCTCAGTCTTCTTGGCGTTCAGCCAACTCTTAATTGCTTCTGTGAGAAGCTGCTTCAAAGCAAAAACCCAACAAGGTTGTTGCAAGATTTATTATGATAATGGCCGGGTTCAGATGACCGAATCAGAGCCTGAAAAGCTGGGTTACAAATAGTAACAGTTTTTAATGCATTGCTGCAGCAAAGTTGCACTAAAACATAAGTTGGCCCAAGTTTAAAACTAAAAACTCTAGCCAGCACCACAGTCTCCTGGCCACCTCAACCAGAATGCATCACTCCAGGAAGGATTCCGACCCAACCTTTAGTGAGAGAGGGCAAAAGAGAAGGACTGCATGGGTAGCTTCACAGATTTACCAACGGTGGTCCTGCACTGGCAGCAAGGCCAACAAACAAGGGAACTGGGGATGTGCTAGTCCCATCTCCCCCTTCATCTGCCCCCTAACCTAATTATTCCAGTTTACCTCATGATTGGGCTGGCCTTGATGGTGAACTGTGACGAAACCAGGCAGTCTCATATGAACCATAACTAACAAACTTTCCATTTTGCCAAAACCAGGAAACTACAGCTGCCAGCTTTGGAACAAGCCGGGATATTAAGCTAAATTCAAACTGTGTGTGGTCAAATCAGGAAACTCTGGTTGATCAGTAGCTTTGTGGTTTGACTGTTCCCACTGATAGCAGTAAAAATAGGAAACCCTGTTGCGTTCGAAGGGGTTGTTTGGACAGAGTCTCTGATCAGCATGCATAGCAGGACAGGCATAGGAAGCTATTATTATTATTATTATTATTATTATTATTATTAACTTTCACCCTACCTATCTGACTGGGTTGCCTCAGCACATCTGGCCAGCTTCCAACAAAACAAAAACCATCAAAAATTTCGTTGTAAAAGGCTGCCTTCGGAAGTATTTCATTTTGTAGAAACGGCCTTCGATTTTAAAGAATTGCCCTCTTAAAGTAATAAAGTAATCCCGTGGTGTAAAAATGTATGTTGTCCTCTAGGTCCAAACACACACATAGTATGAGTAAGTAGTGCTCCAGAGTGCTTCTCCTGTGAACTTGCCATCTAAGTTGTTTACTCCTGACCAAAGTTCCTGTTTCCCAAAAGGACAGAAGGGGGAGCAGAGGAGCAAACGGATGGGTTTGAAGGCTATTTCCATCAGCTGCCTCTCTCCCCTAAGCAACAAGAGCAAAGGGTGTTTGCAGGGCAGGAGGACAGAGAAGGAGGCAGAGGGAGCACCTCTCCCAGGGGGTCCAGATGCAAGCAAGGGGCTTCCTTCTTCTCCATGCAAGGGCCACCCATGTATTCAGAGCAGTCCTTTGCAGATTAACTCTTAAGTTCCAAGGGATCTACTCTCAGGCCACTAATTACATACTATGCCAGTCTTCCGAAGGGAGGTGGGACAGGCAGGTGAAAGGAATGGCCAAAGGTGTTTTTAAATGGGTGGGGGCTCTTGGGAAGGGGGTGCTCAATTGAGGCTTCTGTCTTGGGCAAGAGAATCCCTTCAGGGGCTCTGAGTCTCCCTTGGCTTCTTCCTCCCTCCCAGGATGCTGCAACTTGCTCTGGCTTCTGCCCTCCTCAGGAAGCTGAACCTGCAAACCTAGCTGAGACTGAACCTGCAAACCTGGTCAGGATGGAAGGAGCATGCATGGTTGACCTGGTCAGGCTGTCTCCTGCATCCCTCCCCACAACCTCTGAGCATTTCCTCCATGGACCCTTGGAGAAATCTGGTGAGTTCCAGGGGAGATGAGATGGGGACGTGGATGGATCGATGGTGGAGGGAGAAAGATGAAAAGATGGGAAGGAAGTAGGAAGGAAGGAAGGAAGGGGTGAGGCCTTCTCCAAAGCAGCTATGGAAATGCTTCCCATAATTATAATTCATATATTTAAATTGTTTCTATTACTTTTATTTTTATAGACAAGTTCAGAGTGATACATTCCACCAGCATCAAAACACAATAAATGCATGCACCTCCTCAGTTTGGTGGGCTTAAGGGACAAAGGACCCATTATCATAATAAACAATTCCTGTGGCTGGAGGCTCGACACATAGGATCAGGCTTTTGAAGACCAGAAGTGGCCAGTATTATAAGCAAATTATGTAAACTTGCCAGCCTTACAGACTGGGGTTGTGTGAGAGAGTGAGTAAGTGGGATAATAATTTATAGCGCCCCTATAAATTAGAATTAGAATAATAATAATAATAATAATAATAATAATAATAATAATAGAATTAGAATAATAATTATAAAAAATAATTAGAATAATAATAATAATAATAATAATAATAATAATAATAATAATAATAATATATTTATACCCTGCCCATCTGGCTGGTTTTCCCCAGCTTCTCTGGGCTGCTCCCAACAGAATATTAAAAACACAATATAAGATCAAACATTATAAACTTCCCTAAACAGGGCTGCCTTCAGATGTCTTCTAAATGTCAGGTAGTTGTTTATCTCTGACATCTGAAGGGAGGGCGTTCTACAGGGCAGGTGTCACTACTGAGAAGGCCCTCTGCCTGGTTCCCTGTAGCTTTGCTTCTCGCAGTGAGGGAACAGCCAGAAGGCCCTCGGCGCTGGACCTCAGTGTTTTATTTTTTTTTACAAATCATATTTATTGTGGTTTCCAATAAAACAATATCATATGAAACATTCCAAATTACATTCCAAATTATTTCTCCAATTATAAAACAAAAAAAGGTTCCAAATTGTCCAAATTATTACTTTAAATTTTATTTAAGGCTTCCCATGCTTCAAATTCCGGAGGCTCTATTATCATAAATTATTGCTTTGCTTTCTCTTCCAGTGTTTTCACAGCCGCTGATATATCCAACAAGTAAGATAAGTCCAAACAAGCAGTATCACTGTGTGATTTTAAGTCAGTACTCCACATTCCTTCTTTCGTTTTGCTGGTTGAAATCCAAAAGTCGTATTTGTACAGTCACCATTTTCTTCTTTATTATATTTCGTATATTTTCCACTTTTAAAAGTCCCGATCTGCACCAAGTTATAAATCTTTGGAGGTTAGCCGTCTCACTTATAAATCACGTAAAAAGAAAAAGAAATGCAGCCTTGTCCCTCCTACGATCTCGCGTTGCAGTCCGGGCATAATTCTAACTGCGTCATTTCTTGGCAGTCAACCAAATTCTTCCAATTAAAGTCCGTCAATGTCCAAGGGATTCATTTCATACTTCACACATTTATAGATTATAGTTCATATGTTCTCCTCCATTCTCAGTTTTTCAATCATTCAAATCTCACTTGTTATATAAACGTTGGGTCTTCTGGGGGGTATTTGCCCAATATAAAATCATACAATCACATAGTCCAGGGCTCCTCCCCCCCTTCTGTCCCGTTTTCACATATTTCACATACCGATAGTCGTAAATTCTCATCCTCTTCTTTTCAAACAGTGGCTGGATTCTTTAGCAAAATACTTTCTCCTCTTTCGTTTGAAGCATGCCCAAGGCGACTCACTAATTTATATTTCTTAGCGTTGGGAATCCCGGACGGACAGGCCGGTCGCAGGAGTGCCGAACCTCAGGGGGGCTATCCGCCCTGACTCCCCTGCCCATTTTCCCGAAGGGTCAGAGCAGGTTTTGGAGCACCGTGGGCGAGCTGCCCTTCCCACATGCCTGGGAAGGTTGGGAGGCTGCATACTCCCAAAACAGCCTCAAAATTCCCCATGGAGGTCGGGAGCAGATGGAATTCCGACCATACCAGTCCGTACCGGAAGCGGAAGCCCTGGACCTCAGTGTTTTAAGCATATGATTGCAGGTTGCATTAAATTTTTCAGTGAGTCCATTTGTCTGAGGATGATAAGCTGTGGTGGTCAATTGTCTTATTCCACAGGCTTTCAAAAGTTATTTCATCAGCTGAGACATAAATGCAGACCCTAAATCTGTGATGATCTCATCTGGAAATCCTACCCGGGCAAATATAGTTAGTAATGCACTTGCAACTGTCTTGGCCTCTATATCTCTTAGTGCAGTGGTGGCCAAACTCAGTCCTCCAGCTGTTGTTGGACTACAATTCCCATCACTCCTAGCTACCAGGACCAGTGGTCAGGGATGGTGGGAATTGTAGTCCCAAAATAGCTGGAGGGCTGAATTTGGCCACCACTGTCTTAGTGGGACTCCTTCCGGATATCTTGTGGCATAATTCATTATTGTCATAATACATTGATTGCCACTCCTGGTAGTTTGAGAAATGGGTCCTATAAAATCAACTCCTATTTTGGAAAAGGCATTGCTCACCACACAGATTGGCTGCAATAAATCCTTGGTCTTTTCTCGTGCCTTTCCAACTAGTTGACACACCTTACAGGACTGACAGTAAGCTTTGATATCCTTACTCATGCCTGGCCAATAAAATGATTTGTATACATCCCTTGTTTTATTAATGTCCAGATGTCCTGCCATCAGAGCTTTGTGGGGAAGCTGTAAAACTTGTAGCCTATACTTTCTGGTCAAAAAAGTTGCTACGCACATGGTCCTCCAGGGGCACAGCTAACTTATTTAGGACCAGGGAGTCCCCCACACCCGCCTGCTCCCTGACCCCCCAAAACAGTACTTGTGTCTTGTCAGGATTCAACCTCAATGTGTTAGCCATCATCCATCCTCCAATCGCCTCCAGGCACTCACACAGGACATTCACAACCTTCACTGGTTCTGATTTAAAAGAGAGGTAGAACTGGGTGTCATCTGCATACTGATGAACACCCAGTCCAAACTCCCTGATGATCTTTCCAGACGGCTTCATATAGATATTAAAAAGCATGGGTGAGAGGACGAAACACCACAAGTGAGAGCCCAAGGGTCTGAACACTCATACCCAATACCACTTTCTGGACACAATGCAGGAGGAAGGAGCGGAACCTCTTTGCCCCCAGCTCCCAGCTCTTCCAGACAGTCCAGAAGGGTGTCATGGTCGATGGTATCAAAGGCCGCTGAGAGATCCAGCAGAACTAGGAAACAGCTTTCACCTTTGTCCCTAGCGCACCAGATATCATCAACCAGCATGGCCAAGGCAGTTTCAGTCACATGTTGATGCCTGAATCCAGACTGGAAAGGAATCCAAATGGTCCACATCCTCCAGGCATGCCTGGAGGTGTTCAGCAACCACCCGCTCAATCACCTTGCCCAAGAATAGAAAATTTGAGACTGGGTGATAGCTGTCCATATTGGCTGGGTTCAAAGATTTTTTTAAAGAAGGAGTTTAATAACCACCTCTTTCAGTGGGTCTGGGAAGGCTCCATCACAGAGGGAAGTATTCACCACCTCACAGAGCCCATCACCCAGCCCTTCCCGGCTCGCTTTATTAGCAAGGATAGGCAAGGATCAAGGAGACAGTTGGACCAGACCCGGAGGCAGGGATAGTCCTCAAATGACGACTAAACCTGCCTCCTTGGTAATGACATGGTCTATTCTTAGTGTAACGCCTCCTCCTACACATGATCACTGAGATCGGGTATCCCAGTGCATCCCCTCTCTGTGGAACCTGCCCCAGACGTTCTTTGGCTGGGGCCTACTCCCAGGCAGCCGTGACCCTCTCCCCTTAAAACAGAACACAAATCATACCACAAAGTAATAAAACAGTAGAAACAAAAAAACCCCAATAATAGTAATATACAATTTTACTAAAATTAAAACAATCCCCAGCTCCAACCAAATGTCTAGCCCACCCCGAACAAAACCAAAATTCAAAACACCACAGATTAAAAACTATTTAAAACATATAAAAACATGGTGGCAGCCCCCACAACAGCCACAACAACCACAGCAGGAGTCTCTGGGTGGGGACGATGGCTGTCCCCAGAGAGGGACTGCAGGGCCAGGAACATAATGAGGACAGTGGAGAATGGAGGCTGTGTTAAAAAAAGAAAAGGTGCACATTGATATTGACGTGTGTTTAGTTCCTTTCTTGTCTATCTTGGAAGTCTAACAGGATTCTATCCCACCCCCCACTCCCAAACAGGTGAGGAAGATGGCGGTCACAATTCTACAGAGCCATTGGTGAATTCATTGGGAAGAACAAAGAAACAATTTAAATGCATGAAATGTGGGATGTGCTTTAGTCACAGTGGAAAACTGAGGGTACATCAACAAACTCACACAAGAGAGAGACTATTTGAATGTATGGAGTGTGGAAAGAGCTTCAGTCAAAGTGGACACTTTAGAATACACCAACGAACTCACACAGGGGAGAGACCATTTAAATGTATGGAGTGTGGAAAGAGCTTCAGTCAAAGTGGAGACCTTTTAAGACATCAACGACATCATACAGGGGAGAAACCATTTAAATGTATAGAGTGTGGAAAGAGCTACAGTCAAAGTGGAGACCTTAGAAGACATCAACGAACTCACACAGTAGTGAAACCATTTAACTGTATAGAGTGTGGAAAGCGCTTCAGTGAAAGTGGGAAACTTACAATACACCAACAATCTCACACAGAGGAGAAACCATTTAAATGTACTGAATGTGGAAAGAGCTTCTGTCGATATGGAATCCTTAGAAAACATCAACGAACTCACACAGCAGAGAAACCATTTAATTGTGTTGAATGTGGAAAGAGCTTCAGTGGAAGTGGAGGCCTTAGAGTACATCAACGAAGTCACACAGGGGAAAAGCCATTTAAATGTATAGAGTGTGGAAAGAGCTTCAGCCGGAAGGATAAACTTAAATTACATTGGAGCAGGCACACAGGGGGGCAAAATTTCAAATCCCCTGAGTGTGTTAAGAGCGTGAATCAAAATGTAGCACTTCGAACACATCAACAAACTTACTCGGGGGAGAAACCATTTCAATGTATGGAGTGTGGAAAGAGCTTCAGTCAAAGTGGACACTTTATAATACACCAACGAACTCACACAGGGGAGAGACCATTTAAATGTATGGAGTGTGGAAAGAGCTTCAGTGAAAGTGGAACACTTAGAAAACACCAACGAACTCACACCGGGGAGAAACCATTTGAATGTATGGAGTGTGGAAAGCGCTTCAATCATAATGGAAACCTAAGAACACACCAACGAACTCACACTGGGGAGAAACCATTTGAATGTATGGAGTGTGGAAAGAGCTTCACTCAATATGGAAACCTTAGAAAACATCAACGAACACACAGGAGAGAAGCCATTTAAATGTATAGAGAGTGGAAAGAGCTTCAATCACCATGGAACCTTAGAAAACATCAACTAAGTCACACAGGTTAAAGCCCAGAGATATATGGAATTTGGAAAGAGCTTCAAAGGGAGTGGAGACCTTAATATTCATAAATGAATTCACATGGGGGAATCACCATATAAATGTATGTATTTTTCCACTCAGGATTCACTCCTTACTTCATCTTAAGAAACTCATAAAGAGGTACTGAAGGAAAGCTACAACAACTGCAAGGATGCTGCTTGCCCAAATTTGAAAAGACAACACGGTGCCTATCAGAGTGGGCAGACAGACTTAGCTATTGGACTATGCAGAGATGGCAAGAATGACTGGGAAAATCAGAAACCAGGATGTTCAAAATTTCAACAGAGAATGGGAGAAATTTATATTCTATTTGACAGATAATTATAGACCTTTGAACTCTTTGCTAGATCTTAAATAACTTGTCATGTAACATAGACTTTGGATACAATAGTGGAATTAAAAATTAGGAGGATTTATAGAATGCAGTTGAAAAGGTTTAGTAAAGAACCCACGGAGGGGAGGAGGGAAGTCTAGAGATTTGGAAGAATCTTGTGTAATTTTTAACATTTGTGATTTTGAGAGTGAATGAATTTTTACAGTCATATAAAAATAATTTTAAAAAGAAAAGAAACTAATAAAGGGGGAAATCAATTTTAAATGCATGGAACATTGTGTGATGTTCTGGTGTTTGTACATAAATTTCCATACACATATGCAAAGTAATGAAAGTCACATATACTAAATGTACGAAATAAGTGGCAAGTTGTTGCTCGATAAACACGGAGAGAGAGTGAATCGGGAATGCTCAAGGTGTTTAATCTGTTGAGTTTCGACCTCCACCCTTCACTGCCAAAATGATGGTCTGCCCTTGTCTTGTGGATCTCTTTCCCAGGTGCTCATTACTTGAACTTTGCATAATCCACTGAAGACCTTTTTAATGATATCATTTTCCAGCTGAATGAAAAGGTCATTTGGTCAGGGTTGCGGCTAAAGGCCTTGGACTCCATGCAGCTTTTCTGGGAATTTGTAGTCTCAGGGTGTCCAATTGTAGTTGGCTAAGGAGGCTCAGACTCTTCTGTTGAGAGGTTCGTCCCAGAACCTACAGTTCCCAGAGTTCCTGCGAGTGAAGATGACTGTCTCTGGATGTGCAAAAAAGAATTTGGCAGTGTTTGTTTTCATTCTGGGGGGGGGAGCACCCTGTTGCAACAGTTTTAATAAAGATCAGGCTTACTAGCTGCCTCAATATTCTCTGGTTAGCCTGTTATTTTCTCCTACTGATAGAGAACCTAAAAGGAGGACTCTATATGGGCTCTTGGGTATACCATAAGGGAAATGGAGCAGTTTTTTTCCTATAACACAAGGAAGTCCTATTTCATGAGAGAGGGGACCTGGTTCTCGGGGTGTGTCTTGTATTGGGGCATCCTCTCTTTCCACAGATTCTGCCTCTTTCCCTTATGCCTCATCTCTCTCCCCAACAACAAATGTTGCTCTGGATTCAGGCACAGTTTATCCTCAGCTTGTCCTGTCTGAGGACTGCAAAAGCGTAAGATGGCGAGATGAATATCATTTTTTTTTCAATTTAAAAAAAGAAAGGAAGGAAGAGGGGAGGTTGGAATATTGCAGGGGTAGGCAACCTAAGGCCCATGGGTTGGATGCGGCCCAATTGCCTTCTCAATCCGGCCCATAGACGGTCCGGGAATCAGTGTGTTTTCACATGAGTAGAATGTGTCTTTTTATTTAAAATGTATCTCTGGGTTATTTGTGGGGCATAGGAATTCGTTCAACCCCCCCCCAAAAAAAAATAGTCCGGCCCACCACATGGTCTGAGGGACAGTGGACTGGCCCACGGCTCAAAAAAAAGGTTGCTGACCCCTGGTATAGTGCCTTCAACCCCCCTGACAACGTCAAATTAAGCAGGAGCCAGAGGAGGAGGAGCTGCAGCAGCACTGGGGTACCCAGTGGCAGGATTTCCTGAAGACTATGCACCCTGCTTGTTCAAGGGGGGAAACCCCACCGGCTCTCGGTCCTCCCCACTCTGGGGATGGTATCCTCTTGGCCTCTTTCAGGGGAGCTGCGGATGACAGCTGGTGGCCCAGCGGGAGAGCAGGGGGGACAGACCTGCCCCTGCCCCCAGACACTGAGGGAGAGACTGGAGTCCAAAGGAAAAAGATCTCCTGCCGGCCAAGTTGAGACCTTCAGGGATCTTCTGCCTTGTGCAGATTTACGTCAAATTAAGCAGGAGACAGAGGAGGGGCAGCTGCAGCAGCACTGGGATGCCCAGGATTTCCTGAAGACGATGCACCCCCCTCGTTCAAGTTGGGAAACCCCACAGGCTCCCAGTCCTCCCCACTCTGGGTATGGTGTCATCCCAGCCTTCGTCAGGGGAGATGCAGATACCAGCCGGTGGCCCAGTGGGAGAGCAGGGGGGACAGACCAGACCCTGCTCTCAGACACTGAGGGGATTCTGGGAAACGTAAGTGCCGTCCTCTCACTTGGGTTTCCATCATCTGGAGGTCACAGGTCCAGTGCCTCTAGACATGGAGGTTCTGATTTGCTATGGTGGTGAACATTCCTCCTCCCTGCGCTTTCTCTCTAATCCACTTTAAAAAGGCTTGTTAGACCAAACTTTACCCGGGAGGTTTGCGGTCAAATCTCCTGATGTTCTTACTTTACCTAAGCAGCTGCAGGGGACTCTGAATTTCATCAGAGCAGAGGCTGTGTTGGAAGAGGTGTCCTTCCACCAACCCCCGTTTTCCTCCTCTAAATTGCCTCTGTTTCCAAAATGCTCTTTGCTTCCCACTGAGGTAAAAATCTCGGCACATCTTGCAACCTCAGCAATCCCATGTGTAGTGCAAATAGAATAACACTGGCATACCTTGTAAAGATGTTCAATAATTTTTAAAGATAATGGCCAGGTTCAGATGACTGAATTGCAGCCTGAAAAGCAGGGTTACAAATAGGCACAGTTTTTAATGCATTGCTGCAGCAAATTTACACTGAAATCCATGTTGACCCAAGTTTACAACAAAAATCTCTAGTCAGCAGCACCATCTCCTGGCCACCAGAAGCAGAATGCATCACTCCAGGAAGGATTCCGACCCAACCTTTAGTGAGAGAGGGCAAAAGAGAAGGACTCTGCATGGGTAGCTTCACAGATTTACCAACAGTGGTCCTGCACCGGCAGCAAGGCCAACAAACAGGGGAACTGGGGATGTGCTAGTCCCATCTCCCCCTTCATCTGCCCCCTGACCTAATTATTCTAGTTTACCTCATGATTGGGCTGGCCCTGATGGTGAACTGTGATGAAACAAGACAGTCTCTTATGAGCCATAACTAACAAACTTTCCATTTTGCCCAAACCATGAAACTACAGGTGCCAGCTTTGGAACACACCGGGATATTAAGCTAACTTCAAACTGTGTTTGGTTAAAAAAGGAAACCGGTTGATCAGTGACTTCATGGTTTGATTGTTCCCACTGCACAGGGGCTGTGCAGTCAGGTGAAAGGCTTCTTCAAATCCCTCCTCATTGAGTCGAGACACAATAATTCAGAATGGGCCAACACATGTGAAGCATTCTGAATACTGCCTGACATTCTCAGACAGTGGGATTGCCAGAACCTCTGAGTTAGCGTTTTACAACATACTTACTACCCTCCAGACATCATTAGATTTCCAACTCCCCTCACCCACAGCCAGCATGACCAATGGAATGATGGGTGTTGTAGTCTAACAACTTCCAGAGAGCATCAAGTTGGAGAAGGATGCAGTGAGAGGAAAGCCCAATGATCAGCTCCTAGGCATAAAACTTTTCTTGGGACCAAAGTAGATCCAATGTTCAATGCATGGAGACAGGAGAGGGACAACCATTATTTCTGGCACATTGACATGTTTTCTGTGATGGAATGATTGACACCGCACAATACTGAATTCCTCCCATAGTTTTCTTCCCCATGAGGTTTTGCGTGCCATCAGTGTAGACAGGAGCATTGAATTTGTAAGCATGTCTTGCACTGTTTTGTGGAAGGAGGGCTAGGAAGAAGAAAGATAAGCAATTTGTGTAAACTTGACGATGTTACAGACTGGGGTTGTGTGTGAGAGTGAGTGAGTGGTATAAAATTTTATAGCACCCCTGTAGTTTTATCCGTCTCTAAGCTTCCATGGAGATACTGTGGTAGAAACTTGGTATAAATTTCAAAATAAGTACACAAAGCCAACAAAGAGACTCAGAAGTTTATAGTGGCACCAGATCTTCTCGTCAAGAATCCACTTCGTCAGAGTGCAGCCCACAAAAGCTTAGGCTATAACACATTTATCAGCCTTTCATGGTTACAAAAGATGAATCAATTGAAACTTACTCTGCAGGGATCTTTCAGATGGAGGATGAATGACGCATTACTGAGGTATGAACAGATCGTGAAGAGTGCCCAAAAGACCCTAAAAGATTATTTTGAACCGAATTTGAATTCTGAGGTAGACATAAGGACGGTTTGGGACACAAGTAAAGTGGTGATGCGAGGATTCCTAATACAACAGAATGCCACTAGAAAGAGACCCCAGAAGGAAAAAGTGGACAAGATTCTGTTGCAAATAAAAGACAAAGAGAAGATGTTAAGAGCCAATCCAAATAATACTCTTATCCAAAATGACATTAAGTTTCTACAAACCCAATATTCTTCAATCATCAATCAGGAAGTAGAATGGAAAATTAAAATGACGAACAAATTAATTTTGAATCAGCAAATAAATGTGGAAAACCTTTGGCTTGGCAACTTAAAAAGAGGCAGAAGAAGAATACTGTGTCACATTTAGTGGTGGAGGGGAAATATATTGAAAACCCAGCAGAGATCAGGAATTTTTTTAAAAAAATACTACAAACAGCTTTATACAAAGGAAAAAGAAGATACTACCAAAATACAATTTATAGAACTTAATGGATTGCAAAAGATTCCCACAGAGATAAAGACTCTACTCAATGACCAGATATCAACACAAGAAATTGAGATGGCAATTGCCAATATGGAACTGGGGAAGGCCCCAGGACCCGATGGATTAACATCTAAATACTATAAGGTTTTGAAAGATTGGTTGACTCAACCCTTCAAAGATGTATGTAATGACATATTGAGGGGGAGCAAGGCACCTGAGACCTGGAAATAAGCTTATATTACGTTGATTCCTAAACCGGACACGGATAGAGCTCAGGTGAAAAATTACCAACCAATTTCCTTACTTAATGTGGATTACAAAATTTTTGCAAGTATTCTTGCAAAAAGATTTAAATTAGTGTTAAAAAACCAAGCAGGTGTTTCCTGCTTGGCAGGGGGTTGGACTGGATGGCCCTTGTGGTCTCTGCCAACTCCATGATTCTATGATTCTATGACCTTATTAATAAGGACCAGGTGGGTTTTCTGCCAGGGAGACATATGAAGGACAACGTAAGGATGGTGGTTGACATACTGGAAATGCTAGAATCAAAAAAGGATTCTAATGCAATCTTAATGTTTATAGATGCAGAAAAAGCCTTTGATAATGTTTTTTGGAATTTTATGAAAATGAATCTGTTCAATATGGAAATTGGCCAAAAATTTATTAATGGAATACATGCTATTTATTCTGAGCAGAAAGCAAAAATAATAGTTAATAATGTGATCTCGGAGGAATTTAAAATTGAAAAAGGAACCAGGCAAGGGTGCCCCCTTTTCCCCTTACTATGTATTTCAGTCCTGGAGGTCCTTCTGAATGTGATAAGACAAGATGACGAGATTAAAGGCATTACAGTAGGGTCAGAACAATATAAATTTGAAGACGATTTAGTGCTAACGTTACAAGATCCAGAATCCAGTGCTAGTAAAGCACTGGAAGTTATACAATAATTTGGTCAACATGCAGGTTTGAAACTGAATAAGAGTAAAACGAAGGTTATTGGTAAAAAATCTTACAATGGAAGAATCTGGTAATTTGGAGATATTGACTGGTCTAAGTTTTGTTAAAAAGGTAAGCTATCTGGGTGTTAACCTAACAGCAAAGATAATTATGAGAAGCTGTGGAATGGAATAGAGAGAGATTTGGAGATATGGTCAAATTTAAAGTTACCACTGCTGGGCAGAATTTCTGTGATTAAAATGAATGTGCTGCCGAAGATGTTATTCATGTTTCAGGTATTACCTATAATTGAGAATGTAAAGTGTTTCCAGGAATGGCAGAAGGCGTCCAAATTTGTATGGCAGGTGAAAAAACCAAGGATGAAGTTTAAATTGTTAATGGATGATAGAGAGGAGGCTTCTCCCTGCCAGATCTGAAGTTATATTTTGAGTCAGTAGCTTTCTGTTGGCTCAAAGAATGGTTTTTATTGGAAAATGCTGACCTGCTGGACCTGGAAGGGTTTGATAACTGATTTGGCTGGCATGCATATTTATGGTATGATAAAGTTAAAGCCCACAGTGGTTTCAAGAATCATATAATTCGGAAAGCATTGTTTAAAGTTTGGATTAGATATAAAGACACCCAGATGGATCTCACCTTTGGAGGCTAAAGCACGAAAAAGGTTAAATACAGAATTTATTTCGTTAAAATATAGCGATGTGCTGATGGAATAGGATAACATTATATGACCAATTGAAGGACAAGTGGACTGATTGGTTACAGTACCATCAGATCAACGAAATGTTTAAACAAGATAGTAACAATTCAGGGTTTCAGATGGAAAAAAACCAGACTGGAGATAGAACTAATGGAACCTAATTGCAAAAATCTATCCAGAATGTATAAATTATTGTTGGAGTGGCAAACGAAAGATGAACAAGTAAAGTCAGTGATGATTGACTGGGCTAAAGATGTGGGACATAATGTTATGTTAAGTGATTGGGAGAGATTGTGGAAAAAGGGGTGGAATTTTACTGCATGCGCTGTTTTGAAAGAAAACTTAATGAAAATGATGTACGGATGGTATTTAACACTGGTTAAGTTGGCTAAGATGTATCATACGTTAGACAATAAGTACTGGAAGTGTAAAGAGAAGGAAGGTACCTTTTTCATATGTGGTGGACATGCCCCAAATTAAAGGTCGTCTGGAAAAGAATTTACAATGAATTGAAAAAGGTGTTTAAGTACACCTTTCTGAAAAGGCCGGAGGCCTTTCTTTTGGGGATTATAGGAGAGGAAATTCCCAATAAGGACAAAGCCTTCTTTTTGTATGCCACAACAGCAGCTAGATTATTGATCGCAAAGAACTGGAAATCTCAAGAGATACCAACAGTGGAAGAATGGCAAATGAAAATGATTGACTTTATGGAACTTGCCGAGCTGACAGCAAGACTGCGGGACCAGAGGGAGGAAGCGGCACAGGAATTTTTTTAAGATTTATCTAAAGAAAAATTGTAATATTTGAGCTTGTGAAATTCTAAAGAAAGTATATAGAAGTTCCTAGAAGAAATTAGGATTGGAAGAAATTCAAAAACTATTTGAAACGACGTGAAAAGATAGATATCTGAAATTAAAATCAGAGGATATATAAGGCTACAGTAATGTCAGAGGTTAGATTAAGATAGGATATAAGAAGTAGATAGAAATATGTTATGTTTATTTTTATTAGGATTAAGATTAGATTAAAATGATGATGATTGCCTATAAAGATTAGAATTAGATAAGAATGATGGTTTTATAATGTTATAAAATTACTAAAGAAGATTAGAAATGAACGCAGAAGAGAGGATGCGAGGAGGTCCCAAAACAATGTTAGGAATATTATAAGGATAGTTAAATAAGTGTTTGTTTGTTAAAATTTTTGTATTTTGATTTTTATGTTATTTTTTGTAGTTTTGTAGTATTTTGTAGTGTTTTGTTGTATTGTGTATTTTGTGTGTGTTTTATTGTTAAAATTTAATAAATTATTATTAAAAAATTGAAAATGTTGATAAGATAAAAAGAGAAGATGTAATAATAAGTTAGATAAGTAAATTAAGAATATAAATTTGGAAAGGAAACTGCATAAATAAGAAATTAGAGGAAGACCAGGAAGGGGAAGTTGGGGGAAGTTATGGAGAAATGTTAATAATTTAAAATTATGTGTTTTTTTCTTATCATGTTTGTTAAGTATTTTAATGTATTTTAATGTAGTTATTAGTTTGCTGTATTGTGTTGTGTTTTATTTGTTATGTTATGTTCTTTTTATGAAAAACTGAATAAAAATTATTTGAGAAAACAGAAGATGAATCAACAGAAGCATAGTTAGTTTATGGACTTCCATCCTACAGTAGACGGTGGCGGCCAGCAACTTGGATAGTTTGAAAAAAAATATATACTGATTCTGTGCTCTGCCCTTGTGGTCCTAGGCAATAATGCTTCTTAATACAGTGGTACCTTGTTTCTCAAAGAACTTAGTAGTCAAACAATTTGGATGTAAGTGTTATGGTTTGTGAACTTTTTTTGGAAGTTGAATATGCTCTGCATTGAGTGTTGAACTTCTAATATGAGTGCCAAACTTCTCTTTTCAGTGCCACACTAGGTCTGTCTGTTTTTGATATTTATTTTGTGTTTTTGTGTCTTTTTATTTTGATTGATTGATTGATTGACTGCAAAAAGCTGCAAAACCAAAAGAACCATTAGCAGAACAACAATAGAGATAAATAAGTTAATTATTTCCAAGCACGAAAGTGGTGTCTGTTTAAGTGGTCTAGCAGTTAATTATTTCACAGTACAGCTTTTGTTTTTGCCATTTATTTTACACTTTTGTTTTTGAGGCTTGTTTGGTTCATTTGTTTTCTTCACTGTGTGGAACCCTATTCAGCTACTGATTGATTGATTGAGTGAGTGAGTGACTGTAGAAATGGATAAACCCCCCACCCCCACCCAAACAATGACTATAATCAGTGCAGGTAAGAATTTTTTAAATCATCTACAATACTGTCTTACTTATTCTATAGTACAGTACATTATTGATTTAATTTTATGGATCAGTGGTCTGGTAAGATTGTACAATTCATGTTAAACTGCTATTTTAGGGGTTGTTGTTTTTTTAAATCTGGAACTGATTAATCCACTTTGCATTATTTTCTCTGAAAAGGCTTGCTTTTATTTTGGAATGCTTTGGTTTTGGAACGTACTTCCGGAATGGATTAAGTTTGAGAACCAAGGTACCACTGTACTAGTTTCTGGAAAGCACAGGAGGGCAGAGGGCTCTTGTGCTCCAATCCTGCTTGCAGGTTTCCCACAGGCATCTGGTTGGCCCCTGTGAGAACAGGATGCTGGACTAGGAGGGCCTTTGCCCAACCCAGCAGGCTCATCTTAGGTTCTAATATACTGCAATATTCTCACAGTTGCATGTGGTATAACAACACTTACGTTTTGCTAATTACTCAGAGAAGATATTGTTATTCGAGCCTGAGATCATTTCCTCACTTGAAAATGAAAAATACAGAGATGTCTTTAAGGAGCCCATTCTAACATAGATCAGTATTATAAAATGCTGCTGCTGCTTTATTATGTGTGAATGGAGTTATCATGTGTTGCTCTTGCCATTATCTCCTCTGCATTCCTAAAAATTTGGAACATAGTGAGGACAATAGAGAATGGAGATGGTGTTAAATAAGTGCTGGCTATTTGTTTGAATTCCTCTCTGGTGGTTTCCCCCTTTTTCCATTTTTTGTACATATCCCTTTTAAATCTTAACTCAATTAAAAGTTCTTTAGATAGCCACCCTGGCTTCTTTAGGCACCTTCCATGTTCCCGTCTCACTGGTATTGCCTGAAGTTGTGCTTTTAATATCTCCCTTTTAACAAGCTCCCAACCATCATGAACTCCCTTCCCTTTTAGTATTTCTGTCCATGGGATTTCACCCAGCATTTCCCTAAGTTTTCTGAAGTCGGCTTTCTTAAAGTCTATAATTTGAGTCTTAGTATGCTTGGTTGCTCCTTTCCACTGTATAATAAACTCCAGTAGAGCATGGTCACTCCCACCTAATGATCCTGCCACTTCTACCCCACTAACCAGGTCATCACTATTGGTTAGGACCAGATCTAAAATGGCGAATCCTCTTGTTGCTTCTCCCACTTTCTGGACAATGAAATTGTCTGCAAGGCCAGTGAGGAATCTGTTCAACCTTATGCTCTTGGCTGAGTTTGACATCCAACAAATATCAGGGTAGTTGAAATCCCCCATTACTACTATCTCACTTCCTTTTGAATGCTTGGTCATCAGTTCCAGGAAGGCATCATCTGTGTCCTCAGTTTGGCATGGGGGTCTATAGTAAACTCCCACAATGAGATCACTGTTATTTTTCTCTCCCTTAATTTTGACCCAGATACTCTCAACTTGGCTTTGGAGTTTCAAATCCTGGATCTCTTCACAGGTATACACATCCCTGATATATAACGCTACTCCTCCTCCTTTCCTGTTTGGTCTATTTCTCTGAAATAGATTGTATCCCTCTATTACTACATTCCAATCATGAGACTCATCCCACCAGGTTTCAGTGATGCCTATTATGTCATATTTAGTTTTCTGTACCAAGAGCTCAAGTTCATCTTGTTTATTTCCCATGCTCTGTGCATTAGTATACAGACATTGAAGACCATTGATCATTCCCCCATGGCTCTTATTTAAGGATATTTTTCCCCCACCACTAGGTCTGCGTGCTGTTTGCTCCATTTGGTCCTTGACATTTGGATTATCATCTTCAGTACTTGATAGACTCCTACCTTCAGGACCACTTCAACTGGCTCAAAGAGCTGCAGGCACATTGCTGACCAGGGCTGGCTATAGGCAACATAAAAAGGTAAGGGTAAAGGTACCCCTGACCGTTAGGTCCAGTTGCAGATGACTCTGGGGTTGCATGCTCATCTCGCACTATAGGCCGAGGGAGCCGGTGTTTGTCCACAGACAGCTTTCGGGTCATGTTGCCAGCATGATTAAGCCGCTTCTGATGAACCAGAGTAGCTCATGGAAACGCCGTTTACCTCCCCACCGGAGCAACCTTCCAATCGGCAAACCCTAGGCTCTGTGGTTTAGACCACAGCGCCACCCGCGTCCCCCATATAGTCAGCATAAAACTCCCGTATTGGTGAGAACTGTGGTTCTCAAGGAAGAGGCAGCCCAGGAATACAAGGTAGGAATTAACCATGACACTTGCTAACAAAATCCTTTCATAGCTTTTTGTGAGGGTGTGGCTGCTATTCTTGAACCTGGGAATTGGGCTTCATTTCCGCTGTTATTAAAAATAAAATAAAATACATGTTCTGCTTCTAAAGAAACCCTTTAGAATGCATTCTTATTCTTTTTTCATGTAAAAAATTCACAATTTTTAACAGCTGTACAAAGGTGCTCCTGTGCAATGCAATGTCAGAATAACAAAAAGAACATCTTACAAGAGCCTTGTTTTTTTAAATATACAGCTAAAAAACCTAAAAGTTCCTACTACATTTACCGGTACACTTACCAGATACAAATCTAATAGCAGGGCCCCCCAGGCAGTAGGAGACAACCTGATATTCGTGTCTCCCCCCCCCCAAAAAAAAATATTGGAGCTTTTGACACTCATCCATGGTTGCCTGGAGCATTTGAGGGAAAAGAGAGAGAACATTGTGGCATATGAAGCAAACATAGGAAAAGAAAGTGACAACCTGTTTGTAAGTGTCATTGTTACTTGGAAGGCCACAAGTGTTAAAATGTTTAATGTACATATAAAGCTATGTTTGAATGCATTGTAATTAAAATGCAATAAAGGGAAGTTTCTCTTAGACTTAGGCAAGAGTTTCCACTCTGACAAGAGCATCAGAGGAGGCTGGTATCTTTCCCAATAACTCTTCGCTGGAGACAGAAGCTGCAGAGTTCTCACAGAAGGAAGCTTAAACTTGAGGAGCCAGTAGCTGCTTGCTGGAGATGGCTAACAGAAGCAGCAGCAGCAGTTGCAAATAAGTTATGCAATGATTAAGAAGCTGAATATCTTCCTCTGGGACCAGAGAGAGGAAAGTTTACTGAATTACATGAAGGACTGAACATTGTTTGCAATCTGCTACTTTAGCATGTATTGTAAGCCTGTTTAAGACTGTTATGCAGTAAAGCTTCGAAACATATTCTTGTGATGGGGAGAACTCATTTCCACACAAGGTCCAGATCAGGAATTCCACGGAACAACTTTAAAAACAAGTACAGTCATACCTCAGGTTAGGACTGCTTCAGTTTGCACGATTTCAAGTTGCGCACCTCACTGAACCCAGAAGTACCGGAATGGGTTACTTCCGGGTTCAACGCATCATGCATGCACAGAAGCACGCAATGACATCACGTGCATGCGCAGAAGTGTCGAATTGCATCACGCACATGCGCAGACGCAGCACTTCGGGTTGCGCGCGTCATGGGTTGCGAACGGGGCTGCGGAACGGATCCCGTTCGCAGCCTGAGGTACCACTGTACTTGAAGGACCAAACCATGATGTAGCCATGCTCTTTTCCACCCCCTTCCAAGAATTACAACAATCTCTTCCTCCAAATGGTTCTGCCACTACAGTGGTGCCTTGGGCTATGTTGCCTTTGGGCTAGGTAACCTTCGGTTTGCCGTCCTCAAAAACCCGGAAGTACCTGAATGCCCTGTGCTTTGGCCTGTGGAAACTTCGGGTTGCAGACAAGCCTCTAGAACGGATTACGTCTGCACCCCGAGGTGCCACTGTATGCCGTGGGGCCCCCAATCTTTCTCACTGCCAATGCAAACTAATGAATAGGAGAACCTATCCATGTGCACTGGCACGACGAAAACCTTGGATATTCAATTTGTAAAATAATGAAAGTTTGCTACCCCCTCCCCCCCCCACTCTCTCTCTCCACTTCTCAACTCCCCAACCTTATACTGTATGGAACATTAAAGTCTGTATGTGTGTGCATTTTGATGACATGCAAAGTAACAGAGTGGCTTAGAGCTAGGAAGCTAAATAGCTATTCTAGGTGATAGTTCCTTTTTACAGACTATAAGTACAGTGTCCAGACTCTTGGTATTCAAAAGAATTTTACTTTCCTAAACATATAACTGAGAAGAATATACTTACAACCCCATGCTTATTCAAACGGGTACGTTCTTGCTTGAATTGTCTTACAGTTTCTTACGAAAGGTTTTTACTTCGACCTCAGCAGTAAATCTCTGTTCCCTTGCTGGAAGTCGTAGCAGGCAGTAAATTTTATGTCCACCCGCCACAGTCTTTCCCATTGCTCCATTAGTATGTTGTAACCTAAATCCTGGGCCCATCTCACCATCACCTATTTTACTTCTTCCTCTTTTAGTTCCCATTCTAATAGTAAATTGTAAATACGAGAAATATACTTCCCCTTACTTTGGAGCACCTCTTTTTCAAATTTGGATTTTTCTTTTGCTATGCCATTTTTTTAATCGATTATAAATCTTTGATAAATTTGAAAATATTGCAGCTAATCAGTGAGGTGTTCTTTGATTTCTTCATACTTTTTCAGATGTAATTCATTCTCTTTTTCTTCTAATAACATTTGGTATGTGGCTCTTCCTCCTTCCATGTTTACTTTTTTAATTGTTATTACGTCTATGGGTGAGGTCCACAGTGGGAGTTTTGGTTCTAATATTCCTTTGAATTTCACCCAAATTGAATATAATGATTTCCGTACTAAGTGATTGAGGAAACCTTTGTGGACCTTCACCTTTTCATACAGTAAGTAGGAATGCCAACCATACCTGTTGTCTACACCTTCCAGGTCTAGTATTTCGGGATCTTTCAAGGTTATCCATTCCCTTAACCAATTTAGTCCTGCCGCCGCATGATATAGTTCTAAGTTTGGCATGGCAAATTCTCCCCTTTCTTTCCTGTCCATTAACAATTCATACTTAATCCTCGGTCTTTTACCGTTCCATATAAATTTTGCCAGATCTCTTTTCCATTCCTTAAAACATTTCATGCCCCCCAAAACTGGTATTGCTTGAAATAAGAATATCATTTTTGGAAGGACATTCATCTTAACGACCGATATTCTTCCCCATAGTGAAAGGTGTAATTTATTCAATGTTTCCATGTTTGTTTTTATTTCTTTCCATGCCTTTTTGTAATTATCATCAAAGAGGTTAATACTTTTTGGTGTAATATGGATTCCTAAATACTTGGCTTTGTTTTTAATTTCTAATCCTGTCAGTTGGTGTAGTTCTTCTTTTTCCTTTTTATCTAAATTTTTAGTCATTAAGGTGGTTTTTTGGTAATTTATTTTTAATCTTTGCCATACTCTTTGATTATTTCTAATGCTACAGGTATATTTTCTTTAGGGTCTTGTGTTGTTACTATTAAATCCCTTACTTTATAGGTGTTTTTTCCAATCACTATCCCTTTTAAGTTTCTTTCCTTTCTGATGTGATTCAAAAGAACTTCTAATACCAGTACAAAGAGCAAGGGCGAAAGAGGACACCCTTGCCTAGTTCCTTTAGTTATTGGGAAGCTGTCCGTTACACTCCCATTTATTATTAGCTTCACTCTCTGCTGTTTGAAAAACACATTTACTAAGAAACCAGAGGCCTTTCTGTTGGGCATGACCAACTATGAAATTCCCAATAAAGATAGAACATTTTTTATGTATGCCACTACAGCTGCTAGGATTTTTGATAGCTAAGAATTGGGAAACTGAAGAACTACCAACAGTGGAAGATTGGCAGATGAAGTTGATTGAATACATGGAACTTGCAGAACTGACCGCAAAACTCTGAGACCAGAGGGAAGAAACGGTGCAGGAGGATTGGAATAAATTTAAAGATTATTTGAAACGACGTGAAAAGATAGACATTTGAAATTGGAATCAGAGGACATTTAAGGCTACAGTATTGCTAGAGATTAGATAAAATAGGATATAAGAAGTAGTTAGAAATATATTATGTTTAATTTTATTAGGATTAAGATTATAGTTATGATTATTGATTATAAAGATTAAGATTAGATGAGAATAAGGATTTTACAATGTTACAAAGTTACTAAAGAGGATTAGAAATGAACACAGAAGAGAGGATGCGAGGAGGTCCCAATATAATGTTATGAATAAGATAAGGATAGTTAGATTTTTGTAGTTTTGTAGTTTTGTAGTTTTTTTGTTGCTGTTGTTTTGCTGTATTTTGTGTTGTATGTGTTATTGGTAAAATTTAATAAATTCTTTATAAAAAAAGAAAAAAAAAGAAAACGGCGGACAGGAGTGGGACATTAACGGAGAGTGACAGCGAGAACCTAATGCTGGGCAGAAGACAGAGCAGAATGCAAGGCGCCTGTGCGAGCCGATCAGTGGGACGGATAAAGAGCAGGGCGCCTGTGCGAGCAGAGCACTAGCCGGATGACAGCAACAGTCCACCGCTAACAGGGTCCTAGAGCCAGACAATGAATGCCAGCATGGAACGGTAGGCGGGTGGGTAGGCTATCTACAGTGTGTGGACGCAACAACCATAAACAGACCTTTCTGTGGGGCTGGATGAAACTTTCTATCAGGCCACATTAGATCCCTGGCAGGACTTTGGACATGCCTGCCTTAGGACGTCCCTATTTTCATTGGAGAAATGCTGGAGGGTCAAGAGTTATCCGACCTCCGAGCCATCTAAAGGCAATCCTGTATAGGGAAGTGGTGTTTTTTTTTAATCTTTAATGGAAGCTGTGCAGAGTGCTAGGGCAACCTAATAAGATGTGTGGGTTATAAATAGTAAAATTATCATTATAAATGGGACGTCCCTATTTTCATCAGAGAAATGTGTGCGGGTTTGGAAAGATAAGAGGCATTTGGGTGCCTTCGTTCCAGCAGGGTGCCATCGTCCCAGCTTCCTGAAATGGTATTTCAGGAATTTTTCATGATGAGGATTTAGAAACCAGTGACTGCGCACCAGATCACAAGGAGACTTATTAGTACAACATATTGGATAGCTTATAAGATGGAAGATATACTCCAGTGATGTGATAAAGTTTGAAAACAGCTTTCTAAACAAAACCCACTTATTACAGAAGACTAAGAAAGGTATAGAAAGTGGAAGTTTGGTGGTGGTGGTGGGGGTTACCATTGGAATACTGCGTACACCATTTCAAGGTAACATCACACTTTATTTCCACTTTTTCTCACATGGGGCAGGAACCCACAACCCTGAGATTAAGCATCTCATGCTCCACCAACTGATCTATGACAGCTCAGCAATTTGCGTGCGCAGGGACAAAGATTGTGTAGTGTGAAGACCCCTAGAGAAGGGTGCAAAGACTTGAAATAGGGTTAATCAATTTGCCCTGACAGTTAAGAGCAGAACCTCCAGGATCAGAAGCAGAGAGCTGCAAATAGGAGGGCAAGGGAAGCAGCAGGGCAGTCTCGCGGGATGCACGATGCCTTCGCCTTGCAAGGGGGCGCATCCAGCCTTGCAGCCTCCCACAGCCAGCGAGCTCCGATGCTCAGAGAGGCAGGAAACGGGGCCAGCCAGGGGGACTCGAGAGCGGCTGCACTTTCCTGTCCCCCCGCCGAGGAGAGCGGAGGAGCAGCGGCCAGTGGCCTGGCGAGTTTCCCCGGAGAGGAGCCGGGTTCCGGTGCAGGGACGGAGCGAGGAGTCAGAGGTGCAGGAGGGGGGGGCGAGGAAGGCGGAGCAAGGGGGAGGAGGAGGAGGAGAGAACATGCGCCTCGCCTGGCATGATCAGGCCCCGATTCCAGCCAGAGGCTGCAGGACGCCCTCCAACCGGGCAAGAAGGGGAAGGGGCTCAGCTCGGGGGCAGGGCATCTGCAGGAGGGCACAGGGGCAAACATCTCTGGGTAAGGCTGGCACGGACCCTGCCTGAAACCTTGGGGAGCTGCTCCCTTCAGTTCTATATAGACGGTGCTGAGCTGAAGGGGCACAATGGGGGGACCAAGGCAGCTGCTGCTTCGCGATGGAGGCTGCATATATTCGCCCACTGATGAGCGGCGTATCTGGGGCTTCTGTCTCCCTGAGTTTGCCGCCCCTCTCCCTGTTCTTCATCCCCTTCCTCTTCCACGGTCCTCCCTCCGCTCCGACTGTCCTTCCCTCTCGCCTGCTTCTGCCTCCCTGCGGTGGCTGCAAGGGCGATGAGTGGGTTGAGGGGGCGGCAGCACAGGCACAAGCTCACGCTCTCCCACCGGCGGAGAGGGAAGGCGAGGAAGAGCAGGGCGGCAGGGAGGTGCCCCTCTCACTCTGCAGCCCCGTGGCACCCTTTGCACGCCACTACTCCTGCCCCCCTTTATCTCCGCCAGTGTCATTGATAAACCTATCGCCCTCCTTCGTGAATCGCCTTTTAAAGCTCCCTAAGCCACCACCATCACCGCATCTTGTGGCAATGATGTCCATCAGATTCATTTAGCAAGGAAATGGCTTCTTTTGCCTGCCCCAAATCAATGTACACTGAGCCTACACACGGAGGTTCTGTTGATCAGTCACAGCTAAAAAAAACATAGATTTGTTCCCTGGAGCAGTGTTTTTCAACCACTGTTCCGCGGCACACTAGTGTGCCGCGAGATGTTGCCTGGTGTGCCGTGGGAAAAATTGAAAAATTCAAGAGAATTACTTTATATATAGTCAATATAGGCACAGAGTTAATTTTTTTAACATTTTCTAATGGTGGTGTGCCTCGTGATTTTTTTCATGAAACAAGTGTGCCTTTGCCCAAAAAAGGTTGAAAAACACTGCCCTGGAGAACGCATCTGATCTTTCCCCAAGCTATCAAAGCTACTGACTTCTTGGTTCTGCGTATAAATAAGTGAGAGAGGCTTAAGCCTGTTTCTTTAAAGGTTTCATCTTCCACCTTCCCCAGTAGTACAGCTGAGTTTTCAGAAGAAGGCTGGGAGTTAAAGTGGGTGACAGTTTTCAAAATGCAGAGGAAAGGAGGATTCTTTGGAAGTGGCATATGGAAATAAATTAATGGTGATAAAAATGTTGATGACAGTATGCAAAAGACTAAGGAAGGCAAAATTGAATTTTTTAATTAATGTTCAGATTATTACTCATTTTATTTCTATACTACTTCTCAATGCAGTTTGTGTCCATAGGATGTTGAGAACATTAACTCTGCAGATCCAGGAGTTCTCTCCACCTGGTAGTTTCAGATTTGATTTTTTTTTTCTTTCTGATAGAGCAAGAGGGACGAAACATTTATGGGCTTAAAGCTGCATTGATTCTGGAGGCCACATTCCAGTGAGCTGTGTGGCCAATGTATGCATACCATAATGTCACCGCCAAATATACTGCAAACACACTCTCACAAATGCAGAGACACACACAATCAGCATGTTTTGTCCTTCCAACCACAGTGCTGGGGTGGGGGAGAAATAAGAGCACCAGACTCTGCTGAATTAGCAATGAGATCTAGGAAAAAAGACCCTTCTGGTTGTTCCTTAGAAACCCTCTTTAAAGAGCAGCCAGGGGGATCATTTATCTCCAGATCAGGGCTTCTATGCCATCTCAGCACGGTCTTGGTCCTCCCACCCCCAAATATTATTTGTAGTTCTGTAAACCTTGGGGTTTCCCCAAGTCTTGGGATAACTTCCTCTCGTGCATGGGTGGGGACGTTTGGGTGACATAACAATTGACATTCACAGCCTGAAAATCAGAAATGGAAAGAGCAATTATATACAGTATTTCAAGAACTAATTAACAGTTAAATGCTTCTTTTTTATTCTTGAGTTTTATTCTACACTGGTATTTTACTTTGTGTTTATTTCCTTTCCAGCAGAGTAGTGTAAAAATGGAAGAGCAGGGGCCGAGAAGACCCATTCAAAGGGAGAGACTGGAGTCCAAAGGAAAAAGATCTCCTGCAGGCGAAGTTGAGACCTTCAGGGATCTTCTGCCTTGTGAAGATTTACGTCAAATTAAGCAGGAGACAGAGGAGGGGCAGCTGCAGCAACACTGGGATGCCCAGGATTTCCTGATGACGATGCACCCCAGTTGTTCAAGCTGGGAAACCCCACAGGCTCCCAGTCCTCCCTACTCCGGGGATGGTGTCCTCCCGGCCTCCTTCAGGGGAGCTGCAGAAGTCAGTCAGTGGCCCAGCGGGATAGCAGGGGGGACAGACCAGACCCTGCTCCAAGACACTGAGGGGCTTCCGGGAAACGTAAGTGCCCTCCTCTCACCTGGGTTTCCAGCATCTGGTGGTCACCGGTCCAGTGCCTCTAGACATGGAGGATCTGTTTAGCTATGGTGGTGAATATTCCTCCCCCGTGCACTTTCTCTCTAATCCACTTTGAAAATGCTTGTTAGACCAAACTTTACTATACATGGGAGGATTGCGATCATATCTCCTGGTGTTCTTACTTTACCTAAGCAGCTGCAGGGGACTCTGAATTTCATCAGAGCAGAGGCTGTGTTGGAAGAGGTGTCCTTCCGTCAACCCCCATTTTCCATTTCCAAAATATTCTTTGCTTCCCACTGAGGTAAAAATCTCGCCACATCTTGCAACCTCAGCAACCCCATGTGTAGTGCAAATAGAATAACACTGGCCTACCTTGTAAGGTTGTTGAAACATTTTTAAAGATACTGGCCTGGGTCAGATGACTGAATCACAGCCTGAAAAGCTGCATTACAAATAGGCACAGTTTTTCTTGCATTGCTGCAGCAAAGTTACGCTGAAACCCATGTTGCTCCAAGTTTACAACAAAATTCTCTAGCCACCAGCACAGTCTCCTGGCCACCAGAAGCAGAATGCATCATTCCAGGAAGGATTCCAACCCAACCTTTAGTGAGAGAGGGCAAAAGAGAAGGACTCTGCATGGGTAGCTTCACAGATTTACCAACAGTGGTCCTGCACTGGCAGCAAGGCCAACAAGCAGGGGAACTGGGGATGTGCTAGTCCCATCTCCCCCTTCATATGCCACCTGACCTAATTATTCCAGTTTACCTCACGATTGGGCTGGCCCTGATGGTGAACTGTGATGAAACCAGACAGTCTCTTCTGAGCCATAACTAACAAACCAGGAAACTACAGGTGCCAGCTTTGGAACACGCCAGGATATTAAGCTAACTTCAAACTGTGTTTGGTCAAAACAGGATCCGGTTGATCAGTGGCTTCGTGGTTTGACTGTTCCCACTGCAAAGGGGCTGTGCAGTCAGCTGAAAGGCTTCCTCTTATCCCTCCTCATTGAGTTGAGACATCATAGTTCAGAATGTGCCAACACATGTGAAGCATTCTGAATACTCTTAACAGGGCAGCCCTGCGGAGCCCTAATCGGAAGCAAGCCACATTTATTTGCATGGGACTTACTTCCAGGGAAGCATGTATAGGATGGCAGCCTACAGTTCTGTCCAAAAGCTCCTTAACATTATTAACCCACCTAGGGTCTCTGCCAGGCAGCTTCTTGAGCTTTTCATGATGTCCTAATCTGCATCCTGATCTCTGTTCCAGGAATCGTGGCCTGTGGAAGTTGTGGTTATTAAGTCCCCAAAGTCTGAGCAAGAAACCTTGGACACAGACAACAGCCATCTCTCTGCAAAGGCTGAGCAAGAGAGTGAAGAAGAGGCCAGCTTTCTGGGTAAAGTTTGGGGTCTGGGTCCTTGAGTGCTTTTGCAATTTCCTTTCCCCTGCCTGACATTCTCAGACAGTGGGATTGCCAGAACCTCTGAGTTAGCGTTTTACAACATACTTACTACCCTCCAGACATCATTAGATTTCCAACTCCCCTCACCCACAGCCAGCATGACCAATGGAATGATGGGAGTTGTAGTCCAACAACTTCCAGAGCGCATCAAGTTGGAGAAGGATACTGGGGGAGGAAAGCCCAATGATCAGCTCCTAGGCAGAAAACTTCCCTTTGGACCAAAGTAGATGCAACGAGAAATGCATGGAGAGAGAAGAGAGACAACCATTATGTCTGGCAAGCTGACATGCTTTCTGTGATGGCGTGATTGACACAGCACAATACTGAATTCCTCTCATAGTTTTCTTCCCCATGAGGTTTTGCGTGCGATCGGTGTATACAGAAGCATTGAATTTGTAAGCATGTCTTGCATAGTTGTGTGGAGGGAGGGCTAGGAAGAAGAAGGATAAGCGAATTGTGTAAACTTGCAGAGGTTACAGACTGGGGTTGCGTGTGAGAGTGAGTGAGTGGTATAATATTTTATAGCACCCCTATAATTTTATCCATCTCTACGCTTCCATGGAGATACTGTGGTAGAAACTTGGTATAAATTTCAAAATGAGTACACAAAGCCAACAAAGAGACTCACAAGTTTATAGTGGCACCAGATTTCCTCGTAAAGAGTCCACTTGGATAGCTTGAAAAAAAGGATTAGACTGATGTCTGTGCTCTGCTTCTTATTAATGCTTCTTATTACAGAGGTACCTTGGTTCTCAAACGGCTTAGTAGTCAAACAACTTGGAAGTACAGTGGTGCCTCGCAGGACGAAATTAATTCGTTCCGCAAGACTTTTATGCGTTCCTATGGGGAAAAAGTCCGGGGGTGCCGGTCGGAAGGGGCGACGGCCAATCGCGCCCACCATCTTGTCTGTACATGCGCATGTCCACCCAAGATGGCGGGCGCGATCGGCCAGTGCCCCTTCCGACCGGAGCCGGACCGCGCCACGCCGCGTTTTAAGGCTGCAGCGGGCAAACAGTGGTACTGCGCAAGACGAATTTGTCTTGCGAAGCACGGCCATAGACAATTGTCTCGCGAGTCAACTAAAAAATCGCAAAACCCTTTTGTTTTGCGAGTTTTTCGTTGTGCGAGGCATTCGTCTTGCGGGGTACCACTGTAAGTGTTCTGGTTTGTGATTTTTTTTTTTGGAAGTCATGCTCCTTATTGAGTTTTATACTTCCAGTATGAGTGCCGAACTTCTCTTTTCAGTGCCACACTTCCGTTTTTAGTGTTACACTGAGGTCTGTCTGCTTTTGATATTTATTTTGTGTTTTTGTGTCTTTTGTTTTGTTTGATTGATTGCTTGACTGCAAAGACGCTACAAAACCAAAAGAACCATTAGCACAACAACAATAGAGATAAAAAAGCAAATTATTTCCAAGCACGGAAGTGGTGTCTGTTTAAGTGGTCTGGCACTTAATTATTTCACAGTACAGCTTTAGTTTTTTCTATTTATTTTACATTTTTGTTTTTGAGGCTTTTTCAGTTCATTTGTTTTCTTCACTGTGTGGAACCCTGTTCAGCTACTGATTGATTGATTGATTGATTGATTCTGTGATTGTGGAAATGGATAAACTCCCCACCCCCATCCAAACAATGACTATCATCAGTGCAGGTAAGAATTTATTTTATCACCTACAATACTGTCTTACTTATTTTATAGTATAGTACATTATTGATTTAATTTTATGGACCAATGGTCTTGTAAGATTGTAAAATTCATGTTAAACTGCTGTTTTAGGGGTTGCTTTTTAAAATCTGGAATTGTTTAATCCATTTTGCTTTGTTTTCTCTGTGAAGGCTTGCTTTTATTTTGGAATGTACTTCCAGAGTGGATTATGTTTGAGAACCAAGGTACCACTGTACTAGTTTCTGGAAAGCACAGGAGGGCAGAGGGCTCTTGTGCTCCAATCCTGCTTGCTGGTTTCCCATAGGCATCTGGTTGGCCCCTGTGAGAACAGGATGCTGGACTAGGAGGGCCTTTGCCCAACCCAGCAGGCTCTTCTTAGGTTCTAATATCCTGCAATATTCTCACACTTGCATGTGGTATAACAATACTAAGGTTTTGCTAATTACTCAGATATGATACTGTTATTCGAGCCTGAGATAATTTCCTCACTTCAAAATGAAAAATACAGAGGTGTGTTTAAGGAGCCCATTCCAACGTAGAAAAGTATTATAAAATGCTGCTGCTTTATTAGGTGTGAATGGAGTGATCATGTGTGGCTCTTGCCATTATCTCTTCTATATTCCTAAAAATTTGGAACATAGCGAGGAAAGTAGAGAATGGAAATGGTGTTAAAATAAGAGAATGTGCATATTGAGATTGATGTGTGTTCATTCTTGAATGTCTAACAGGATTCTCTTCCTCACAAACAGGTCAGGAAGATGAGGGTCAGAAATCACCAGAGCCAGCTGTGAATTTATTGGGAAGAACAAAAAAACAGTTTAAATGTATGGAATGTGGGATGTGCTTTAGTCACAGGGGAACACTGTGGATACATCAACGAACTCACACGGGGGAGAAACCATTTAAATGTATTGAATGTGGAAAGAGCTTCAGTCAAAGTGGAAATCTTAAAGTACATCAACAAACTCACACGGGGGAGAAACCATTTAAATGTATTGAATGTGGAAAGAGCTTCCCTAGAAGTGAATCACTTAAACTACATCAACGAACTCACACAGGGAAGAAACCATTTAAATGTATTGAATGTGAACAGAGCTTCAGTAGAAGTGGAGCACTTAGAAGACACCAACGATCTCACACAGGGGAGAAACCATTTCAATGTATTGAATGTGGAAAGAGCTTCAGTGGAAGTGGAGACCTTAGAATACATCAACGAACTCACACAGGGGAGAAACCATTTAAATGTATTGAATGTGGAAAGAGCTTCAGTCAAAGTGGAAATCTTAAAGTACATCAACAAACTCACACGGGGGAGAAACCATTTAAATGTATTGAATGTGGAAAGAGCTTCAGTCAAAGTGGAAATCTTAAAGTACATCAACAAACTCACACGGGGGAGAAACCATTTAAATGTATTGAATGTGGAAAGAGCTTCCCTAGAAGTGAATCACTTGAACTACATCAACGAACTCACACAGGGAAGAAACCATTTAAATGTATTGAATGTGAAAAGAGCTTCAGTAGAAGTGGAGCACTTAGAAGACACCAACGATCTCACACAGGGGAGAAACCATTTCAATGTATTGAATGTGGAAAGAGCTTCAGTGAAAGTGGAGACCTTAGAATACATCAACGAACTCACACAGGGGAGAAACCATTTAAATGTATTGAATGTGGAAAGAGCTTCCCTAGAAGCGAATCACTTAAACTACATCAACGAACTCACACAGGGGAGAAACCATTTAAATGTATTGAATGTGGAAAGAGCTTCCCTAGAAGTGAATCACTTAAACTACATCAACGAACTCACACAGGGAAGAAACCATTTAAATGTATTGAATGTGAAAAGAGCTTCAGTAGAAGTGGAGCACTTAGAAGACACCAACGATCTCACACAGGGGAGAAACCATTTCAATGTATTGAATGTGGAAAGAGCTTCAGTGGAAGTGAATCACTTAGAATACATGAACGAACTCACACAGGGGAGAAACCATTTGAATGTATAAAATGTGGAAAGAGCTTCAGTGGAAGTGGAGCACTTAGAACACACCAACGAACTCACACAGGGGAGAAACCATTTAAATGTATTGAATGTGGAAAGAGCTTCAGTGGAAGTGGATATCTTAAAGTACATCAACAAACTCACTCGGGGGAGAAACCATTTAAATGTATTGAATGTGGAAAGAGCTTCATTGATAGTGGACACCTTAGAAGACACCAACAAACTCATACAGGGGAGAAAGCATTTAAATGTATGGAATGTGGGAAGAGCTTCAGTCAAAGTGGAAACCTTAGAATACATCACCGAACTCACACGGGGGAGAAACCGTTTAAATGTATTGAATGTGGAAAGAGCTTCAGTGGAAGTGGAGTCCTTAGAATACATCAACGAACTCACACAGGGGAGAAACCATTTAAATGTATTGAATGTGGGAAGAGCTTCCATAGAAGTGAATCACTTAAACTACATCAACGAACTCACACGGGGGAGAAACTATTTAAATGTATTGAATGTGGAAAGAGCTTCAGTCAAAGTGGAAAACTTAAAGTACATCAACGAACTCACACGGGGGAGAAACCATTTCAATGTATTGAATGTGGAAAGAGCTTCAGTGAAAGTGGAGACCTTAGAAGACACCAACGAACTCACACAGGGGAGAAACCATTTCAATGCATTGAATGTGGAAAGAGCTTCAGTCAAAGTGGAGGCCTTAGAGAACACCAACGAACTCACACAGGGGAGAAACCATTTCAATGTAATGAATGTGGAAAGAGCTTCAGTGTAAGTGGAAGACTTAAAGAACACCAACGAATTCATACAGGAGACAAACCATTTAAATGTATAAAATGTGGAAAGAGCTGCACTGAAAGTGGAGCACTTAGAACACACCAACGAACTCACACGGGGGAGAAACCATTTCAATGTATTGAATGTGGAAAGAGCTTCAGTGTAAGTGGATCTCTTAGAATACATGAACGAACTCACACAGGGGCAAACCATTTAAATGTATTGAATGTGGAAAGAGCTTCACTCAATTTGGACACCTTAGAATACACCAACGAACTCACACAGGGGAGAAACCATTTAAATGTATTGAATGTGGAAAGAGCTTCAGTTTAAGTGGATCACTTAGAATACATGAACGAACTCACAGGGGAGAAAACATTTAAATGTATGGAATGTGGAAAGAGCTTCAGTGAAAAGGGAAACCTTAGAATACATCAACGAACTCACGCGGGGGGGAAACATTTAAATGTATTGAATGTGGAAAGAGCTTCAGTGGAAGTGGAGACCTTAGAATACATCAACGAACTCTCACAGGGGAGAAACCATTTAAATGCATTGAATGTGGAAAGAGCTTCCCTAGAAGTGAATCACTTAAACTACATCAACGAACTCACACAGGGAAGAAACCATTTAAATGTATTGAATGTGAAAAGAGCTTCAGTAGAAGTGGAGCACTTAGAACACACCAACGAACTCACGCGGGGGAGAAACCATTTAAATGTATTGAATGTGGGAAGAGCTTCACTCAATTTGGACACCTTCGAATACACTAACCAACTCACACGGGGGAGAAACCATTTAAATGTATTGAATGTGGAAAGAGCTTCATTGATTTTGGACACCTTAGAAGACACCAACAAACTCATACAGGGGAGAAAGCATTTAAATGTATGGAATGTGGGAAGAGCTTCAGTCAATATGGAAACCTTAGAATACATCAACGAACTCACACGGCGGAGAAACCATTTAAATGTATTGAATGTGAAAAGAGCTTCAGTAGAAGTGGAGCACTTAGAACACACCAACGAACTCACGCGGGGGAGAAACCATTTAAATGTATTCAATGTGGAAAGAGCTTCAGTGAAAAGGGAAACCTTAGAATACATCAACGAACTCACACGGCGGAGAAACCATTTAAACGTATTGAATGTGGAAAGAGCTTCACTGAAAGTGGAGCACTTAGAAAACACCAACGAACTCACAGGGGAGAAACCATTTAAATGTATTGAATGTGGAAAGAGCTTCAGTGTAAGTGGAAAACTTAAAGTACACCAACGAACTCACACGGGAGGAACCATTTCAATGTAATGAATGTGGAAAGAGCTTCAGTATAAGCGGAAGACTTAAAGAACACCAACGAATTCATACGGGAGACAAACCATTTAAATGTATAAAATGTAGAAAGAGCTTCAGTAGAAATGGATCTCTTGGAATATATGAACGAACTCACACGGGGGAGAAACCATTTAAATGTATTGAATGTGGGAAGAGCGTCACTGAAAGTGGAGCACTTAGAACACACCAACGAACTCACACGGGGGAGAAACCATTTAAATGTAATGAATGTGGAAAGAGCTTCAGTAGAAGTGGAAAACTTAGAATACACCAACGAACTCACACAGGAGAGAAACCATTTAAATGTATTGAATGTGGAAAGAGCTTCAGTGTAAATGGATCTCTTAGAATACATGAACGAACTCACAGGGGAGAAAACATTTAAATGTATGGAATGTGGAAAGAGCTTCAGTGAAAAGGGAAACCTTAGAAGACACCAACGAACTCACACAGGGGAGAAACCATTTAAATGTAATGAATGTGGAAAGAGCTTCAGTAGAAGTGGAAAACTTAGAAGACACCAACTAACTCACACAGTGGAGAAACCATTTAAATGTATTGAATGTGGAAAGAGCTTCAGTGTAAGTGGATCTCTTAGAATACATGAACGAACTCACAGGGGAGAAAACATTTAAATGTATGGAATGTGGAAAGAGCTTCAGTGAAAAGGGAAACCTTAGAATACATCAACGAACTCACACGGGGGAGAGACCATATAAATGTATTGACTGTGGAAAGGACTTCAGTGGAAGTGGATCTCTTAGAATACATGAACGAACTCACAGGGGAGAAAATATTTAAATGTATGGAATGTGGGAAGAGCTTCAGTCAAAAGGGAAACCTTAGAATACATCAATGAACTCACACGGGGGAGAAACCATTTATATGTATTGAATGTGGAAAGAGCTTCAGTAGAAGTGAATTACTTAGAATACATCAATGAAGTCACACGGGAGAAACCATTTAAATGTCATGAATGCGGAACGAGGTTCAGTCAAAATGGACATCTTAGGAAACATCAGCTAACTCCCACAGAGGGAAAACCATAGACAAGGCACGTCCAACAGGTAGATCGTGATGTCCCAGCAGATCACTTGACATCTGTGGTAGAGCACCGGATCCTCCAAATGAAGTTCAATAACTTTGGCTCCCCTAAAAAAAATCTCAATTCTCTAGCCCTTCACCCCCCCATGAACAGGGCTTTCCTTCTCCCTAAAAAAAGCTTTGACGTATGTATGATACACTTGGATGTTTAGAGGGAATGGAGACCTTAATATTCATAAGCGAATTCATGCAGGGGGAAAACCATATACAGTAAATGTATGGAGTTTTCCACTCAGGCTTCCCAAAGTTCCTGGGAAGTGACGATGACTGTCATGTCTCTGGATGTCCAAAAATAATTTGGCAGTGTTTGTTTTCATTCTTGGGGACCCTGCTAATTGGCGATTGTGGCGTTTGCCCATCTGTGATAGTGACATCATACTGGTAGGTTAGAGAAAGGGTTAAAATAAATTAAAGTAACTGACCAATGGGAACCCAGAGGGGGAGGAGTTACTTGGAAATAAACGGAAGCACAGAGGTTTGAAAAGTCAGTTGAGTTTTGGGAGTTGAGAGTTGGAAGCAGGGGTGGATAAGAAGTGAGTCAGTAGAGAGTCAGTCAGTGTGAAGTTTAGTCAGAAAGACCTGAATTTGAAACCATACGCTTGTTCTTTATGAAAAATAAACTTATTCTTTTGTTTTACTGTTAACACCCGACTGGACTCAGTGTTTGTCAGGAAGCTCCTGACTGGTGGCAGCGAGTTAGGGAAACCGTGGTGGCACTGGGATCAATAGACCGTCCAACGTATGGGGGTCCCTGTGTGATCGTCAAAGCGATCCTCTCTTTTTCAAGACGTATTTCAGACTGTTGATCTGGATAGCTTGGAATCTAGCATTCTGGACTTTCCCCACAATTTTGCATATTGCTCAGAACAGAGAGCTGGATCTGGATTTCCTGTGTCAGTGCATCATTCCCACCTACACTTCCGTGGTTTGTGTATATGGCTGGTTTGGATTCCTTTGGACCAGTTGCTAATAATCTTGTGTTGTTGTTCAAAATGTTTTTTTTTTGCTGATAATGGGTTCCTAAAAACTTTAATAAAGTACTGATCCCTTTCAAAATATTCATTCTATTCTACTGAATAGTTTGGTGCCCCCCCTCCCCCCGATGTTTTGTTTCTTGCAGAGCACCCAATCCTTTGGGGAAGTGGGTTTGTTGCGCAAAAATTCCAAAACAGCTTTAGTTATGCAACCTGAATTTGCCTGTTTTTGACTGAATCCCACCCTAAAACAGGGATGCTTTCAAAATGCCCTTCCTCAGATGAATGAAGCATGAATGTAAGCTTGCAGTTATATTTATACACACACACACACACACACACACACATATGTTCATGGGTGTAAATAAAGAAAGTGAGATCAGTCAGACAGACAATGAAATGCAGAAGGGCAGGTTTCTCAAGTTCCTCCTCATTTCCATTTCTATTATTGTTTTGCAGCAGATTTGGTTAATTTAAAAGCACAAAACAACTACAAAGAATCTTGAGGCAGGTTACACATTTATTCCAGTTCAAACTTTGGTTATTGGCATTTATAGTCCCCAATCCTATTCACCTAGCAGACTGCCTCTCTCTCTTGCCCCTACAAGCCCAACAGTAAGATTTTCTGTAGACAAAACAAAATCAAAAATTCTTTCCAGTAGCAGCTTAGAGACCAACTGAGTTTGTTTCTGGTATGAGCTTTCGTGTGCATGCACATTTCTTCAGAACTTCTTCGGATTTTCTGTAGAGACACTGGGGGCTGTTCCAGAAGCCACCTCGGTTCACCCAGAAGATACCAGTTGTTGGTTTTGGTTGCGTCTATATAAAGCACAGCTGTCAACTTTCGGATTTGAAAATAAGGGATCAGCAGCCTCACCTGTCTCGGAGACAGTCTACGGTTCTCGGGGACATTCCATGCCACGGTAATCCCCCATCGAAATCCGGGAAATTTACGGGATATCTGACAATCCGGGATAGCAGCGGGAAACGGCGCTGGAATAAGGGAATTTCTGGAATAAGGGAATTTCTCCATAACCTTTTCCCACCTGGATCAAAGTCCACACACAAAAAGGGGCTGTGTGAGGGCACAATCAGATTTATGGGGCTGCGTTGAAAGGCATTGCTTCATGGTCCTAGGAGCTCCTTCTCAAAAAACAGTTAACCCTTAAGAGAATTTAAGCTACATAGATATATAATTTGTTTAAAACAAACAGATAATCACCCTCCAAAAAGCAGTCTGGTGCCACATTGCGTAGGAGTTACTGTAACACATTGGGGGTTTTCCTGATGTTATTCTGTCTCTCACAGCTACAATAAACCTACCATTAATGTTATGGACTGGTCATTTCTTCGTCAGAGGGCAAACAGGCAAACTTAGCAGGGAATCAAATGCTTTCCACCCTCACTGTATTTCAGGAATATTTCCTGTTGAGGATTTGGAAACCAGTGACTGCATATACTGATCACAAGGAGATGTTATAATAAATTTTGAGTGACAGCTTTCTAAACAAAACCCACTTATTACAGAAGACACAGAAAGGGTATAGAAAGGGGAAGTTTTTGTGTTTCTCTAAAAACCATTGTTTTCAGAGTGCCTTGTGTGCTCTGGTCCATGGGGTCAAGAAGAGTCCGACACGACTGAACGACTAAACAACAACAACAAAACCATTGGACTATTGTGTACACAATTTCAAGGTAACATTACACTTTATTTTCACTTTTTCTCATATGGGACTCGAACTCATAACCCTGAGATTAAGCATTTCACGCTCTACCGATTGAGTTAGGAGGACAGGTCAGCGATTTGTGTACAGGGGACACAGCTGGTGGCGTGTGAAAATCCCTACAGAAGGGTGCAAAAAAGCTTGTTCCCAGCTGCTCCAGAGCTAGGAGTGGCTGACCAAATCTGAAAGGGTTTATCAATTTGCCCCGACATTAAGAGCAGAACCTCCAGGATCAGAAGCAGCGGGCTGCAAATACGAGAGCAGGGGAAGCAGCAGGGAGATCTCGTCGCCTGCACGGTGCATTCGCCTTGCAAGGGGGCGCATCCAGCACTGCAGCCTCCCAGGGCCCAACCCACAGCCAGCGAGCTCCGATGCTCAGAGAGGCAGGAAACGGGGCCAGCCAGGGGGACTGGAGAGCGGCTGCACTTTCCTGCGCCCCCGCCGAGGAGAGCGGAGGAGCAGCGGCCAGTGGCCTGGCGAGTTTCTCCGGAGAGGAGCCGGATTCCGGTGCAGGGACGGAGCGAGGAGTCAGAGGTGCAGGGGGCGCGGGGTGGGGGCAGGAGGGTGGAGGAGGAGAGCACGTGCGCCTCGCCTGGCAGGATCAGGCCCCGAGTCCAGCCGGAGGCTGCAGGGAGCCCCCCAACCGTGCAGGAAGGGGAAGGGGCTCAGCTCGGGGGCAGGGCATCTGCAGGAGAGCACGGGGGAAACATCTCTAGGTCAGGCTGGCACGGACCCTGCCTGAGACCCTGGGGAGCTGCTCCCTTCAGTCCTATATAGACGATGCTGAGCTCAAGGGGCACAATGAGGGGTCAAAGGCAGCTGCTGCTTCGCGATGGACGATGCATATAGTCTCCCACTGATCAGCGGCTTATCTGGGGCTCTTGTCTCCCGGGGTGGTCACTAAGTTTGCCGCCCCTCTCCTTGTCCCTCATCAGGGAGCCCACCCCACTTCGACGGTCCTCCCCTCGGCGGAGAGGGAAGGGGAGGCAGGCGGGTGGAAGAGCAGTGCAGGGGGGGGGGCTCTCACTGTGCAGCCCCATGACACCCGTGGCAGGCCGCCGCTCCTACCCCCTTTCCTCTGCCAGTGCCATTGATAAACCTATCGCCCTCCTTTGTGAATTGGTCTGATCCCCTTTTAAAGCTCTCTAAGCCGCCGCCACCACCACCACAGCATCTTGTGGCAATGATGCCCATCAGATTCATTTAGCAAGGAAATGGCTTCTTTTGCCTGCCCCAATCAAGGTACACTGTGCCTACACATGGAGGTTCTGTTGATCTGTCACTGTTGATAAAACAGTTGATAGAAATATCCTCCAGAGAATGCATCTGATCTTTCCCCAAGCTGTCAAAGCTAGTGACCTCTTAAAGGTAAAGGTACCCTGACTCTGGGGTTGCCCATTCATCTCGCTCTATAGGACGAGGGAGCCGGCATTTGTCCACAGACAGCTTCTGAGTCATGTAACCACCATGACTAAACTGCCTCTGGCGAAACAGAAATGCCGTTTACCTTCCTGCCAGAGCGGTACCTATTTATCTACTTGCACTTTGATGTGCTTTCAAGCTGTTGGGCTGGCAGTGACCTCCTTAAGCCTGTTTCTTTAAAGGTTTTATCTTCCACCTTCCCCAGTAGTACAGCTCAGTTTTCAGATGAAGACTGAGAGTTGAAGTGGGTGACAGTTTTGAGAGTGCAGAGGAAAGGAGGATCCTTTGGAAATGTGGCATATGGAAATGAATTAATGATAATAAAAACATTGAAGACAGTATTGTAAAATACTAAGGAAGGCGAAATCGAAATTAGCTATTAATGTTCAGGGTATTACTCATTTCATTTCTATACTGCTTCATATTTTTAATTTAAAAATCTCAAACTATAGGCCCCGGGCCTATAGAGAAATCTTAATGCAGTTTGTTTCCATAGGATGTTGAGAACATTAACTCTGTAGATCCAGGAGTTCCCTCCTCCTGATAGCCTCAGATTTGATTGTTCTTTCTGATAGAGCAGGAGGAACGGAACATTTATGGGCTTAAAGCTGCATTGATTCTGGAGGCCACATTCCTGTGAGCTGTGTGGCCAATGTATGCACATGCATGTACACACAGAAAAGAGATGCGGACCATAAAGTCACATGCACACACGCCAAATGTGCTGCACACACTCACCAGACATGCCATCTTGCATACATACAAGTCTTGCAAACACTCTTTCACGTATGGAGAGACTCACACAATCAGCATATTTTGTCCTTCGAACCCCAGTGCTGGAGTGGGAGAGAAATAAGAGCACAAGAAGACTGCTCAATTAGCAATCAGATCTAGGAAAAAAGACCCTTCTGGTTGTTCTTTAGAAACCCTCTTTAAAGAGCAGCCAGGGGGATCATTTATCTCCAGAGCAGGGCTTCTATCCTATCTCAGCACTGTGATGATTCCTGCTGAGATTGGAATTTAAAAGATCTCTCTAGGGCTCTTTAGGCATCTCTCTCTCTCTCTCTCTCTCTCTCTCTCTCTCTCTCTCTCTCTCTCTCGGACAGATAGATGAATCACATGATCAGACCAGGCGATGGAAACCACAAGGACCAGCAGGCCACATGAAGTGTGTTGTTTGATTTTGTTGGTCAATATTCCTTTTGTTTGCTTGTTTCTTAGGCTGTGCAGATGCCATACATTTAAAGCACGTGACTTCCCCCAGAGAATCATGGGAACTGTAGTTTATTGCTACAGTTCTCAGCATCCTTAAGAACTTGGGTTTCTTGGGTGAAGTCATGTACTTTAGGTGGGTTTATTGAAAGATCTGTTATTGCCTTTCCAACATGCTAAAGCTGCAGCCAGGATCAGCATTCCCTGGTCACTGAACCTGCTCAGTCCTCTGACTGGGTTGTTTTTGGATTTCCCTACCACTGCCTTATGGGACGCTGGTGACGCTGTGCGTTAAACCACAGAGCCTAGGGCTTGCCGATGAGAAGGTTGGCGGTTTGAATCCCTGTGACGGGGTGAGCTCCCGTTGCTTGGTCCCGGCTCCTGCCCACCTAGCAGTTCGAAAGCACATCAAAGTGCAAGTAGATAAATAGGTACCGCTCTGGTGGGAAGGTAAATGTCGTTTCCGTGCGCTGCTCTGGTTCGCCAGAAGTGGCTTAGTTATGCCGGCCACATGACCCGGAAGCTGTACGCTGGCACCCTCGGCCAGTAACGTGAGATGAGCACCGCAACCCCAGAGTCGAACACGAATGGACCTAATGGTCAGGGGTCCCTTTACCTTTACCTTTACCACTTTCTTGGTTCTCCCACCCCCAAATATTATTTGTACTTCTGTAAACCTTGGGGTTTCCCCAAGTCCTTGGATAACTTCCTCTTGTTTATGTGTGGGGTGATTTGGGTGACATTGTCATTCACAGCCTGAACATAAGAATTAGGAGTTTTAATATATTCCTTTAAAAAAATACAGTTATTGGGTTTTGCACATATTTTCTAACATAACAACTCAAAAAAAGTAACAAATCTTTGGCTATCACAGCCTAAGACTTCCTTCAGCCCCTTCTAATGGTTTTCAAAATTCCTTTCTAGTTCTGCATTTTGTTACTATGCTTATTGCTATGATTCAAATCCTACCTCCACAATTCTTAGTCCTACTCACAATAATTTATAAAATCCTCCCTATAAAACTTCCTGTAACCCTACAAGCAATTTTAAATAATTCCAATTGTCTTTCAAATACAACATGAATTTCTTCCAGTCCTTCAGGACAAATCTGGTCCTGCTGGTTCCAAATTTTCCCTGTTAAATTTTGCCAGCTAATCATAGTCCATCAGTTTTGTTTGCCATTCTTCCTTTGTTGGCAGGAGTAATAATATATTTCAAAAACTGACTACATCGGAACCTCGGGTTGCGGACATAATCCATTGTGGAGGCTCGTCCCCAACCTGAAGTTTCTGCAGGCTGAGGCGCCCCGTCTGCACATGTGCACAGTGTGATTTAGCACTTCTGCGCATGCACGAGCATCCAAACCTGGAAGTACCGGTAGCCCATTCCGGTATTTCCGGGTTTGCCGCAGCCTTAAGCGGAAGGTTATGTAGCCCGAAGGTTAAAAAATATGCTTTTGTTTTTATTCTTGAGTTTTATTCTATACCGTTAATTTACTTTGTGTTGATTTCTTTTCCAGCAGGGTGGTGTACAAATGGAAGAGCAGGGGCCGAGGAGACTCATTCAAAGGGCGAGACTGGAATCCAAAGGGAAAAAATTTCCTGTGGGCCAAGTTGGGACCGTCAGGGATCTTCTGCCACGGGCAGATTTACATCAAATTAAGCAGGAGCCAGAGGAGCGGCAGCCACAGCAGCACTGGGATGCCCAGTGGCAGGATTTCCTGATGACGATGCACCCCCCTCGTTCAAGGTGGGAAACCCCGCAGGCTCCCAGTCCTCCCCACTCTGGGGATGGTGTCCTCCCAGCCTCCTTCAGGGGAGCTGCGGATGTCAGTCAGTGGCCCAGTAGGAGACCAGGGGGGACCAACCAGACCCTACCAGACTTGTGTGGGGAATCACAAGAGGAAGGAGGGGAGCTGATTTCCTCTGTGAAAGTGAAGGAGGAGATCCTGGATGAGGAGGAAGAAGACGATGCCATGAGGTCGGAGATAGAGCGGCAGTGCTTCAGGCGGTTCTGCTACCAGGAGGCCGAGGGGCCCCGAGAGGTCTGGCTTCGGCTCCAGGAACTTTGCTCCCGGTGGCTGAAGCCAGAGAGGCGCACCAAGGAAGAGATTGTGGAGCTGCTGGTCCTGGAGCAGTTCCTGGTCATCCTGCCTGCGGAAATGCAGAGCTGGGTCAAGGGATGCAGGCCAGAGACCTGTGCCCAGGCAGCGGCCCTTGCTGAGGACTTCCTGCTGCGGCTCCAAGACACCGAGGGGCTTCCGAGAAAGGTAAGTGTCCTCCTCTCACCTGGGTTTCCAGCATATGGAGGTCACAGGTCCAGTGCCTCTAGACATGGAGGTTCTGTTTAGCTATAGCAGGCACGTCCAAAGTCCGTTTTGTGGGCCTAATCCGACCTGCCGGTCAGTTTCATCCGGCCCCCACAGGCAGTTCCTTCTCTGGGTTCTTAAAAAAGTTCAACAAATTTGGGGTAAAATCCTAAAAAAAAATGGTCAACAACTTCAACCCTAAAAACAGCTCAACAACTTTGGTTGGCTCTCATGCATGTTCACTTCATCAAATCTTTGGAAAAAGTTTGGGCACTCCTAAACTATAGTGACAAAGAATTCATTGACAGATCCATCCTCCTCACTGCATTTCTCTATAATCCTTAAAAAAAGGCTTATTAGAGCAAATGTCAGGAAGCAGCAAAGCATCTTCAGGAGACTTTGGTTTTCATCAGCATAGCAGCTGTGGCATAGGAGGTTTCCTTCCTATCATATTTCCTTCCATATTTTAAATGTATTTTAATATTTGATGGAAGCCGCCCAGAGTGGTTGGGGAGACCTAGCCAGATGGGCAGGATACAAATAAATTATTATTATTATTATTATTATTATTATTATTATTATTATTATTACCTCCATTTTCCTGATCTAAATTGCTCCCCCATCCCGTGCATAATTCTGTTTGCTCCCCAGTGAGGGAAAAATAATGATCTAGATTTTTCTTGTGGCTTCAACGCTCCCATCTGCAGTGTAAGATTGTTGTAATGTTTGCTGAGATGGTGCCCATGTTCAGGACAGGTGATTGTATCTTGGCTTATTAAACTGGGAAAGGAATAAGCCATTTATTTACATGAGATCAGTGGGACTCACTTCCTGGTAGGTGTGTATAGGATTGTGGTCTAAAGTGCTATTCAGATGCTGTTTATCGAAATACAGCAGCGCCTCCGCTAATCTGCCTTCCAATGTGTTGTGGGGGTTATTGGGTTGTTTTTGTTTTGATTATGTATTTTTTGTTTTTATATATATTGCAATTTTATCCTGGGACCTGCGGTATACAAATTTTAAATAAATAAATCTGGGTTTGCACCCCTATTTCTGTTCCAGGTGTCTTGGCCTGCAGAAGATATCGCTAATTCCCCAAAGTCCGAACAAGATCTGTTAGACACAGCGGACACTCATCTCTCTGCAGAGGCTGAGGAGGAGAGCGAAGAGGAGGCCAGCTTTCTGGGTAAGGGATAGGGATCTGGATCCTTTGGTCGTTTTGCAATTTAGGTGTCGAAATTCTCAGGCTGCTTTTGACAGTGAAAGTGCCCTAAGCTCTGAAACAGCCACTTCCCAGTCTTCGATGGGTTTTGAACTGCTACTCCCATCAGCCCCAGCCAGCATTACCTGAAGGCATCATGTAAGGAGAATGCTGTTGTGGGAGGAAAGCCCAACTTTCACCCTCCGTTTCCCAGACCCGGATGTGATATGAAATGCCTCTTTGCATTTATTTACCTCGCATGTCTTTTTGGTAATGCAAATAACCTTTTCAAGGGATGGGTTGTTGTCAGCTCTCCTGCAGCTGCCGTTTGCATTGGGAGGAAAGCCTTGAGTGGCACCCAGGTCTCTGCCCTTTAGATCTCTCATTCCATTTTTTAGAGCTTGATTCAACATGGAGCAAGTGGCTGTTCTGGTTGACTAGGATAGGCTGAGCATCATCTAGAAAAGGGAGAGCTTTTCTAGCTTCAGTTGCAAATTGAAAGGCCTCAGATGCCCTTTGCCACGTTCCTTTTTAAAATTGATGTATTTTATTTAATGCATTTTATTTATTAAATTTCTTTCCAGAAGAATATAGTGTTGTTAGTAGTAGCAGCAACACAGGAAGGTGTCTTTTGATCAAAGTCCATTGAGCTCAATATTGTCTACTGTACGCTGACTGGTACCAACCCTTCAGGCTTTACGGCAGCCCTACCTGGTGAGGTCAAGGAATTAGCATATTGAAATTGATATTATTGTTTCTTTGTCTCTGCCATCCCTCTTGCGAGAAGCCAGGATGGCAAACAAAGCAGCAAAACAAAGTTAAAACCACAATGCGACATATAAAATTCAATATGCCAGTGAGTCGTAGATTATACAAATAGTACTACCTTCTTTGGAAGCCACAATACAGTTGTTCCATTGACAAAATAACAAAGTGACAATCTTTTAAAGTTTTCTTCTCCATAAACTTGACTGCCATCAACAAATTCATATGCACAGTTTATGTAAATATGTGTTACATGCTTGCATGGAGAAAGAGGAAGGAGAAGTATTAAATCGCATGTAGTTAGGCTTAGTTACAGAAAGGAAACAAGGAAGGGTCATAAATTAGAGGTAGAGCACTTGCAGAAGGTTCCCAATTCCCAGCATCTCCAACTGAGGCTGAGAATGTCCCCGATCCAGATAATTGTTTACAATGTTCTTTTCAGTAACTTAAACATTTCCCCTATTCTTTTGTTGTTGTTGTTCAGTCGTGTCCGACTCTTCGTGACCCCATGGACCAGAGCACGCCAGGCACGCCTATCCTTCACTGCCTCCCGCAGTTTGGCCAAACTCATGCCAGTCGCTTCGAGAACACTGTCCAACCATCTCATCCTCTGTCGTCCCCTTCTCCTTGTGCCCTCCATCTTTCCCAACATCAGGGTCTTTTCCAGGGAGTCTTCTCTTCTCATGAGGTGGCCAAAGTACTGGAGCCTCAACTTCAGGATCTGTCCTTCTAGTGAGCACTCAGGGCCGATTTCCTTGAGAATGGATAGGTTTGATCTTCTTGCAGTCCATGGGACTCTCAAGAGTCTCCTCCAGCACCATAATTCAAAAACATCAATTCTTCAGCGATCAGCCTTCTTGATGGTCCAGCTCTCACTTCCGTACATTACTACTGGGAAAACCATAGCTTTAACTATACAGACCTTTGTCAGCAAGCTGATGTCTCTGCTTTTTAAGATGCTGTCTAGGTTTGTCATTGCTTTTCTCCCAAGAAGCAGGTATCTTCTAATTTCGTGACTGCTGTCACCATCTGCAGTGATCATAGAACCCAAGAAAGTGAAATCTCTCACTGCCTCCATTTCTTCCCTTTCTATTTGCCAGGAGGTGATGGGACCAGTGGCCATGATCTTAGTTTTTTTGATGTTGAGCTTCAGACCATATTTTGCGCTTTCCTCTTTCACCCTCATTAAAAGGTTCTTCAATTCCTCCTCTTTATTCTTTATTGAATTTGTTATCTACTTGATCTCTGATCTCCCCAGTCATTTTAGCCATTTCAGAATAGTCCATCATCTTTGTCAGCCATTCTTCTTTTGTAGGTAGTTTATCTTCCTTCCATCTTTGAGCAAGTAGCATTTGTGCAGCTGTCGTAGTGTACATAATTGGAATAATTGGAATTGGAATAATTTATTGGCCAAGTACATTTTCCAACATACTTGAAATTTTGCTTCAGCTACATTGCAATGTAAACATACCTTATACAAACACTGTTCCACACACAATACAATGACACAGCAAAGATACCCCACCCATAACTGACCCCCCTTCCGCTACACAACCACGAATTTAACAATTTAGTGGCACAAGGGGGGGGAAACTGTTCCTGTGCCTGGCCAATTTTGTGTATAAAGTCCTGTAGCGACATCCAGATGGAAGTAAATCAAACAGATGATGACCAGGATGCAAAGGATCTGCGATTATTCCCTCTGCTCTCTTCCTAACTCGAGTAGCATAGAGTGTCTCTAATTGAAGGCAAGAGTCAATAAACAGTCTCTTCCGCTCCTTTGGTATTTCTGGACCTAAAATTCCTGGTAAAAAAGCTTCTGTTTTTTTCACAAATATTCTGACTCATTATAAGGAAGCTTCCTGTGTTCCTAAATGAGTGTGGCAGCATAAAATAGCTGTGATAATTGATCCAATTTGTAGCTTTATGGGTTTTAGAGGGTTTTCCCTCCAGTGTGGAGTAAAGGTGAGTTCTTGATTCTCTCTTTGTTTCGGCAGGCAGCGACCAAGCATATGAGAATGGCGGGGAGTCCTTCCCCTTTGAAAGGCACCCACAAGTGGGCATCAGCGGAGTGTCCTTGGCAAGACTCAACGGGAAATTTTTCCAGGTTTGTGGGTTGGAAGAGATGCCAGGCGATCAACAGAGCCAAGGAAGCCACCGGGAGAACTCAGCAGAGGTCCAAGCTTTTATTTGTGATGAGAGCAACAGAGGAAGCACTTTTCCCGAGGGAAGCCAGAAGGCGAAGAGGAAAAGGACAGGCCCTGACTGGGGCACTGTTTTGCGTCGGAGCTTTGATTTCCCTCGGAATCAGAAGGTGCAAAAGCTATACACATGCACCTACTGCGGGAAGATTTCCAACAACAGCGCACACATGATTATCCACGAGAGGACCCACACCGGGGAGAAGCCGTACAAGTGCTCGGAGTGCGGCAAGTGCTTCAGCACCAACTGCAACCTTATGAAGCACACAAGAGTCCACACGGGCGAGAAGCCGTACAAATGCTCTGACTGTGGGCGGAGCTTCAGCGACAAGGCCTCCCTTATCGTACACGAGAGAACCCACACGGGAGAAAAGCCTTACGAGTGTCCGATGTGCGGGAAAAGCTTCACCTCCAGCTCCAACCTCATCACTCACAAAAGGGTGCACACGGGAGAGAAGCCGTATAAGTGCTCCGAGTGCGGGCAGAGCTTTGTCCACAGGCCCCAGCTCGTCATCCACATCCGGACGCACACGGGAGAGAAGCCGTACGAGTGCCTGGAGTGCGGCAAGAGCTTCAATCAGAAAGCAGACCTCATTATACACGGGCGAACCCACACCGGGGAGAAGCCGTACGAGTGCGCGGAGTGTGGGAAAAGCTTCATCTCGAGCTCCTACCTCCGGAAACACGAAAGGTTGCACACGGGGAAGAAAACCCAAGCCGGGGAAGAAACCCACAAGTGCAGCTACTGCAGGAAGAGCTTCATCAGCCGGTCCAAACTTCTCATCCACGAGAGAACGCACACGGGAGAGAAACCCTTTGAGTGCGCCGAGTGTGGGAAAAGCTTCAGCACTAGCTCCAACCTTGTCAATCACAAGAGGGTGCACACGGGAGAGAAGCCCTATCAGTGCATGGATTGTGGGCAGAAGTTCAGCACGAACTCTAACCTTGTCAATCACAGGAGGGTTCACACAGGGGAGAAGCCCTACGAGTGCTCGGATTGTGGGCAGAGCTTTGGCCACAAAGCATCCCTTAGACGACACAAGAGAATCCACTCGAGAGAGACCACCTCCTGAGTGCTTGCATTGCGGACAAAGGTTGATACCAGCTCTTGTCACAGGCTTGTAGGAAGCTGCCTTATATCAAGTCAGAGACCGTGGGCCTGTCTAGCTTAGGAAGGGCTGTTGCTCTGTGATAGAGCACCTGCCTTGCTCGCAGGCAGTCCTTGGTTCAATCCCCGGTGTTGCCAGGTAGGGCCGTGACTGTCTTGTCTGAAACCCTTGAGAACCACTGCCAGTCACTGAGCTAAATGAACCGGTGGTCTTACTTGGTATAAGGCAACTTCCTATTTCTAGTTCAGAATTGGGTGCTTCCAGATGGGTGTTCCACGGTGGGATAAGTGCTCCTCACCTTATGCCAGCCCATATCCTCGCCCTCCCATTAATCCAGATTTACCCTTTTCAGGAACTTTTAAATAAAAGACCAAACTGTTGCCAGTGACCCATTTGCGATGGCACTGAACCTGTAATATTAACACCCATCCTTGAATCACCCACTTTTCACAATGACTAGCAGTGGCTCTGCAGGGATTCAGGCACCTTTCTGGCCCTGCCTGGAACCTGCATGCAAAGCAGTTGCTCTACCTCTGACCTTCCCTGCTAGAACAGGCGTAGACTGACTGCTAATATTGCAGGGTCAGATTTTGAGCTGGAACACCAGGGATTGACGATGATGTTTTAAATGTACGCTGGAAGAATTCATACCAGGGATCTCTTTAACAGTTAAAGCAAATAAAGAAAATTACTGACCCCTCTCATCGCTTAGACTCCAGGCCAGGGTGGGGGACCTCAGGCCAAATGTGAACCTTCAGGTTTCACTGCTTGGCCTTCAGAACTTTCCCCTGGCCGCTCCCTTCACTGGCCCCTGCCCCTTTCACCAGAAGCATCCAGATCTCACAGGCAGAACACGAGGGTGTAAGGAGCCTTATTCATCTAGCCTGGTGTTACACATTCTGACAGGCATGGGCTCTCCAAGAGTGGGCCTTCCACATTACCTGCTGGAGATGAGCCTTACGTGGGCAAATTGTGCCCTACGACTGAGCTATGGTGCCTTTTGAAAAGGTCCTGCATTGGGTTCCTGGAATCTCCCATTAAAAACATATATTTGAGAGCACTGTAATTCTGGGACAATGGAACCAATGGCCTGACCCAGTCAGTATAAGTTGGCTTCACATTTCCCCCCATGGAAAAGGGGTGGGGGCCATGAAGATGGTGCAGGCAGGGCCTCCCCTGACCTATGAGCATCTCCGTCACATGTTGTTTAGCAGGCGTTGGTGGCCATCTGTCATGGATGCATTGCATTGCAGGCAGTTGGACTAGAAGACCTTTGAGATCCAATTCTGCAATTCTATGTGCCCCCCGTTCCCTCTCACTTGTAAACAGAGCCGTTTCTAGGTAGGGTCAGGAAAGACTCTGTGCCTGAAACTATGGAGAGCTGCTGCCAGTCAGTGCAGACGATGGGGGGGGCAGTTGTAGCTTAGTTTGCATGCAGAAGGTACCCACACCCCCATGAAGGACTGGGAGAGACCACTGTTTGAAACCCATTCTGAGCAACATTCTGGCTTGGTATAAGGTCACTTCTAATGTTCCTAACTGAACTGGCTCTACATAACTACTAGCTGATGTTATTAGGGCATAGAGACAGCAAAGGCTGTTGAAGATGACACTTAATTGCCCCTCTGTGGGACATCTTTCTTCCCTGGGTTAGGGAAACAACTCTAGCATTTAAAGAATTCACCAATAGTTAAGTGAGGTGATCATCTACTGAGGACATAGTGTAGTATTCCTAACCTATGACTTAGAATTATCTTGATTTAAATAACAACAACAACAATAATAATAATTACATGAGGCTTATCTGTGTTTTTTCCTCTTTCTGTCTGTTTAAATAAACTTCGTTGATTTTGTAAAGCTGTTTATGTTTTGTTTATTATTATAGTCCTATTGTTTAGTCAACTCTGAGGACCAAGTAAAGTTTCTGCTGGTGGACGCTGACCCACGGATTTCCCACGTGGTAGCGGTCTTTGTGGTGAGGGCTATGAAAACTAGGGTATGGTTCCTGGATGATGTAGCGAGGTCCCTCCCATCGCTCTCCTAACCTGTTGTTGTATCTTCTTTCCTGTATGGTGGGGGGTTTGGGGTAGTCTCCTTTGCTGGGACAGCGCGGCATGAATTTTAACTTATTTTAATAATTTTATTGTTTATCTTTTTAATAATGTTATATGGTATTTTGTGTAAAGGCATGGACCTCACAAATTTAATAAACTTACATTAGATTAGTCCTATTGTTTTGGTGGGGATAAGTTAAGCGAAGAGGCTTATGTGAAATTGTTTTTAGTTTTTTTTTTATAAAACAGCAAAACTGGGTTTAAATCCATGGTTTGGTGTTCAGGGCTTTGACCCCCACCTCTTATGTGTACACACTTTCTTGGGTGAAATACTGGATTCTTTTTCTTTTCTTTTTTTGTAAATTTATTTATTTGAGTTTTTCAAATTAATCAACATGTAGCACTTTATGAAACTGGAAAATGAGCGGCTCCTGTATAGAAATGCCACTGCCATTAGACATTTGACAGTGGAACAGAGTCCCTCATGAGGTGAAGGACTCACCTTCAATTGAGGTTTTGTCTGGGTTGGGAGGGAAGGGACAGGGAGAGACAGCCCTACAGTAAGAAAGCCTATAGGTGATTGCAGACAGTACTTTAACATCATGCTAGTCATTCAGATCCAGTTTTTATGGATGCCTCTGTGATTGGTGTGTTCGGCTGCCGCACATTCCATTTGGAAAATTGCAATGGCTCATCCATTTATTGCTCACAACAGGGCACAAAGCTTGACAAATGTTTTGGGGTTGGGCTGTTTTCTCTCCTTTCAGTCATTTCATCCCCGCTGTCCCACTCCCCTTTTTCATTCTGAGCACGTGCACAGGTATTTTTATAGCTATGTGCGCACATTGTGTTTTGTTTTTTTTAAACAAACCAGAAAAAGTTTGAGAGCGGAAGAGCAAATGTATTGTTCCTCTCCCATTCTCACAGCCCCTTATGTAGGTAGGCCTGGACCTCTGCTTTGGAATCGTAGCACGAACCGAAAACAAGAATACAAGAAAGCTCATACTTTTCCTCACTATTCTGTGGTATGAGAAAATCATTCTGGACCATCTGAAAGACCCTTATATTGCAACATCTTGTGGCCAGGCAAGTAACTCTGGGAAGCCCATAAGCAAGGCACGAACTACAACATATTCCCATTGTGACTTCTTAGCAACTCGTACTTAAAGGCACACTGCCTCTTAAGGCCAGAATCTACATTTTCCTTGAATGGGGCTTATTTCTACGTTCAGTAGAATCGCACAGGATTGCACTGCAAACTCCTGACACATTAGTTTTGAGTGCTAATATAGCATCATCCTTTTTTTTCTTTTTCCTCCTCAAACAGCAGAGCAACATGGCTATAGGTAATTTTTGTCCACAATAAATTTGTTGATCTGTAAGGCAGGGGTGGCGGAAACTTTTTTTTTGTTTGAGAGCCATTTTCCTTTCTGGGCAAACTTCAGTGGCCCAGGGATGAGTGAAGCCAGAGGCGAAAATGGGCAGACCACCAAATGCAAACATTACTTTTATACACTTATACTCCTCTTTTTGTCTTCCATCCAGGGAAGCAAGAGGCATGATCAGAGTTCAATGACACATTCCAGCCTGGCAAAAGCACTTGGGATGCCTGGAGAGAATTCCCGGGGCTAGAGAGAGGTATGCAGGGTCACGTTCAGCCCCTGAGGTTCCCTGTCCGTGTTTTAAGGTGACAGGACTTGTGGTTTTTTGGCGCAAGAATTTGGTGCTGAATTCCCCTGAGATTTGTATATATTGAACAGGATTGGGGGAAGATCTAGAATTTAATGAGAAAACTCTTTGCACACAACTCTTTCAGCCATTGCATGTGCATCAACTACATTTAGCATCACTGGAGTATGAAGTGTGTATGAATTGACACACTCAAAACTTCCAGTCATCCAACTCCAGACAGAGGCTGACAATGGCTGAAAAGGAAACTATACAGAACGGGTATATTGAAAACCTTTAAAAAGAGAGAGAGAAACCAACAAACAAACAAATATCAAAATCACCCCAATGCGATACAAATTTTACTAGCTGCACACAATATTTCCGGGTGTTGTTGTTTTTTTAGCAGCAGGTATTTTGCTTCTCTCATTTGTAGGCACCAGCCCTCCAAAATAGTTGAATAAATATTTGGAATTTCTAAGGGGCCAACACCAACCTTTTGGATGCTCGGGCCCAGAGTCCATCAGATTTCTCTAGAGCAAGATAAAACGTTGGAACATTAGTTCAGCACCCATATGTTCAGCAGTGGAGACTGGTGCCCACTGTGACTGGTAGCTGGAAGGCAAGGAGGCCAAGAGTAAGTGGAGCCAGAGCCCATGATAGGTGCAGACACCTAATTCTGGTTTTGTCCCTATCCTCCCTACTGAGTTTTGGATAATTTTCTGGCTGTTGGAGAGTGAAGTTGGTGCTCCACCTGCCTCCGATGAATTTCAGCAACTAAACCAGGCTATCCGATATTAATATGGCGGAATCTAACAATGACTTAATTTCTATCAAGGTATTTCAAGAATCTATGAGGTCTGCTTTCCATTTGCAATGAATGGAATGTTGCCTGGGAGGGAAAAGCTGTATAGTTTCACTTAAAAATAATAATCTAGTAGCCATTGATCTCCAGCGTAAACTATTCACACAGTCTAAATTTATGAAGCTTTCACTCCAAACTCTTCTTCACAGACATCCGAAAGGTTCACATGTAGATTTTCTGTTACGGAAACAGAGGAAATAGTGGACATTTCCTCCCGCGTTTGTATGGTTTCTCTCGTGTGTGTACCCTTTCGTGTTTCTTACAGTCAGAGCTAGAAATAAAGCTTTTCCCGCATCCGTAACACTCATAAGGCTTTTCTCCTGTGTGGGTCCTCATGTGCTTCGTAAGGGAGGATCTGTGACTTAAGCTTTTCCCACACTCTGGGCACGAATACGGTTTCTCTCCAGTATGGGTTCTCTGGTGTGTGATAAGGTTTGATTTCAAATTGAAACTTTGCGCACAATCAGAGCATTTGTAGGGCTTCTCCCCTGTATGGGTTCTCAGGTGTTTAGTGAGGGAGGATTTATCGCTGAAACTTTTCCTACAGATGGAGCATACATATGGCTTCTCACCAGTATGGATTCTCCTGTGTGTAATAAGGTTTGACTTCCAATTAAAGCTCTGTCCACATTCTGAGCAAGTATAGGGTTTCTCCCCTGTATGTAGCCTTTTATGGTTTATGAACTGATAGCCTGTTCTAAAGCTTTTCCCACACTCAGAGCATTCATATGGCTTTTGCCCAGTGTGCTTTCTCTTGTGGATAACAAGGTCTCCTTTCTGATTAAAGCTTTTCCCACAGTCTGAGCATTTATGAGGTTTTTCTCCTGTGTGGGTCCTTCTGTGCGTAAGGAGATGTGATGCCTGACTGAAGCTTTGCCCACATTCTAAACACTTATATGGTTTCTCTCCTGTGTGGATCCTCTGGTGTTTACCAAGGATTTTCCTTTGACTGAAGCTTTGTCCACATTCCCCACACTTATATGGTTTCTCCCCCGTGTGGATTCTGACATGTGAAACCAGATTCCCTTTCTGACAGAAGCTTTGCCCGCACTCTGAACATGTATATGGTTTCTCTCCCGTGTGTATTCTTTTGTGTTTTGTGAGGTAAGACGTGGTATTGAAGCTTTTCCCACACTCGGAGCATTCGTATGGTTTTTCTCCAGTGTGGGTTCTCTCGTGAACAAGAAGATCTGCTCTCCTGTTAGCAATTTTCCCACAGAATGTGCATGTATACAGCATTTTCTGATTCTTAGTTAGGTCAACATCCTGACAGAAGTTCTTTCCACACTCTGAGTCCATCTGTATTGCCTCATGCCTCAAGAATTTATCTTGGAAACTTCCTGGCATTGTCCACTGATGGTATTCCTGCTTGGATTCTTGAACTGCAGGCAACTCGTCCACCTCACCACCCAGGAAAAACACCCCTTTAGCTTTTTCCAACGATATTCCACTGGTGTCAATTTGCTTAAGTGGAAAAGCCTCCTTTACGCTCTCCCACTCTTGGCCTAATGGAAGAAACAGAATAACGGCATGAGTTAAACCCTGTACTGGAGATAGAGTTTTCTCAAAGGAATAAAGTGAATTACCCAATCCTCCATTCTAAGACTGAGTTTTTCCTTTAAGTGATGTAGCCAAAAAGCTACCATCCACACATCAATAGGCTAAGGGAAACCCAAAGGTGTGCAAAAATACAAGCCTTAGAAATGTGTCCTGAATCTTCCAACGTTCAGGTTTGTTGAATGTCCCTGAGTCAAAGTGTTGAAAGAGAGGGAGAAAAACGTCTACCTATCAGAAGCATCTAGAAGTTTCCAAATAATACTAACTTTCGGATTCAAATCCTTACCCAGCAAGCTGGCCTCTTTGCAACCCTCCTGCTTGACTTCCAGAGGAATTTGGCCCTTCACAGGATTTGAGATTAACTTGGGGTAATCAGCTGCCACGTCTTCAACAGATCCTGGTGGCATCTGAAATAGAAAGGGAGGTGGGGAGATACAAATTAGAAAGTCTGGATCAATGCCAATAATTCTGATTTCTCGCAATCACCACTCCACCCAGCACTGAGGGAACAACCATGCAGGACAACCTTCATGTGGCTGTGCCAAGTCCCTATAAAATGGAGCGGACAGAAAGAGATTTATTGCACAATATAGATGGGCAGAAGGCGAAGGTTGAATAAATCCTGGTTGCAAAGCTTCCCAGAGTGGGCTAAATTACCTCTGGGGTCTCCTTGGCTCTTTGGCCAGTGAATTCCTTGAAGTAGCTACTGACAGTGTCCTCCTCCTCCAGAATCTCTTCCTTCACTTTCACTGAAGAATCCAGGCTCTCTCGGCTGAGGCCTAGCAGGGTGCTAGACATGTCCCCTCCTCTGTGCTCCAGGCTGCCATCAGCTCCTTCAAAGGAGACCTGGAATCCCTCAGCGCCCTCTCCTGAGGTGGGCTCAAGCAGCTGTAGAGTTTTCCTCTGGGACTGAGGGGCCAGCATGGTCTCCATGAATCCTGGCCACTGGCCTTCCCAGCCCTGCTCATTTGGTTCTTGCTTAATGGGCTGTGGAGCAGCCCCAGTCAGAAACTCTCTGGTAGCACCCATTTGGGGGATGTGGGGTTTGCCTCCTCCTGCATCCAATCTCTCGCCTGGCCCAGGTCCTGGTAGTTCATGCACTTCCATTTTTATTGTCACTGAAGCTCCTGGACTAGAAAAGAGAGTTTGCATTAAGAAATGCAAGTGCTCGGGTGGGGAGTGAACCCGGAAACTTCTGCCTGCAAGGCAGGTGCTCTGAGTTGCTGTCACTGGCGGAGGAAGCCACTTGGCCGCCTGGGGTGGCAAACCCGGGGGGGGGGGGCACAGGGGTGTGTGGTTTCGCTCCATGGTGTGCATGCGCAGTGTTGCTGCGTATGATGCGTGCATCGCGATGCTGTGCATGCGCGCTGCAGACCAGAGTGCGCTGCCGGCAGACAGGCCACAGGGTGGGACGGCCTCGCTCCGTGGCTTGCTCAGGGCCCACTGCTGGCGCGTGCTGCCCCGGCGCTGCGGAGCGGCGGCGGCGGGCCCCGGGGGGGGGGCAGCCTCACTCCGCCGCTTGCTCGCAGGCCGCTGAGCAGGTTTGCGAGCGGACTGCAGGGTGAAACTGCCTCGTTCTGCGACTTGATCGGGGTTTGCTGGCGGCGCGCGCTGCTCTGTGGCAGGCATGCGCAGCATTGTGATGCATACGTCGTATGCAGCAACGCTGCAAGTGCGTGCTGTGGAGCGGCGGCAAACCCCGGGCAAGCCGTCAGCGTGCACCTTTTACTGGGCAGCGGGGCTCGGCTTGGGCATTGCGGGGCGGGGGGGCACGCTGAGTGTTGCCCCCCTCCAGGGTGGAACCCGGGGCGCCCTGCCCTCAACGCCCCCACCTTGCTACGCCACTGGTTGCTGTCCTCCCCCACATCTAGAGAGCCACAGGTTCCCCACCCCATAAGCTTAAGGCTGACACTTGGTTAGAGAAACCTCGTTTTCTCTGCATTGTTTTTGCAACTCTTAGCCCTGCTCCTTTCCCAGTTCAAAGAGGGTGCACTGGTGCACAGACAACTCCCAAGATCTGGGTACTTTGCATGTCTTCTCCCTGTTTGCAACCCTGACGGGCCAATTGCAATCCCGTCCCTTCTCTGCTGTTTCTCTCCCTCTTTCGCCTCCCAGCTGATCTCTGCCTTTCCGCTTCATCCCCTACTCAACTTACCCCTCCCTGCTGTTTCCATTTCGGATCCGTGGAGCCAAAGTCTCCTAAGGCAAAATACACCCCCCCCCCAAGCTATTTATTGCACCAAAGATAATGGGATGGGCAGGAACAGGAAGTCAATGCCCCCTCCAAGACGCACCCACCCCTTGCCTATCTAGGAACGGGAGAGTTGTCAGTTTAACTCTTCCCTTCCACACAAAGATTATTCCAGGCATTGTACACCTTTTATTAATGGGTGGTGGGAAGCAAAAGTTTTAGACTAACCCCTTTTGCTTCATAATAAATGTATCCTCTCCCTTAGCATCCATCTCTCCCTATTTCTGTATCTGTAGGCGTTGCTATTGTTTGCTTATTTAATTTGCACAGTTTTGTACAGCAAATATCAACTTTTAAAAAATACATCGCTGAGTGTGAGTGACGTGTGCCCACATATTGCATTCAAGTGATGCACAACCAGTGTACTTGTGAATACAAGAGGAGTGTTCACATGTTACATTCTATGAATGCACAATCTGTGCAGTATACCTCTCTGTACACAAGTATTTGACACGCGTACGGTTGCTAACGTGTAGCGTTTCACAATTCGACAGCCTGGACACCTGTGTATGCAGCGAACTGTGATATGCAGATCAACAAGGGTTCACTCTTTCGCACGAGCACCTGTACATATGCAGAGACAGTATGCACCCATGTTCAGTGTAACGTGCGAACAAGCCTTCTGTAAATCACACCTGCTCCTTCTGTAAAGCTTTCGCACTCTTTGTAAGGCTGTAATTTGGAGCGTGATGATAAGATACCAACTAGCGAGTTCAGTACTGGGTTTAAGTTTGTACAGCCCGGGAGAATGGGTGTTCTTAGGGGCTGCTTTGAATAATACTGAACTAAACAAGGAACCATAAATATATTGCACAGCCGGGGAACTCAGAAGAGACAATACTAATTTGTGGGTGTCTGCAGAGGAGTTTCAATGAGCATACATTTGCCTAGGAGTAAATCCCATTGGGAATGGGAAAAACCAGAGATTTATTCAAGAAAATTGGAGATATGAAAGGAACATTTCGTACAAAGATTACCACAATTAAGGACAAAAGTGGAAAGGACCTAACAGAAGCAGAAGACATCAAGAAGAGGTGGCAAGAATACACAGAGGAATTATACCAGAAAGATATGGAGGTCTCATACACCCCAGGAAATGTGGTTGCTGACCTTGAGCCAGACATCCTGGAGAGTGAAGTCAAATGGGCCTTAGAAAGCCTTGCTAACAACAAGGCCAGTGGAAGTGATGATATTCCAGCTGAACTATTTAAAATTTTAAAAGAGGATGCTGTTAAGGTGCTGCACTCAATATGCCAGCAAGTTTGGAAAACTCAGCAGTGGCCAGAGGATTGGAGAAGATCAGTCTACATCCCAATCCCAAAGAAGGGCAGTGCCAAAGAATGCTCCAACTACCGCACAATTGCACTCATTTCACACGCTAGCAAGGTTATGCTTAAAATTCTACAAGGCAGGCTTAAGCAGTATGTGGACCGAGAACTCCCAGAAGTGCAAGCTGGATTTCGAAGGGGCAGAGGAACCAGAGACCAAATTGCAAACATGCGCTGGATTATGGAGAAAGCCAGAGAGTTCCAGAAAAACATCTACTTCTGCTTCATTGATTATGCAAAAGCATTTGACTGTGTCGACCACAGCAAACTATGGCAAGTTCTTAAAGAAATGGGAGTGCCGGATCACCTCATTTGCCTCCTGAGAAATCTCTATGTGGGACAAGAAGCTACAGTTAGAACTGGATATGGAACAACTGATTGGTTCAAAATTGGGAAAGGAGTACGACAAGGCTGTATATTGTCTCCCTGCTTATTTAACTTATATGCAGAATACATCATGCGAAAGGCTGGACTGGATGAATCCCCAACCGGAATTAAGATTGCCGGAAAAAATATCAACAACCTCAGATATGCTGATGATACTACCTTGATGGCAGAAAGTGAGGAAGAATTGAAGAACCTTTTAATGAGGGTGAAAGAAGAGAGCGCAAAATATGGTCTGAAGCTCAACATCAAAAAAACTAAGATCATGGCTACTGGTCCCATCACCTCCTGGCAAATAGAAGGGGAAGAAATGGAGGCAGTGAGAGATTTCACTTTCTTGGGTTCCATGATCACTGCAGATGGTGACAGCAGTCACGAAATCAGAAGACGCCTGCTTCTTGGGAGAAAAGCAATGACAAACCTAGACAGCATCTTAAAAAGCAAAGACATCACCTTGCCGACAAAAGTCCGTATAGTTAAAGCTATGGTTTTCCCAGTAGTAATGTATGGAAGTGAGAGCTGGACCATAAAGAAGGCTGATCGCCGTAGAATTGATGCTTTTGAATTATGGTGCTGGAGGAGACTCTTGAGAGTCCCGTGGACTGCAAGAAGATCAAACCTATCCATTCTCAAAGAAATCAGCCCTGAGTACTCACTAGAAGGACAGATCCTGAAGTTGAGGCTCCAGTACTTTGGCCACCTCATGAGAAGAGAAGAATCCCTAGAAAAGACCCTGATGTTGGGAAAGATGGAGGGCACAAGGAGAAGGGGACGACAGAGGATGAGATGGTTGGACAGTGTTCTCGAAGCTACTAACATGAGTTTGGCCAAACTGCGAGAGGCAGTGAAGGATAGGCGTGCCTGGCGTACTCTGGTCCATGGGGTCACGAAGAGTCGGACACGACTGAACGACTGAACAACAACAAAATCCCATTGAACTTAATGGGACTTAACGACTCAGTAGACAAGCACAGGTTGGGATTGCAATGTGGTCCTTTTGCTGGACAGGAAACACCTGATCACGCAGATGTCGCTCATTATTCCCTCTTTCTTTCTTTTCTATTTTCTTTTTCCCCCGCAAAATTGCGAGTTCCCGAATGGAAACAGACTTTCCAACATTTATGATCTGGGGGCGGGGGACGCACCAATGAACTCCAGCGTTCGCTGCGAGGCACTGAAAGAGTTAAAGGGCATTGAACGCGGATGCCTAGAGTGGCCGGGTGTGTGTGACAAATTGGGGGAGAACTGAGGAAAGCAAAGCCACTTTCCCCTCCTCCTCTCTTTTTTAATTGAAACACAAATCCCTCCCCCTTTTGGATTTCTTATCCTTGGAGCGATTAGGGGGCTGCTTCCAAGGGCGAGCAATGCAAAGCCTGCCTGAAGCAGGTGAGTTCAAGGAAGGAGGAGAGGGGATGTGGATTGAGCGGAATCTAGCAGAAGGGGATCTGTTGGGACAGTAAGCAGAGGGTGAGAGATGAGACACTTCTCAGGCTCAGCAAGTGCCCTCAGGGCTCAGTGGAGATCAGGGCTTCCCCCTCTCACCAAGGGCGTCAGATCAGTTAGGAAGGACCATTGATACTGGTTGTGAAGGAATAATGGGTGCTGTGCTAATCACAAATTGTACTTATTTATTATCATAATCTTCGTCATACCTTCAGGATTGCCGCACCGCATATATGCTGGCTCAGACAACTGGATCTGCAGAACTGGCAATGTTAACAGGTGCCACACATACTCCTTCTGCAGCTGCAAGAAATTTATCCTTTAGTGTGGCAGGGCCAACACCTTGGAGATCCCTGCCTGCCTGTTAATAATAACAATAACAATTATTATTATTATTATTATTATTATTATTATTATTATTATTATTATTATTATTATTATTTATACCCCACCCATCTGGCTGGGTTTCCCCAGCCACTCTGGGCGGCTCCCAACAGAATTATTAAAAACACGATAAAACATCAAACATTAAAAACTTCCCTAAACAGGACTGCCTTCAGATGTCTTCTAAACGTCAGATACTGTTGACATCAGTGAGGTCACCTTCGCTGTGCTCTTTGCAGCACCTGCTTAAAAACATTTTTGTTTAGGCAAACCTATCCAGACACATAGATGCTGGTATGTTTGAATATCGTTTATTTTATTTTATTTTATTTTATTTTATTTTATTTTATTTTATTTTTATTGATTGATTGATTGATTGGGAAAATGTTATTAACTGTTTTTATTGTTAATTTTAAAATTTACTGTAAGCAGAGGTTTTATCCCAGCCTCTTGCTGTAGAGCAAGGTTTCCCAATCTTGGGTCTCCAGCTGTTTTTGAACTTACAACTCCCATCATTCCTAGCTAGCAGGACCATTGGTCAGGGATGATAGGAATTGTAGTTCAAAAATAGCTGGAGGCCCAAGTTCGGGAAACACTTCTGTAGAGCATGAAACTCTTAATGCCCGGAACCCTGGAGAGCTGTTGACAGTCTGACTTGGCATAAGGCAGCTTTCCGCAGAGATCCTGCAGCCCTTCAGACATTGTTGAACGCAGTTCCCATGAGGCCACAGCCAGCATGGCCAATGATCAAGGATGATGGGAGTTGTAGTCCAGCAACATCTGCAGGGTCACATGTTCTCCATCCCTTCTGGGAATGAGTCATGGATGGTTGATAGCACATATGCTATGTTTTTTATTAACAAAATGTGTCTATTAGGGCAGTGTTTTTCAACCTTTTTTGGGCAAAGGCACACTTGTTTCATGAAAAAAATCACGAGGCACACCACCATTAGAAAATGTTAAAAAATTAACTCTGTGCCTATATTGACTATATATAAAGTAATTCTCTTGAATTTTTCAATTTTTCCCACGGCACACCAGGCAACATCTCGCGGCACACTAGTGTGCCGCGGAACAGTGGTTGAAAAACACTGTATTAGGGGAGAGTAAACATGCCCGGCTTTCATCACCTGTTGCTTATTGGCATTGCTTTTCTTTTCCAGGAATAAAAATGGAGGAGCAAGACCTGAATTGGGTGACAGGTAGAATCCAGGTTCCTCTGGCTGGGGTAGCTCTGCAGCGGATTAAGCAAGAGCCAGGCCAGGGTCCACCACAGGGCTGGGAATCTCAGTGGCAGAAGTGTCTGCCACTGCAGATGCAGGCCCCACTTTCAGGGTGGAAAAGCTTGCAGGTGCCTCAACACAGGTCCATGGGAGATCATAAGGATACCCAGGTCTCTTTCAGCAGGTGGCCTGGTAGAAGGGAAGATTCTCCTGTGAAAGTGAAGGAAGAGATTCTGGATGAGGATGCTGCCAGCTTGGAGATGCGGCGCCAAAGCTTCAGGCAGTTCTGCTACCTGGAGACTGACGGCCCTCGAGACGTGTGCAATCATCTCCAGGAACTCTGCTATCGGTGGCTGAAGCCAGACAGACACACCAAGGAGCAGATCGTGGACCTGGTGGTTCTGGAGCAGTTCCTGACCATCCTGCCCCAGGAGATGCAGAGCTGGGTCTGGAAACGTGGTCCAGGGAACTGCACGGAGGCTGTGGCTCAGGCGGAGGATTTCTTGATGAAGATCCACCGGGAGGCCATGAGAACAGAACAAGAGGTGAGGGTTTTGCATGTGGAGGGCAATGACAGCTTGGCATGAAAAAGGTCCCGGGTTCAGGCCTTGGCATCTGTAGGGCTGGGAGAGTCTCTCACTGAAGATCCTGAAGAGCTGTTGCCAGTCAGTGTCGTAGACAATAGAGCCAATAACCCAAAAACCCAATAACCACCCTGTGGGGATGTTGAGGAAAGTAGGAGAGGATATATTGATTAAATATTATCCCTCCTCACTCAGGCTAGTGAGCAAGCAGCAGAGCACATTCCCTTGCACATTGCTGGAAGCAAGTTGATGGATTCGTTAGCATCATTTAAGTTGAGCAATCTAGTGTGACATGTCCAGTCTGGATTGTTCCTGGTAAGTCCCCCCCCCCTTATTTCCCTCTTAAAATAATAATAAAATGACAGTCTTGTTGAAAAGTAAGAGTAAAGTTTACTTACATTCAGTTCACAGTATTGTCCAGAAGGCAGGCTTTATCTTGTGGTTACAGTTACATTTGTAGAGAGAAGAAGTCTGAGCTAGCCCTCAGACTTTCTGCCTTGTGGCTTCCATCCTCTGTAAGGATGAGCCATGTGCTGCTGGCTAAGAGCCAGAAGAGAGTAAGATGGCAAAAGAGCAAAAGAGGAAGATTACTGCATGACTAGCCCTTTTTATAGGGTCTGCTAGAGTCATGCCCATCTATTTGGTCACACACACACACACACAGGGAGGATGCTCCAGAGCTGCTATGACAGGAAGTCCTCCCTGTCTGGAGCAACATTTCCCTGTGTATCCACTCTAGTCAACAGGAAATTTGTATTTGACTGCTTCAGTGATGATACATCCCACACACACCCCTCCCCAACACATTGTAAAAGAGCATTGGATGTCAAACAGCCAAAGCCCTACTTCAATAGGAACATTTTTGCCTGGTGCCTACAGGTGTATAATGAAGGTGCCAGATGAACCTCCCTGGGGAGAGCATTCCACAGATGGGGAGCCACAGCAGAAAAGGCCCCTTCTTGTGTTGCCACCTTCCGGACCTCACATGGAGGAGGCACACAAAGAAGGGCCTCAGAAGATGAACTCAAGGTCTAGGAAGGTTCATATGGAAAGAGGCGGCCCTTGCGGTATTGTGGTTGGGTGGCACCTTGTACCCAGAGCTGTCATTCCTATAGGACTTAGTGGTGCATCACGCCAGGGTGCCAGCCTCTCAGGGGCGCCTCAGCAAGTGGGGGAGCTGCGCAGCTTTGCCAGTGGCCTTCCCTTTCCCTGCACGTCTACTAGCTGCGCCCCACCAACCATAAGGTTGGAGGGCATGCAGCTTCCCTCCCAAGCCTCTGCGGGGATCGCTCTCCTCCCGAGGAGGCTTGGGATGGGCACAACTTCACTCCCAAGTCTCTGCGAGGATCGCATTCCCACGCAGTGGCATGGGGGAGAGTTGTGCCCCCCCATGGCTGGCAGTGCGCAGCTACAGCCACCCCAACACTATCTGTGGTAATTTGGGGGCACTGGGCGGATATTTGCACCCAGGCGCCGCATCTGCTAAAGACGGCCCTGCTTGTACCTCTCCTTCCAGCAACTCCTGCAGTCAAGCTGGTGCAAGATGTATTGCTCTGCTTTCCTTTGGACCACATCAGCAAGGTTGAGAGGGGTTTTTTTGTCCTCTGGGTATCCCAGGACCTCCATGTACACCACCCAGGCTTGCGCCCCAGGCAGGTAGCTCTAGTGTCAGTCAATTATGCAGCAAAAACAACACAGGAGGCTGCGGTTTCACTTCACCCCCAGAGGTGTACGCCATTGTTTCTCAAGAAAGGCAGATGCCAACAACATCAGAGACTTCAGGGAAGGTCTAGCCCAAGATTCCTTTGAAGAAAGTCCGTATAAAGGTTAGCAAATAAATATTTAGCACAATGTCACTTAGCTCAGGTCTGCCTACACAGATTGACAGTTGCTCTCCTGGCCCTTTGTGGAGGTAGGGTATTGAATTAGGGACCTTCTGCTCTGCCACTGAGTTGTGACCCCTGACAAGAGGATCCCGAACTGTGTGCCTCTTCCTGTTTCAGATGCCTGGCCTTTCAGAAGAAGGGCCTGTTAACTTGCCAACGTTGGAGCAGAATTCATCTCTTGGAGCAGAAATCCATCTCTTGCTGGAAGCCAAGCAAGAGGGTGATGATGGGGAGACCAGGTTGGTGGGTAAGGATTTTATTACGGCTAAATGTTAACGAGTTTTTTTTCCTGAGGTTCTTTCCGTCATTCTCCTTCCAGCACTGCTCTTTGACGGAATTATAGGCTGCCCTGTACAGAAACCTCTTTCTGTGGGCCTGTTTAGGGAACAGTGCTGTATTGGGAAGATTTTTAATGTTTAATGTTTTATTATGTTTTTATATATGCTGGCAGTGGCAACCCAGTCAAATGGGTGGGTACTATAATTAATTAATTACTAGCTCTGTTCAGGTTTCATACCACGCAATAGTTTGCACTAACCATGGCTTAGAACCCAAACCACAATTTCAGCTGCCAGCAAGCAAACCATGGCTTAGAGCTGATTTTCCACTTTAGGGACTACAAAACTTGGACCAAGGAAACATTTGGGACTTTTCAGCTCAGGATTACAACTCCCTTCAGCCCCAGCCAACACAGCTGGTTAATGGGAGTTGTAGTCCACAACAGCTGGGAGTACCAGGTTGATGAAGAACCTTACCAGAGGAGAAAAAGTCAAGTAAATGGAGCCAGTTCCTCTGAGGAGCACCTGAGAGGGGCACAGAGGGCTGGGTCTGGGTCTGGGGGTAGAGGAAGAATGAGGAGAGTCATGAGAACCAGATAAAGAAGGCCCCAGGCCAGAGTTGCTCCACTCCTCCTAAAACCAATACACCACATTAGCTATCCTGTATTATTATTGGAGGCAAAATGTAAGGTAAGAAGAGGTAACTTAGGTTGTTTTTCGATGTCTTCCAGCAGGTGATATGCAAGTGAGGATGAAGGAGGAGGATCTTGAGCTGGAAAGACTTGACTGCATGAACGTTGACACAACATCATTGAAAAGTGCTGAAGGCCTATCCCTCCAGGCCACTGAGGAGGAAGTGAGGGATATAGGTCAGCACAGACCCATACATCACCAGGAAGTCCCTCTGGGAACAGCAGCAGAACACACTGCTCACGCCAAGGAATGTGATGAAAGGTCCTTCCAAGGGAGGATTCGTGGGTATAAGAGAGAAAAGATGGCCTCTGACACTGGGAAAAGCCTCTCCCAGAACTTGGTCCTTCTCAATCGACAGAGAATACAAAAGAGAGAAAAGCCCTTCAAATGCTCATACTGTGGGAAAATCTCAAACGGAAGGACAAACCTGATGATACACGAGAGGACCCACACAGGGGAGAAGCCCTACGAGTGCTCAGAATGCGGGAAAAGCTTCAGCACCACCTCGAACCTCATAAACCACAAGAGGGTACACACGGGGGAGAAACCATACACATGCTTGGCTTGTGGACAAAGCTTCAGCCATAACGCATCCCTGATAAGACACAGGAGGACCCATACAGGGGAGAAGCCGTACGAGTGCTCAGACTGCGGGAAAAGCTTCATTCAGAAAGGAGAACTGATTGCGCACAAGAGGACCCACACTGGGGAGAAACCGTACGAGTGTGCCGAGTGCGGAAGAAGCTTCAGCACCAGCTCTCACCTGATAAGGCATAAGAGAGTCCACATGGGCGTGAAGCGATGGAACTGTGTAGACTACAGCAAAGGCTTCCATCGGAAACTCAGCCTTATGAAGCACAAGGGGACATACACTGAAGAGAAATAATAAAAGTATAGAGGAAGGATGAGGGAACCTGTGGTTCTCCAGATGTTTGGGACTCCCACTCCCACCAGTCTAAGCTAGCATGACCCAATGTTTGGGAATGATGGGAGCTGTAGTCCAGCAATATCTGAAGTGTCACGGGTTGTCCAAGAATATGGGTAGAGGGCTTCAGGTAGAAATCCATATTGTCTTGTTTCCACGATGGAGGTGGACAGAGAGAGGCTGTGATTAGCAGCTCAGGAATAGCTTGGTCCTTACAGTTTCTAAAAACATACAAATAATGTGTGCAAACATAATTTTTCCAATCTTCTAACCATGGTTGTAGATCAATATCATGCCACAGATTCCCTCCCCAACTCCTCTATAGTACACCCTGCTTTCTTCCCTCAGTGGACTTAACCATAGCTCAGGATTGTGTCTACCTGTAGCTCGTGTTAATCAGGATTTGCACACCTGCTTAAGATTCTGGTTGCAAAGTCTTGTCTGAAGATAACCATGGTTAGAATTACCTGTAGTGCTGTTGTCAATGTAACACGGCACCATGGTTAGCTCTAAAAAAAGGGAGGAGGGGACAAGAATTCTGGCAAAGGGAGAGAAGATTTGTATGGATGGAGAGTCTGTGAGCACATATTTTGCACCCAAACCATGGGAGAATGTTGCCGCTGGCACAGGCTGCTCTCTGTGCACACCCTCCTGAACAGACCTCAACTATTTATATTATTTATTTGTAATACTATCTGTCAGTATAAAAAAATGCTGTGATGGTGAACCATGTAAAATCAAGAATAAAATTGCCTCTGAAAATCCAAGTGCAAATGATAAATCACTACATCAGATTACTACTATTAGATCAAAAGAGATAGGTCAACCCTCAAGACCAGTTTATTGTTATTCAGTTTATTTTTTATTCACGTTATGGAGAAGAATTGGGTGCCACCAGGACACTCCAAATCCTGTCTTGGCTGCTCCCAACTGCTGTGTATAAATCAGGGGTGGGGTACCTCTCTAACCCTTGGAATCCCACCTCCAGGATGCACTCCTGCTTTGTTCCCCACTTGTTTTCTTGTCCGACTGGAATGTCTTCTTGAACTCATAATGTATCTTGCGTCTCTGGAAAGCTACAAAGGTAAAGTTTACATTTGTTGTTTCTCCCACTTACCGCTTGGACACTCCCACTGTTGGCATGTGACCCTCGGAAGGTTGCTCAGAGGGGAATACAGCTCTTCTTTTTTTGTAAAATAATTGTTACTAATTTTGTAAGATTTTTAACAAAGATAATATAAAACATATTTTTTTTAAAAAAAGAAGATACTTTAGAAGAGAAAAAGAATAGAAAGAAAAAAGAACAATAAGTTCTTACATTCATAAATTATATTTACATATTTAGGTGACTTCCCTTGGTCCCCCCAACTGAATTTCAAAATCATATCACTTTCTAGCAATTTACATATTCAGTATCTCAACCATTAAACTTCATAACATTATCGTCTTAACCTGAATCATAAAGAAAAATAGCAGAAACCTATAGCTACTTCCTAAGGCAACACTAAATACTATAATACTTGTTCAAATAAATTTTAAATTTCTTCCAATCTTCAATCGACTCTTCTCCCTGATCGCAGAGTCTTCCAGTCAGTTTGGAAAGCTCTATAAAGTCCATCATCTTCATCTGCCATTCGTGTATTGTAGGTAATTATTGGCTCTTCCAATTCTTAGCAAGTAGTAGCCTCGCAGCAGTTGTGGCATACAAAAAGAATGTTAAGTCTTTTTTGGGTATTTCTTGTCTGACAATTCCCAGTAAAAAGGCTTCTGGTTTTTTAATAAAAGTGTCTTTCAGCACTTTTCCCATCTCATTATAAATCTTTTCCCAGAAGTCCTTGATCCTGGGGCACGTCCACCACATATGAAAAAGGTCCCTTCTTTTTCTTTTTCCAACATTTGTTATCAGATGTACAGTACATTTTTGCTAATTTCACAGGTGTCAAATACCATCTATACATTGTTATAGCCTGGGTTAGTGATTCAGCAAGTGATTTCAGCTCTCTGACATAGCAGGCAGGAGACAGCTTCTTCATGTAACACTCTTTATTAAGGCAAACAAGACTGGGGAACTGAGGAGAGGGAAGCTACATTTATAGGGACAGAAGACTGGCTAGAAAGGATACATTTTGGAGGGAACAATCTCAAGCAATCACAAAGCTGCCTTTTGGTGGGAACCAATAAGACTGAGGATCCAAATGCAGCAACTTGAATGAACCAATAGTAGCTGTTCCTTCTGGAACAGGAAGGCAGTTACTTTCCCCTAATGTGAATACAGACAATAGTAATACAAATATGATAACCCTTGAATCAGTACACAACATACATCATCTTCATAATGTTTTCTTTCAGTACAGTACATGCAGTAAATTTAATACCTTTCTTCCACAATTTTTCCGAATCATTTATCATAATGTTAGGCCCTACGTCCTTTGCCCACTCTATCATAACTGATTTCACTTGTTCATCCTTTGTATGCCATTCCAATAACAAATTATACATTTTGGAAAGATTTTTCACCTTTGTATCTAGCAATTCTGTTTCCAATTTGGATTTTTCTGAATGAAAACCCAAGTTTTTATTACCCAGTTTGAAGACTTCATTAACCTGATGATATTGCAACCAATCATTTGGGAATACAGCTCTTCAGATCAAAAAAGGTTCTCCATCCCTGCTATAGATGTCTAAGAGCATCGGCATAAGTGCCCTGTGGAACCCAGATTCCAAGGAGCTGAAGAGCAGCCCCCCAGAAGCTACTGTTTGCAACCGACCCTGGAGGTAACTGCTGTGAAGCTGCTGTTGGTTGCCATCTTGAGTTTCTTGGGACCCAGAGCTGAAGCCTGGATACATGGTGCGAGGAGCAGTGCGGCAGGTGGCAGTGCTGTGTGTGGCGGTCAGCTCAGCGGAATCCCACCTTTGTCGCCAGTGAAATATACTCGGAGTCAAGTGTGAATTTCATGCACTTTATTCAGCTCATAGTAATGAGGAATGGAAGTTTCCCCAAACGTCTGCTTTATATACACTATTTACACAATGGGCCCCACGTGATTGGCTAATTCCAGGATACTCCTGTAGGCCAATTAGGTTGCGGATTCACTTCCACCTGGAGCTGGATTGGGTGACTCCTGCGGACCAATAAGACTGCTGTATTCTGGATCCTATTGTTCTAGGACCAATCAAACTGCTGCATTCTGAATCCTATTGTTCTAGGACCAATCAGACTACTGCATTTTGGATCCTATTCAACTCAGTACATAACAGGCTCCCTGATGAATAACAGGGAGAGGGGTGGCAAACTCAGGGAGACAGAAGCCCCAGGTACGCCGCTGATCAGTGGGAGACTATATGCAGCCTCCATCGCGAAGCAGCAGCTGCCTTGGACCCCTCATTGCGCCCCTTGAGCTCAGCATCGTCTATAGGACTGAAGGGAGCAGCTCCCCAGGGTCTCAGGCAGGGTCCCTGCCAGCCTGACCTAGAGATGTTTGCCTGTGCCCTCCTGCAGATGCCGTACCCCCGAGCTGCACCCCTTCCCCTTCCTGCCCGGTTGGGGGGGCGCCTTGCAGCCTACTGCTAGACTTCGGGCCTGATCCTGCCAGGCAAGGCGCACATGCTCTTCGCCCTCCTGCCCCCCCCTCTTGCACCTCTGACTCCTCGCTCCGTCCCTGCACCGGAATCCGGCTCCTCTCCAGGGAAACTCGCCAGGCGACTGGCCACTGCTCCTCCGCTCTCCTCGGCGGGGGGACAGGAAAGTGCAGCCGCTCTCCAGTCCCCCTGGCTGGCCCCGTTTCCTGCCTCTCTGAGCATCGGAGCTCACTGGCTGTGGGCTGGGCCCTGGGAGGCTACAAGGCTGGATGCGCCCCCTTGCAAGGCGAATGCACCGTGCAGGCGGTGAGACCGCCCTGCTGCTTCCCCTGCTCTCGTATTTGCAGCACGCTGCTTCTGATCCTGGAGGTTCTGCTCTTCACTGTCAGGGCAAATAGGTAAAGGTAAAGGGACCCCTGACCATTAGGTGCAGTCGTGGCCAACTCTGGGGTTGCGCCGCTCATCTCGCTTTACTGGCCGAGGGAGCAGGTGTACAGCTTCCAGGTCATGTGGCCAGCATGACTAAGCCACTTCTGGCAAACTAGAGCAGCGCACGGAAATGCTATTTACCTTCCTGCTGGAGCAGTACCTATTTATCTACTTGCACTTTGACATGCTTTCCAACTGCTAGGTGGGCAGGAGCTGGGACAGAGCAATGGGAGTACTTGTAAAAAGTTGTTCTGTGGAATTCCAGCTCTTGACATTGTGTGGAAATGAGTTCTCTCCATCACAAGAATATATTTTGAAGCTTTACTGCAGAACAGTCTTACACAGTCTTACAATAAGATACATGTGATAAAGTAGCACATTGAAAACAATGTTCAGACCTTTATGTAATCCAGTAAGCTTTCTTCTTTCTGGTCCCAGAGAGAGATCCTAAGATTCTTGTCACTGCATAACTTATTTGCAACTGCTGCTGCTGCTTCTCCTAGCCACCTCCAGCAAGCATCCACTGGATTCTCAAGTTTAAGCTTCCTTCTGTGAGAGCTCTGCGGCTTCTGTTTCCAGTAATGAGTTATTGGGAAAAATAACAGCCTCCTCTGATATTTTTGTCAGAGTGGAATCTCTTGCCTAAGAGAAACTTCCCTTTATAGCATTTTAATTATAATGCATTCAAACACAGCATTATATGTACATTAAGCATAATAATACTTGTTCCCTTCCAAGTAACAATGACACTTACAAGCAGGTTGACACTTTGTTTTTCTATGTTTGCTTCACTAGGCTGCCTCCTGTGGGAATGTTTAGGAGTGTGGATGAGCATATATTATTTATATATCTCAATCCCAGCTTGTGTGAGCAAGCTCCAAAGTTAGCAGAGTTACATCCCCTTCTAAAACACAGCAGAAAACGGTTGCATAGGCTTACTAAAGCCTCTGTAAGAAATGTATATTCCTGGTATATTCCCCTGGTTCCCTCTTAAAAGCAAAGACACAATACAGTACTGATAATTAGATACAAGAGAATTTACTTACAGACATCCAAGAGTCACAGTACAGGCTCAAAGAGGCAGATAAACTTAGATAAACATATTTACATGTGGTGAAGCTGATTCCATAAGGAAAGAAGCTTCACTTCTGCTTCTCTCAGCTTCAGGCTGAGAGAGAGCATCCTGCTTGTCCAAAAGGCAAGGCAAAATGGGCAGTCTTCTTTGGGATATTGTTCCCAGGTAGACCACACCTACTTCTGGTTCCTGTAACTCAATCCAGGTAAACAGGAAGTTAAGCCTGGAGGACTGAGTTGCCTTCATGTCCTCTCTAGGAGTGTTGTGTTTGGCTGCTCTGTGTTTACATCCCACACCTCCTAGTGCCTGGGGGCCCTGCTATTCGATTTGTATCTGGTAAGTGTTGTAGGAGTTTTTAGGTTTTTTAGCTGTATATTTTAAAAACAAGGCTCTCATGGGATGTTTCATTATTGACATTGCATTATTATTGCATCGGACAGGAGCACCTTTGCACAGCTGTTTAAAAAGTGTTTTTTTTAATATGAAAAAGAATAAAAATTCATTCTAAAGGGTTTCTTTGGAAGCAGAACAAGCATTTTATTTTTTAAAAAACAGAGGAAACGAGGCCCAATTCTTAGTGCTAATCCCAGGTTAATGATTAGAAGCCACACCCTCACAAAAACCTATGAAAGGATTGACAGTAACCTGATTGGTCCAGAACAAGCGGGATTTAGACAGCACCAATCTACTTAAAAGAGTTTTTTGAATTCAACTTGAATAAGGGTACAGATTTAAAAACAGTATGGGATGCTAGTAAGGCGGTCTTACGTGGTTTCTTTATCCAGCAAAGTATAATCCAAAGGAAACAAAAAGAGAAAAAGAAGCAAGAACTTTTAGATATTATAAAGGAGAGAGAGAGAGAACTTTATGAGAAACCAAATAATTTAGAAATCAAGAGGGATATTAAGGTATTGCAATCTCAATACTCAATGCTACTAAATGAAGAGATCGAGTGGAAACTAAAACATCTAAAACAAAAATATTTCGAGCAGGCGAATAAACCAGGAAAACTCTTGGCCTGGCAACTAAAAAAAAGAGAGGCAGAGAGAACCATAAACAGAATTAAATCAGGAGGGGAAATAATAGTTGAGCCTAAAGAAATAGAAAAAAGATTTGTCCAATTTTATAGAGAATTGTATAGTGAAGGGGACGAGACATACGAGGAGATAAATGCTTATTTAAAAAAGAACTGCCTCCCAAAACTTACTAAAGATCAAAGAGAAATCTTAAACGCTCCAATAACACCATACGAAATTCAACTAGCAATCAAACGAGTGAAACCAGGAAAATCACCAGGGCCGGATGGCCTGTCGGCACTATATTATAAAACATTTGAAGATATTTTGAGTGAGCCGCTAAAAGATGTTTAGGGAAGTTTTTAATTTGTGACTCTGTATTGTATTTTGATATTTGTTGGAGGCCGCCCAGAGTGGCTGGGGAGACCCGGCCAGATGGGCGGGGTATAAATAATAAATTATTATTATTATTATTATTATACCCTAAGGGATGGACTTATGCCGGATTCTTGGAGACACAGCTATATAGTTCTAATCCCCAAACAAGGGGGGGGGGAATCATGAAATAATGAGTAACTTTAGACCAATCGCACTCCTCAATAATGATTACAAACTATATGCAAGCATATTGGCAGAAAGGTTAAAAAAAAATCTTACAGTCGTTAATACATGAGGATCAGGCCGGATTCTTGCCAGGGAGGCACATCTACACAAATACTAGAAACATTATAAATGTATTGTAGTATTTAGATCTGAAGATAGACAAACAAGCCGCCTTCATGGCGGTAGACGCAGAAAAAGCCTTCGATAGAGTTTCATGGATGTTTATGAGGAGAGTATTAAATCAAATGGAATTTGGAGAATTATTTACAAAAGGAATCGAGGCCGTTTATTCAAAACAGACTGCAAAGATTATAATAAATGGGACTGTGTCGCAGGAGTGTGATATAAAGAAAGGGGTCAGACAAGGGTGCCCGCTCTCCCCATTAATCTTCATTTTAATGCTAGAAGTCTTGTGTAAACAAATACGGGAAGAGAAAGATATAAAAGGAATAACCTTGGGGCAGAATAGTTACAAACTTAGGGCCTTTGTGGATGACCTAATAATTACTACGGAACAACCAGTTAAAAGTTTGAATAAGACATTGGAGTTAATGAGAGATTATGGCAGGGTCTCAGGTTTCAGGCTGAATTTAAATAAGACCAAATTATTAGTCAAAAATTTATCAAAGGCTCAGAGAGAAGAACTTGAAAGTGCAACACAGATTAAAATCTATCCCATAATAAAATATTTAGGATTAGCAATAACACCAAAGAATATAAATTTATATAATGACAACTACTCCAAATGTTGGAATGATGTTAAAAAACAAATGGAGACATGGAACAAATTAAATCTATCCTTTTTGGGTCGTATTGTGGCAATAAAAATGAACGTCCTCCCAAAGTTTCTCTTCCTGTTCCAGACGCTGCCAATCATAGGGAAAACCAACAACATAGTAAATTGGCAAAAAGAAATTTCAAAATTTCTGTGGAAAGGCAAAAGACCTCGAATAAAACACAAGATATTGATAAATACGATAGATAGAGGAGGATTTGGTCCACCGGACCTCAGGATTTATTATGAAGCTGCCTGTTTTCTGTGGTTAAAAGATTGGTGCATACTAAAAAACTGGAAAGTTCTGGATTTAGAAGGCCACGATATCCGTTTTGGTTGGCACGCATATCTCAACTATGACAAAGTAAAAACACACAAAAGTTTCCTAAATCATATAATAAGGAACGCTATTTATAGGGTCTGGGATAAATATAAAAAATATGTGGAAAAGAAAACACCAAGATGGATTTCCCCTTTTGAGGCAGTAGCGCTTAAAAGAAAGAACAATGAAACAGAAGAATGGATTACATATAATCTTCTTCTAACAGAAAGAGAAGGGATATTAGAATAGAAAAAATATGATGAGATTAAAGAGTATCTATCAAGTTGGCTGGATTATTTTCAAATTAATGAAATTTATAAACAGGATAAATTGGTGGGATTCGATAATGAACCCTCCAAATTCGAAAAAGAACTATTAAACAGCAACAATAAATTAATCTCCCGAATGTATAAGATCTTGTTAGATTATGAAGTAATGGACGAGATGATAACGGTCTCAATGACCAAGTGGGCCCAGGATTTGGGCCATCCAATTATGTTTGAAGACTGGGAAAGACTATGGCAGGTCAATTTAAGATTTACAGCAAATTATAATATAAGAGAGAATATGCTGAAAATGGCCCACAGGTGGTATCTTACACCAGCCAGACTTTCAAAAATGTATAAAAACCTTGCAAACGTATGTTGGAGATGTGGCGCAGAAAATGGGGACTTGATGCAATGTGGTGGCGGTGTCAAAAAATTAAAATATTCTGGGGGGAGGTGTATGAAGAACTGAAAAAGATGATGGCAATTTCTTTCACCAAAAGACCAGAGACGTTCTTGCTAAGCATGACCGATAGAGAGATACCAAACAAATTTAAGGAAGTCTTTTTATACGCAATCGCAGCGGCCCGATTAGTAGTGGCAAAAGGATGGAAACAGCAAGAAGCACCAAAAGTCACTGATTGGCAAATTAAATTACAGGAACTAGCTGAGATGGCTCTACAAACAAACAACATCAGAGGAAATTCAAAGCAAAAATTTGTTGCAAAATGGGAAGTCTACAAAAGATATGTATTAAAATATAATAAAAGGTTTGCTACCATGCCAGCATTTGAGGGTTAAGGGAAGAGAGACAAGAAGAAGGAGAGAAAGTGGAGTAATCGATTTCTGAAGAATGTTCTGGAGAGTATGTATAGAATTCGCTGTATTGTAAACATTCAAGTGAATTTTGGCAGAAGCAAAGGGATTTGTCAGGAAGTCGGATTAGGAGATTTATTTATTTATTTTCCTTTTTTGTCTTATTCTTTCTTTCTTTTTTTCTTTCCCCCCCTTTTTTCTTTTTTTCTTTTCTATTTTTGTTCTTTTTCTTCCTTTTTTCTTTTTTTCCTTTTGTTTCTTTATTTTTTCTCTTTCTATTACTATCATTGTTAGTAGTAGCAGTACTATTCTAGTTTTTTACCTCTTTTCCCCCTTTTCTTTCCCCCCCCTTAACTTAAAAGATTTGGGTAAAATGTAACCGGCCTTGAAGGCTTAAAGGACGATACATACAAACAAAGAGTACTGTGTGTAATTTTATTAAATTTTGGTATAGGTTTGAATAAAAAAAAAAAATAGACAGCACCAATCTACTACTGATCATGCGGTGGTTCTATATCATTTAATCCGGAAATACTCTTCCCCAAATAGAGGCCAACTTTGCGCGGCCTTTATTGACCTGAAGGCTGCTTTCGATAGCATCCCTAGAGAACTACTATGGGAAAAACTGGCCAGACGGGGTCAGCTGCCAGGGTTAGACTTACCCCTGCTGGCAACCTATCAAACTCTGTTCCCATTAATAGGGGAGTGCGTCAGGGATGCATACTTGCAGGGGCGTAGCTAGGTAAAATGGTACCCGGGGGCAAAAAAAAATTTGTCACACCCCCCCCCCCCCGCATCTCCATATGTAGCTAAACGTAATGTGCAGAATCAAACCATAGTTTGATTTTGACCATTTACTGAACTGGATTGGGCTAGTACGTTGGCAACCTGAAATGCTCACATTCATTTCAGCAAGTCGGAAACACACCTTACTGTGTGGATTTCTGGCTGTTAGAAAAGGCAATGCAGCACATTTCCCTTCAGAATAGCCTATTCAGCTATTTTCCTTTCTACTTTAAAAAAAACAAAAAACTGTAATCTTTTGTAAGCAAACTATAACTTGAAACTTAGCCATAGGTTGTCTGCATTGCCCTGCAGAAGGTTTTGTCAATCCCTCTCCCTCCCCGCTCCACAGCCAGCGTTTGCTACAACCTGAGCCTTCTGGCTCCTTTGCTTGATGATCCGTGTTGTTGCTTGTGTCTTTTGCGGGGGCTGCTGAAGCGGGTGGGGAGGGGAGAGAGAAAGACGCTGCACAACAGGGGGGGGGAGTTGATCTTCCTGAACTAGTAACTGTCACTCATGCATACCCTAAATTTTGGGAGGGGGGCGAGAGATTAAGGCAGCACTTTTCCTCCTGGTTTAATTGATAGCTATAAGATTAATAAGGCAAACCGCAGGAGGAGGCAAGCTGAAAGTGGTGAAAAAAGAAAGTATCATGGAAGGAGACTTGCTGCAGAGCCGGTTTGAGACCTCTAATTCAGGAAAGAAAGGATCACTTCAGGGAAAGGATCTCTCCTCCCCACCCCCCAGCACGCGTTACCCCGGTTTTGCTCCAAACAAATCCACCCCTCCCCCCAAAAGTTGTCGTTTTACAAGCACCTGAAATCAGGTTTTGTTTTCGTTTTTTTTAAGAGAAACCTCTTAAATCGCCAGGGGTTTTTTCTTTGTGGGGTGGGGGGGGGGTTGAGAGGCAGTTGTGGGGAGGAGTTTGCAAAAGAGAAAAGTGGGGAAGTTGCCATTTGGGGATCAAGAGGGAACAGAAGCATGTAAAAGTAAAAAGACAGCAGCTTTGGGAGGAGAAACCTTCGAAATCTTTTTTTTTTTTTAAAGGTTTGTGTGTGTTTCCTTTAAAGAAAGCCGGACGGGGCGGGGGGGGGAGGGAGGCAACAGAAGAACCTCCATTCAGAGAGAAAAGGCAGGAAAGAAGTTGGATCTCTCTCGCAATGCTGCACAGAATGTTACCGAACAAAAGATCCTCTTCCCTGACTCCCTCACCTCTCGCTCGCTTTTGCATAGCTGAGTGCCTGGAAGGCATTTCTCATGCTTTTTTTGTCCCTCTTCTCTCCCCCCCCCAAAGTTGAACACTCTTTGCAAACACCGATCGGATACTCTCCATGCACACGAAAACACACACACACACACAAACCACCCGGTTCTCCACGAGGGCGCACCATTCTCTGTTTCTCTGTTGAGAAAACAGACGGCAGTTTTACAAAAGAAAAAACCAAACCCCCGAGCAAAAAGAAAGAGAGGTTGGGGGGGGGTGAGGACATATGCACCCCAGCAACTTCCCAGTTACTTTTCCTGGTCGGTTTCATTTTCTTCCTCGCAGTGTGGGCAGCGTCGGAAGAAGAAAAAATACAAAAGAAAGCGGCAGGGAAGCCGGGGGAGGGGCGGGGCCAGCGAGGAGGCATCATGGGCCAGCCAGCCACTAGCATGGCGCCGCGCTAGCCCGCCCCTCGCCTCCTCTCAGGGCCACCCCCCCAGCCCAGCAGCCTCGGAAGAAAAAGAAAAATACAAAAGAATACTGTAGGCGCGGGCTGGCTCTGGCTGCGTCGCTGATCGCGGGGGTGGGGCCAGCTCTGAGAGTGTCAAACCCCCCCCTCCCAGGGGAAAGCTAGCTGAGCCGGCTGAGAGGCTGAGAGAGCAGCGGCCGCCGGCCGATGTAAAGCTAGCCACCGGTCGCACATTGGGCTCACGGATCGCGGCGAGGGTGGGGCTGGCCGCCCGCTTCACCCTCCCCAGGGGTTGAACTGGGGGCGTGCCGCCCCCATCGCCCCCCCATAGCGACGCCCCTGCATACTTGCTCCTTTTCTTTTTAACCTTTTTATCAGTGATATGAAAATTCCCCTGATAGAATCTCAAGAAAATATTCATGCCCCTCATCTTGCTCAATATCGTTTCCCCCTTTTACTGTATGCCGATGATGCAGTGATTTTATCCTTTTCAAGAATTGGTCTAAGGAGAGCTCTAAATATTTTTGGTCTATATTGTAAGTCTAATTCCCTTACAATAAACCATGTTAAATCTAAAGTTTTAATTTTCTCAAATAGCCGAAGAACATATAATTGGAAAATAGATGGGATAACCATTGAGCAGGTTTTTAAATTTCAGTATTTGGGTGTTTATTTACAGTATAATATGGGCTGGAAAACACATCTTACTTATACATCAAAGAGAGCCAAGGCCTTTGCCTTTGCGCTTCTGTGCTTTTTCTTTTTAGATGGAGCATTCCACGTTCCATCTGCACTAAAGGTTTTCAATGCTAAGGTGATTGCAACATTGGCGTACGCGATCCCTTTATGGGGACCCTTTGTTAACCTAACCCTTCTGGAGACAATCCAAAATCAGTTTTTGAGAAGGTTGTTAAAATTACCCAGATGCGTAAGCAATTCGGCTATAAGACTAGAATTAAATGTACCATCACTAGGAACCATTTTATGGAAACGTATCATAAGCTATTGGCTGTCATTGTGGCATAGACTTCCTAATCTCCACCTGATCCAATGTCTTTGGAGAGATGGCTTCTCTAGTCCTTGGTTGAAAGCTATACATAACAAACTTGTGGACATTGGGTTATCCCCATCCGATCTCCTGGAACTAGACTTAGTCTCAGCCAAAAGAGCTTTTTCTCAAAAGTTAGAGGAGACTGATTTTCAGCTTACCTCTCTGACAAGTCACGGAACTTGCTCACCATCTAACTTAGGCCTATTACCACCAAAGAAACTACCACACTACTTAACCAATCTCTCTGTTGTGAGGTATAGGTATGCCTTCATAAAAGCCAGATTTAATGTTTTCCCATCAAATGTTTTGGGCAATAGACTTTCCAATGGTCAAATCTCCCTCCTTTGCGACTGTAATAGTGGTTCCATAGAATCCTTACAGCATTTTTTTTTTTTTTTTGCTGTCCAATTCATTCGGCAGCTCGGTCCAAATTTTTGGTTCCACTTTTGAAGAAAACCCAAGATGGAACCCAGGATGCTAAATTAATTTACTTATTAAATGACGAGGAACCAAATAGAACCCATATGGTTGCTAGGTTTTTGACTAATGTGCTATCTACAAAGAAGAGGAACGGTTCTCTTCCCATTTATGACAATGCAGAAAATAATTAAGACCTATTATTGGGGCGATAAAATAGCTGATAAATTAATTTTAACAGATTTTTATTTTAATTTAAAAAAAACTAGTTCAGTTGGACTACTCAGATCTCAGTGTGACTTAGATGGAAGGGTGTAAATGGGTTGTTTTAAAATTGCTTTGGTACTGTATTGTTTAAATTTGTTAAATTGTTTTACTCTGTGTGTATTATGATGAATGTGTTTTGCGATGTGATATGGGCCACATGGCCGAAATAAACCTACCTACCTACCTACCTATGAAAGGATTTTGTTAGGAAGAGTCAAGGTCAGTTCCTACCTTGTATTCCTGGGTTGCCTCTTCCTTGAGAACCACAGTTCTCACTTATAATTGAGTCCTATGCTGCCTATAGCCAGCCCTGGTCAGCAATGTGCCTGCAGCTCTTTGAGCCAGTTGAAGTTTCTGAGCACCTTTGAAAGGCAGCCCCATGTAGAGTGTGTTATAGTAAGCCCTACGCAATGTGACACCAGACTGCTTTTTTGGGTGATTATCATTTGGACACAATGTTCAATGGCCATATGAGCATGTTTGTACATACCTACATTGCAAAAAAAAGAAGCCATACCTAAAAATGCGATTTTGTGCAAAAAAAAAAAAAGCATCCTCCAGTGGACGTGAAACACCACATACTATAGAACAGACTTCAGAAGAGGAAGGGAGGGGGAGCGGAACTTGAGGTTGGCTCAGCCAATAGGCTGTTGGCGGGGGAGTGGGCGGATCAAGCTTCAACTGCCGCCACCACAACTCCTTGCCTCAGACTGGGCCATTTCCAATTTTATAACAGTAAGCCACAGTTTCAGGGTGACCAGGGAGAGTGCAGGGGAGGGGAACAAATCATGCCGTGTGAGTGGCAGGAAGGCAAAAACGGGGGGGGGAGACTGAGAGGAGGCAGGCGGATGTTCATTGGGATAAGCTGTGGAAGCCAGGCGAAAACGGGGGGGGGGGATTGCTCCACGGCATTGTAGCAGAGAAGTGCAAAATCACAGGATCTTTAGTGCAGTATTCTTTTAATGTGAGCTATATACATACAGTTCATACAAAGACAAGTAGGACTCACTCTCACTCTCTCTGACTCCACTCTACACCACCACGCCCTGCTTTACAGCTTCCCCTTTAATACAAGACAACAGCCAATCATCTGTTGGCCCACTCTTCCTGAGTCACTCTGACGTGGCCAGGTCAGCTAGTTATATATATATATGTCGTTCAGTCGTGTCCGACTCTTCGTGACCCCATGGACCAGAGCACGCCAGGCACGCCTATCCTGCACTGCCTCCCACAGTTTGGCCAAACTCATGTTAGTAGCTTCGAGAACACTGTCCAACCATCTCATCCTCTGTCGTCCCCTTCTCCTTGTGCCCTCCATCTTTCCCAACATCAGGGTTTTTTCTAGGGAGTCTTTTCTTCTCATGAGGTGGCCAAAGTACTGGAGCCTCAACTTCAGGATCTGTCCTTCTAGCGAGCACTCAGGGCTGATTTCTTTGAGAATGGATAGGTTTGATCTTCTTGCAGTCCATGGGACTCTCAAGAGTCTCCTCCAGCACCATAATTCAAAAGCATCAATTCTTCGGCGATCAGCCTTCTTTATGGTCCAGCTCTCACTTCCGTACATTACTACTGGGAAAACCATAGCTTTAACTATACGGGCCTTTGTTGGCAAGGTGATGTCTTTGCTTTTTAAGATGCTGTCTAGGTTTGTCATTGCTTTTCTCCCAAGAAGCAGGCGTCTTCTAATTTCGTGACTGCTGTCACCATCTGCAGTGATCATGGAACCCAAGAAAGTGAAATCTCTCACTGCCTCCATTTCTTCCCCTTCTATTTGCCAGGAGGTGATGGGACCAGTGGCCATGATCTTAGTTTTTTTATGTTGAGCTTCAGACCATATTTAGCGCTCTCCTCTTTCACCCTCATTAAAAGGTTCTTTAATTCCTCCTCACTTTCTGCCATCAAGGTAGTATCATCAGCATATCTGAGGTTGTTGATATTTTTTCCGGCAATCTTAATTCCGGTTTGGGATTCATCCAGCCCAGCCTTTTGCATGATGAATTCTGCATATAAGTTAAATAATCAGGGAGACAATATACAGCCTTGTCGTACTCCTTTCCCAATTTTGAACCAATCAGTTGTTCCATATCCAGTTCTAACTGTAGCTTCTTGTAGTTATATATATATATATGTAGCTTAAATTCTCTTAATGCTTGTTTTTTGAGAAGGCTCTTAGGGTCATGAAGCAATGCCTTTCAATGCAGCTCCATAAAACTGATTGTGCCCTCACAGTGCCCCTTTTTGTTTGTGGACTTTGATCCAAACGGGAAAAGGTTAAGCAGAATCCACCACCACCACCCCCGTGTCACCCTTAGGTGTGCTCTGCCTTCACCTGCTTCTAGACTCCACCTTCCATGAGAAGGAAGGATGGAGCTGCAGGAAACAGGAAGTGGTCCTTCAACCAGCAAGGACACCTCAACATCACAGGAGTTTGGATTTGATATCCCGCTTTTCACTACCCGAAGGAGTCTCAAAGCGGCTCACATTCTCCTTTCCCTTCCTCCCCCACAACAAACACTCTGTGAGGTGAGTGGGGCTGAGAGACTTCAGAGAAGTGTGACTAGCCCAAGGTCACCCAGCAGCTGCATGTGGAGGAGTGCAGACACGAACCCGGTTCCCCAGATTACGAGTCTACCGCTCTTAACCACTACACCACACTGGCTCTCACAGACAGATCTCGTCTCCTGCTGTGGAGTCAAGAGTGGCCCTGGGATGGTTGAGTGAGGAGGGGAAGGGGCCAGGGACAAAAGGAATGGCAGGGCTCCAGATGCTCCCTTGGACCACTCCCTTGACACCAAGGGGAGCTCCTCTTCTGGGGCTCAAAGCATTGGTGTGGAGGTTTGATTTTTGTCAGGATTGTAAGGGGAGAAGGAAAGGTAAAAAAAACACTCCCCCCTCCAGACACCTTAAGAACTGAATGAAAATAGCCCTGTCTGAGCAAATAGCTACTGGAGAACATGGGGTTTAGCTGTAATGCTCACCTGCCTACCTGGAGGAGTCTCTTTTTTGGGGTCAGGGAGCTGGGGTGGTCAATCAACATGAAGTTCCCAGGTTACCTTTCCTTCTAGACAGCTATTCCAACTCATCATTCCTCCCCATTTCTTTATGGAAAGGCAAAGGTCTGCAGTTTGTATAGACATAACTAAAACCAACAACTGGTAGCTTATGGGTGAACCAAGGTGTCTTCCTTCTGCTTTGTCAGCAAGTGACAACTGTCATCAAACAGCCCCCAGTGTCTCCACAGAAAATCTTACTTTTGGGCTTGTAGGGGCAGGAGAAACTCTATATGCCAATAACCAAAGACTGAACTGAAATAAATGTGTAACCCGCCTCAAGATTCTTTGTGGTTGTTTTGTGCTTTTCAGTTAACTAAATCTGCTGCAAAACAACAATAGCAAGAGAAATGAGCAGGAAGAACTTGAGAAACCTGCCCTTCTGCATTTCATTGTCTGACTGACTGACCTCACTTTCTTTCTTTACACCCATGGACATATATGTGTTTGTGTATAGAGAGATAAATATAACTGCAAGCTTACATTCATGCTTCATTCATCTGATGAAGGGCATTTCGAAAGCATCCGTGTTTTAGGGTGGGATTCAGTCAAAAACAGGCAAATTCAGGTTGCATAACTAAAGCTGCTTTGGAGGATTGGGCGCTCTGCAAAAAACAAAACATCCAGGGCGGTGGGGACGACGACGACCAAACTATTCAGTGGAATATGTGAGAATGAATATTTTGAAAGGGACCTGTGCTTTATTAAAGTTTTAGGAACCCATTGTCAGCAAAAAACCATTTTGAACAATAACACAACTGGTCCAAAGGAATCCAAACCAGCCATATTCACAAACCACGGAAGTGTAGGTGGGAATGATGCACTGACACAGGAAATCCAGATTGAGCTCTCTGTTCTGAGCAATATGCAGAATTACGGGGAAAGTCCAGAATGCCAGATTCCAAGCTATCCAGATCAACAGTCTTCAGATACCTCTTGAAAAAGAGAGAATCTCCAAATAGCAGGACCCCAAGAATGAAAACAAACACTGCCAAATTCTTTTTTGGACATGCAGAGATATGACAGTTATCTTCCGCTTGGGCGTGCCGGGAAATGGCTGACTTATAACATCTCTTCAACCCTTGCGGGGCAATTAGAGGCTGAGATGGGAGTAATCAGCCTTCCAAATTCTTCCCAGGGGCTATGGGAAGAACTGCCTCACCAGCAGATGCCCATTAAACCTGCTCCGAATTCTGAGGAAGGAGCGGGGGGGCAGGGTGGTTAGCCCCCATGGGGGAAGGCACTCCCGGAGGCCACCCCGTCCACGCACAAGTCCCAACACTTAAAAAATGAAAATCAGAGTTAAGTCTTGGGCATGCTTCAAACGAAGGAGGAAAAGTATTTTGCTTAAGAACTCAGCCACTGAGAAGTTAAGAATATCAAAAGGAAGATTTTAACATCTCATTGGTATGTGGGAATGGGACGGAAAAGGGGGGGGAGCCTCTGCCTCTATTATTGTACTTTGCTTTATTACATTATATCAATGGGCAACTCCCCCCCCCCAGAAGAGCCGTTTTCATTACTGATAACAAGCGAGATTTGAAAGACTAGATGTTTGATATTTGCGGACATAATTTGGCTCCACAACTATAAACTGTGTGGAAATGAAAATAATATACAACACCGCTGTCCCTATTTGATAAGGAACTATATCTTTGATTTGGAAGAGGATAAAAAGCATGTCAGCTTGTTGATTTTGGCACAGACCGAACCTCTAGGCCACTGGTTGATTCATCTTTAGAGAATTTTGGACAGTTTCCCAGAAAATCTTTGGCTCCAGGAGGAATAATGCTGCTTAACTGGGAAATCCGCCATGTTGGAAGATAAAATCTGGGCTGCATAACACTGAATCAAAGGGAAAGGCAAGCCTCAAAAATAATATAATTTAAGAACATACAGTATGATTGGCAAATCTCTCCTGAAAAGGTTCAACTGCAAAGCAACCGGGTGGGAAAAGCTATAACAACTATGTTTGGATTTCATCGGGACTGAGTGAAGATGGCGGCTGCCTGTGATAAGACTTTTGGATTTAATAAGAATACCAGTGAGTCAAGGGGCAATGCAATTTTAGGGAGGCTGGCTATGGACTTAAACCCACACAAAAGCATTGTTTGATTTGTTTTATCTCCCTTGCTGGAATACCTCAGAGGCTGCGAAAACATCAGAATGGAATGGATGGCAATGGAAAATGGTTGATCAGAAATTCCTCACGTTTGAAGCATTGGAAGTCCTAAAATTGAAACTATTAATTTGGCAGAATATTGGAAGTATCTGATATGCATATAAATAATTCAGGATGTAATTTGGAATAATTTAAAGTGATTTTATTGGTTGTTGAATTGGAAAATCTAATAAAAATGATGTGTTTGGTTTTTTTAAAGACAGTCATCTTTACTTCCCAGGAACTGTGGATACCCTGAGTGGAAAACTCCATACATTTACTGTATATGGTTTTTCACCTGTGTGAATTCACTTATGAATATTAAGGTCTCCACTACCTCTGAACCTCTTTCCAAATATCATACATCTAAGGTTTTCCCTCTGTGTGAGTTAGCTGCTGTTTCCTAAGTGTTCCACTTTCACTGAAGCTCTTTCCACATTAAATACATTTAAATGGTTTCTCCCTCATGTGAATTCGTTGGTGTGTTCTAAGGTTTGCATTTTGACTGAAGCTCTTTCCACATTCAATACATTTAAATGGTTTCTCCCTCGTGTGAATTCGTTGGTGTGTTCTAAGGTTTGCATTTTGACTGAAGCTCTTTCCACATTCAATACATTTAAATGGTTTCTCCCTCGTGTGAGTTCGTTGATGTATTCTAAGATTTCCATTATCACTGAAGCTCTTTCCACATTCCATACATTTAAATGGTTTATCCCCCGTGTGAGTTCGTTGATGTAGTTTAAGGTTTCCACTTTTACTGAAGCTCTTTCCGCATTCATTACATTTAAATGGTTTCTCCCCCGTGTGAGTTCGTTGATGTAGTTTAAGGTTTCCACTTTTACTGAAGCTCTTTCCGCATTCATTACATTTAAATGGTTTCTCCCCCGTGTGAGTTCGTTGGTGTCTTCTAAGGTCTCCACTTCCACTGAAGCTCTTGCCACATTCATTACATTTAAATGGTTTCTCCCCGGTGTGAGTTCGTTGGTGTCTTCTAAGGTCTCCACTTCCACTGAAGCTCTTTCCACATTCAATACATTGAAATGGTTTCTCCCCCGTGTGAGTTCGTTGATGTGTTCTAAGTGCTCCACTTCCACTGAAGCTCTTTCCACATTCCATACATTTAAATGGTTTATCCCCCGTGTGAGTTCGTTGATGTAGTTTAAGGTTTCCACTTTTACTGAAGCTCTTTCCGCATTCATTACATTTAAATGGTTTCTCCCCCGTGTGAGTTCGTTGGTGTCTTCTAAGGTCTCCACTTCCACTGAAGCTCTTGCCACATTCATTACATTTAAATGGTTTCTCCCCGGTGTGAGTTCGTTGGTGTCTTCTAAGGTCTCCACTTCCACTGAAGCTCTTTCCACATTCAATACATTGAAATGGTTTCTCCCCCGTGTGAGTTCGTTGATGTGTTCTAAGTGCTCCACTTCCACTGAAGCTCTTTCCACATTTCATACATTTAAATGGTTTGTCTCCTGTATGAATTCGCTGGTGTACTTTAAGTTTTCCACTTTCACTGAAGCTCTTTCCACATTCAATACATTTAAATGGTTTCTCCCCTGTGTGAGTTCGTTGGTGTGTTCTAAGTGCTCCACTTTCACTGAAGCTCTTTCCACATTCAATACATTTAAATGGTTTCTCCCCTGTGTGAGTTCGTTGATGTATTCTAAGGTGTGCATTTTGACTGAAGCTCTTTCCACATTTGATACATTTAAATGGTTTCTCCCCCGTGTGAGTTCGTTGGTGTATTCTAAGGTATCCACTTCCACTGAAGCTGTTTCCACATTCAATACATTTAAATGGTTTCTCCCCCGTGTGAATTCGTTGGTGTGTTCTAAGGTCTCCACTTCCACTGAAGCTCTTTCCACATTCAATACATTTAAATGGTTTCTCCCCCGTGTGAGTTCGTTGATGTATTCTAAGTGATCCACTTCCACGGAAACTCTTTCCACATTCAATACATTTAAATGGTTTCTTCCCTGTGTGAGTTCGTTGATGTCGTTTAAGATTTCCATTTTGACTGAAGCTCTTTCCACATTCAATACATTTAAATGGTTTTTCCCCCGTGTGAGTTCGTTGGTGTGTTCTAAGATCTCGACTTCCACTGAAGCTCTTTCCACATTCAATACATTTAAATGGTTTCTCCCCCGTGTGAGTTCGTTGGTGTGTTCTAAGTGCTCCACTTCCACTGAAGCTCTTTCCACATTCAATACATTTAAATGGTTTCTCCCCCGTGTGAGTTCGTTGGTGTGTTCTAAGATCTCGACTTCCACTGAAGCTCTTTCCACATTCAATACATTTAAATGGTTTCTTCCCTGTGTGAGTTCGTTGATGTAGTTTAAGGTTTACATTTTGACTGAAGCTCTTTCCACATTCAATACATTTAAATGGTTTCTCCCTCGTGTGAGTTCTTTGGTGTATCCTCAGTCTTCCCCTGTGACAAAAGCGTATTCCACATTCCATGCATTTAAACCGTTTTTTTGTTCTTCCCACTGAATTCACAGGTGGCTTCGCTGAATTCTGACTATCATCTTCCTGACCTGCTAGGGAGGAAGATAATCCTGTTAGACATTCAAGAATGAGAAGAAACTGAACACACGTCAATCTCAATATGCACCTTCTCTTATTTTAACACCCTCTCCATTCTCTACTATCCTCGCTATGTTCCAAATTTTTAAGAATGCACAGGAGATAATAGCAAGAGCAACACATGATCATTCACAAGTAATAAAGCAGCAGCATTTTATAATACTGATTTATGTTGGAATGGGCTCCTTAAACACAGCTCGGTTTTTTTCATTTTCAAGTGAGGAAATGATCTCAGGCTCAAGTAACTATCTTTTCTGAGTAATTAGCAAAACTTAAGTGTTGTTATGCCACATGAATAATTAGAACCTAAGAAGAGCCTGCTGGATTGGGCAGAGGCCCTCCTAATCCAGCATCCTGTTCTCACAGGGGCCAACCAGATACCTGTGGGAAACCAGCAAGCAGGATTGGAGCACAAGAGCCCTCTGCCCTCCTATGCTTTCCAGAAACTAGTACAGTGGTACCTTGTTTCTCAAACTTAATCCATTCCAGAAGTATGTTCCAAAACCAAAGCATTCCAAAACAAAAGCATGTCTTCACCGGGAAAATAATGCAAAATGGATTAATCAATTCCAGATTTTAAAAAGCAACCACAACAGTTTAACATCAATTTTACAATCTTACAGTACTATTGATCCATAAAATGAAATCAATAAACAATGTACTGTACTATAAAATAAATAAGACAGTATTGCAAATGATAAAAAAAATCTTATCTGAACTGATGATAGTCATTGTTTGGATGGGGAGCTTTTATCCATTTCCACAGTCAATCAATCAATCAAACAAACAGGGTTCCACACAGTGATAAAAACAAATGAACCGAAAAAGCTTCAAAAACGAATATGTAAAATAAATAACAAAAACAAAAGCTGTACTGTGAAATAATTAAGTACCAGACCACTTAAACAGACACCACTTTCATGCTTTGAAATAATTTGCTTCTTTACCTCTATTGTTGTCCTGCTAAAGGTTATTTTGGTTTTGCGGTTTTTTGCAATCAATCAATCAATAGCTGAACTGGGTTCCACACAGTCACAAAAACAAAAAAAAAACGACAAAATAAATATCAAAAACAGATCTCAGTGTAACATGGAAGATGGAAGTGTGGCACTCATGGAAGTTTACCATTCAATACCGAGCATGTTCGACTTCCAAAAAAAGTTCACAAACCAGAACACTTACTTCCAAGATGTTTGACTACTAAGCCATTTGAGAACCAAGGTACCACTGTATTAAGAAGCAATATTGCCTAGGACCGTGATGACAGAACACAGACATCCCCCCCCCCAAGCTATCCAAGTTGCTCCCCTTCATGGATCACTGCCTTGTCGTGGCGAAGGGGCTTAAATAACTCAGGAAAGCTATGAGCTATGCCATGCAGGGCCACCCACGATGGACAGGTCATAGTGGAGAGTTTAGACTAAATGTGATCCACCTGTTGAAGGAATTGGCAAGCCACTCCAGTATCCCTGCCAAGAAAACTCCATGGACAAAGACAACAGGCATATAAAAGTTATGACGCTGGAAGATGAGCCCCTCAGGTCGGAAGGCATCCAACCTGCTACTGAGGAAGAGCGAAGGACAAGTACAAGTAGATTCAGAGCTGGTGAAGCGGCTGGGGCAAAGCCGAAACGTCGCTCAGTTGCGGATATGCCTGGAAGTGAAAGGAAAGTCTGATGCTGTAAAGAAAAATATTGCATAGGAACCTGGAATGTAAGAACCATGAACTTTGGTAAGCTGGATGTGGTCAAAAATGAGATGGCAAGAATAAACATTTTCATCCTGGGCATCAGTAAACTAAAATGGACGGGAGTGGGTGAATTCAGTTCGGATGACTATCATATCTACTACTGTGGGCAAGAATCCTGTAAAATAAATGGAGTGGCCCTCATAGTCAACAAAAGAGTGGCGAAAGCTGTACTGGGATGCAATCTCAAAAATGATAGAATGATCTCGATATGAATCCAAGGCAGACCTTTTAACATCACAGTAATCCAAATTTATGCACCAACTACCAGTGCTGAAGAAACTGAAATTGACCAATTCTATGAAGACTTACAACACCTTATAGAAATGACACCAAAGAAGGATGTTCTTCTCATTATAGGGGATTGGAATGCTAAAGTAGGGAGTCAAGAGATAAAAGGAACAACTGGCAAGTTTGGCCTTGGAGTTCAAAACAAAGCAGGGCAAAGGCTAATAGAGTTCTGTCAAGAGAACAAGCTGGTAATCACAAACACTCTTTTCCAACAACACAAGAGACGACTCTACACATGGACATCACCAGATGGGCAGCATCGAAATCAGATTGATTATATTCTCTGCAGCCAAAGATGGAGAAGCTCTATACATTCAGCAAAAACAAGACCTGGAGCTGACTGTGGCTCAGATCATCAGCTTCCTATAGCAAAATTCCAGCTTAAACTGAAGAAAGTAGGAAAAACCACTGGGCCAGTAAGATACAATCTAAATCAAATCCCTTATGAATACACAGTGGAAGCGAGGACCAGGTTTAAGGATTTAGATTTGGTGGATAGAGTGCCTGAAGAACTATTGATGGAGGCTCGTAACATTATACAGGAGGCAGCAATGAAAACCATCCCAATGAAAAGGAAATGCAAGAAAGCAAAGTGGCTGTCCAATGAGGCCTTACAAATAGTGGGGGAGATAAGGCAAGCAAAATGCGAGGGAGATAGTGAAAGATACAGGAAACTGAATGCAGATTTCCAAAAAAATAGCAAGGAGAGACAAGAGGGCCTTCTTAAACGAGCAGTGCAAAGAAAACAACAGAATGGGAAAAACCAGAGATCTGTTCAAGAAAATTGGAGATATGAAAGGAACATTTTGTCCAAAGCTTACCATAATAAAGGACAAAAGTGGGAAGGACCTAACAGAAGCAGAAGACATCAAGAAGAGGTGGCAAGAATACACAGAGGAATTATACCAGAAAGATATGGAGGCCTCGTACACCCTAGAAATATCAACAACCTCAGATATGCTGATGACACAACCTTGATGGCAGAAAAGTGAGGAGAAATTAAAGAACCTTTTAATGAGGGTGAAAGAGGAGAGCGCAAAATATGGTCTGAAGCTCAACATCAAAAAAACTAAGATCATGGCCACTGGTCCCATCACCTCCTGGCAAATAGAAGGGGAAGAAATGGAGGCAGTGAGAGGTTTTACTTTCTTGGGCTCCATGATCACTGCAGATGGTGACAGCAGTCACGAAATTAAGTCACACCTGCTTCTTGGGAGGAAAGCAATGACAAAACTAGACAGCATCTTAAAAAGCAGAGACATCTGGACATGAAAATTGACAAGAAGGCAGCCCTGATTTTCCTGGACGCCGAAAAGGCATTTGATAATCTATCGTGGCAATTCATGGTGAAAACATTAAAGAGGATGGAGATAGGAGAAAACTTTATAAAGGGAATTAAAGCAATATATACAGAACAATCAGCAAAATTAATTGTGAACAGAACATTATCCGATAAATTCAACATAACTAAAGGCACGCGACAGGGCTGCCCTATATCCCCATTGCTGTTCATAATTGTTTTAGAGATTTTGGCGAACAAATTAAGAGAGAAAAAGGAGATAAAGGGTATTAAGATTGGCAAAAGGGAAATTAAATTAAAGGCATTCGCGGATGATATGGTGATAATGGTTGAAGAACCACAACAAAGCTTGGGAGAAATGTTAAAGGAGGTGGAGGAATTTGGAAAATTGGCTGGCTTCAAATTAAACAAAGGGAAGACAAAAATGATAGTTAAAAACCTGCAAAAGACTGAGAGTGATAATTTACAAATGTTGTATGGCATTGAGGTAGTTAAAAAGGTAAAATATTTAGGGGTGTGGTTATCACCAAAAAATATAAACTTATTTAATGACAATTATGGTCCAGTTTGGAGAGAAATTAAAAAAGACTTGGACATTTGGAGTAAACTAAATTTGACATTTTTGGGCCGGATTGCGAGTGTAAAAATGAACATCTTACCTAGAGTTTTATTCCTCTCCCAAATGTTACCAGTTATCAAAGGGACGACTCAATTTAAGGAATGGCAAAGGGTAATATCCAAATATATCTGGCAGGGCAAACACCCAAGGATAAAGCACAAGTTACTAGTTGATACGAAAGAAAGAGGGGGGTTTGGCCTGCCAGATCTGAAAATATACTTCGAGTCGTCCTGTCTGATATGGTTGAAGGAGTGGATGGTGTTGGAGGACAAAGAGATATTGAATATTGAGGGATTCAACAATAGATTCGGTTGGCACTCGTACCTCTGGCAGGATAAAGCAAAAGTACATAAAGAATTCTTAGCGCATGTGTTCCGGAAACCATTATATGAAGTGTGGCAGAGAAACAAAGCATTACTAGAGAGGAAAACGCCAAGATGGTTGTCACCCACGGAGATCTTGACGGTAAAAAAGATTAATATAGGAGAGAATTGGCTAACGTATGATGATTTACTAATAGAGTCTGAAACAGGATGGAAAATAAAATCATACGAGCAGATTGCTAACAAACTGACAGGTTGGATACAGTACCACCAGGTACACAATTTATTCATTGAAGAGAAAAGAAAATGTAATTTTGATAAAAAGAAATCTAAATTTCAAATTGAGATATTGGAAGGAAATAGAAAATTATTATCAAAGATGTATAATTTACTTTTAGAATGGTTTACAAAAGATGAGGAGGTGAAAGAAGTCATGACAAAGTGGGCGATTGATTTAGGATATAACATACAATTAGAAAGGTGGGAAAAACTGTGGAATCACCACATAAAATTTACGGCCTGTACAAATCTGAAAGAGAATATAATGAAAATGATGTACCGTTGGTACCTAACACCAGTTAAAATAGCCAGAATATATAGGAAAGGCAGTAAAAGATGTTGGAAATGCGATCAAAAAGATGGTGATTTTTACCACATGTGGTGGCTGTGTGATAAAGTTAAAGTTTATTGGGAGGCGATATATAATGAGTTAAAGAAGATACTGCAATACACATTCCCGAAAAAACCAGAGGCGTTTTTAATTGGCTTGGTTGGTGAGGAGATCAAAGGGAAGGATCAGAGAATTTTCCTTTACGCCACCACAGCAGCTAGAATTCTATTGGCTCAGAATTGGAAATTGAAAAGTTTACCAACGGTAGAGGAATGGAGAACAAAATTAATGGAGTATTCGGAATTAGCGAGATTAACTGCAAGGATAAGAGACCAGAGAGATCAACAGGTTCAGGACGATTGGAGTAAATTTCTGAAATATTTAGAAGTTTATAATCATGTAATTCACTAACAGGTGGGACAGAATTCTTGCAACCTAGCAGAAAAGTATGACCAAAAATGGAGGTATTGTAATAGGGGAAATAAAACTGGAAATTCAAGGGAAAGCGGATGAATGATGTAGATTAAGAAAACTGGAGTGGAGTAGGAGGGAAGTCAAAACTCAGCGGAGTTTTTGTAATATTGCAAAAAGTGTATTTGACAAATGTATGTTTATGTTCATTTCTGAAAATAAAAATATATTTGCAAAAAAAAAAAGCAGAGACATCAGCTTGCTGACAAAGGTCCGTATAGTTAAAGCTATGGTTTCCCCAGTAGTAATGTATAGAAGTGAGAGCTGGACCATAAAGAAGACTGATCACCGAAGAATTGATGCTTTTGAATTATGGTGCTGGAGGAGACTCTTGAGAGTCCCATGGACTGCAAAAAGATCAAACTTATCCATCCTTAAAGAAATCAGTCCTGAGTGCTCACTGGAAGGACAGATCCTGAAGCTGAGGCTCCAGTACTTTGGCCACCTCATGAGAAGAGAAGACTCCCTAGAAAAAGACCCTCATGTTGGGAAAGATGGAGGGCACAGGAGAAGGGGACAACAGAGGATGAGATGGTTGGATAGTGTTCTCGAAGCGACTAGCATGAGTTTGGCCAAACTGCGGGAGACTACAACTCCCATCATTCCATTGGTCATTCTGGCTGTGGGTGAGGCGAGTTGGAAATCTAATGATGTCTGGAGGGTAGTATGTTGGGAAAGGCTAACTCAGAGGTTCTGGCAATCCCATTGCCTGAGAATTTCAGGCAGGGGAAAGGAAATTGCAAAAGCACTCAAGGACCCAGACCCTAACCTTTACCCAGAAAGCTGGCCTCTTCTTCACTCTCCCCCTCAGCCTTTGCAGAAAGATGGATGTTCTCTGTGTCCAAGGGATCCTGCTCAGACTTGGGGGACTTAATAACCACATCTTCCATAGGCAACGATTCCTGGAACAGAGATTGGGATGCAGATTAGGACATCATGAAAAGCTCGAAAAGCTGACTAGCAGAGACCCTGGGGGTCAGCAGTCCAAACTGTCAGCTCCATAACACAGTACACAAGACATAATTAACTTGAAGATTTGTTGCCAAACAAGCAATTAGCCTCAGAGCACTGTTGCCAAGCATCCATCAAATACACTCAAGTTGACCCTTCTGAATAATCCTTCCATCATCTGCAGAATATACTGAACCTATGACCCTTGCAGATGTAGGGAGATATGGGGCTAGCACGGGGGTCGGCAACCTGCGGCTCCGGAGCCGCATGCGGCTCTTTCGCGGCTCTGCCGCGGCTCCGGGGCGGCTGCCTGGGGCGCGGAGGTGGCGCGGAGTGGTGGGGGCACTGCGCCTGAGAACTCCTCGGCCGGAGGGAAGACGCGCCGGCCCTGCACGCGATGGAGGGGCGGTTTGCGGGAGGGAGAGAGAGGGAGGGGGCAGCCGGGGGGAGTGGGGCCTGGTGCGGCGGCGGCAGCGCAGTTGGTGGAGCGGAGCGGGGCCGTCCCCGCCGCGGCCCGCCACTGTGAGCGCGCAACAGGCGCTCCTCCTTCGGCTCCGGGGCGGCTGCCTGGGGCGCGGAGGTGGCGCGGAGTGGTGGGGGCACTGCGCTGCGCTCCTGGCCCGCCTGGGCTGCGCCCGCCGCGCCGTCCTCCTGGCCTGCCGCGCCTGCCCGCTTCTCCGGCTGGCCGGCGGCCCGCCCTTGGGGGGCTGGGGCGGGCGCTGCTGCTGCTCATGCGTCCTCCCTCCTTGGAGTGTCGGGCCCGACGGGCGGCTGGGGTGTCCTTGTGGGGCTTGGCTCCGTTGCGCCTTCCCTGCCCCCGGAGAGGCGGATGGGCGGGGGACCTTCCCGGCGTCGGGCGTCGGTCGCCGGATGGCGCTGCTGCTGCCTCCGCCTGGCTTTGCCGCTCTGCCTCACCGTCCGGGCGCCTCTTTGGCAGCGGGGCCTGGCCGGGACTCGGAGCCTTCCTGCGCCGCCGTGCCTGCGCCGCCTTGGCCCGGGCGGGCGGGCGGGCGCGGCGGGAGGCTGGGGGCCCTTGCGGGGACTCGGGGTGGCGTCCTTTTGGATGTGTGCCCGCCACTGTGAGCGCGCAACAGGCGCTCCTCCTTCGGCTCCGGGACAGGAGCTGCCTTGGGCAAGGGGGGAGGGCAAAGGGAGGAACTCGGGCGGCGGGGACAGCAGCCTCCTCCTCCTCCACTGCCTCCCCTTCTCCGCTCCTCTCCTCCCGCCCCGCTTCTTCCTCAGCATGACGCCGATCATTTTTGCTTCTGGGGTAGGGGGGCACCTGGCTTCTAAAGGGGGCAGCTGGCTTCTAGGGGGGCAGTACGCCCATGGGAGGCGCGCTTTGGGGAGCCCCGCGGACTGACCTGCCGCGCGCCAGGGACAGGCTCTGCGCGCTGCAAAGCAAAGCGGGGACGGAGAGGCGGCGCTGAACTTGCGCGGAATGGTGGGGGCGCTGCCAGGGCCGGTGTAAAATGGAGGGGGCGCCACGCCGCGCTGCTGGCCCGCCTGCGCCCGCCGCGCTGCGCCGCCGCTCCGCAGGCGGCAGAGTGGCGGGGGAGGGGGGAGCAGCCTGAAATCAGGCTTCTCCGCCCCCTCTGCAAGCGGCTAAAAGCTGCCTCGTCGAGAGGAGCATTGTGCGCCTTCAGTTTCTGCCACGGCTCTCCCGCCCCAGTCAGTCCTGCCAGCTTGCAGCCCAATCCTCTCCTCTCAGCCGCTGCGTCCGGCTCAGGGAAGCCCCTTTGCGTCCCCTCCCGCCGGGGCTGCCTGGGTGCCTGATGGGCACGATTGGGGCAGGCACGGGGCACCCCTCTCTGGCTGCGTTGCTGCCTGCGCACCTCCCTGCGGAATCTGCGAGCGGAGCGGGGAAGTGCCCTGTCAGTGCAGCCGGGAGCAGATAAACCCGCTGCCCCTGCTGCAGTCGGGAGCGAAGAATCCCTCCGCCACCACTGGAGGGAAGAAATTGAAAGATCGTGTGCTTTTTGGAGGGGGAAGCGTCACCCAGAGAACCCCAGCTCAGCTGGTTTGAGGGGAGAGATCAAAAGATTGTGTGCTTTGGGGGGGGGAGTAGAAGCATCGCCCAGAGATCCCCAGCTCAGCTGGTTTGAGGGGAGAGATGTAAAATTGTGTGCTTTGGGGGGGGGGAGTAGAAGCATCGCCCAGAGATCCCCAGCTCAGCTGGTTTGAGGGGAGAGAAGAGATTGTGCGCTTTTGGGGGGGTAGAAGCATCGCCCAGAGATCCCCAGCTCAGCTGGTTTGAGAGGAGAGATCAAAAGATTGTGTGCTTTGGTGGGGGGGAGTAGAAGCATTGCCCAGAGATCCCCAGCTCAGCTGGTTTGAGGGAAGATGACATGCTGGTTGTGGGGGGATGGAAAGAGGAGAAACGTTGCCCACCCTGCACCAATACCTGCAGCTCACCCTGCACCTATCCCTGCCCCCTCGCGAGAAGCAACCAGCACCTGCACCATCAGGGGAAGCAGCCAGAGCCCACCTACCCACCCTGCCCCCATCTCTGCCCCCTCGGGGGAAGCGGCGATGCCCACACTGCCCCCATCCCTGGGTGGTAGGGTGCCTCCCCCCCCAAGAAGTACATAGAGATGTGCTATAAAATGAGCTCATTTTAGAAGCTGCATACTGGGTCATCAGGCTGCTTCTCTCATTCCCTCCAGTATATAATTTGGCTGACCTAAGACCTCTGGGTCCAAAATGCGCCGCCATGCCTGCGCCGCCTTGACCCGGGCGGGTGGGCGGGTGCGGCAAGAAGCTGGAGGCGCGCTTTGGGGAGCCCCGCAGACTGACCTGCCGCGCACCAGGGACAGGCTCTGCGCGCTGCAAAGCGAAGCGGGGACGGAGAGGCGGCGCTGAATGTCTAGCTGCGCAGAAAAGCAGCCTCGGCGGTCTTCGCGAAAACCAGCAGCCCTCCCATCGCCACCTCCCCCGGGATTGCTTCAAGGGGGGTGGGGAGAAGTTCGGGGAGCTCTTTCTACGAGAGCCGTTTGCTACCTCGCAAATACCGAGCGCGGGAGAGGACGCTTTCCATTTGCAGCTTGCGTGCTTCTTGTTGTCCTTTTTCTTTGCCTTGCAACCCCCCCCCTCCCCGCTCAGCTTGGCTTGTCAGCCTTTCCAGGCAGCTTAAACAAGGCTTTGCCCTGAAGCCAGATAGTACTTGCAGGCTCCCTGCTGCTTTAAATGTGCACAAAATAAGATTTAACGTTGTCCTAATAATAATAAATATAATACTTCCTTTTCTATTCTTTGCATTGGCTCATAATAATAATAATAATAATAATAATAATAATAATAATAATAATAATGGTTTTTCCTCTGCAGTGTTATATTTGTTTTAAATCTCGCAATGGTTTTGCGGCTCCCAGTTGTTGTTTTTTCCTTCGGAAACGGGTCCAAGTGGCTCTTTTTGTCTTAAAGGTTGCAGACCCCTGGGCTAGCACATTCCCAGTTCCCCTGTTTGTTAGCCTTGCTGCCAGTGCAGGACCACCGCAGGTTAATTTGTGAAGCTACCCATGCAGAGTCCTTCTCTTTTACTGTCTCTCACTAAAGGTTGGGTTGGAATCCTTCCTGGAGTGATGCATTCTGCTTCTGGTGGCCAGGAGACTGTGCTGGTGACTAGAGATTATTGTTGTAAACTTGGGTCAACATGGATTTCAGCGTAACTTTGCTGCAGCAATGCATTGAAAACTGTGCCTATTTGTAACCCTGCTTTTCAGGCTGCAATTCAGTCATCTGAACCTGGCCATTATCTTTAAAAATGTTTCAACAACTTTACAAGGTATGCCAGTGTTATTCTATTTGCACTACACATGGGACTGCTGAGGTTGCAAGATGTGCTGAGATTTTTACCTCAGTGGGAAGCAAAGAATATTTTGGAAATGGAGGCAATTTAGAGGAGGAAAACGGGGGTTGGTGGAAGGACACCTCTTCTAACACAGCCTCTGCTCTGATGAAATTCAGAGTCCCCTACAGCTGCTTAGGTAAAGTAAGAACATCAGGAGATATGACCGCAAACCTCCCGTGTAAAGTTTGGTCTAACAAGCCTTTTTAAAGTGGATTAGAGAGAAAGTGCAGGGAGGAGGAATATTCACCACCATAGCTAAACAGAACAGTGGACCTGTGGGATGCAGATTAAGACATCATGAAAAGCCCAAGAAGCTGACTAGCAGAGACCCTGGGTGTCAGGAGTCCAAACTGTCAGCTCCATAACACAGAGACAGTGGACCTGTGACCTCCAGATGATGGAAACCCAGGTGAGAGGATGACACTTTTCTTTCCCGGAATCCCCTCAGTGTCTGAGAGCAGGGGCTGGTCTGTCCCCCCTGCTCTTCCGCTGGGCCACCGGCTGGTATCCGCAGTTCCCCTGAAGGAGGCCAAGAGGGCACCATCTCTGGAGTGGGGAGGACTGGGAACCTGTGGGGTTTCCCAACTTGATGGAGGGTGGTGCCTCGTCTTCAGGAAATCCTGGGCATCCCACTGCTGTTGTGGCTTGGGGTTGGACTGGATGGTCCTTGTGGTCTCTTCCAACTCTATGATTCTATGATTCCTCTGCCTCCTGCTTAATTTTTCGTAAATCTGCACAAGGCAGAAGATCCCTGAAGGTCTCAACTAGGCCTGCAGGAGATCTTTTTCCTTTGGACTCCAGTCTCACCCTTTGAATGGGTCTTCTTGGCCCCTGCTCTTCCATTTTTACACCGCCCTGGTGGAAACGAAATAAACGCAAAGTAAAACACCAGTGTAGAATAAAACACAAGAATAAAAACAAAAGCATTTAACTGTTAGCTAGTTTTTGAAATACTGTATATAATTATTTTTCTATTTCTGATTTTCAGGTTGTGAATGACAATCGTTATGTCACCTAAACGCCCCATTCCATGCACGAGAGGAAGTTATCCAAAGACTTGGGGAAACCCCAATGTTTACAGAACTACAAATAACATTTGGGGGTGGGAGGACCAAGGAAGTGGTAGAGAAATCCCAAAACAACTCAGTAAGAGCACTGAGCATATTCAGTGACCAGGGAATGCTGATCCTGGCTGCAACTTTAAGCATGTTGGAAAGGAAACAACAGATCTTTGTCCATGATTAAACATGTGCCTTCACCCAAGAAATCCTGCGAGCAGCAGTTTGTTAAGGGTGCTGAGAACTGTAGCAATAAACTACAGTTCCCATGTTTCTTTGGGGGAAGCCACATGCTTTAAATGTATGGCGTCTGCACAGCCTAAGAAGCAAACAAACAAAAGGAATATTGACCAACAGAATCAAACAACCCACTACATGTGGCCTGCTAGTCCCTGCTGTTTCCATCTCCTGTGTTAGAGAGATCTTTCAAACTCCAATATCAGCAGGAACCAGCACAGTGCTGAAATGGGATAGAAGCCCTGATCCTGAGATAAATGATCCCTCTGCCTTGGGCCCCATTGAGCTCAGCATCGTCTATATAGGACTGAAGGGAGCAGCTCCCCGGGGTCTCAGGCAGGGTCCGTGCCAGCCTGACCTGACCTAGAGATGTTTGCCCCTGTGCCCTCCTGCAGATGCCCTGCCCCCGAGCTGAGCCCCTTCCCCTTCTTGCCCGGTTGAGGGGCGCCCTGCAGCCTCCGGCTAGACTCGGGCCTGATCCTGCCAGCCGAGGCTCACATGCATTTCCCCTCCCTCCTGCCCCCCACCCTCCTGCACCTCTGACTCCTCGCTCCGTCCCTGCACCGGAATCCGGCTCCTCTCCGGGGAAACTCGCCAGGCCACTGGCCGCTGCTCCTCCGCTCTCCTCGGCGGGGGGACAGGAAGGTGCAGCCGCTCTCGAGTCCCCCTGGCTGGCCCCGTTTCCTGCCTCTCTGAGCATCGGAGCTCGCTGGCTGTGGGTTGGGCCCTGGGAGGCTGCAAGGCTGGATGCGCCCCCTTGCAAGGCGAAGGCGTGGTGCAGGCGGAGAGATCTCCCTGCTGCTTCCCCTGCCCTCGTATTTGCAGCCCGCTGCTTCTGATCCTGGAGGTTCTGCTCTTAACGGTCAGGGCAAATAGGTAAAGGTAAAGGGACCCCTGACCATTAGGTCCAGTAGTGGACGACTCTGGGGTTGCAGCGCTCATCTCGCCACGGCGTCCGATCCCTTTAAGACGGCCCTGTATATACTTGCACTTTGAAGTGCTTTTGAACAGCTAGGTGGGAAGGAGCTGGGATCAAGCAACAGCAGCTCACCCCATTGTGGGGTTTCGAACCGCTGACCTTCTTATCAGCAAGCCCTAGGCTCTCTGGTTTAACCCACAGCTGCAAATATATTAACCCTATTAGATCTGGGCCGTTCCTAGCTCTGGAGCAGCAGAGACCAAGCTTTTGGCAACCTTCTCTAGGGGTCTCCACACACCACCATCTATGTCCCTGTGTACACAAATCACTGAGCATGTAGTAGCTCAGTAGGTAGAACGTGAGATGCTTAATTTCAGGGCTGTGGTTCAAGCCCCATAGTGGAATTAAAGTGAAATGTTACCTGTATTCCAATGGTTTAAAAAAAAACTTAACAAAACAAAAAACACTTCCCTTTTCTACACCCTACTATGTCTTTTTTAATAAGTGGGTTTTGTTTAGAAAGCTGTTTCATTGAAATATATCTGGCATTTTATACACTATCCATTATTTTCTACTAACAAGTCTCTTCGTGATCAGGTGTGCAGTCACTGGTTTCTACATCCTCATCATTAAAAATTCCTGAAATTTTAGGAAGCTGGGATGATGCCACCCTGCTGCCTGAATGCCTTGCTGGAGGTGGCAATCCACTTTCCAGTTCTGCTGGCTGGGGTCATGCAATCACTTAGCTTCAGCAGCCAACGGCAGGGTCAGGCCCTGTTATCTGTTCATACCCTCCAACATTTCTCGGATGAAAATAGGGACATCCTATTCTTTAATGATTATTTTACTATTTATAACGCAAACATCTGATTAGGTTGACCTAGGACTCTGTGCAGCTTGAACATATATAAAAACATAAAACATTTTAAAACTTCCCTATTGCCTTCAGATGGCTCGGGGTCAGATAACTCCATACCCTCTAGCATTTCTTCAGTGATAAAAGGGACATCCTAAAGAGAAGCGGGACATTCTGGGATCAAATCAAGGACATATCTGGAAAAGAGTGACACTTGCCGGGTCTGTCTTTCCTTCACTTTTCCTTCGCTTCCACTGGTCTCCTGCCTTGGTTCAGCAGAGGAGGGGAGAGGTTCTGGCCTTCCTACCCCCACCCTACCCCACCCCCCAAAATAAACCAAAGAACAAGAATACACACACACACACCATTTTGGAGTGAGTACCAAAAATAAAATCACTTTATTTTTTGTTCAATCTATTAATCAATTTTATTGTTTTTAGCTGATGACCATCACAATACGAGCACAAATCACGCAGCTACAAAAGACATTGCATGCAGCAGACCAGGACAAATCGGCTATGCTCTGATATACTGAATTTACAAAAAATTAAGGTACTGATCCAGAAGATAATGAACTGAGAATAGGCCTCACTGCAGCACATGTAGCTAGGGGGAGGCTGCATTTGCAGTAGGGTTTGGAAGTTGGTGTCTCCGACACAAATCCGTTTATTTCTTCCTCTGGAGATCTGAGGTCTACAAAGCAATGGGTTGTTTTATTCAGCTCAAGCTCACTGAAATCAAAGGAGCTATCTGTCATGACGAGACAAAGGTTCTTGCATGCAGAAGCAGACAAAGCCTAGGCACGGCCTACAAGGTCTACACAATCATTTCAAGCCTGCTAGCTGCAAATGTTAGCAGTAAATTGGTAACTCATCATGACACGTGACTCATCTTGGGTGATGACTTTGTTGAGTGGTTTACAGTTTAAGGTTCATTACTGTTCCACAGAAATGTGTATCTCTTTAAAAGAAAGAAGGAAATGAAATGACCTAGTTTTGCAGCTGTGGGGCAGTTATACTTTGCAGTCTCCTCAGAATGCCTTTTGCTGCGCAGTTACTCAGTTTAAATACGCCAACAGACTTATCCTCCCTATAAATAGTAGCCATTTTGTCTCTGGGCCTCAGAGTGTGTCTCAGTCAGAGAGCTGTATGGATTGTGTCTGTAATGTAGTCTCTCTCTGCTCAGTATGTGTGTGCAGACAGAGCGACTCTAGGATTATAGTAAATCAGTAACGAAGATGTCTGCTTCTATGAATCAGAATGCTGTTATGAGCACTCGTGTATGCTCTTTGACTATGCTGTTTATGAACTTTATTTTCTTCAGTAAACTTTTATTCTGTTTATGAAGAAGACTGCTTGATTCATTTACCGCTGCACAACACTATCATCACCATCACCTGTGTGTGCCACTAAGTGACCTCTGTCTTCGAGCTCCTTGCTCTCCTACTTTTAAGGCTTCCGGGTTCTCTAGGTCTGAGGAAGGTGTTAAGGATAATGGTTTGATCTCCATAATTGAGAATGTTTACTTGGTTATATTACTAAGTATTTTTAACATGGAGTTTTCCTTTGACAGTAGCTCTCATGTGATTGTCTGTGAGTCACATGAGAGAGGCATTCCATTCGGTTGTGATTGTTATTCCAGTAAGTGCTGTTTTTGACTGCTTTTATGTTCTTTTCTCTGTGTGTGAGAGAGAGGGAGAATGGCTGCTGAAAAAGGTGTCCCAGGATACTGTTGTGTGTCATTGTGGTCCGTCTGAAGTGAAACAGAGGAAGATCACTAAATATTAATAGGGGAAACCTGTGCAGGAGCTCTCTGCAAGGAACAAAGAGAATACTGCTGAGGTGAAAGTAAAAACCTTTTGTAAGACAATTCAAGTGAGAACGTACCCATGTTTGAATAAGCATGAGATTGTAAATATATTCTTCTCACTTATATGAAAATGATGTACCGGTGGTATTTGACTCCTAGTAAGTTGGCTAAACTCCTTCCCACCTAGCAGTTCGAAAGCACGTTAAAGTGCAAGTAGATAACTAGGTACCGCTCCGGCGGGAAGGTAAACAGCGTTTCCGTGCGCTGCTCTGGTTTGTCAGAAGTGGCTTTGTCATGCTGGGCACACGACCCGGAAGCTGTACGCCGGCTCCCTCGGCCAGTAACGCGAGATGAGCGCAGCAACCCCAGAGTCGGACACGACTGGACCTAATGGTCAGGGGTCCCTTTACCTTTACCTAAGTTAGCTAAAATGTATAGAATGAGTTCAAATATCTGCTGGAAATGTAAAGAATAAGTGGATACCTTTTACTATATGTGGTGGTCAAGTAAGATAACAAAATCATTTTGGGAAATGGTATATAATGAATTGGGGGGTGTTTAAAATAACTTTTCTTAAGAAATCAGAAGCCTTTTTATTTGGAATTACAGGTACTGAGATCCCAAAAGAGCAGAGAAGACTATGTATGCGACAACAGTTGCACAGATGTTATTAGCCCAAAGATGGTGCTGAACAGACTTCAAAGACATACATTACGATCTCTTGCAGCCGCACAAAACTATCAATAGAGGACATAGCATTTTCGTATTAGGCCATGCAGGGCTTTATGGGTGATAACCAACACTTAGAATTGTGTCCAAAAACAGACCATTAGTCAGCGGAACTGTTCTAATAAGGGAGTCCTATGCTGCCTATAGCCAGCCCTGGTCTCCACCTCTACTGAAGCTCTTTCCACATTCAATACATTTAAATGGTTTCTCTCCTGTGTGAGTTTGTTGATGTATTCGAAGTGATCCACTTGCATGGAAGCTTTTTCCACATTCAATACATTTAAATGGTTTCTCTCCTGTGTGTTTGTTGATGTATTCGAAGTGATCCACTTGCATGGAAGCTTTTTCCACATTCAATACATTTAAATGGATTCTCTCCTGTGTGAGTTCGTTGATGTATTCGAAGTGATCCACTTGCATGGAAGCTTTTTCCACATTCAATACATTTAAATGGTTTCTCTCCTGTGTGAGTTTGTTGATGTATTCGAAGTGATCCACTTGCATGGAAGCTTTTTCCACATTCAATACATTTAAATGGCTTCTCTCCTGTGTGAGTTTGTTGATGTCTTCTAAGGTCGCCACTTCCACTGAAGCTCTTTCCACATTCAAAACATTTAAATGGTTTCTCCCCTGTGTGAGTTCATTGGTGTCTTCTAAGGACTCCACCTCTACTGAAGCTCTTTCCACATTCAATACATTTAAATGGTTTCTCTCCTGTGTGAGTTCGTTGGTGTGTTCTAAGGCCTCCACTTCCACTGAAGCTCTTTCCACATTCAATACATTTAAATGGTTTCTCCCCTGTATGAGTTTGATGATGTATTCTAAGGTGTCCATTTTGACTGAAGCTCTTTCCACATTCCATACATTCAAATGGTTTCTCCCCTGTGTGAGTTTGCTGGTGTTTTCTAAGGTCTCCACTTCCACGGAAGCTCTTTCCACATTCCATGCAGTTAAATGGTTTCTCCACCGTGTGAGTTCGTTGGTGTCTTCTAAGGTCTCCACTTCCACTGAAGCTCTTTCCACATTCAAAACATTTAAATGGTTTCTCCCCTGTGTGAGTTCGTTGATGTATTCGAAGTGATCCACTTGCATGGAAGCTTTTTCCACATTCAATACATTTAAATGGTTTCTCTCCTGTGTGAGTTTGTTGATGTATTCGAAGTGACCAACTTGCATGGAAGCTTTTTCCACATTCAATACATTTAAATGGATTCTCTCCTGTGTGAGTTCGTTGATGTATTCGAAGTGATCCACTTGCATGGAAGCTTTTTCCACATTCAATACATTTAAATGGTTTCTCTCCTGTGTGAGTTCGTTGATGTATTCGAAGTGATCCACTTGCATGGAAGCTTTTTCCACATTCAATACATTTAAATGGATTCTCTCCTGTGTGAGTTTGTTGATGTATTCGAAGTGATCCACTTGCATGGAAGCTTTTTCCACATTCAATACATTTAAATGGTTTCTCTCCTGTGTGAGTTCGTTGATGTCTTCTAAGGTCTCCAATTCCACTGAAGCTCTTTCCACATTCAAAACATTTAAATGGTTTCTCCCCTGTGTGAGTTCGTTGGTGTCTTCTAAGGACTCCACCTCTACTGAAGCTCTTTCCACATTCAATACATTTAAATGGTTTCTCCCCTGTATGAGTTTGATGATGTATTCTAAGGTTTCCATTTTGACTGAAGCTCTTTCCACATTCCATACATTCAAATGGTTTCTCCCCTGTGTGAGTTCGCTGATGTATTCTAAGTGTTTCCTTTCTACTGAAGCTCTTTCCACATTCAATACATTTAAATGGTTTCTGCCCCATGTGATTTTGTTGGTGTATTCTCAAGTTTACATTTTGAGTGAAGCCCTTTCCACATTCAATACATTTAAATGGTTTCTCCCCCGTGTGAGCTTGTTGATGTCTTCTAAGTGCTCCACTTTGACTAAAGCTCTTTCCACATTCAATACAATTAAATCGTTTCTCCCCTGTGTGAGTTCGTTGGTGTCTTCTAAGGTCTGCACGTTGACTGAAGCTCTTTCCACATTCAATACATTTAAAAGGCTTTCCCCCGTGTGATTTTGTTGGTGTATTCTAAGGTGTCCATTTTTACTGAAGCTCTTTCCACATTCAATACATTTAAATGTTTTCTCCTCTACGTGGGTTTGTTGGTGTACTCTCAGTCTTCCCCTGTGACTAAAGCACAACCCACATTCCATGCATTTAAGCTGTTTTTTTGTTCTTCCCAATGAATTCACAGGTGGCTCTGCTGAATTCTGACCCTCATCTTCCTGACCTGTTTTGGAGGAAGAGAATCCTGTTAGACATTCAAGAATGACAGGAAAGAAACTGAACACACGTCAATCTCAATATGCACCTCTTATTTTAACACCATCTCCATTCTCTACTTTCCTTGCTATGTTCCAAATTTTTAGGAATGCAGAGGCGATAATGGCAAGAGCAACACATGATCACTGCATTCACACATAATACAGCAGCTTCATTTTTTAATACTGATCTACTTTGGAATGGGCTCCTTAGGACTTCCGGTTGATCGTGGAGCTGGAAACAAGTGAGATTCAGCCTTCTGGGAAGAATCTAGCTTTTGGGGGGGAAACGGGGGCATTGCACGGGCACCAAAAGCCCCCAAAAACTCCAGGAGAAAGATCTTGGAGCCAGGCACTCAGTGATGCTGAAAAGCGGTCTCTCCGCAGAAGAAAGGCGCTCCTTTTAGGAGCGGAATTTGGTGAAATCGAGATGCCGGCGTGGGAAGCCTCGAGCTTGGCCAGCACAGCGAATGATTCTCATTGCAAAGAAATCCGGACTCAAATTGCTGATGTATAATTTTTAAAATTGATTATAAGAAAGAGAATTCAGAGACAGCGGGGTGGAAAAGAGGAGGTCAGCCCCAGCTGGGTTTATTCATTGGAAGTATAATTGATTTGCAGAACAGTCTTTTATTTAATGAATTTGCCTACAGCGGAATTGATTAAATTGGACAAAAATCAGCAGTCTGAGTGGGCAAGGGGTGATAAACTTTAATTTTATTTGAAATATATTACTTTCCTTTTGGAAAACTGGAGCTGCGGCAGAGAGCTTCCTGCAAAAACTTTTACTTTCGATTTCTTTAAGAACTGTGTAGTCAGAGAACAAAGGATTTATTTTAAAAAGGAATAAGCCATACTACAGTACTTATATAATGAATTGCATAAATTAAATTGACAATTATCCCCAGCATAAGTCATATGGAATTTATGGATTTTTTTTTCTATTTTGTTATTTACATTGGATTTGAAACTGCTTTGGATATATGAGACTGTTATCTCTCCCCCCCCCCTATTTTTCTCCCGGTGATCGTAAGATAGAGGATTTAGGCCAGTAAGTAGCTGAAAAAGGCTTCTCCTTTGGTTGCTTTTGGTTTATATTTTTTGATGGACACCAGAGGGTGGGTGTTTTTGATTTCTACATTATTTTTAATTTTTATTTGGATTGGCTCTTCTTTGTGCTTCGCTGCAGGGGAATAGTTTGTGACCTTTGGACATACCAACACTGGGTTTCTTCATCTTAGGATATAATTTCTCTTTTATTTTTTTCCAGTTTGGTGTAGTGGTTAAGAGCGGCAGACTCGTAATCTGGGGAACCGGGTTCGTTTCTGCACTCCTCCACATGCAGCTGCTGGGTGACCTTGGGCTAGTCACACTTCTCTGAAGTCTCTCAGCCCCACTCACCTCACAGAGTGTTTGTTGTGGGGGAGGAAGGGAAAGGAGAATGTTAGCCGCTTTGAGACTCCTTCGGGTAGTGAAAAGCGGGATATCAAATCCAAACTCTTCTTCTTCTTCTTCTTCTTCTGTGTTTTCTTTTTCTGGAATATTTTTGCAAGGGTTGGATTGGCCAATCAAGTGGCAGAAGAAAACATCATTTTTTAAACATTTTTTCATTTTGGTGGGAGGGGGTTGAGTTTATTTATTTTGGACTTCCGGCGAGGGCGCCATTACCGGCGGTCGAGGGTTGTCTTGGCTTGCAAGACGACCCTGGCTTCCCCGGGGGGCTGAGAGCTCCACTACCGAGCAGCGGGCTCCGTTAAGCTGCAGGTCGAGCGTCCTGCCGTGTGGGCTCTCCAGTTGGCCCCATTGCGCTGACCCTTTCTCCAGTTCCCCTTGTAAAAGGGGCGCAGGAGTGAAAGGGCAACGGCGCGGGACTGTGGAGGTTTGCCCCAGCCGGGGAAGCTAAGTGGCGGCTGCCGCCGGGATGAGCGCCTCGTTCTTACCTAATTGAAGCAAAAAGAAGAAGAACCCCGTAAGCTGTAAGTACATAGTTTAATTGGCCTTAAAATTGTTTTAATTGGCTTTTGGGGAGGAATGTCAAAAGGAAGTCCGTTCCTCTCCCTGCCGAACTAGAAGAAAGTAACAGTGTATATGGCTGTTGCTGCACTTGGTGGATACAATGTTTCTATTGGAGTTTTTCTGACAAGTACGATCTGTCAAAACCCCTGTTAGGGGAGGATTAAGACTTTTAAAGTATTTCTTCTTAAAGTTGGTGGAATATAATTTTTGCACCCTGATCAGGGGGAAATGGCGCCTGAAATTTGAGACTTAAAGATGGAAAAGTACTGAACTTTGTTATCTCCTGCCTGCTTCTGCCATTTTTGGTTTCACTTTTAAAATGACTTTAGATCCGGGAATGACCCAAGGACAAAGGATAATTCTTTTGAAACAAGAACTCTTGAACCAGAAATTAGAACTGCTGAATCAGAATGTCGATGAAAAGTTTTTTGGAATTGGTAAGGTTTCTGAGAACTTTGCTAAGGATCTTGAGGAGAACCTTGCTAAGGAACTTGAGGAAATATCTGGAGACACAGTGATCACGCAACTCCAAGAAGAAGAAAAACCCTGTCGGAGTGAGAGGCCCAGGGTTGAATTTAGACACATTATATCGGCTTTCTGGGGTGGGAGCCCAGAATTGCAGGAACAACAATCTTGGGAATTACAATTAAAAGTTGATTTGAAGATTGAAATGGAGATGTCGGATGGTGACGTACTATATTTCCTGAAGAGCTTTGCAAGGATGTTTTTGGACAAGGCTTCGGCCTTTAGATACAAGGAAAAAGAGGACATTCTGGACAATGGTTTTGGAAAGGGTTGGAGGGAAGTCTGGTGGGTGATTCCGAGGTGGGGAGAAAAAATGGTAAGAAGAGGGGTAGGGTAAAAAAAATTAGATGTATAATCAGGAAGGCTTATCATGGTACCCCGAAATCAGAGTGTTAAAAATTTGATTTGGAATAAAGAAGAGATATTTGGACTGTTTTTATAGAAGGATAGTTTAATATTCAATAAGGTTTGAATTAGAAATACCACAGCAGTTTTAGTGAAATAAGAGATAGATAAGGTTACAAGAAGTTAAGATTTGCATTAAGAAGTTGTATTTTGATATTTAAATGATATAAATGATATAAATTTTAGAGATGAAGTTTATGAATTTAGGTGAACAAATTGCTGAAATAGATAGAAAGTTACTAAAGTAAATTAGAATTTGAAGCAGAGGAGAGAACGGGGGAAGTTCCCTTAATTAGATTCGAAATAAGATTTTAATTAAATGTATGGAGTGTTGGTGTTCCGGTGTAGGTATGTATTTTCTTTTATTTCTGTTTTTTTGTTATATTTGTTGTTGTTTTTTTGTCTATTGTATTTGTATTTGCTTTGTTGTGGAAAACCAATAAATTCTTTTTTTAAGAGTTTATTTATTTTGTTTCTTTTACAGTTTTGATTTGGAGTCTACAGGTCTGATTTGGATTAGCCAAGCAAGTGGCAAAAAGCCCCCTAGTGGAGAAGAAGGAAAATGACAGCAATACCAAAGAAAGATGGAGGAACACCAGGAGAAGGAAGACGAGGGTCAAAACAACAGGAAGATAAAGATAAAGGAGAGATTGCAAAAATGTTTGCAGAATTAAGAAAGGACATTAAACAGAGTGAAAAAAATTAGAAACAAGATAAGAACAGATGGATAAGAAATTGGGTTTGACAGTTGAGGAAATGAAAGGACAGATGGAAGAGATATCTAAGAGAACACAGAGTTTAGAAGAAGGGATGAAACGAACCAAATCAAGCAAGAGATGAGATAAGAAAAGAGGAGAAAAAAATGAAAGGAGAATTTGGAGAAATTAAAAAACACAGGAAGACTTGAGGGATGCAATAACTATGAATGAGCTCAGGCAAAGAGAACAAAATCTAAGATTTAGATCAGTTCCAGAATCCCCAGGACAAAGTATTAAGCAGAAATTAATCATGGAAATATCGAAATGGCTGGAGATGGAGGCAGAGGTGGTGGAAGGAGCAATTCAAAATGCATTTAGAATTAAAACAAGATCAGTCAAAGGAAAAAAAAATCCAGGAGATTGTTTGATTATTTTTAAAGATAAGGAAATAAGAAATTTAATACTTCAGAAAAATAGAGAAAAAAGAATAAACATTGATGGGACCTTCACAATCATATTTAAAGACACCCCACTCCATCTGCTGAAAAAACATGATAAATATAAGACATTGACACAGAACCTGAGGAAAACTGGACCAAATTTAAATGGGAATTTCCTGAAGGACTTTCGTTTTATTATAAAGAAAAGAAACATAGACTAACAAGTAAAAGCGAGGTGGAAAAATTCCTGAGAAAATACAAATAACTTAAAGGAGAGGAGGGAGCGGCAGCGTCGGTTCCAGAGGAGGAAGGAGAGGATAAGAATAGTAATAAGGAAGAAAAAGAAGAAGAAGAAGAAGAGGAGGAGGAGGAGGAAATCTAAGGACATTTTTACTTTTTACAAACAAACAAAACAAAATGGCACTTAAACTTTGGACTTGGAATGTGAACAGAATTAATAATAAGGCAAAAAGAAATAGAATTGGACATTATTTGATAAAAAAGAACTTAGACATTATTTGTTTACAAGAGACTCATGTAGCGAGGAAACACAGAAGATTCTTGATTAATAAAAAACTTGGAGAATTCATATCATCTGACAGGGAGAAAAAGAGGGGTGATGTTATATGTCAAAAGTAAATTTGAGGCAAAGCAGATTTTTAAATATGAAGAAGGAAGGGTCATTGCAATACAAATTATGTGGCAAGGCGAAAAATTGATTATTGTCGCGATTTACGCACCAAATGGAAGTAAAGCAGAATTTTACAAATCTCTTGAGGAAAAATTATTTGAATATGCAGATCAAAAAAGTGTAATAATGAGTGACATGAATGGGGTAGTTTAATTAGAAATGGATAGACAAAGGAAGAAGTTACAATCAAAAGAATGGAAACTACCCAAAACATTTTTCTCAATGGTAGAAAGTTGTAATGTAATTGATGTTTGGAGACTGAAACATCCTTTAGAAAAACAAAACAAAATAAAATAAAAAATTCCTTCCAGTAGCACCTTAGAGACCAACTAAGTTTGATCTTGGTATGAGCTTTCGTGTGCATGTTTTGACTATGGCAGACCAACGCGGCTACCTACCTGTAACTGTATTTAGAAAAACAATTCACCCATTTTTCAGAACCAAATCAGTCTTTTGCGAGAATTGATTATGTGTGGATATCAAGTGAATTAACACCAAGAGTGAAAAAGACCAACCTAAGACATTCTCAAATCATAATCCAATTAGTTGTGAAATTATAGAAAAGGAAGAAAAGACATTTAGATGGAGATTGAAAGAAAATCTGTTAAATGATGAGATAATTAAGGAAAAGGCAAGAAAAATATTAATAGATTATTTTCCCAATAACTGTAACAAGGGAACCAAAATGGATGTGGTTTGGGACACTAGCAAAGCAGTAATGAGAGGGTTTTTCATACAACAAAATAGTATTAGAAGCAAAAGAAAAGGGTAAACTTGAAATCCTGAAACAAATAATGGAGAATGAAAAGAAATTGATTTAAAAAAAAATGTCAAGATAAATCAAAATATAAAGATGCTCCAAAGTCAGTTTGCAATGATAATAAATCAAGAAGTAGAATTGAACATCAAAAGAATGAGACAGAGAAATTTCGAATCAGCCAACAAATCAGGAAAATGGCTGGCATGGCAAATCAAAAAAAGAAAAGCACAAAATACTATTAATAAAATAATAGTAGATGAAAAAGAAAGAGAGAATCCAAAAGAAATTAGAAATGGAGTTGTAAACTTCTATAGACAATTGTATAAAAAAACTGGAAATGAAAGTATAAAGAAAATTGAAGAATTTTTAAAACAGAAAGAGGTACAACAAATCCCGACAGAAAAGAACGACCAACCGATTTAATAGACGGTGAAGAAATTGAAATGGCAATAAGAGAACTAAAGAGTGGCAAGACACCAGGACCGGATGGATATACAGCAAAATATTATAAAGAGATGAAACATACCCTACTTGTACCATTAAAAGAAGTAATGAATAATATATTAAGATATGGAGAAATACCAGAAACGTGGAAGGAAGCATATATCACATTAATACCAAAACCAGATTCTGATCTAACACAAGTGAAAAATTATAGGCCAATTTCATTATTAAATAATGATTATAAATTGTTTGCAAGTATCTTAGCAAATAGACTGAAAAAAGTATTGAATGAAATAATACACAAAGACCAAGCAGGCTTTTTACCTGGCCGACAGATGAAGGATAATATAAGAAATATGATTAACATTGTTAAATATTTGACGGCAAGCAATGAAAAGCAAGCAGCATTAGTTTTTGTTGATGTAGAAAAGGCCTTTGATAATATATCCTGGAATTTTATGATAAAAATTTTAGAATTAATGAATGTTGGACAATTGTTTCTAAAGGGAATAAAAGCAATTTATTTGAATCAAAAAGCAAAATTGATAGTAAATAATGTGGTAACAGAGAATATAGAAATTATGAAATTCATTGTCCAGAAAGTGGGAGAAGCAACAAGAGGATCAGCCATTTTAGATCTGGTCCTAACCAATAGTGATGACCTGGTTAGTGGGGTAGAAGTGGCAGGATCATTAGGTGGGAGTGACCATGCTCTACTGGAGTTTATTATACAGCGGAAAGGAGCAACCAAGCATACTAAGACTCAAATTCTAGACTTTAAGAAAGCCGACTTCAGAAAACTTAGGGAAATGCTGGGTGTGATCCCATGGTCAGTAATACTAAAAGGGAAGGGAGTTCATGATGGATGGGAGTTTGTTAAAAGGGAGATATTAAAAGCACAACTTCAAGCAGTACCAATGAGACGAAAGCATGGAAGGTGCCTAAAGAAGCCAGGGTGGCTGTCTAAAGAACTTTTAATTGAGTTAAGATTTAAAAGGGATATGTACAAAAAATGGAAAAAGGGGGAAACCACCAGAGAGGAATTCAAACAAATAGCCAGCACGTGTAGAGACAAAGTCAGAAAAGCTAAAGCACAGAATGAACTCAGGCTTGCTAGAGAGGTTAAAAGCAACAAAAAGTGCTTTTATGGGTATGTCCGTAGCAAAAGGAAGAACAAGGAAACAGTGGGGTCACTTAGAGGAGAAGATGGTGAAATGCGAACAGGGGACAGAGAAAGGGCAGAACTCCTCAATGCTTTCTTTGCCACAGTCTTCTCCAAGAAAGAAAACAATGCCCAACCTGAAGAATATGGAGCAGATGATTCAGCAGGGGAAACACAGCCCAGAATAAGTAAGGAGGTAGTACAGGAATACTTGGCTAATTTAGATGTATTCAAGTCTCCAGGGCCAGATGAACTACATCCAAGAGTATTAAAAGAACTGGCAGAGGTGATTTCAGAACCACTGGCAGTAATCTTTGAGAATTCCTGGAGAACAGGTGAAGTGTCAGCAGACTGGAGGAGGGCAAATGTTGTCCCTATTTTCAAAAAGGGGAAAAGAGAGGACCCAAACAATTACCGCCCAGTCAGCCTGACATCAATACCAGGAAAGATTCTAGAGCAGATCATTAAGCAAACGGTCTGTGAGCACCTAGAAAGGAACGCTGTGATAACTAAAAGTCGAGACTTCCGGTTTGGTGCCGGTCAATGGCGGTCGGGAGCTGAAGAGCTCCGGTTCTCCAGGGGGCTTTAGGGGTTACCGTGCCTGCGCCGCGGGCCCCTTAAAGCCACGGGAAGAGCGTCCCGTGGACCGGGTCTTGTGGGCTCCAGACGTGCCGCCCCCACTCTCGATTGACCCTCGTAAGGGGGAAAATCAAGCGAGTGAGGCAACGGCACGGAGCTGAAGAGACGGCTGCCCCAGGAGAACAAAGCAGCGATCCCGTCAGATTCGAGCACCCAGCACTTCCTAATTAGAATCGGCAAAAAGAAACTCTGTAAGTAATACTCTATGAACTTTTAAAAATTAAAGGATTTTGGACCTGCAGAGAAGATCTTAAAAGGAAGCCCGCTCTCTTTGAACTGCTTAACAGAGCAGGGCAACGGCAAAGAAGCTAAGCCGCGACTAGCGGAAAAAAGTTTGCTAGTTTTGCCGAACTTTTTAAAAGTTGTTTAAAAGTTGCTGGAACTGTTTTAAAAGACTGAATAACAAGGATTATGATAAGAGAAGACACTGCTCGCCCTCTGGATTGGGATTCCGGGTCGGTAGTGGGCTGCGTTATTTTGTTGCCATTTGTTTTGTAACTGTTTTCCAGAGGAGACATTTTAACTTTCTTTGTGGCCGGCTGCAGCCTCTATTATGGAATTGGTGGATACATTGCTAGGGAAAAAACCAAGGTACTGCTTTGGACTGTTTTAAGAGCTAACCCTTCTTGACTTTTGAAGAGTCTAAAATATTTGGAATTAGTGACATTTAAGCCTATATTTTGGATGATTGGTCGGAATTGCTTGGGACTTCTGGCTCAGCAGCCTCTTTGTTCTCTGAATTGAATTGCTGGCCACCTAGTGTTGATCTTTGGGACTGTTGGCTTTCTTCTGTGAATGTCTGAGACAATTACAACAAAAGAGGTGACCTTGAGATACCAGCTGCAGAGTGTTTTGGAGATGCAAGATAGTACTAGAGCCAAAACACAAAGAAAATCTTCAATATCTTTAACTACACAGGAACAGATGGCTGCAGCTATTGAGAAGTTAACTGCTAGTATTGTGGAAGTAACAGAAGGACTGAAAAAAGTATCTGAGGAGGTGAAGCAAACGCAGGTTTCAGTAAATACAACAGTAAACTCTGCAACAGACAAATTACAAGCTGAAATTAAAGATTCCACGCAAAGATTGGAAAAATCCATTGGAGCAATTGAGGAAAACGTCAGGAAAAATAGAGAAGAAATTAACAAGATTGGACAGGAGGTGACAGTTTTGAAGAAGGAAACTGAGGAATTTAAAGAAGTAAAAGAGAAAATAAAAACGGTGGAAGAAAAATTGGACAATATTGATTTGGAGAAAATAGAAAGAATTGGATCACAGCAGAGGAACGTAGAAGAATCTCTTGCTTTTCTTCAACTCCGACAGAGAGAGGGGAACATCCGCTTAAGAGGACTTCCAGAACTGGAAAAGGATAGCTTAAAAGCATTTATAGTGAGTGAATTCGCAACGTTTTGGAATTTGGAGGAAGAAGACGTCTCAGCTTACATAGTGAAGGCCTTCAGATTTGGATCCAGAGGAAAGAAAGGTACCAAAGGAGTCAGTGACTGTTTGATTGTGTTAAACAATAGATACCAAAGAGACTACATTTTGGACCTGCATTACAAAAACAACCTGGTGGTTCAGCAGAGCAAAGTCATATTGTTTAAAGATATCCCCAAATATTTCCTGGATAAAAGAGTATCCTACAACGACCTAACATCGGAATTAAGAAGAAGGAATATTCCTTTCAGTTGGGAATTTCCAGAGGGCCTCGCTTTTACGTTCAAGGAAAAGAGGATAAGGATAAAATCCCCGGCTGAGAAGCAAAAATTTTTGGACAAACACCTGGAGGACTTTAAAGGTACAGCATTAGATCCAGCTTTTTTGTATCGACTTCCAGGAGCATTTCCACCGCCAGGACCAAGTGATCCAAAGGATTCAGAAGAAGACAAGAAAGCGGAGGCAACTGGAGGAGTAGAGTAAAAGATGGCCCTCAAATTGATGACCTAGAATGTTCGGGGATTGAACCAGAGACCGAAGAGACGCAGAGTTTTTCATAGTTTGGAAAAAAAGAATTTGGACATAGTATGTTTACAGGAGACTCATGTAGTTCGACGACACAGAAGAATTTTACAAAACAAGAAATTAGGCCAGGAATTCATTTCATCGGATAAAGTCAAGAAGAGAGGAGTGATAATTTATGCCAAGGAAAAATACAGCCCAAAACAGTTATTTAAAGATGAAGAAGGGAGATACATTGCTATTGAAATTAAAGTACAAGGCGAAAATTTTTTGATTCTGGGACTTTATGCACCGAATGATGGGAAGTCAATTTTTTATAAAGAGATACATGATCTGCTGTTGGACTATTTGGACTATAAAATTGTATGCCTCGGAGATTTTAATGGTGCAGTTTCCACATTAATGGACAGATCGCAAAGAGCTAAATTAACAAATGATGGGAAACTGCCAAAAACATTCTTTGAAATGGTGGACAATTTGAATTTGGTGGATGCTTGGAGGTTAAGGAACCCCACTGAAACAGAGGCAACTTACTTTTCAGAACCTCAGAAGTCATGGTCGAGAATAGATTACATCTGGATTTCGAATGAATTGGCACCAAAAATACAAAAAGCAGAAATCGGTCCAAAAACATATTCGGATCATAATCCTGTACAATTGAATTTAAAAGTAATTTCCAAGGATTCTTTCAGATGGAGAATGGATGATGCTTTGATGAGAGATACCAAGCTGGTAGAAAGAGCGGTAAAAAAGATGAAAGAATATTTTCAAATTAATTTAAATTCTGAAGTGGAAAAAAGAATTGTTTGGGTTGCAAGCAAGGCGGTGATGAGAGGGTTCCTTATAAGTGAAAAAGCAAAAAAGAAGAAACAACAAAATGCAGAAATGGAAAGACTCTTGAAATTGATCAAAGTAAAAGAAAAAGAATTAAGAGGACACCCCAAAAGCCAAAAAATTCAAAAAAATTTTTTAATACTTGCAATCCCAATACGCTAAAATAATGAACCAAGATATTGAATGGAAGATTAAAATGATGAAACAGAGAACTTTTGAATCTGCAAATAAATGTGGTAAATTATTAGCTTGGCAGTTGAAGAAAAGACAGAAAGCAAATATCATCAACAATTTGGTAGTAAATGAAAGAAGTGTGGAGAATCCAGAGGAAATTAGATGGTGTTTTCAAATATTCTATAAACAATTGTACAAGGAGGATAAAATAAAAGAAGAGATATACCGGTTTCTGGAAAAAAAATGGACTGCAAAAGATCCCGGAAGATAAGATAAACATGCTCAACCACCCGATTTCCACTCAAGAGATAGAGGAAGCAATTAACAACATGCAGATAGGGAAAGCCTCAGGACCGGGTGGACTGACTGCAAAGTACTATAAGTCTTTGAAAGATTGGCTATCACAGCCTTTAAAAGAAGTTTGCAATAAAATATTAGAAGGAGGTAGGGCACCGGAGACATGGAAGGAGGCCTATATCATACTGATTCCGAAACCAGATTCAGATAAGACTTTGATGAAAAATTATCGTCCAATTTCGCTCTTAAATGTGGACTATAAAATATTTGCAAACGTTATGGCTATGAGATTAAAAAGAGTGCTGAAGGACTATATTCATAAAGACCAAGCAGGTTTTTTACCAGGAAGACAAATAAGTAATAATACAAGAATTATTGTGGATATTTTAGAGAAACTGGAAAAAACATCAACACGGATGCAGCACTAATGTTTATAGATGCAGAGAAAGCTTTCGATAATATCTCTTGGACATTTATGAAGAAAAATTTAGAAAAGATGGCAGTTGGACAACGATTTTTAAATGGCATTAATGCCATATATTCAGAACAAAAAGCCAAAATTATAATAAGCAGTGTGATATTGGAAGAAATTAGAGTCGAAAAAGGAACAAGACAAGGGTGCCCTATCTCCCCTTTGTTGTTTATTACGGTCCTGGAGGTCCTTTTAAATATGATAAGAAAGGAGAGATTGATCAAAGGAATAAGGGTGGGTGAGAAAGAATACAAACTACGTGCCTTTGCAGACGACCTGATGTTATCCCTACAAGAACCTGAAAGCAGTGTACCCAAAGCTTTGGAACTAATTGAATCATTTGGACGTGTAGCCGGCTTCAAACTAAATAAACTGAAGACCAAAGTATTGACTAAAAATATGAATTTATAGCAAACACAAAAACTACAGGAATGTACTAGCCTCAACTTAGTTAAGAAAGTAAAATATCTAGGTATCAATCTTACTGCAAAAAATCTGAACCTGTACAAGGACAATTATGAAAAAGTGTGGACAGAGATAAAGAGAGACTTTGAGATATGGACAAGATTGAAGCTCTCATTGATGGGCAGAATAGCTGCTGTTAAAATGAATGTGCTACCAAGGATGCTGTTTCTATTCCAAGCCATCCCAATTTTAGACAAATTGGATTGTTTTAAGATATGGCAAAGGGACTTGACGAAATTCATCTGGCAGGGAAAAAAGCCAAGAATTAAATTTAAGATATTAACAGACTCTAAAGAGAGAGGAGGCTTTGCTCTGCCAGATTCAAAGATCTATTTCGAAGCAGCGGCCTTTTGCTGGATGAAAGATTTGTTTAAATTAGAAAATGTTGATGTGTTGGACTTGGAAGGTTTTGACAATATGTTTGGATGGCATGCCTATCTTTGGTACGACAAGGAAAAAGCCCACAAGGCTTTTAAGAACCATATAGTCAGAAAAGCCCTGTATCAGGTTTGGATGAGATACAAAGACTTGTTAGAGAGAAAGACTCCTAGATGGATTTCACCTGTGGAGGCCAAGGCTTATAAGAGACCTAATATGTCTGCAAGATGGTTAAGATATGCAGATATATTGCAGCGAGAAGGTGAATCGTTTAAGCTGAAAAGTTATGATCAAGTGAAAAGCGAAGTCACTGACTGGCTGCAATATCATCAAATTTATGAGATTTTCAAAGCAGACAAAAAGATTGGTTTTCAAATGGAAAAATCAAAGCTGGAAACAGAGTTAATTGAACCGAACTCTAAAAACCTTTCCAGGATGTACAATTTGTTGCTAGAGTGGCATACGAAAGATGAACTGGTTAAATCGGCAATGATAGACTGGGCGAAAGATGTGGGACATAATATTATGTTGGATGACTGGGAGAAGTTGTGGAAGGAAGGTATTAAATTTACGGCTTGTAACAGTTTAAGAGAAAATATTATGAAAATGATTTATAGATGGTATCTAACACCAGTTAAGATAGCTAAGATGCATCCTACAACGAGTAATGTGTGTTGGAAATGTAAATCTGTGGAAGGTACCTTTCACCATATGTGGTGGTCATGTCCAGGGGTAAAGGCTTTCTGGGATAAGAATTATAATGAACTCAAGAAGGTAATGAAAATTACCTTTAGTAAGAAACCAGAGGCTTTTCTTTTGAGCATGACCAATGATGAGATACCCAGTCAGGATAGAGTGTTTTTTATGTATGCCACAACAGCCGCTAGAATTTTACTTGCAAGAAACTGGAAAGGCGAAGAGATCCCGACAGTGGAAGAATGGCAGATGAAGTTAATGGACTTTATGGAACTCGCCGAACTGACCGCGAGAATCCGAGACCAGAGGGAGGAGAAGGTGTCACAAGACTGGAAGAAATTCAAGGATTACCTAATTAATTGTGTAAAATTGAATATTTGAGCAGAATTAGCCAGTAGAATTGGCTTTAGCTAGGTAAGGTTAGATAAAATTGTTTATAAGAAGCTTTGTTGTAAATGATATAATTGTTTAAGAATGTCTTAGGATATTTAGTTTAAGTGATGAATTATATTTGATTAATTAATTCTAAAGATTACCAAGAGATATGGTTAATGTTAATGAAAAAAGATACAAAGTTACCCAAAATATATATTGATTTTGAACGCAGTGGAGGGAACGGGGGAAGTCCCGGATAAAAGAAGATAGAAACTAGAATTGTATAAGGACAAGTATATGTTTCTGTTTATTTAGGTATGTATATGTTTTCTTATGTTTATTGTGATTGTTGTTTAATTTGTTTATTGTTTATTGTGCTTTTTTGTTATGTATATGTGTATGTGTTTTTCCTTTTTGTCTTTTATATGGAAAAATAATAAAATACTTTATAAAAAAAAGATAACTAAAAGTCAGCATGAGTTTCTGAAAAATAAGTCCTGTCAGACTAACCTGATCTCATTTTTTGACAGAATTACAAGCCTGGTAGATGAAGGGAATGCTGTGGATATAGCCTATCTTGATTTCAGCAAGGCCTTTGACAAGGTGCCCCATGATATTCTTGTAAAGAAGCTAGTAAAATGTGGGCTAGACAATGCTACCATTCAGTGGATTTGTAACTGGCTGACTGACCGAACCCAAAGAGTGCTCATCAATGGCTCCTCTTCATCCTGGAGAGAAGTGACTAGTGGGGTGCCACAGGGTTCTGTCTTGGGCCCAGTCTTATTCAACATCTTCATCAATGACTTGGATGATGGGCTTGAGGGCATCCTGATCAAGTTTGCAGATGACACCAAATTGGGAGGGGTGGCCAATACCCCAGAGGACAGGATCACACTTCAAAATGACCTTAACAGATTAGACAACTGGGCCAAAGCAAACAAGATGAATTTTAACAAGGAGAAATGTAAAGTACTACACTTAGGCAAAAAAAATGAAAGGCACAAATACAGGATGGGTGACACCTGGCTTGAGAGCAGTACATGTGAAAAGGATCTGGGAGTCTTGGTAGACCACAAACTTGATATGAGTCAAAACAAAATCGAAAATTCTTTCTAGTAGCACCTTAGAGACCAACTGAGTTTGTTCCTGGTATGAGCTTTCGTGTGCATGCACACTTCTTCAGATACACAGTCAACAGTGAGTCAACTGTTGATATGAGTCAACAGTGTGATGCAGCAGCTAAAAAAGCCAATGCAATTCTGGGCTGCATCAATAGGAGTATAGCGTCTAGATCAAGGGAGGTAATAGTACCACTATATTCTGCTCTGGTCAGACCTCACCTGGAATACTGTGTCCAGTTCTGGGCACCACAGTTCAAGAAGGATACTGACAAGCTGGAACGTGTCCAGAAGAGGGCAACCAAAATGGTCAGAGGCCTGGAAACAATGCCTTATGAGGAAGGCATTGAGGAGTTCTGCCCTTTCTCTGTCCCCTGTTCGCATTTCACCATCTTCTCCTCTAAGTGACCCCACGGTTTCCTTGTTCTTCCTTTTGCTACGGACATATCCATAAAAGCCCTTTTTGTTGCTTTTAGCCTCTCTAGCAAGCCTGAGTTCATTCTGTGCTTTAGCTTTTCTGACTTTGTCTCTACACGTGCTGGCTTCTTTAGCCACCTTCCATGTTTCCGTCTCACTGGTATTGCCTGAAGTTGTGCTTTTAATATCTCCCTTTTAACAAACTCCCATCCATCATGAACTCCCTTCCCTTTTAGTATTTCTGTCCATGGGATTTCACCCAGCATTTCCCTAAGTTTTCTGAAGTCAGCTTTCTTAAAGTCTAGAATTTGAGTCTTAGTATGCTTGGTTGCTCCTTTCCGCTGTATAATAAACTCCAGCAGAGCATGGTCACTCCCACCTAATGATCCTGCCACTTCTACCCCACTAACCAGGTCATCACTATTGGTTAGGACCAGATCTAAAATGGCTGATCCTCTATAGTATAAAATTTAAAAATAATCATTTATAAAAATATAAAAATAAAATGGCTGATCCTCTTGTTGCTTCTCCTACTTTCTGGACAATGAAATTGTCTGCAAGGCCAGTGAGGAATCCGTTCGACCTTATGCTCTTGGCTGAGTTTGACATCCAACAAATATCAGGGTAGTTGAAATGCCCCATTACTACTATCTCACTTCCTTTTGAATGCTTGGCCATCAGTTCCAGGAAGGCATCATCTGTGTCCTCAGTTTGGCTTAGGGGTCTATAGTAAACTCCCACAATGAGATCACTGTTATTTTTCTCTCCCTTAATTTTGACCCAGATACTCTCAACTTGGCTTTGGAGTTTCAAATCCTGGATCTCTTCACAGGTATACACATCCCTGACATATAACGCTCCTCCTCCTCCTTTCCTGTTTGGTCTATTTCTCTGAAATAGATTGTATCCCTCTATTACTACATTCCAATCATGAGACTCATCCCACCAGGTTTCAGTGATGCCTATTATGTCATATTTAGTTTTCTGTACCAAGAGCTCAAGTTCATCTTGTTTATTTCCCATGCTCTGTGCATTAGTATACAGACATTGAAGACCATTGATCATTCCCCCATGGCTCTTATTTAAGGATATTTTCCTCCCACCACTAGGTCTGCGTGCTGTTTGCTCCATTTGCTCCTTGACATTTGGGTGATCATCTTCAGTACTTATAGACTCCTACCTTCAGGACCACTGTCTCCCTCCCCCACATAAGTCAGTTTAAAGCCCTCCTGATGAGGTTTTTGAGTTTCATGGCAAAAACATTCCTTCCAACCCTTGTGAGGTGCAGGCCATCACTTGCCAGAAGTCCATCTTCAAGAAACTGCAGACCGTTATCTAAGAATCCAAACCGTTCCTGTTTGCACCATTTGCGAATCCAGTTGTTCACTTCCCCTATTTCCCCCCCCCCCTTCTCCCTGGGCCATGTCGTTCAACTGAGAGGACAGATAAGATGACAATTTGTGCATTTAATTGCTTCAACTTCCTGCCCAGAGCCTCATAATCACTTTTGATCTTCTGGAGGCTATGGCTTGCAGTGTCATTGGTTCCCACATGGACCAAAAGGGAAGGGGTATTTGTCAGTGGGTTTTATGATTCCTTGCAGCCGTTCTGTTACATCTTTGATTGATTGATTTCAATCAATTCCAATAATCAAAGGGGCAATGATATTTAAAGAATGGCAAAAGATCATTTCAAGATACATCTGGCAGAGAAAGAAACCAAGAATACAATATAAGTTATTAACTGATAGTAAAGAAAGAGGAGGTTTCGCCCTGCTAGACCTGAAACTATATTATGAGGCGTCCTGCCTTTGTTGGTTAAAAGAATGGCTAATGTTAAAAATGTGGAATTGTTAGACTTAAGAAGGATCTGATAAAAGATTTGGTTGGCACGCTTATTTATGGTACAACAAAACAAAGGTTCATAAAGGATTTGGTAACCATATATTCCGAAGATCTCTGTTGGAAGTTTGGGATAGGTATAAAAACCTGTTAGAACGTAAAACACCATGGTGGTTGTCACCATTGGAGGTGATGAGTTTAAAAAAGACTAATATAAGTGGAAATTGGATTACTTATGAAAAGTTATTAAGAAAGGGAGGAAGTAATTGGAAAATGAAACCATATGAAGAAGTAAAAGATTTTGTAAATGATTGGCTGCACTACCGTCAAATCAATGAAATGTTTAAGAAAAGTTTGAAGGAAAATGGATTTGAATAATATTATTTGAATTAATAATATTATTATTGAATATTATTATTTGAATAATAATTGTAAAATATTATCTAAAATGTATAAAATACTGTTGGAATGGCATTTGAAAGATGAAGAGGTTAAGTCGGTAATGATATACTGGGCTAAAAATATTGGTTACAATATACAGCTGGAGGATTGGGAGAAGTTATGGAAAGATAGTATTAAATTTACTGCATGTACAGCTTTGAAAGAGAGTATGATGAAAATGATGTACAGATGTAACAAATCAGCCCTAAGTCAGTGGATTTTCAGAAACCCCCAATGTGTTAAGAGTTAGCATTCACTCTGTTTGAATGGCAGCTCGCTTGCGGGAGGCGGGACATTCTGCACTTTAAAAGGAGGGAGCGGTCGTTGGTCAAGGGAGAAGAGGGAGTGAGTGAGTGGTGACTGGGAGAAGGAGGGTGTGGGGCCAGGATAGTGGTGGGTAGGTTAGGATAGGTTGAAGATGAGTATGTGATGCTGAAAGAAAGAGTTTACGCTGTAATGAAACTAAGCTTATAAACGATTGAATTACTGAAACCATTATGTTCTGAAAGAAATAGACTTGTTATTGTTGCGCTAAGTATCGTCGTTTGTTTGGTCCAGCGAGTTATGTATGCTCATGAGGAGGTGAACTCTGGGAAAAGACAAAACTGACCTGCAGGGTGATAGTTTGTGTCTTGGAGGTTCACTCAGGAGGGGCTAGTGGGTGGAAACCTTGGTAATGCCACAGAGTTGCTAAGAGGGCTTAGCTAACTGATACACTGGGGGATCTAGAGAGAGAGAGACCCTGAACTATAGGCAAAGAGGAGTTTAACCCCTGAAGCCCAGAGCAGAGGATATAACCGGCCACGGCAGCTGGACAAGAAAAACTCCCGTTACTAAGAGATTCCCAGATTATAAAAGGGGATTGACATCACAGACGGACCTCAAAGGGACAGGTGGGGTGGATTGAAATTTGACCCGGAACACCTGATTAGAAATTCACTTAGTAACAAGAGGAGAGTGTGAAGGGGAGGTTCGTCGCAACAGATGGTATATTACACCAGTAAAATTAGCTAAAATGTACAAAATAAGTAATAAGTGCTGGAAATGTAAAGAGAAAGAGGGAACGTTTTATCATATGTGGTGGGAATGTAAAAAGGTGAAAGGCTTCTGGGATAAAAAAAATGTTGAAATATACATTATAAAGAAACCAGAAGCTTTTCTGCTTGGAATTGTAGGAAAATAGATTAATAGACAAGATAAAAAACTGTTCCTATACGCAACAATGGCAGCAAGAATGTTACTGGCACAGAAATGGAAGCAAGAAGAACTACCGACGAAGGAAGAATGGCAGACAAAACTAATGGACTATACAGAGTTGGACAAGATGACAGGAAGAATTCGAAACCGGCGGGACCAGGAATTCCTGAAGGACTGGACTAAGTTTGAAAAATATTTGAAAGACAATTGTGAACAACAAATCATGCTATTAGGCTTGCAGGAAGTTTTGTATAGTTAACCTTAGGAAATATTATGGAATTAATTTTGGAAGGTAATAATTAATTGTTGAAATAGAAAGTAATAGTGAGGTAGGAAATTCTGTAAGAAATTAGTAAATTTGAAAATCCTGAGACGTGGTTGATGGAAGTCAAAAATATGTATAATAGACGAATGTCAATGAATGTTTAAAAGAATGTATGCAAAATTTAATAAAAAAATATTATAAAAAAAGGAATGGGCTCCTTAAACACAGCTTGGTATTTTTCATTTTCAAGTGAGGAAATGATCTCAGGCTCGAATAACAGTATCTTTTCTGAGTAATGAGCAAAACTTAAGTGTTGTTGTGCCACATGCATTATTAGAACCTAAGAAGAGCCTGTTGGATTGGGCAAAGGCCCTCCTAATCCAGTATCCTGTTCTCACAGGGGTCAACCAGATGCCTGTGGGAAACCTGCAAGCAGGATTGGAGCACAATAGCCCTCTGCCCTCCTGTGCTTTCCAGAAACTAGTACAGTGGTACCTTGGTTCTCAAATTTAATCCATTCTGGATGTTCCAAAACCAAAGCGTTCCAAAACAAAAGCCCACCTTCGCATAGAAAATAATGCAAAATGGATTAATCAATTCCAGATTTTAAAAAGCAAATCCTAAAACAGCAGTTCAACATGAATTTGAGAATCTTACAAGACCATTGATTCATAATATGAAATCAATAATGTACTGTACTATAAATATGTAAGACAGTATTGTAGATGATAAAAAAATTCTTTCCTGCATGGATGATAGTCAATCTTTTGAAGGTGGGCTTTTATCCATTTCCACAGTCACTCACTCACTCAGTCAATCAATCAATCAATCAGTCAGTCAGTCATTCAGTAGCTGAGTAGCTGAACAGGTTTCTATACAGTAAGGAAAAGAAATGAACCAAAAAAGCCTCAAAAACGAGAAAGTAATATAAATAGCAAAAACAAAAGCTGTACTGTGAAATAATAAAGTGCCAGACCACTCAAACAGGCACCACTTTCATGCTTGGAAATAATTTGCTTCTTTATCTCTATTGTTGTTCTGCTAATGGTTCTTTTGGTTTTGCAGACAGACCTCAGTGTAACACTGAAAACGGAAGTGTGGCACTGAAAACAGAAGTTTGGCACTCATATTGGAAGTTTAACAATCAATACGGAGCATGTTCAACTTCCGAAAAAAGTTCACAAACCAGAACACTTACTTCCAAGTTTTTTGACTACTAAGCCATTTGAGAACAAAAGGTACCACTGTATTAAGAAGCATTATTGCCTATTACCTTTTATCATATGTGGTGGGAGTGTAAGAAGGTGAGGGCATATTGGGACATGATATATCATGAATTGAGAAAAATGTTGAAATAGAATTTTGCTAAACAAACCTGAAGCCTTTTTATTAGGTATTATAGGTACAGACTTTAATAAACAGGATGTTAAACTTTTCCAATACGCAGTGACTGCAGCTAGGATTCTGCTAGCACAAAGGTGGAAACAAGAAGAAATACCAACAAAAGAAGATTGGACAGTGAAATTAATGGAATATGCAGAACTGGACAAAATGACGGGAAGAATCCGGGAACAGCGGGACCAGAAATTCATCAAAGACTGGTTAAAGTTTACAAATTATTTGACAAATAATTCGCAGTTGAATACGCTAGTAGGACTTCAAGAAGCTTTGTAGTTAATGTATAGAAATATTATTGTAATTATGGTAGATAGAGTGAGTAAGGGATTTATGATAATGTAAGCAATGGTAGATTAAAGAAGTATAATACTAAGATATAATTATGAATGCCATGTGGAAGGTCTGAGGGAAGTCACGGCTACGATAGCCAAAACTGAAAAATGAATGTGAATGTATATTTTATTTTTTGTAGTAATTTAGTATAAAACAATAAAAAACTATATATATATTTTTAAAAAGAAGCATTATTGCCTATGACCAGGAGGGCAGAGCACAGACATCAGTCTAATCCATTTTTTTTCAGTTACAGGTGGGTAGCCGTGTTGGTCTGCCATAGTCAAAACAAAATCGAAAATTCTTTCTAGTAGCACCTTAGAGACCAACTGAGTTTGTTCCTGGTATGAGCTTTCGTGTGCATGCACACTTCTGTGCATGCACACGAAAGCTCATACCATTTTTTTTCGCAAGCTATCCAAGTTGCTGGCCATCCCTGTCTCCTGTAGGATGGAAGTCCAAAGACTAACTATGCTTCTGTTGATTCATCTTTTGTAGCCCTGAAAGGCTGATAAATGTGTTATAGCCTAAGCTTTTGTGGGTTGCACTCTGACGAAGTGGAGTCTTGTCGAGGAAATTGGGTGCCACTATAAACTTGTGAGTCTCTTTCTTGGCTTGGTGTACTTATTTTGAAATTTATACCAAATTTGTACCATGAGTTTGGCCAAACTGCGGGAGGCAGTGGAGGATAGGGGTGTCTGGCGTGCTCTGGTTCACAGGATCTCGAAGAGTCGGACACGACTGAACGACTGAACAACAAAAATCTCCATGGAAGCTTAGAGATGGGTAAAATTACAGGGGTGCTATAAAATATTATTCCACTCACTCTCACACACAACCCTAGTCTGTAACATTGGCAAGTTTACACAATTTGCTTACAAATTCAATGCTTCTGTGTACACTGATTGCATGCAAAACCTCGTGTGAAATAAAACTATGGGAGGAATTCAGTATTGTGCTTTGTCAATCATTCCATCACATAAAGCATGTCAACATTCCAGACGTAATGCTTGTCCCTCTCCTCTCTCCATGCATTGAACGTTGCATCTATTCTGGTACCAAGAGATGTTTTCTGCTTAGGGGCTGATCTCAGAGGTTCTGGCAATCCCATTGTCTAAGAATTTCAAGCAGGAGAGAGGTAATGGCTTCTGCTGGACCCTCCAAAAATTGCAAAAGCATGCAAGGACCCAGACCCCAACGCTTACCCAGAAAGCTGGCCTCTTCTTCACTCTCTCCCTCAGTCTTTGCAGAGAGATGGATGTACTCCGTGTCCAAGGGATCCTGCTCAGACTTTGGGGACTTAATAACCACAACTTCCACAGGCCACGATTCCTGGAACAGAGATCAGGATGCAGATTAGGACATCATGAAAAGATCAAGAAGCTGACTAGCAGAGCCTCTGGGTGTCAGGAGTCCAGGCTGTCAGCTTGATAACACAGTACGCGAGACATAATTAATTGCCAAAACAAGCAATTAGCCTCGGAGCGCTGTCGCCAAGCATCCATCAAGTACACTCAAGTTGAAACTTCTGAAGAATGCTTCCGGTGTGAGCAGAATATACTGAACCTACGACCCTTGCAGATGCAAGAGGAGATGGGGCTAGCACATTTCCAGTTTGTTAGCCTTGCTGCCAGTGCAGGACCACCGCTGGTAAATTTGTGAAGCTACCCATGCAGAGTCCTTCTCTTTTGCCCTCTCTCACTAAAGGTTGGGTTGGAATCCTTCCTGGAGTGATGCATTCTGCTTCTGATGGCCAGGAAACTGTGCTGGTGGCTAGAGATTTTTGTTGTAAACTTGGGTCAACATAGGTTTCAGCGTAACTTTGCTGCCGCAATGCATTAAAAACTGTGCCTATTTGTAACCCCGCTTTTCAGGCTGCAATTCAGTCACCTGAACCTGGCAATTATCTTTAAAAATTATTGAACATCTTTACAAGGTATGCCAGTGTTATTCTATTTGTACTACACATGAGATTGCTGAGGCTGCAAGATGTGCAGAGATTTTTACCTCAGTGGAAGGAAAGAGCATTTTGGAAATGGAGACAATTTAGATGAGGAAAACGGGGGTTGATGGAAGGACACCTCTTCCAACACAGCCTCTGCTCTGATGAAATTCAGAGTCCCCTGCAGCTGTTCAGGTAAAGTAAGAACATCAGGAGATATGACTGCAAACCTCCCATGTATACTAAAGTTTGGTCTAACAAGCCTTTTTAAAGTGGATTAGAGAGAAAGTGCAGGGAGGAGGAATATTCAACACCATAGCTAAACAGAACCTCCATGTCTAGAGGCACTGGACCTGTGACCTCCAGATGCTGGAAACCCAGGTGAGAGGAGGTCACTTACCTTTTCCGGAAGCCCCTCAGTGTCTGGGGGCAGGGTCTGGTCTGTCCCCCCTGCTCTTCCGCTGGTCCTCGGGCTGGTATCTGCAGCTCCCCTGAATGAGGCCGGGAGGACACCATCCCTGGAGTGGGGAGGACTGGGAGCCTGTGGGGTTTCCCAGCTTGAATGAGGAGGGTGCATCGTCTTCAGGAAATCCTGCCACTGGGCATCCCAGTGCTGCTGCGGCTGACCCTCCTCTGCCTCCTTCTTAATTTGACATAAATCTGGCTGAGGCAGAAGATCCCTGAAGGTCTCAACTTGGCCTGCAGGATATCTTTTTTCTTTGGACTCCAGTATCTCCCTTTGAATGGGTCTTCTTGGCCCCTGCTCTTCCATTTTCACACTACCCTGCTGGAAAGGAAATAAACACAAAGTAAAATACCAGTGTAGAATAAAACTCAAGAATAAAAACAAAAGCATTTAACCATTAGCCAGTTTTTGAAATACTGTATATAATTACTCTTTCTATTTCTTTCTATTTCTGATTTTCAGGCTGTGAATGACAATCGTTATGTCATCCAAACACCCCCACCCATGCACGAGAGGAAGTTATCCAAAGACTTGGGGAAACCCGAAGGTTTACAAAACTACAAATAATATTTGGGGGTGAGAGGACCAAGGCAGTGGTTGTTGTTGTTGTTGTTCAGTCGTTCAGTCGTGTCCGACTCTTCGTGGCCCCATGGACCAGAGCACGACAGGCACACTGCCTCACGCAGTTTGGCCAAATCCATGCCAGTCGCTTCGAGAACACTGTCCAACCATCTCATCCTCTGTCGTCCCCTTCTCCTTGTGCCCTCCATCTTTCCCAACATCAGGGTCTTTTCCAGGGAGTCTTCTCTTCTCATGAGGTGGCCAAAGTACTGGAGCCTCAACTTCAGGATCTGCCCTTCCAGTTAGCACTCAGGGCTGATTTCTTTAAGGATGGATAAGTTTGATCTTTCTGCAGTCCATGGGACTCTCAAGAGTCTCCTCCAGCACCATAATTCAAAAGCATCAATTCTTCAGCAATCAGTCTTCTTTATGGTCCAGCTCTCACTTCTATATATTACTACTGGGAAAACCATAGCTTTAACTATACGGACCTTTGTCGGCAAGGTGATGTCTCTGCTTTTTAAGATGCTGTCTAGGTTTGTCATTGCTTTCCTCCCAACAAGCGGGTGTGACTTAATTTCATGACTGCTGTCACCATCTGCAGTGATCATGGAGCCCAAGAAAGTAAAATCTCTCACTGCCTCCATTTCTTCCCCTTCTCTTTACCAGGAGGTTATGGGACCAGTGGCCATGATCTTAGTTTTTTTTTATGTTGAGCTTCAGACCATATTTTGCGCTCTCCTCTTTCACCCTCATTAAAAGGTTCTTTAATTCCTCCTCACTTTCTGCCATCAAGGTTGTGTCATCAGCATATCTGAGGTTGTTGATATTTCTTCCAGCAATCTTAATTCCGGTTTGGGATTCATCCAGTCCAGCCTTTCGCATGATGAATTCTGCATATAAGTTAAATAAGCAGGGAGACAATATACAGCCTTGTCGTATTCCTTTCCCAATTTTGAACCAATCAGTTGTTCCATATCCAGTTCTAACTGTAGCTTCTTGTCCCACATAGAGATTTCTCAGGAGACAAATGAGGTGATCCGGCACTCCTACTTCTTTAAGAACTTGCCATAGTTTGCTGTGGTCGACACAGGCAAATGCTTTTGCGTAGTCTATGAAGCAGAAGTAGATGTTTTTCTGGAACTCTCTAGCTTTCTCCATAATCCAGCGCATGTTCGCAATTTGGTCTCTGGTTCCTCTGCTCCTTTGAAATCCAGCTTGCACTTCTGGGAGTTCTTGGTCCACATACTGCTTAAGCCTGCCTTGTCGAATTTTAAGCATAACCTTGCTAGCGTGTGAAATGAGAGCAATTGTCAGGACTTCTGGTTGGGCGCCGAGGTGCACAGTCGGGAGAAACCTCGGCCCCGAGGTTTCTCTATCGCTGAGGGGGGACGGGGAGTCGCAACTGCGCTGCGACCCCCCAGAAAAACTCCAGGAAGGGTGTCCTGGAGGCATGGATCCAGCAGATACTCCTAGAGCCTCCACTATTCTTCGGTAAGCCCTAGTAAGGGCTGACGGAGCGAGCAGGGTTGTAGGCTGGGTATTGTGGATTAACACTACCTCTTCAGCGAGAAGTAGCGGCTGCTGGCAGAAGGAGCGCTCAATTTCTCCATGATTAGGATCTATTTGGACTCTGTAAGTACCCATTTATCAAAGGGAAATTCTTTTAAAATTCGGCTCAGAAGGGATTTAAGAAAAACGGAGGTCGGTCCCTGACGGTTGATTCAGTAAGAGACAGTGCTACATTGCATCCGAAGCTGCTGTCAAAAGTTGGAAACACAGAAGTCTTCTGTAACTGTTTTTCCTGTAAAAGGGAATTTGGACTTGAGATTCGATTTGACTGATTGGTTTGGGAAATATACACCCCTTTTTCTGGGGTCTTGAAAAATTTGGCAAGAACAAAGAAAAATGGCGCCGAAGGCAGAAAGGAAATAAGTTGTTTTGACTGGAAAGTTGTTTTTCGACCTTGAGCATGGCAGAGAAAATGGTCACCAGAATTTCAGAAAAAAACCTTGGAACTCTTGCAGCAGCTAGTTGAAGGAGTGCAGCGCTGGGGACAGTCGGTTGGAATAGGAGCGATTTCACAGAATAAAGAACCAGAGACTAAGGACAGTTTGGAGGAATTAACGTTAATACAAAAGGAAGAAGAAAAGATTAATGAAGAAACAACAAAGGAATTTTGTGTGCAAAAAGAAATCGACAATGTAGAAGTCGCGGTTCAGGAGGAAGAGGAACAAATGCAACTACCCAGGGCTACGCAATTTCACTGTGAGAATATTACAAGGCTGCATGAAGACAAACAGGAACAAGAACTAGCAATTTCTGACTTCTGGGTTGGGTCTTTTGAAAGGGTTGGGGTAGGATAAAAAGATTGGACTTATAATATGGTATTTCAGTTATATATGGTTTTGACAAATGGACTTGGATACTGTGACAATGGAGAATGTAAAAAAAGGAAAAATTAGCCAAAATTTTTGAGGCTGAAAGGAGGGAAGGGGGAGGGAATTGGTTGAGGAATTAGGAAAGTGCAGAAGTACAATGAAGCTGAGGTAGAAAAAAATGTTAGTAATTATTTGTGGAATATAAATGTTTATAAAAGTGTTAAGGAGGAAAGAAATGTGGTTTAAATTAGATTTGGAAGATGAGAGGAAAACTGGGAATTATGTGTTACCTTGAAGTCAACAGGGGGGGATCCAGGGAAGTCAGTTTAAAAGATGAATTTATTACCAGGCCCAGGAAAGGGGTTGGACTTAAGCAATGATTTTAGTATAGTATGATGTTAAAGTGGATTGATTTTATGTACTCCTGTGAGAGGGGGGTTTGGATACTTAGCTCCCCTCGGTGGGAGAAGGGGGAGTATGAAAACGTTTAACCATGTAATGATTTGTGCTTTAATTGGAAAATCTTATAAATTTTTAATTAAAAAAATGAGAGCAATTGTGCGGTAGTTGGAGCATTCTTTGGCACTGCCCTTCTTTGGGATTGGGATGTAGACTGATCTTCTCCAGTCCTCTGGCCACTGCTGCGTTTTCCAAACCTGCTAGCATATTGAGTGTAGTACCTTAACAGCATCATCCTTTAAAATTTTAAATAATTCAGCTGGAATATTATCACTTCCACTGGCCTTGTTATTATCAGTGCTTTCTAAGGCCCATTTGACTTCACTCTCCAGGATGTCTGGCTCAAGGTCAACAACCACACTACCTAGGGTGTACGAGACCTCCATATCTTTCTAGTATAATTCCTCTGTGTATTCTTGCCACCTCTTCTTGATATCTTCTGCTTCTGTTAGGTCCTTCCCACTTTTGTCCTTTATTATGGTAATCTTTGGACGAGATTCATATCTCCAATTTTCTTGAACAGATCTCTGGTTTTTCCCATTCTGTTGTTTTCCTCTATTTCTTTGCATTGCTCATTTAAGAAGGCCCTGTTGTCTCTCCTTGCTATTTTTTGGAAATCTGCATTCAGTTTCCTGTATCTTTCACAGTGGTAGGGAAATCCAAAAACAACCCAGTGAGAGGACTGAGCAGGTTCAGTGACTAGGGAATGCTGATTCTGGCTGCAACTTCCAGCATGTTGGAAAGGCAACTAAAGATCTTTGTACATGATTAAGGCTGCGGCAGACCCACCTAACATTTAAAATATATGCCTTCACCCAAGAAATCCTGCGAGCAGCAGTTTGTTAAGCGTGTTGAGAACTGTAGCAATAAACTACAGTTCCCATGTTTCTTTGGGGGAAGCCACGTGCTTTACATGTATGATATCTGCAGTCTGCAGAGCCTAAGAAACAAAAAACAAAAGGAATATTGACCAACAAAACCAAACAACAAAATCAGCACAGTTCTGAGATGGGATAGAAGCCCTGATCTGGAGATAAATGATCCCCCTGGCTGCTCTTTAAAGAGGGTTTCTAAAGAACAACCAGAAGGGTCTTTTTCCTAGATCTCATTGCTAATTCAGCAGAGTCTTCTTGTGCTCTTATTTCTCCTCCACCCCAGCACTGGGGTTGGAAGGACAAAACATACTGATTGTGTGTGTCTCTGCATACGTGAGAGAGCGTTTGCAAGTGTTTGTATGTATGCAAGATGTCATGTCTGGTGAGTGTTTGCAGTATATTTGGCGTGTGTGCATGTGACCTTATGGTCTGCATCTCTATTCTGTGTGTGTGTGTGTGTGTGTGTGTGTGTGTGTGCATACATTGGCCACACAGCTCATTGGAATGTGGCCTCCATAATCAATGCAGCTTTAAACCCATAAATGTCCACTGAAACACATAAATGTCCTTGCTGAAATCAAGATTTCAGCAAGGCCTTTGACAAGGTGCCCCATGATATTCTTGTAAAGAAGCTGGTAAAGTGCGGGCTTGACAATGCTACCATTCAGTGGATTTGTAACTGGCTGACTGACCGAACGCAAAGGCTACTCATTAACGGCGCCTCTTCATCCTGGAGAGAAGTGACTAGTGGGGTGCCACAGGGTTCTGTCTTGGGCCCAGTCTTATTCAACATTGTTATCAATGACTTGTATGATGGGCTTCAGGCATCCTGATCAAGTTTGCAGATGACACCAAATTGGGAGGGGTGGCTAATACCCCAGAGGACAGGATCACACTTCAAAATGACCTTAACAGATTAGAGAACTGGGCCAAAGCAAACAAGATGAATTTTAACAAGGAGAAATGTAAAGTACTACACTTGGGCAAAAAAAAATGAAAGGCACAAATACAGGATGGGTGACACCTGGCTTGAGAGCAGTACATGTGAAAAGGATCTAGGAGTCTTGGTAGACCATAAACTTGACATGAGTCAACAGTGTGATGCAGCAGCTAAAAAAGCCAATGCAATTCTGGGCTGCATCAATAGGAGTATAGCATCTAGATCAAGGGAAGTAATAGTACCACTATATTCACTCTGGTCAGACCTCACCTGGAATACTGTGTCCAGTTCTGGGCACCACAGTTCAAGAAGGATACTGACAACCTGGAACGTGTCCAGAGGAGGGCCAAGGCCTGGAAACGATGCCTTATGAGGAACGGCTTAGGGAGCTGGGTATGTTTAGCCTGGAGAAGAGAAGGTTAAGGGGTGATATGATAGCCATGTCCAAATATATAAAAGGATGTCATATAGAGGAGGGAGAAAGGTTGTTTTCTGCTGCGCCAGAAAAGTGGACACGGAGCAATGGATTAAGACTACAATAAAGAAGATTCCACCTAAACATGAGGAAGAACTTCCTGACAGTAAGAGCTGTTCGGCAGTGGAATTTGCTGCCAAGGAGTGTGGTGGAGTCTCCTTCTTTGGAGGTCTTTAAGCGGAGGCTTGACAGCCATCTGTCAGGAATGCTTTGATGGTGTTTCCTGCTTGGCAGGGGGTTGGACTGGATGGCCCTTGTGGTCTCTTCCAACTCTATGATTCTATGTTCCGTTCCTCTTGCTTTATCGGAAAAAACAATCATTATCATTAATTCATTTCCATATGCCACTTCTTTGCATTTTCAAAACTGTCACCCACTTTAACTCCCAGCCTTCATCTGAAAACTCAGCTGTGTTACTGAGGAAGGTGAAAGATAAAACCTTTAAAGAAACAGGCTTAAGCATCTTTCACTTATTTACATGCAGACACAAGCGGTCAGTAGCTTTGACAGCTTGGGAAAAGATCAGGTGTGTTCTCTGGGGAATAGATCTAATAGCTGTTTTATTAGCCATGACAGATCAACAGAACCTCCATGTGTAGGCTCAGTATACCTTGATTTCGGGCAGGCAAAAGCAGCCATTTCCTTGCTAAATGAATCTCATTGCCACAAAATGCGGTGATGGTGGTGGTGGCTTAGAGAGCTTTAAAAGGTCATTCACGAAGGAGGGCGATAGGTTTATCAATGGCACTGGCGGAGATAAAGGGGGGCAGGAGTAGTGGCGTGCAAAGGGTGCCACGGGGCTGCACAGTGAGAGGGGCACCTCCCTGCTGCCCTGCTCTTCCTCGCCTTCCCTCTCCGCCGGTGGGAGAGCGTGAGCTTGTGCCTGTGCTGCCGCCCCCTCAACCCACTCATCGCCCTTGCAGCCACCGCAGGGAGGCAGAAGCAGGCGAGAGGGAAGGACAGTCGGAGCGGAGGGAGGACCGTGGAAGAGGAAGGGGATGAGGGACAGGGAGAGGGGCGGGAAACTCAGGGAGACAGAAGCCCCAGGTACGCCGCTCATCAGTGGGCGACTATATGCAGCCTCCATCGCGAAGCAGCATCTGCCTTGGACCCCTCATTGTGCCCCTTGAGCTCAGCATCGTCTATATAGGACTGAAGGGAGCAGCTCCCCAGGGTCTCAGGCAGGGTCCGTGCCAGCCTTAGGCAGAGATGTTTGCCCCTGTGCCCTCCTGCAGATGCCCTGCCCCCGAGCTGAGCCCCTTCCCCTTCCTGCCCAGTTGGGGGGCGCCCTGCAGACTCCGGCTGGACTCGGGGCCTGATCCTGCCAGGCGAGGCGCACGTGCTCTCCTCCTGCCCCCCCCCCGTGCCTCCTGCACCTCTGACTCCTCGCTCCGTCCCTGCACCGGAATCCGGCTCCTCTCCGGGGAAACTCGCCAGGCCACTGGCCGCTGCTCCTCCGCTCTCCTCGGCGGGGGGACAGGAAAGTGCAGCCGCTCTCTTGTCCCCCTGGCTGGCCCCGTTTCCTGCCTCTCTGAGCATCAGAGCTCGCTGCCTGTGGGTTGGGCCCTGGGAGGCTCCAAGGCTGGATGCGCCCCCTTGCAAGGCGAAGGCATCGTGCCGGCGGCGAGACCGCCCTGCTGCTTCCCCTGCCCTCGTATTTGCAGCCCGCTGCTTCTGATCCTGGAGGTTCTGCTCTTCACTGTCAGGGCAAATAGATGAACCCTATTACATCTAGTCCAATCCTAGCTCTGCAGCTGCAGGGAACAAACTTTTGCCACCCTTCTCTAGGGGTCTTCACACCTGTGTTCCCTGTACACAAATAGCTGAGCCTGTTTTAGCTCAGTAGGTAGAGCTTGAGATACTTCATGATCAGCGTTGTGAGTTCGAGCCTCATGTGAAAAAACTGGAAATAAAGTGTAATGTGACCTTGAAATTCTGTGCACAGTACTCCAGGGGTTTTAAAAAATCTTTTAAAAACAAAACAAAAACCCCTTCCCTTTTCTATACCCTACTGTATCTTTTGTAATAAGTGGGTTTTGATTAAAAAGCTGCTTCATTGAAATATATCTGGCATTTTATACGTTATCCAATATGTTCTATTAATAAGTCTCCTCGTGATCAGGTGTGAGACTGGTTTCTAAATCCTCATCATTAACAATTCCTGAAATTTCAGGAACGCTGGGACAATGCCACCCTGTTGCCCGAATGCCTTGCTGGAAGTGGCAGTCCAGTTTCCAGCTCTGCTGGCTGGGGTCATGCAATCACTTAGCTTCAGCAACCATCTTATTATGACCCATCTTATTACGTTGCCCCAGCCACTCTGGGCAGCTTCCAACATATATTAAAAACATAATAAAATATGATCAAGGTGTCTGCCCTGCCAGGTAAGTAAAACATGACTTCCGGCCGGGACAAGGAGCCGAAAGGCGACGGGACTCAATGCTCCGGGGAGAGTCCGGTTTCTGGCGAGAAAGAGGGGAGTTTGCAGGGCACCGCAACCCCCTAAAAACCCGAAAAGGATTATTTTGGGGACTGGGTACCCAGCAGTGCTGAGAGGGTCTCTCTGCCACCGGGAAATCTCCCATTTGGGAGGAAGGAAGTTTGGCGAGATCAAGACGCCGGCACGGGTCGCCATTTTCTACTCGCGAGAAACGCAGCCTCAGGTCTCCACGGCTCTACGACCGACTCTGAAGTAATAAAAGTTCCTATCACTTTTAGCAATGTCTTGACCTAGGATGCCCAGTAAAAAGGCCTCTGGTTTCTTCTTAAATGTGTTTTTCAACACTTTTTTAATTTCATTATATATCTTCTCCCATAAGTCTTTCACCTTAGGGCACAGCCACCACATATGGAAGAAGGTTCCTTCTGTTTGTTTACATTTCCAGCATTTATTACTTTGACCATGGTATATTTTGGCCAATTTCACAGGGGTTAAGTACCACCTGTACATCATCTTCATGATATTCTCTCTTAATAAACTGCATGCTGAAAACTTTATGTTTGTATTCCATAGTTTTTCCCAATCTTCCAACATGATGTTATGCCCCACATCCTTTGCCCATTCAATCATTGTTGATTTTACCATTTCATCTTGGGTATGCCACTCCAGTAACAGATTATACATTCTGGAAATGTTCTTATTCTTAGGTTCTATTAGTTCTGTCTCCAACTTGGATTTCCATCTTGAGCCGTCATTTTGAAGTAACATCTCATATGTTATCCAGTTTTGACTCATATTCGCTCTTTTCAAACTCAAAACTTCTGTTGGTGACAACCACCAAGGTGTTTTTCTTTCCAATAGATTTTTATACCTATCCCATACTTCATAAAGAAACTTCCAGAATATGAGGTTTCCAAAACCTTTATGAACTTTTGTCTTGTCATACCATAAATATGCGTGCCAACCAAATCTATTATCATGTCCTTCCAAGTCTAATAAGTCTGTTTTCTTCAAAACTATCCATTCTTTTAACCAACAGAGGCATGCTGCTTCATAGTACAATCTCAAATCTGGCAGGGAGAACCCACCTCTTTCTTTACTGTCAGTTAACAATTTAAACCTTATTCTAGGTTTTTTCCCCTGCCAGACAAATCTTGAAATTATTTTTTTGCCATTCTTTAAAGAAAGCTGTCCCCTTGATTATCGGAATTGTTTGAAACAGAAATAGCATTTTTGGTAGCACATTCATTTTAATTGCAGATATTCTTCCCAACAATGAAAATTGCATTCTATCCCACACTTCCAGGTCTCTTAATTTTACTCCAAACTATTTCGTAATTATCTTGGTATAAGTTAATGTTTTTTGGTGTTATCCATATACCTAGGTATTTAATTTTTTTCACCACATCAATATGTAATTGTTGTTGCAATTTCTGAGATTCTTCATTATCCATATTCTTAACCAAAATCTTAGTTTTTTTCTTATTAAGTTTAAATCCCGTGACTTGTCCAAATTCTTCCATCTCCTCCAATACTGCTCTTGAGCTTTCTATAGGTTCTTCCACTGTCAATACCAGGTCATTGGCATAGGCTTTAACTTTGTGTTGCTTTTTCCCGACTGTTATTCCTTTTATTCTTTCTGACTGCCTTATTGGAGATTCATATATAGCTATATAATCCCTAGTATAGTAAGATAAGACCATTGGAGCAGGCATTTCCCCCCCCCCAAAAAAGTTCCTTGATAATTTGTCACGCCCTCCATTATGGGACATGGCCAGCCTGCCCCCGCCCCCTTGCTACACCCCTGCCTAGAAGATAGTGACACTTGGAGGGTCTGTCTTTTCCTGCTTTTTCCTTTGCTGCCTCTCTCCTTCAGCAGAGGAGGGGAGGAGTTCTGGCCTTCATACTCCTCCCCCACCCACCCCCAAGATAACCCTGTTATCTTTCCATACCCTCAAACATTTCTTCAATGAAAATGGGTTCATCCTAAGGAGAAGCGGGATATTCTGGGATCAAATTAGAAACCACACAAATTCTCTAAATCAGGGACATCCCTAGAAGATAGTGACACTTGGAGGGTCTGTCTTTTCCTGCTTTTTCAGTTGCTGCCTCTCTCCTGCCTCAGTTCATCAGAGGAGGGGAGGGGTTCTTCCCCCACCCCACCCCTAAAATAACCAAAGGCACAAGGACAAGGACGGACACACACACACCATTTTCGAGTGAGGACCAAAAAACCACAACATTTTTTTATTTTATTGCTTATTTTCACAGCTTAATCAATCAGTTTATTTTATTGTTGATAGCCAATGGCCATCACAGTACAATAGGAGCACAACCCACACAGATGCAAAACAAAAGACATATTATGTAGCAGACCAAGACAAATCTATAGTGTCCAAATGTATTTTCACAGTTGTTTCGGTGGGAAAGATATAGGGCAGCAGAGTCAAGGTGGTGAGGTCCAGATTACAGCTTCCATCATCCTTGACTGTCAGCCCTGCTGGCTGAAGCTGATGGGAACTGGACAACAACATCTGGGGACACCTCAAACTCTATGCTCTGATATACAAAATCTACAAAACATTAAGGCACTGATCCAGAAGACAATGAACTGAGAACAGGCCCCACTGAATTATTTTGCCGCAAGTGTAGCTAGGAGGAGGATACATTGGCAGCAGGGTTTGGAAGCTGGTCCATGACACAAATCCCCTTATTTCCTCCTCTGGAGATCTGAAGTCTACAAAGCAATGGGTTGTTTGATTCAGAATAAGCTCACTGAAATGGAGCTATCATCATCCTTATCTCCTGTATGGGTGCCGCCGCTAAGTGCCCTCTGTCTTTGAGCTTTTTGCTCTCCTAGTTTTAAGGCTCGCCGGTTTCTCTAAGTCTGGGGAAAGTGTTAAGGATGATGGTTTAATTTCCATAAATGATAATGTTTTAAGATGGAGTTTCCTTTGACAGTAGCCCTCATGTGATTGCCTGACTGTGAGTCACATGAGGGAGGCATTCCATTCTGTTGAGACTGTTATTCCAGTAACTGTTGTTTTTAACGGCTTTTCTGTTCTTTTCTCTGTGTTTGTGAGGGAGAATGGCTGCTGAGAGAGGTCTCAGGATACTGTAGTGTGTCAGTGTGATCTGCCTGAAGTGAAACAGAGAAAGATCACTAAATTTTAATAAGAAGAAACCTGTGCAAAAACAGAGAGAATACTGCTGAGGTGAAAGAAAAAAACCTTTCGTAAGAAACTGTAAGACAATTCAAGTGAGAACGTGCCCGTGTTTGAATAAGGATGAGACTGTAAATATATTATTCTCAGTTATATCTTTAATTTCCATAAATGATAATGTTTTAAGATGGAGTTTCCTTTGACAGTAGCCCTCATGTGATTGCCTGACTGTGAGTCACATGAGGGAGGCATTCCATTCTGTTGAGACTGTTATTCCAGTAACTGTTGTTTTTAACGGCTTTTCTGTTCTTTTCTCTGTGTTTGTGAGGGAGAATGGCTGCTGAGAGAGGTCTCAGGATACTGTAGTGTGTCAGTGTGATCTGCCTGAAGTGAAACAGAGAAAGATCACTAAATTTTAATAAGAAGAAACCTGTGCAAAAACAGAGAGAATACTGCTGAGGTGAAAGAAAAAAACCTTTCGTAAGAAACTGTAAGACAATTCAAGTGAGAACGTGCCCGTGTTTGAATAAGGATGAGACTGTAAATATATTATTCTCAGTTATATCTTTATGAAAGTAAAGTTATTTTGAATACCAAGAGTCTGGACATTGTAGTGTGTAAAAAGGAACTATCACCTAGAACAGTTATTTAGCTTCTTAGGTATAAGCTACTCTGCTACTTTGGAGATCATCAAAATTCACACACAGACAGACTATAATGTTGCATACAGTATAAGGTTGGGGAGTTGAGAAGTGGGGATACAGAGCCGGGGGGGGGGGGAAGAGAAGGGAGAAGTAAACTTTCATTATTTTACGGAGCGCATATCCAAAGTTTTTGTATCAGTGCCACATGCATAGGTTCTCCTTCTATTCATTTTCATTGGCAGTGAGAAAGAGCCGGGGGGGGGGCATAGTTGCTTGCCTTCAGTTGACTGCAGTGAAGGCAGAACCATTTGGAGGAACAGATTGTTGCAATTCTTGAAAGGGGTGGAAAAGAGCACGGCTACATCATAGTTTGGTCTTTCAAGTACTTGTTGTTAAAGTTGTTCCGTGGAATTCCTGATCTTGACCTTGTGTGGAAATGAGTTCTCTCCATCACAAGAATATGTTTCGAAGCTTTACTGCAGAACAGTCTTAAACAGTCTTACAATAAGATAAACATGATAAAGTAGCACATTGCAAATAATGTCCAGTCCTTTACGTAATCCAGTAAGCTTTCTTCTTTCTGGTCCTCGAGAGAGATCCTAAGCTTCTTCATCCCTCCATAACTTATTTGCAACTGCTGCTGCTGCTTCTCCTAGCCATTTCCCGCAAGCACCCACTGGCTTCTCCAGTCTAAGCTTCCTTCTGTGAGAGCCCTGCAGCTTCTGTCTCCAGCCATGAGCTATTGGGAAAGATACCAGCCTCTTCTGTTGCTCATGTCAGAGTGGAACCTCTTGCCTAAGAGAGACTTCCCTTTATAGTATTTTAATTACAATGTATTCAAACACAGCATTATATGTACATTAAGCATTATAACACTTGTACCCTTCCAAGTAACAAGGACACTTACAAGCAGGTTGTCACTTTCTTTTTCTGTTTGCTTCACTAGGCAGCCTCCTAGTGCCTGGGGGCCCTGCAATTAGATTTGTCTCTGGTAAGTGTTGTAGGAGTTTTTAAGGTTTTTTAGCTGTATATTTTCAAAACAAGGCTCTCATGAGATGTTTCATTATTTTGTTATTCTGACATTGCATTGCACAGGAGCACCTTTGCACAGCTGTTTAAAAAAAGGGGGGAAAAGAATAAAAATGCATTCTAAAGGGTTTCTTTGGAAGCAGAACAAGTGTTTTTTATTTTTAATACAGAGGAAATTGGGCCCAATTAGTCCCATGGACTGCAAGAAGATCAAACCTATCCATTCTTAAAGAAATCAGCCCTGAGTGCTCACTGAAGTTGAGGCTCCAGTACTTTGGCCACCTCATGAGAAGAGAAGACTCCCTAGAAAAGACCCTGATGCTGGGAAAGATGGAGGGCGCAAGGAGAAGGGGACAGAGGATGAGATGGTTGGACAGTGTTCTTGAAGCTACTAACATGAGTTTGGCCAAACTGCGAGAGGCAGTGAAGGATAGACGTGCCTGGTGTGCTCTGGTCCATGGGGTCACGAAGAGTCGGACACGACTGAACGACTGAACAACAAAAAATCCCAGATTAAAGATTAGCAGTCACACCCTCACAAAAACCTATCAAAGGATTTTGTTAGCAAGTGTCAAGGTGAATTCCTGCCTTGTATTCCTGGGCTACCTCTTCCTTGAGAACCACAGTTCTCACTAATAGGGGATATAGCCAGCCATGGTCAGCAATGTGTCTGCAGCTATTTGAGCCAGTTGCAAGTTTCTGAGCACTTTTCAAAGGCAGCCCCATGTAGTGTGTGTTACAGTAACCCCTACACAATGTGGCACCAGACTGCTTTTTGGGGGGCGACTGTTTTTTTTAAACAAATTACACACACACACACACACACACACACACACACACACAGCTTAAATTCTCTTAATGCTTGTTTTTTGAGATGGGGCTCATAGGGCCATGAAGCAATGCCTTTCAACGCAGCTCCATAAAACTGATTATGCCCTCACACTGCCTTTTTTGTTTGATCCAGACGAAGAAAGGTTAAGCAGAATCCACCCCACCCCCCATGTTGCCCTTAGGTGTGCTCAGCCTTCACCTGCTTCTAGACTCCACCTTGCATGAGAAGGAAGGATGGAGTTGCAGGAAACAGGAAGTGGTCCTTCAACCAGGAAGGACATCTCAACATCACAGACAGATCCCGTCTCCTGCTGTGGAGTCAAGAGTGGCCCTGGGATGGCTGAGAGAGATGGGGTAGGGGCCAGGGACAGAAGAAATGGCAGGGCTCCAGATGCTCCTTTGGACCCCTTCCTTGACTCAAAGGGGAGCTCCTCTTCTGGGGCTCAAAGCATTGGCGTAGAGGTTTGATTTTTGTCATGATTACAAGGAAGGGAAGGGAAGGTAAAACACACACACACACACCACACTAAGAACTGAATGAAAATAGCCCTGTCTGAGCAAACAGCTACTGCAGAACATAACATGAGGTTTAGCTGTGATGCTCACCTGCCTCCCTGGACTAGTCTTTTCTGGGGGTCAGGGAGCTGGGGTGGTCAATCAGCATGAAGTTCCCAGGTTACTGTGAAGGTGTGTGTGCTCTTCGCAATAAACACCCTCTGCTCACTCAGACAGGTATTTACAGTTCTTTTTTATACATATGTACAAACAGGACACGAAGGGGCAGAGGAACCAGAGACCAAATTGCAAACATGCGCTGGATTATGGAGAAAGCTAGAGAGTTCCAGAAAAACATCTACTTCTGCTTCATTGACTACGCCAAAGCATTTGACTGTGTCGACCACAGCAAACTATGGCAAGTTCTTAAAGAAATGGGAGTGCCGGATCACCTCATTTGTCTCCTGAGAAATCTCTATGTGGGACAAGAAGCTACAGTTAGAACCGGATATGGAACAACTGATTGGTTCAAAATTGGGAAAGGAGTACGACAAGGCTGTATATTGTCTCCCTGCTTATTTAACTGATATGCAGAATTCATCATGCGAAAGGCTGGACTGGATGAATCCCAAACAGGAATTAAGATTGCCGGAAAAAATATCAACAACCTCAGATACGCTGATGATACTACCTTGATGGCAGAAAGTGAGGAGGAATTAAAGAACCTTTTAATGAGGGTGAAAGAGGAGAGCGCAAAATATGGTCTGAAGCTCAACATCAAAAAAAACTAAGATCATGGCCACTGGTCCCATCACCTCCTGGCAAATAGAAGGGGAAGAAATGGAGGCAGTGAGAGATTTCACTTTCTTGGGTTCCATGATCACTGCAGATGGTGACAGCAGTCACGAAATTAGAAGACGCCAGCTTCTTGGGAGAAAAGCAATGACAAACCTAGACAGCATCTTAAAAAGCAAAGACATCACCTTGCCGACAAAGGTCCGTATAGTTAAAGCTATGGTTTTCCCAGTAGTAATGTACGGAAGTGAGAGCTGGACCATCAAGAAGGCTGATCGCCGAAGAATTGATGCTTTTGAATTATGGTGCTGGAGGAGACTCTTGTGAGTCCCATGGACTGCAAGAAGATCAAACCTATCCATTCTCAAAGATATTAGCCCTGAGTGCTCACTAGAAGGACAGATCCTGAAGTTGAGGCTCCAGTACTTTGGCCACCTCATGAGAAGAGAAGACTCCCTAGAAAAGACCCTGATGCTGGGAAAGATGGAGAGCACAAGGAGAAGGGGACGACAGAGGATGAGATGGTTGGACAGTGTTCTCGAAGCGACTGGCATGAGTTTGGCCAAACTGCGGGAGGCAGTGGAGGATAGGCGTGCCTGGCGTGCTCTGGTCCATGGGGTCACGAAGAGTCGGACACGACTGAACGACTGAACAACAACAACAAACAGGATAATACATCTCACGTGTCCGAATCATCCGGTTCAGATCCGGGAAGTGGTCTTCTCCGGCTCCTCCTCCAACATGAGAGGTGGGGAAGTCCCATGTGACGTCTCTGATCCTTGCATTTTATCTCCCTCCTTTCCTGTGCTGAAGGTACAGACGCAGTCTCCCCATCTGTCCCTGAACTCCTGGTGCAGTGTTGAGGGTTTGCTTCAGCATCAGAGAGCCTTGTCACCTCCTGGCTCCCCCCTCCTCTCTACCCCTCTCCCTTCATTTCCTGTGTGTCTCCTTCTAACTGTTCCCTTTCTGACTCTTCCCCTTGCCCCGACCCAAGGGTGTTCCTTGGTCATGCCATGACAATTACCTTTCCTTTTAGTCAGCTATTCCACTTCATCATTCCTCCTCATTTCTATATGGAGGGTCAAAGGCTATGCACTTTGTATAGACATACCGGTAACTACATACTTGTATAGACCTAACTTCATGCTTCATGCATCTGATGAAGGGCATTTTGAAAGCATCCCTGTTTCAGTGTGGGATTCAGTCAAAAACAGGCAAATTGAGGTAGCAGAACTGAAGCTGCTTTGGCACCAAACTATTAAGTGGAATAGGTGAGAATGAATATTTTGAAAGGGACCTGAGCTTTATTAAAGTTTTAAGAACCCATTATCACAAAAAAACCATTTTGAACAACAACACAAGGTTATTAGCAACTGGTCCAAAGGAACCCAAACCAGCAATATTCACTAACCACGGAAGTGTAGGTGGGAATGATGCACTGACACAGGAAATCCAGATCCAGCTCTCAGTTCTGAGCAATATGCAGAACTGCGGGGAGAGTCCAGAATGCCAGATTTCAAGCTATCCAGATCAACAATCTACAGATACATCTTGAAAAAGAGAGGGTCGCAAAATAGCATGGCCCCCAAGATAAAAAACAATCAATGCTAAATTATTTTCTGCACATCCATAGACTTGACAGTCATCATAACTTCCCAGGAACTCTGGGAACACTGAGTGGAAAATTCTATACATTTATATGGTTTTCCCACTGTGTGAATTTGCTGGTGTCTCCTATGGGGTCCATGTTGACTGAAGCCCTTGCCACATTCAACACATTTAAATGCAGACATTTTCCGCATTCAATACATTCAAATGCTTTCTCCCGTGTGAGTTCGTTGATGTATTCTGAGGTTTCCACTATCACTGAAGCTCTTTCCACATTCAATACATTTCAGCGGTTTCTTCCCCCGTGTGAGTTCGTTGGTGTTTTCTAAGGTCTCCACTTCGACTGAAGCTCTTTCCACATTCCATACATTTATATGGTTTCTCGCCCGTGTGAGTTCGTTGGTGTTTTCTAAGGTCTCCACTTAGACTGAAGCTCTTTCCACATTCAATACATTTAAATGGTTTCTCCCCTGTGTGAGTTTGTTGATGTACTTTAAGTTTTCCACTTTGACTGAAGCTCTTTCCACATTCAATACATTTAAATGGTTTCTCCCCTGTGTGAGTTTGTTGATGTACTTTAAGTTTTCCACTTTGACTGAAGCTCTTTCCACATTCCATACATTTATATGGTTTCTCGCCCGTGTGAGTTCGTTGGTGTTTTCTAAGGTCTCCACTTAGACTGAAGCTCTTTCCACATTCAATACATTTAAATGGTTTCTCCCCCGTGTGAGTTCGTTGATGTACTTTAAGTTTTCCACTTTGACTGAAGCTCTTTCCACATTCAATACATTTAAATGGTTTCTCCCCTGTGTGAGTTTGTTGATGTACTTTAAGTTTTCCACTTTGACTGAAGCTCTTTCCACATTCCATACATTTATATGGTTTCTCCCCCGTGTGAGTTCGTTGGTGTATTCTAAGGTCTCCACTTCCACTGTAGCTCTTTCCACATTCAATACATTTAAATGGTTTCTCCCCCATGTGAGTTCGTTGATGTACTTTTAGTTTTCCACTTTGGCTGAAGCTCTTTCCACATTCAATACATTTAAATGGTTTCTCCCCCATGTGAGTTCCTTGGTGTGTTCTAAGGCCTCCAATTTGACTGAAGGTCTTTCCACATTCAATACATTTAAATGGTTTCTCCCCTGTGTGAGTTCGTTTATGTATTGTAAGGTGTTCATTTTGACTGAAGGTCTTTCCACATTCAATACATTTAAATGGTTTCTCCCCTGTGTGAGTTCGTTGGTGTACTTTAAGTTTTCCACTTCTACTGAAGCTCTTTCCACATTCAATACATTTAAATGGTTTCGCCCCCGTGTGAGTTTGTTGGTGTCTTCTAAGGTGTGCATTTTGACTGTAGCTCTTTCCACATTCAATACATTTAAATGGTTTCTCCCCTGTGTGAATTCGTTGGTGTGTTCTAAGTAATTCACTTCTACTGAAGTTCTTTCCACATTCAATACATTCAAATGCTTTCTCCCCCGTGTGAGTTCGTTGGTGTGTTCTAAGTCCATCACTTCTACTGAAGCTCTTTCCACATTCAATACATTTAAATGGTTTCTCCCCTGTGTGAGTTCGTTGATGTATTCTAAGTGATTCATTTTTACTGAAGCTCTTTCCACATTCAATACATTTAAATGGTTTCTCCCCCATGTGAGTTTGTTGATGTCTTCTAAGTGTTTTACTTTCGCTGAAGCTCTTTCCACACTGCATACATTCAAATGGTTTCTCCCCTGTGTGACTTTGTTGGTGTATCCTCAGTGTTCCCCTGTGACTAAAGCACATCCCACATTCCATACATTTAAACTGTTTTTTTGTTCTTCCCAATAAATTCACAGGTGGCTCCAATGAATTCTGACCCTCATCTTCCTGACCTGTTTGGGAGGAAGAGAATCCTGTTAGACATTCAAGAATGAACACACATCAATCTCAATATGCACATTCTCTTATTTTAATTCCATTTCCATTCTCTACTTTCCTCGCTATGTTCCAAATTTTTAGGAATATAGAAGAGATAATGGCAAGAGCAACACATGATCACTCCATTCACACCTAATAAAGCAGCAGCATTTTATAATACTTTTCTACGTTGGAATGGGCTCCTTAAACACACCTCTGTATTTTTCATTTTCAAGTAAGGAAATGATCTCAGGTTCGAATAACAGTATCTTCTCTGAGTAATTAGCAAAACTTTCATGGGTTCCATGATCACTGCAGATGGTGACAGCAGTCATGAAATCAGAAGACCCCTGCTTCTTGGGAGAAAGCAATGACAAACCTAGACAGCATCTTAAAAATGAGAGACATCACATTGCCAACAAAGGTCCGGATAGTTAAAGATATGGTTTCCCCAGTAGTAATGTATGGAAGTGAGAGCTGGACCATATGGTGCTGGAGGAAACTCTTGAGAGTCCCATGTACTGCAAGAAGATCAAACCTATCCACACTTAAGGAAATCAGGCCTGAGTGCTCACTGGAAGGACAGATCCTGAAGCTGAGGCTCCAATACTTTGGACACCTCATGAGAAGAGAAGACTTCCTAGAAAAGAGCCTGATGTTGGGAAAGATGCAGGGCACAAGGAGAAGGGGACAACAGAGGATGAGATGGTTGGACAGTGTTCTCAAAGCTACCAACATGAGTCTGACCGAACTGCGGTAGGCAGTGGAAGATAGGAGTGCCTGGCATGCTCTGATCCATGGGGTCACAAAGAGTCGGACACGACTAAACAACAAACAACCACAACAACAAAGTGTGAGAATATTGCAGTATATTAGAACCTAAGAAGAGTCTTAATCCATTCCACAAGTACGTTCTAAAACCAAAGCATTCCCAAACAAAAGCACACCTTTGTATAGAAAATAATGCAAAATGGATAAATCAATTCCAGATTTTTTAAAAACAACCCCTAAAACAGCAGTTTAACATATACTTTACAATTTTAAAGCACCATTGATCCATAAAATGAAATCAATAATGTACTGTACATTATATATATATAATTATATTATATATAAAATAGGTAAAACAGTATTGTAGATGAGAAAAAATTTTATTTCCTGCACGGATGATAGTCATTGTTTGGAAGGGGTTTTTTAAAATTCATTTCCACAGTCACACAATCAATCCATTGACAATGTGCAGGCAAAGGCAAACGTTTAATTTTATTAAGATCTTAATTTCAAAATGCTGTTTTTTTCGTGTGTTTGTCTTGTGTGTGCTCCGTTGGACGATTTGGTCTGTGACCGTTTAATAAAATTTGATTTGACAATCAATCAATCAATCAATCAGTAGCTGAACAGGGTTCTACACATTAAGGGAAAAAAATGAACCGAAAAAGCCTCAAAAACAAAAAAGTAAAATAAATAGCAAAAACAAAATCTGTACTGTGAAATAATTAAGTGCCAGACCACTCAAACAGGCACCACTTTCATGCTTGGAAATAATTTACTTCTTTATCTCTATTGTTGTTCTACTACCGGTTCTTTTGGTTTTGCAGCTTTTTGCAGTCGATCAATCAAAAGCACAAAATAAATATAAAAAAACAGACAGACCTTAGTGTAACACTGAAAACGGAAGTGTGGCACTGAAAACAGATGTTTTGCACTCATATTGGAAGTTTAACACTCAATATGGACCATGTTCGACTTCTGAAAAAAGTTCACAAACCAGAACACTTACTTCCAAGTTGTTTGACTACCAAGCCGTTTGAGAACCAAGGTACCACTGTATTAAGAAGTATATGACCAGGAGGGCAGAGCACAAACCTGTCTAATCCTTTTTTTCAAGCTATCCAAGTTGCTGGCCGTCAGTGTCTCTTGTAGGATGGAAGTCCATAGACTAACTATGCTCCTGTTGATTTATCTTTTGTAGCCCTGAAAGGCTAATAAATGTGTTATAGCCTAAGCTTTTGTGGGCTGCACTCTGACGAAGTGGATTCTTGACGAGGAAATCTGGTGCCACTATAAACTTGGAGTCTCTTTGTTGGCTTTGTGTAATTATTTTGAAATTTATACGAAATTTATACCACAGCATCTCAATGGATCCTGACCACCTAGCAGATCAAAAGCATATCAAAAGTGCAAGTAGATTAAATAGGTACTGCTCCGGCGGGAAGGTAAACAGCATTTCCCAGCGCTGCTCTGGTTGGCCAGAAGCAGCTTTGTCATGCTGGCCACATGACACAGAAGCTATACGCCGGCTCCCTTGGCCAGTAACGCCGCAGCCCCAGAGATGAGTGCCGCAGCCCCAGAGTCGGACACAACTGGAACTAATGGTCAGGGGTCCCTTTGTTGTTGTTGTTGTTCAGTCGTGTCCGACTCTTCGTGACCCCATGGACCAGAGCACACCAGGCACGCCTATCCTTCACTGCCTCCCGCAGTTTGGCCAAACTCATGTTAGTAGCTTCAAGAACACTGTCCAACCATCTTATCCTCTGTCGTCCCCTTCTCCTTGTGCCCTCCATCTTTCCCAACATCAGGGTCTTTTCTAGGGAGTCTTCTCTTCTCATGAGGTGGCCAAAGTACTGGAGCCTCAACTTCAGGATCTGTCTTTCTAATGATCACTCAGGGCTGATTTCTTTGAGAATGGATAGGTTTGATCTTCTTGCAGTCCATGGGACTCTCAAGAGTCTCCTCCAGCACCATAATTCAAAAGCATCAATTCTTCGGCGATCAGCCTTCTTTATGGTCCAGCTCTCACTTCCGTACATTACTACTGGGAAAACCATAGCTTTAACTATACGGACCTTTGTCGGCAAGGTGATGTCTTTGTTTTTTAAGATGCTGTCTAGGTTTCTCATTGCTTTTCTCCCAAGAAGCAGGCGTCTTCTAATTTCGTGACCCAAGAAAGTGAAATCTCTCACTGCCTCCATTTCTTCCCCTTCTATTTGCCAAAAGGTGATGGGACCAGTGGCCATGATCTTAGTTTTTTTGATGTTGAGCTTCAGACCATATTTTGCGCTCTCCTCTTTCACCCTCATTAAAAGGTTCATTAATTCCTCCTCACTTTCTGCCATCAAGGTGGTATCATCAGCATATCTGAGCTTGTTGATATTTCTTCCGGCAATCTTAATTCCGGTTTGGGATTCATTCAGTCCAGCCTTACGCATGATGAATTCTGCATATAAGTTAAATAAGCAGGGAGACAATATACAGCCTTGTCGTACTCCTTTCCCAATTTTGAACCAATCAGTTGTTCCATATCCAGTTCTAACTGTAGCTTCTTGTCCCACATAGAGATTTCTCAGGAGACAAATGAGGTGGTCCGGCACTCCCATTTCTTTAAGAACTTGCCATAGTGTGCTGTGGTCGACACAGTCAAATGCTTTTGCGTAGTCAATGAAGCAGAAGTAGATGTTTTTCTGGAACTCTCTAGCATTCTCCATAATCCAGCGCATGTTTGCAATTTGGTCTCTGGTTCCTCTGCCCCTTCGAAATCCAGCTTGCAATTCTGGGAGTTCTCAGTCCACATACTGCTTAAGCCTGCCTTGTCGAATTTTAAGCATAACCTTGCTAGCGTGTGAAATGAGTGCAATTGTGCGATAGTTGGAGCATTCTTTGGCACTGCCCTTCTTTGGGATTGGGATGTAGACTGATCTTCTCCAATCCTCTGGCCACTGCTGAGTTTTCCAAACTTGCTGGCATATTGAGTGTAGCACCTTAACAGCATCATCTTTTAAAATTTTAAATAGTTCAGCTGGAATATCATCACTTCCACTGGCCTTGTTGTTAGCAAGGCTTTCTAAGTCCCATTTGACTTCACTCTCCAGGATGTCTGGCTCAAGGTCAGCAACCACATTACCTGGGGTGTAAGAGACCTCCATATCTTTCTGGTATAATTCCTCTGTGTATTATTGCCACCTCTTCTTGATGTCTTCTGCTTCTGTTAGGTCCTTTCCACTTTTGTCCTTAATTGTGGTAATCTTTGTATGAAATGTTCCTTTCATATCTCCAATTTTCTTGAACAAATCTCTGGTTTTTCCCATTGTTACTTTCCTCTATTTCTTTGCATTGCTCGTTTAGAAAGGCCCTCTTGTCTCTCCTTGCTATTCTTTGGAAATCTGCATTCAATTTCCTGTTTCTTTCACGATCTCCCTCGCATTTTGCTTGTCTTTTCTCCCCCGCTATTTGTAAGGCCTCATTGGACAGCCACTTTGCTTTCTTGCATTTCTTTTTCATTGGGATGGTTTTCGTTGCTGTCTCCTGTATAATGTTACGAGCCTCCATCCACAGTTCTTCAGGCACTCTATCCACCAAATCTAAATCCTTAAACCTGTTCTTCACTTCAACTGTGTATTCATAAGGAATTTGATTTAGATTGTATCTTACTGGCCCAGTGGTTTTCCCTAGTTTCTTCAGTTTAAGCTGGAATTTTGGTATAAGAAGCTGATGATCTGAGCCACAGTCAGCTCCAGGTCTTGTTTTTGCTGAGTGTATAGAGCTTCTCTATCTTTGGCTTCAGAGAATATAATCAATCTGATTTCGATGTTGCCCATCTGGTGATGTCCATGTGTAGAGTCGTCTCTTGTGTTGTTGGAAAAGAGTGTTTGTGATGACCAGCTTGTTCTCTTGACAGAACTCTATTAGCCTTTGCCCTGCTTCATTTTGAACTCCAAGGCCAAACTTGCCAGTTGTTCCTTTTATCTCTTGACTCCCTACTTTAGCATTCCATTCCCCTATAATGAGAAGAGCATCCTTCTTTGGTGTCATTTCTATAAGGTGTTGTAAGTCTTCATAGAATTGGTCAATTTCCTTTGGTCCCTTTACCTTTACCTATCTCCATGGAAGCTTAGAAACGGATAAAATTACAACGGTGCTATAAAATATTGTACCACTCACTCACTCTCACACACAACCCCCGACTGTAACATTGGCAAATTTACACAATTCGCTTATCCTCCTTCTTCCTAGCCCTCCCTCCACACAACTGTGCAAGACTGTTACGAATTCCATGCATCTGTGTACACTGATGGCACGCAAAACCTCATGTGGAAGAAAACTATTGGAGGAATTCAGTATTGTGCTGTGTCAATCACTCCATCACAGAAAGCACCTCAGCTTCCTAGATGTAATGGTTCTCCCTCTCCTCTCTCTATGCATTTAACGTTGCATCTACTTCGGTCCCAAGAGAAGTTGCTGATCATTGGGCTTTCCTCCCACAGCATCCTTCTCCAACTTGATGCTCTCTGGAAGTTGTTAGACTACATCTCCCATCATTCCATTGGTCATGCTGGCTGTGGGTGAGGGAAGTTGGAAATCTAATGATGTCTGGAGGGTAGTATGTTGGAAAAGGCTAATTCAGAGGTCCTGGCAATCCCATTGTCTGAGGATTTCAGGCAGGAGGGAGGAAATGGCTTCTGGTGGACCCTCCGCAATTTGCAAAAGCATGCAAGGACCCAGACCCCAACCCTTACCCAGAAAACTGGCCTCTTCTTCACTCTCTCCCGCAGCCTTTGCCGAGAGATGGATGTTCTCTGTGTCCAAGGGATCCTGCTCAGACTTGGGGGACTTAATTGCAACATCTTCCACAGGCCACGATTCCTGGAACAGAGATTGGGATGCAGATTAGGACATCATGAAAAGCTCGAGAATCTGACTAGCAGAGAGCCTGGGGGTCAGGAATCCAGGCTGTAAGCTCGATAACAGTACACAAGACATAATTAACTTAAAGATTTCTTGCCAAACAAGCAATTAGCCATGGAGCGCTGTCTCCAAACATCCATCAAGTACACTCAAGTTGACCCTTCTGAAGAATCCTTCAGGCGTATGCAGAATATACTGAACCTATGACCCTTGCAGATGTGGGGAGATATGGGACTAGCACATTCCCAGTCAGTGGCAGAGGAAGGCTCTGCGCTACCCGGGCGCCTGTGCAACATTTCGCGCAGGGGCACTCCATTGTCGGACCACCGCTTCCGCTGCCCCCTTTTAAGCCGCAGAGTGAAAAAGCGGCTCGTGGGGCTGCTGAGTGCTATTGGCGGCTCCCCGCCAATCGCGCACGGCAGCCCCAGGAGCCGCCTTTTCCCCTCTGTGGCTCAAAAGGGAGCCGCGGAAGTGGCGGTCCGACAACGGAGTGCCCCTGCGCGAAATGTTGCACAGTCGCACAGCCGCACTCCGTCGTCGGGCCGTGCGCTGCTGCTCCCGGGGTGACGGAGGGAGCGGGGGCACGTGGGGGTGGCGGGTGGGGCCGCCGCTTGTCACCCCCATGTGCCGCCGTTCGTTCCGTCGCCCCGGGAGCAGCAGCACCGCACACACCGTGCGCTGCTGCTCCCAGGGCGACGAAGCGAGCAGCGGCGCATGGGGGTGACAAGCGGTGGCCCCTCCTGCCACTCCCCACATACCACCGGTCACCCCGGGAGCAGCAGTGCTGCACGGACGGGGTGACGGAGGGAGTGGCAGCGTGTGGGAGTGGCGGGAGGGGCCGCCGCTTGTCACCCCCACCCTCCCGTCACCCGGGGCGTACCGTCACTACCGCCCCCCCAGCGACACCCCTGTTCCCAGTTCCCCCATTCGTTAGCCTTGCTGCCAGTGCACGACCACCGTTGGTAAGTCTGTGAAGCTACCCATGCAGAGTCCTTCTCTTTTGCCCTCTCTCACTAAAGGTTGGGTTGGAATCCTTCCTGGAATGATGCATTCTGCTTCTGGTGGCCAGGAGACTGTGCTGGTGGCTAGAGAATTTTGTTGTAAACTTGGAGCAACATGGGTTTCAGCGTAACTTTGCTGCAGCAATGCAAGAAAAACTGTGCCTATTTGTAATGCAGCTTTTCAGGTTGTGATTCAGTCATCTGAACCTGGCCATTATCTTTAAAAATGTTTCAACATCTTCACAAGGTAGGCCAGTGTTATTCTGTTTGCACTACACATGGGATTGCTGAGGTTGCAAGATGGGCCAAGACTTTCACCTCAGTGGAAAGCAAAGAACCTTTTGGAAATGGAGGCAATTTAGATGAGGAAAATGGGGGTTGATGGAAGGACACCTCTTCCAACACAGCCTCTGCTCTGATGAAATTCAGAGTCCCCTGCAGCTGTTCAGGTAAAGTAAGAACATCAGGAGATATGACTGCAAACCTCCCATGTATACTAAAGTTTGGTCTAACAAGCCTTTTTAAAGTAGATTGGAGAGAAAGTGCAGGGAGGAGGAATATTCAACACCATACTCCATGTCTAGAGGCGCTGGACCTGTGACCTCCAGATGCTGGAAACCCAGGTGAGAGGAGGTCACTTACCTTTTCCGGAAGCCCCTCAGTGTCTGGGGGCAGGGTCTGGTCTGTCCTCCCTGCTCTCACGTTGGACCACTGGCTGTCATCCACAGCTCCCCTGAAGGAGGCCAGGAGGACACCATCCCTGGAGTGGGGAGGACTGGGAGCCTGTGGGGTTTCCCAGCTTGAACGAGAGGGGTGCATCGTCTTCAGGAAATCCTGAGCATCCCAGTGCTGCTGTGGCTGCCCCTCCTCTGCCTCCTTCTTAATTTCACATAAATCTGCACAAGGCAGAAGATCTCTGAAGGTCTCATCTTGGCCTGCAGGAGATCTTTTTCCTTTGGACTCCAGTCTCTCCCTTTGAATGGGTCTTCTCGGCCCCTGCTCTTCCATTTTTACACTACTCTGCTGGAAAGGAAATAAACACAAAGTAAAATACCAGTGTAAAATAAAACTCAAGAATAAAAACAAAAGCATTTAACCGTTAGCCAGTTTTTGAAATACTGTATATCATTACTCTTTCTATTTCTGATTTTCAATCGTTATGTCACCCAAACGCTCCCACCCATGCACAAGAGAAAGTTATCCAAAGACGGGGAAACCCCAAGGTTTACAGAACTACAAATAACATTTGGGGGTGGGAGGACCAAGGCAGTGGTAGGGAAATCCAAAAACAACCCAGTGAGAGGACTGAGCATGTTCAGTGATCAGGGAATGCTGATCCTGGCTGCAACTTCTAGATCTTAGTACATGATTAAGGCTGCGACAGACCCACCTAACATTTAAAATATATGCCTTCACCCAAGAAATCCTGAAAGCAGCAGTTTCTTAAGGGTGCTGAGAAGAGTAGCAAAAAACTAGTTCCCATATTTCTTTGGGGGAAGCCACGTGCTTTATATGTATGATGTTTGCAGAGCCTAAAATACAAACAAACAAAAGGAATTTTGACGAACAAAATCAAATAACAAAATCAGCACTGTTCTGAGATGGGATAGAAGCCCTGATCTGGAGATAAATGATCTCCCTGGCTGCTCTTTAAAGAGGGTTTCTAACAGGGTGGATTTGATTTAAATCAAACTGATTTAAATCACTAGTCAGTAAGGCTTGATTTAAATCATAGTTTTCTACAAAAGACTAATTCTTGGTGGTATAACTTTAATATGCAAGTAGATGAAGATTTTTAGAATAACAACTTTTCATATTAGTTTTTTTATCCCCAGTTTAATAGGTTAATCATTCATATTTGGACAACTTTTCTGTTGTACTTAGGAAGGAGAAAAATAACCATTACCTTAATAATAACAATTTAAATAGATGTATTAGATCCATTCCACTCCAAACAATCAGAAAAATATTGTTTCTATTCTATTCACTGAACTTCTTGAAACTTAGCACTGAAGGGGTTGATTCTGTATTCATAGATTTGTAGAACAATAGGATTAATGTCTTTTTTCTCAACTCTGTTCATGTTATAACATTTTTGCTGTGAAGAAGAGGCATGTGATCTCTGCTGAGTCAAATTCAGTTTTGAGAACTGCAAAAGTAAACCAAGCATCTGTGATAATATCTTGTAGGCAGAGAAACTACCCAATAATCTTACAAAAACTTCTGGAAGAGCATAAATGATATTGTGAATGGATTAATGGAATTTATTTACCAAAAAAATTAAACATATGCAGCCTTATTCTACATAATTAAAAAAACTAATCTTTATTTCATGATTGAATAACCTTTGGATGGTAATATATTTTCCTCAAAAAGCATTTTATTTTTTAAAAATCCGATTTAAATAAAAAAATCCGATTTTTTTGATATATATTTTTTTAAAATCATTTATTTTTATCCACCCTGGTTTCTAAAGAACAACCAGAAGGGTTTTTTTCCTAGATCTCATTGCTAATTCAGCAGAGTCTTCTTGTGCTCTTATTTCTCCCCCACCCCAGCACTGGGGTTTGAAGGAGAAAACATGGTGATTGTGTGTGTGTCTCTGCATACGTGAGAGAGTTTGCAAGACTTGTATGTATGCAAGATGACGTCTGGTGAGCATTTGCAGTATATTTGGCGTGTGTGCATGTGACTTTATGGTCCGCATCTCTTTTCTGTGTGCATGCATGTGCATACATTGGCCACACAGCTCACTGGAATGTGGCCTCCATAATCAATGCAGCTTTAAGCCCCTAAATGTTCCTCTTGCTCTATAGGAAAGAACAATCAATTCTGAGACTATCAGGAGGAGAGAACTCCTGGATCTACAGAGTTAATGTTCTCAACATCCTATGGAAACGAAACTGCATTGAGATTTCTCTCTAATTACTTTGAGATTTTTTTCTTTAAAATATGAAGCAGTATAGAAATGAAATGAGTAATAATCTGAACATTAATAGCTAATTTCAATTTCGCCTTCCTTACTCTTTTACAATATCGTCATCAATGTTTTTTATTATCATTAACTCATTTCCATAGGCCATTTCTTTGCATTCTCAAAACTGTCACCCACTTTAACTCTCAGCCTTCTTCTGAAAACTCAGCTGCGTTACTGAGGAAGGTGGAAGATAAAACCTTTAAAGAAAGAGGCTTAAGCCTCTCTCACTTATTTATACGCAGACACAAGAGGTCACTAGCTTCAACAGCTTGGGGAAAGATCAGGTGTGTTCTCCTGGGAACAGATCTATTAGCTGTTTTATTAGCCGTGACTGATCAATAGAACCTTCATGTGTAGGCCCAGTGTACATTGATTTGGGGCAGGCAAAAGCAGCCATTTCCTTGCTAAATGAACCTGATGGACATCATTGCCACAAAATGTGGTGGTGGTGGCTTAGAGCAGTGTTTTTCAACCACTGTTCCACGGCACACTAGTGTGCCGCGAGATGTTGCCTGGTGTGCTGTGGGAAAAATTGTGTTTATTTGATTCCTATTCAAGAGAATTACTTTATATATAGTCAATATAGGCACAGAGTTAAATTTTGTAACATTTTCTAATGGTGGTGTGCCTCCTGATTTTTTTCATAAAACAAGTGTGCCCTTGCCCAAAAAAGGTTGAAAAACACTGGCTTAGAGAGCTTTAAAAGGCCATTCATGAATGAGGGCGATAGGTTTATCAATGGCACTGGCGGAGATAAAGGGGGGGCAGGAGTAGTGGCGTGCAAAGGGTGCCACGGGGCTGCAGAGTGAGGGGGGCACCTCCCTGCCGCCCTGCTCTTCCTCGCCTTCCCTCTCCGCCGGTGGGAGAGCGTGAGCTTGTGCCTGTGCTGCCGCCCCCTCAACCCACTCATCGCCCTTGCAGCCACCGCAGGGAGGCAGAAGCAGGCGAGAGGGAAGGACAGTCGGAGCGGAGGGAGGACCGTGGAAGAGGAAGGGGCTCCCCGATGAGGGACAGGGAGAGGGGCGGAAAACTCAGGGAGACAGAAGCCCCAGGCACGCCGCTGATCAGTGGGCGACTATATGCAGCCTCCATCGCGAAGCAGCAGCTGCCTTGGCCCCCTCATTGTGCCCCTTGAGCTCAACATCGTCTCTAGGACTGAAGGAAGCAGCTCCCCGGGGTCTCAGGCAGGGTCCGTGCCAGCCTGACCTAGAGATGTTTGCCCCTGTGTCCTCCTGCAGATGCCCTGCTCCTGAGCTGAGCCCCTTCCCCTTCCTGCCCGGTTGGGGGGCGCCCTGCAGCCTCCGGCTGGACTCAGGGCCTGATCCTGCCAGGCGAGGCGCACGTACTTCTCCTCCTCCTTCACTTGCACCACCCTCCTGCCCCGCCCCCCGCGCGTCCTGCACCTCTGAGTCCTCGCTCCGTCCCTGCACCGGAATCCGGCTCCTCTCCGGGGAAACTCGCCAGGCCACTGGCCGCTGCTCCTCCGCTCTCCTCGGCGGGGGGACAGGAAAGTGCAGCCGCTCTCTTGTCCCCCTGGCTGGCCCCGTTTCCTGCCTCTCTGAGCATCGGAGCTCGCTGGCTGTGGGAGGCTGCAAGGCTGGATGCGCCCCCTTGCAAGGCGAAGGCATCGTGCATCCCGCGAGACTGCCCTGCTGCTTCCCCTGCCCTCGTAATTGCAGCTCGCTGCTTCTGATCCTGGAGGTTCTGTTCTTCACTGTCAGGGCAAATAGATGGACCCTATTAGATCTAGATCTAGTACGTGCCTGGCGTACTCTGGTCCATGGGGTCACGAAGAGTCGGACACGACTGAACGACTGAACAACAACAACAACAACAACATTAGATCTAGTCCAATCCTAGCTCTGCAGCTGCAGGGAACAAACTGTTGCCACCCTTCTCTTGGGGTCTTCACACGCCACCATCTGTGTTGCCTGTACACAAATAGCTGCGCCTGTTTTAGCTCAGTAGGTAGAGCTTGAGATACTTCATGATCAGCCTTGTGAGTTCGAGCCTCATGTGAAAAAAGTGGAAATAAAGTGTAATGTTACCTTGAAATTGTGTGCCCAGTACTCCAGTGGTTTAAAAAAATCTTTTGAAAACAAAACAAAACACCCTTCCCTTTTCTATACCCTACTGTGTGTTTTGTAATAAGTGGGTTTTGATTAGAAAGCTGCTTCATTGAAATATATCTGGCATTTTATACGCAGCTTCCATCCTATATTAAAAACATAATAAAATATTAAACATTAAAAATCTTTCCTATACAGGATTGCTTTCACAGGGCCATGGGATCAGATAACTCCATACCCTCCAACATTTCTTCATTGAAAATAGGGACACCCTAAGGAGAACCAGGACATTCTGGGTGGGATCATATCAGAAACCAGACGGATTCTAGTCTAAATCAGGGACATCCCTAGAAGATAGTGACACTTGGAGGGTCTGTCTTTTCCTGCTTTTTCAGTTTATATGGAAGCAGAACAAGCATTTTATTTTATTTTTAAAAACAGAGGAAATGAGGCCCAAATCTTAGTGCTCATCCCAGGTTAAAGATTAGCAGCCACACCCTAAAAAAGAACTATCAAATGATTTTGTTAGCAAGTGTCAAGGCCAATTCCTAACTTGTATTCCTGGGCTGCCTCTACCTTGAGAAGCATAGTTCTCACTTATAAGGGAGTCCTATGCTGCCCATAGCCAGCCCTGGTCAGCAATGTGTCTGCAGCTCTTTGAGCCAGTTGAAGTTTCTGAGCCCTTTTCAAGTGTGTTACAGTAACCCCTACGACATGTGGCATCAAATTGCTTTTTTGGGGGTGATTATCTGTTTGTTTAAAACAATATATATATATTGTATATATATAGCTTAATTTCTCTTAATGCTTAATTGTTTCTTGAGAAGAGGCTCTTAGGATCATGAAGCAATGCCTTTCAACTCAGCTCCATAAATCTGATTGTGCCCTCACACTGCCCCTTTTTGTTTGTGGACTTTGATCCAGACGGGAAAAGGTTAAGCAGAATCCACCCCCTTCTCTGTGTCGCCCTTAGGTGTGCTCAGCTTTCACCTGCTTCATGACTCCACCTTGCATGAGAAAGAAGGATGGAGCTCCAGGAAACAGGAAGTGGTCCTTCAACCAGCCAGGACATCTCACCATCACAGACAGATCCCCTCTCCTGCTGTGGAGTCAAGAGTGGCCCTGGGATGGCAGAGAGAGATGGGGAAGGGGCCGGGGACAGAAGGAATGGCAGGGCTCCAGATGCTCCCTTGGACCCCTTCCTTGACTCCAAGGGGAGCTCCTCTTCTGGGGCTCAAAGCATTGGCGTGGAGGTTTGATTTTTTTGTTAGGACTGAAAGGAAGCAGAGAAGGACACACTAAAATCTGGATGAAAATAGCCCTTTCCGAGCAAATAGCTACTGGATAACATAAAATGGGGTTTAGCTGTAATGCTCACCTGCCTCCCTGGATGAGTCTTTTCTTGGGGTTAGGGAGCTGGGGTGGTCAATCAACATGAAGTTTCCAGTTTACCTTTCCTTCTAGTCAGCTATTCCAGTTCATCATTCCTCCCCATTTCTTTGTGGAGGGTCAAAGGCTATGTACTTTGTATAGACTTAACTAAAACCAACAACTGGTATCTTCTGGGTGAACCAAGGTATCTTCTTTTTGCATTGTCAGGAAGTGACAACTGTCCAAGCTATCCAGATCAACAGTTTTCAGATACCTCTTGAAAAAGAGAGGATTGCCAAATAGCATGGCCCCCAAGAATGAAAGCAAGCACTGACAAATTATTTTTTTGACATCCAGAGACACAGAATGATAGAGTTGGAAGAGACCACAAGGGCCATCCAGTCCAACCCCCTGCCAAGCAGGAAACACCATCAAAGCACTGTTTGACAGTGGAATTTGCTGCCAAGGAGTGTGGTGGAGTCTCCTTCTTCGGAGGTCTTTAAGCGGAGGCTTGACAGCCATCTGTCAGGAATGCTTTGATGGTGTTTCCTGTTTGGCAGGGGGTTGGACTGGATGGCCCTTGTGGTCTCTTCCAACTCTATGATTCTATGATTCACCGGGCGCCCCTCTAGCCCAGGATCAAAGGAGGATGTTCCCTGTGTAAACAGTCCCGTAGCCATCAACGGGCAGCAGCAGCCAGTAACTTCAAAGGCTGCTGCCCACGGCAATGCGGAGCTGGATTTAATTGTGCACTTAGATGCCACCTTCCATCTGCCAGGAGCAGTTCAAACCATTCTCCCTCCAGCCCAAGGTCTGATTCTCCCTAGGTCCCACAATGGACAAATCCCTGGTGTGTTTGACGCTGATTGTAACGGCATTCTTCAAATGCCCACTATTTGGACACGGTCTCGGCAAGAAAGCCAGTCCGAGGCACTGCTAATCTGATTTTTTTTTACGGTGCCTGTAGTGGCAGAAAGCTTGCTTGGGGGGGGTGTAACCACTGCGCTCCCTGGTTCCTGATTCATTTTGCTCACACTTCCTCTCATAAAGGAGATGCTGCAGTTAAAATTGGCCCTACATAGTATTGTTTTTGCTAATGCAAATGTCATTGTGATATGACAAGTGCAACAGCCCTTCACCTGGTCAACAGTTGTTTTCAAGAAGCTTCTTTTTTTAATTTTTATTAACACTTTATTATTATTTTTAAAAAGACATTCACACAATTCACACAATTCACACATCCAACACATCCACCAAATATTACTACAATATTACAAAATTACAGAAAGCTTCAAAAAACAAAAACACAAAACAAAGAAAAAACAAAAAAACTGTCAGGTTTCTGGGCATCTTAGAGTTAATGATGCAAGAGGCGTTCTGATCCTGGGAGTCTAGCCTTGCCCACTGGAATACGGGCACTTTTCCTTTGTCTAGAAAAGGGGAGGTTTGGTTTCACTTTCCCCTTCGCCTCACTCTGTGTTCAGTGTACCGTTACTGCTGAATGTGAGTTTCTTAGTTTGCTGCAAGCATGCAGCTCAAGTCTGTAGGACTTGTGTATGTGCTACTAAATAAAGCCTAGTTTAGTTTAGTAGCACTGGCGTCTGTCAAGTTATTTCAGACACCACGGAGAAGCAGACCTAAAAGCCATCCCGACGCTGTGATTCACTCTGCAACTGAAGAATGCTTTTCTCTTTCTTTTTCTTTTTTTTTGTTTGTATTGATGAGACTGTAAATATTTTTTAATGTCTGTAAATAAAACCAATAAAGATTATTTATATAAAAAAAGGAAAAAGCCCCCTGCAATCTGGAGCCGGGAGCCCGGAGGGATGGGCAAGTTTTGGATGTTATAAAAAATTTCTCTACCCTTTGAAGTTGTGAACTGTCAGCAAGAAGAAGGAATTTAAGTTAAGACTTTGGATATATGATCGATAATTTTATGGACTAAAAGGATACAAGCATATGAATTTTGGGACAAATTTGGTGGTGCTTTTGGAAAGTTTGAGTGCTGAGAGTTCTAAACCGCGCCATTTCCCTTGTCTCCCCTGGCTGCCACCTTGAAAGAGGAAAAGGAAAACATGCCTGTCTTCCTTATAGACAAAACAACAGATGGCGTTGCTGACTCACAGGAGAAAATTCTGAAAATGCTCTGGGAAATAAAAGAAGAGATACAACAGAACACGAAAGAAATTTTAAAAATTTCCCAGAGCTGTCAAGAAATGGCAACACCAGAGACTATAATTGAAAATGTTCAAATGACATCGGACCTGAACAAAGCAATGGAATTTAAAGAAACTTGGACTGTTCCCTCTGTGAGAGGGAGGGAACAAGACATATGTTCAATACAAAATAACTTTAAAGAAGACTCAAAGAGGTTGGAGTAAGAGAGAGAGGGCATGATGGACTTTGGGAGCCAAATCCAGGGAAAATGAGAAATGTTCAATGTTTAGAAAATGACAATGTGGGTGAAAGGCAGAGATTAGGAAAAAGGAAATTGGGGGGGAAACAGCAGGGAGGGGGGAAGGGGAATGGATGGCTGTCAAGAAAGGATAAAGTGGGAGTGGGGTGAGAAATTATAAGAGACACTAATCTAGGTCGAACAAAGGGAATTGAAATCGGACTGTCTTATGGAACTTGTTGTATCGCCTGGGGTAACCCGGGTCCAGGAGTGAGGGGGTAAAAACAGATGAGATTTTGGTTTAAAAACATAATGTTAAATAAAGGAACATCTTTGGAAATTAACTTTAGGCTAAGGGGTTAAAATGTATAGAAAGAAAGAATGTATGAATTTAGAGGTAGGGTATAAGATGTAACACGAAAATTGCTACAAATGTAGTAAAATGGACACAATGAGGGGGGAATCGGGAAAGTCTATACAACAATGTATTCTAAATTATAAATGTGAAAATGTTTAACTGGTTGTTAAATTTCTAAATTTGAATAAAAATTTATATATATAAAGAGAGTTTGTTGGTGTCTTCTAAGGTGCGCATTTTGACTGAAGCTCTTTCCACATTCAATACATTTAAATGGTTGCTCCTCTGTGTGAGTTGGTTGATGTCTTCTGTTCTAAGTGCTCCACTTCTACTGAAGTTATTTCCACACTCAATACATTTTAAAAAAATATATTTATTGAATTTTATAAAACAAAAACAATTACAATAACAAACCCTACCACACTAAACAAAATACATGCAGTAGACAAAAACACAAAACAAAAAGATTCATTTCTTAACAAAATTGTCTCTCACATTGCAATTAGACTTCCTCCTGTCCTCTCTTCCCGCGTACCTTGTCTAACATCTTTAGTAATTTCTAAACCTCTTACAAAATCATATTTACTAAAAAAATTATCTATTACAACTTAACTAAATTTCCTTAACTCAAATTCATCTATCTTAAACACTTAATCTTACTCCAAATCTACAGCTTGGCTTTCCTTCCTAGTTATATATAATTATCAATCATACAATAATTTTTTTAATACAATTTAAATTTATTCCAGTCCTCTTCCACTGCATCATCCCTCAGGTCACGAAGTTTCCTGGTCATCTCCGCAAGCTCCATATACTGTACTCCATCATTTTCATCTGCCATTCATCAATCGTTGGTAATTCTTCTGTCTTCCAGTTTGTAGCTATCAAAATTCTAGCTGCTGTTGTGGCATACATAAATATCTATCACATTTAGATCACACAGTTCTATCACATTTAGGAATTTCCTGGCCAAGGATGCCCAGTAAAAAGGCTTCTGGTTTCTTTTAAAATGTGTTTTTCAACACCTTCTTCATTTCATTATAAATCGTTTCCCATAAGTTTTTTTACCTTTGGGCACGTCCACCACATATGAAAGAAAGTTCCTTCTGCTTCTTTACATTTCCAGCAATTATTATTTTGACCATGGTATATTTTTGCTAATTTAGCAGGAGTCAAATACATCATCTTCATAATATTCTCTCTAAGCAAATTACATGCTGAAAATTTTATACCTATTTTCCACGATCTTTCCCAGTCTTCTAACATAATATTGTGCCCCACATCCTTTGTCCAGTCTATCATTGTTGATTTAACCATTTCATCTTTAGTATGCCACTCAAACAACAAATTATACATTCTGCAAAGATTTTTAGTCTTTGGCTCAATCAATTCAGTCTCCAACTTGGATTTTTCTATCTGAAAACCAATTTTTCTATCTGACTTGAATGTCTCATTAATCTGATGATATTGCAACCAGTCTGTAACATTTAATGAAGCTCTTTTCACATTCTATACATTTACATGGTTTATCCCGTGTGAGTTTGTTGATGTATTCTAAGTGCTCCACTTTCACTGAAGCTCTTACCACACTCAATACATTTAAAGAAATGGAGTGGCCCTCATAGTCAATAAAAGAGTGGCAAAAGCTGTACTGGGATGCAATATCAAAAATGATAGAATGATTTTGATACAAATCCAAGGCAGACCTTTTAACATCACAGTAATCCAAGTTCATGCACCAACTACCGGGGCTGAAGAAACTGAAATTGACCAATTCTATGAAAACTTACAACATCTTATAGAAATGATACCAAAGAAGGATGTTCTTCTCATTATAAGGGATTGGAATGCTAAAGTAGGGAGTCAAGAGATAAAAGGAACAACTGGCAAGTTTGGCCTTGGAGTTCAAAACGAAGCAGGGCAAAGGATAATGAGAGCCAGTGGTGTAGTGGTTAAGAGCGGTAGACTTGTAATCTGGGGAACCGGGTTCCCGTCCCCGCTCCTCCACACGCAGCTGCTGGGTGACCTTGGGCTATTCACACTTCTCTGAAGTCTCTCAGCCTCACTCACCTCACAGAGTGTTTGTTGTAGGGGAGGAAGGGAAAGGAGAATGTTAGTCTCTTTGTGACTCCTTCGGGTAGTGATAAAGCGGGATATCAAATCCAAACTCTTCTTCTTCTTCTTCTTCTTCTGCTGTCAAGAGAACAAGCTCGTCATCACAAACACTCTTTTCTAAACAAAATAGAAAATTCTTTCCAGTAGCACCAACTGAGTTTGTTCTTGGTATGAGCTTTCGTGTGCATGCACACTTCTTCAGATACACTGAAACAGAAGTCACCAGATCCTTAAATATAGTGAGGGAGTGGGGAGGGGTATTACTCAGAGGGACATAAATCTGATATCAGGAATCACAAGACAGAGAAACCAGTAGGAGAACACTTCAATCTCCCAGGACATTCTATAAAATATCTCAAAGTAGCTGTATTAATACAAATAAATTTCAGAAATAGACTGGAAAGAGAAGTGGCTGAATTGCAACTAATCACCAAACTTAGAACCATGGAGAAACCTGGTCTGAACAAAGACATTGGATTCTTATCTCATTATACTTAACAAAGCTATCTTTAGCCATCTCACCCCTTGCCTTTCCCTGCAAGACTAATTGCAGCCGTTAAGAGTCATCAACAGGTTTTCCACACCTATCAGCTTATTCCCACCACCCTCTGAATATAGAACTGGATATGGAACAACTGATTGGTTCAAAATTGTTGTTTTTTTATAATAATATTTAGTGGTATTTTCTAAAAACACAACAAAAACATACCAAAAAAGAAAAAATACAAAACTACAAAAAGAAAAAAAACATAACATTTTACAAAAATAAGAAAAACAACAATATTCTATTATTAAAAATCTCAACTTTCTTGACATCTTTAACTGGACTTCCCCGTTTCCCCTTATTGCGTCCATTACCGAATATTTTACGTAACTTCCCAATTCAAATAGATCACATCTTTTTAAAAACTAATCCTCGACTAAAAAGAAAAAACTTTTTCAAAATCTAATTCTAGACAGGGGCGTCGTAGGGTGGGGGCGGTGGGGGCGGGCCGCCCCTAGCGGGTGTGTGCGGTGCTGCTGCTCCCGGAGTGACGGAGGGAGCGGCGGTGCGTGGGAGTGGTGGGAGGGGCCGCCGCTTGTCACCCCCACGCACCGCCGCTCCCTCTGTCACCCCGGGAGCAGCAGCGGCGCACAGTGTGTGCGGTGCTGCTGCTCCCGGGGCGACGGAACGAACGGCGGCACATGGGGTGACAAGCGGCGGCCCCTCCCACCACTCCCACACGCCGCCGCTCCCTCCGTCACCCCGGGAGCAGCAGCCCCCCGCTGGCCCAACCCCTCTCCTTTCCCCAGGACGGCTCCGCTCACGGAGCGCAGCGGGAGAGGGGCGGGCCAACTGGCCCGCGCGGAGGCGTTGTTCCATGCGCATGCGTCATGACGTCATGCGCATGGAGCGACGCCCCGCCCCCGTGGGTGCTGCTGGGCTTGCCGCCCCCGGCAGCCCAGTGGCTAGCAACGCCCCTGATTCTAGATTTTATACTCTCCTAACACTAAAATCATTTTGTAGGGTTCGTAGGATTTCCCCACCCCCGCCTCCAGGCTATTTCAGCCACTGGCGTCTGGGGTGAGGAAAAATCCTCTTTCTCTTTTGCCTCTCCCCAGCCCTCCGGCCGGGTCAAGGTAGGTCTTTCGCTGCCACCACCCCCTGAAACTCGAAACCTGGCTGACGCCACAGGACAAAGCGCGGGGGCCGCTTTTCCAAGTTCCGGCAGACAGCCTTCTCAGCTCAAACAGAGCTTCGGACAAATAATTCTTAACGGTAGTATGGCCAAGCGGTTAGGACTGGAATTAGCCAAGCAAACGCCGGGGTGAATGGAAAACCAGAACAAAAGCTCTTTTAAGCATTTTATTCAAAAGTTAACAAAACACTAAAGCATAATTTCCAGAATACAAGACACATGCAGAAAATAAAAACATTCTCACTAGACTAGACTAGACTAGGCACTTTCTTACTTAATCCCTCTCCCTAAGGCAGGGGCTGATACTTAGCTGCATTTGCATTTGAACGAGCTGGCAAAGTCCTCAGATGTTCTTCCAAGCCATAGCAGGCTAAGTCAGGTGTTAGAGAGCCCTCTAACACCTCAGCTCTCGGCAGCAGCAGTCTCCCGGCAGTAAGCTCGGCAGTAAGCTCCTTTGCATCACACAGCCCAGAATTGATAAGGCGTTAGGCCACGTGGGATCCTCCATTCAGTATCCTATAGAGGACCTAGCCTTTAATCCCATTAGCCAATCACTGCCACTGTCATTATTCTCACCTGTCAAAGATGAGAGGCAGCTGCAAGTCTCTGGGCCGTTACCTCCCTAATTTCTCATCCACTTGATAAACACCAGCTGGCCCCAGCCTAGTTCTTATCAGGGGCCAGGGTGCCTCTCTGGAGCCAAGACTTACACACCCCCAGCAATCTCCTGGTTGTAAAATTCTTCAAAGGCAACCCCTTTTACATTCCCAAAAGGGCACTTTCAGGTCACTTTCCCATGGCACAGCGATACCCATAATTCTGCTTTACCCAGAAATCTTTGCTCCAAAACCAAAGATTTTGGTCTTTCAATACACATTTAATTCAAATTATGTAAATGACAGCCTATCCTTTCCCCCCCCCCCCAAAACATCTAATTTTAAATCTTATAATATTCTTTTAAATACAATTTAAATTTTCCCCATTCTTTCTCCACCGCTTCGTCTCTCTGGTCACGGATTCTCCCGGTCATTTCTGCAGGCTCCATATACTCCAACATCTTCATCTGCCATTGTTCAATAGTAGGTAGTTCTTCCAATTTCCAGTTCTTGGCTGTTAAAACTCTTGCTGCTGTTGTGGCATACAATACTAAATTTCTATCACATTTCAAAATGTCTTTACCTAAGATGCCTAGCAAAAAGGCTTTTCTTAAAGGTATTTTTTTAAAAAAAAATTGAGTTCATTGTAAACCTTTTCCCAAAAGTCTCTCACCTTAGGGCACACCCACCACATATGAAAAAAGGTTCCTTCTGATTGCTTACATCTCCAACACTTGTTACTTAAACCATGGTAAATTTTTGCCAATTTAACAGGGGTCAAATACCACCTGTAGATCATCTTCATAAAGTTCTCTCTTAGTAAGCTACACGCTGTGAATTTAATATTTTGATTCCACAGCCGCTCCCAATCCTCCATCATGATGTTGTTGCCCAATCTATCATTGCCGATTTTACCAACTCATCTTGCGTATGCCACCCCAATAACAGATTGTACATTCTGGAAAGATTTTTACTTTTCGGTTCTAATAATTCTGTCTCCAACTTGGATTTTTCTATCTGAAAACCAACATTCTTATCTGCTTTAAATATTTCATTGATCTGATGATATTGTAGCCAGTTTGAAACTTGATCTTTCAGTTGTTCATAAGTTTTTATGTTAAAACTCTGACCTTCTTGTACCAAAATGTCTTTATATTTCGGCCATTGTCTGTCCATATTCACTCTTTTATGGGCTTTAGCTTCCAAAGGTGATAACCATCTGGATGTTTTACTTTCTAGAAAAACCTTATATGTCATCCAAATTTTAAACAAGGAATTCCTAATTATATGCTTCTTAAATCCGCTGTGCAATTTACTTTTATCATACAATAAATAAGCATGCCAACCAAAAACATTGTCGTGACATTCTAGATCTAATACATCCGCATTATCTAACAAAAACCATTCTTTCAACCAGCAAAAAGCAGCTGCTTCATAGTAAATTCTTAAATCTGGCAGGGAAAATCCCCCTCTATTTTTTGCATCTATTAGGATCTTATATTTAATCCTGGGTTTCTTCCCCTGCCAGATAAATTTCGTTAAATCTTTCTGCCATCTTTTGAAACATTCCATCTTGTCTATAATTGGCAACGACTGAAACAAGAATAACATTTTTGGCAAGACATTCATTTTTATCACAGAAATTCTGCCTAATAATGACAATTTCAATCTAGACCATATTTCTAAATCTCTCTTTACCTCTTTCCACACTTTCTCATAATTATCTCTATAAAGGTTTAAATTATTTGCAGTCATATTAACACCCAGATATTTTACTTTCTTCACAAAGCTAAGCCCTGTTTGCAATTCCAATCTTGTACTCTCTTCTTTGCTCATATTTTTAGTTAAAACTTTGGTTTTGGTTTTATTTAGCTTGAAACCTGCAACCTGCCCAAAATGTTGAATTGTCTCTAGTGCACACATTGCACTATTTTCAAGATCTTGTAGGGTTAAAGATTGGTTCAAAATTGGGGAAAGAGTACGACAAGGCTGTATATTGTCTCCCTGCTTATATGCAGAATTCATCATGCGAAAGGCTGGACTGGATGAATCCCAAACTGGAATTAAGATTGATGGAAGAAATATCAACAACCTCAGATATGCTGATGACACAACCTTGATGGCAGAAAGTGAGGAGGAATTAATGAACCTTTTAATGAGGGTGAAAGAGGAGAGCGCAAAAAATGTTCTGAAGCTCAACATCAAAAAAACTAAGATCATGGCCACTGGTCCCATCACCTCCTGGCAAATAGAAGGGGAAGAAATGGAGGCAGTGAGATATTTTACTTTCTTGGGCTCCATGATCACTGCAGATGGTGACAGCAGTCACGAAATTAAAAGACGCCTGCTTCTTGGGAGGAAAGCAATGACAAACCTAGACAGCATCTTAAAAAGCAGAGACACCACCTTGCCGACAAAGGTCCGTATAGTTAAAGCTATGGTTTTCCCAGTAGTAATGTATGGAAGTGAGAGCTGGACCATAAAGAAAACTGATCGCCGAAGAATTGCTTTTGAATTATGGTGCTGGAGGAGACTCTTGAGAGTCCCATGGACTGCAAAAAGATCAAACTTATCCATCCTTTAAGAAATCAGCCCTGAAGGGCAGATCCTGAAGCTGAGGCTCCAGTACTTTGGCCACCTCATGAGAAGAGAAGACTCCCTGGAAAAGACCCTGATGTTGGGAAAGATGGAGGGCACAAGGAGAAGGGGACGACAGAGGATGAGATGGTTGGACAGTGTTCTCGAAGCGACTGGCATGAGTTTGGCCAAACTGCGGGAGGCAGTAGAGGATAGGGGTGCCTGGCGTGCTCTGGTCCATGGGGTCACGAAGAGTCGGACACGACTGGACGACTGAACAACAATAACAATTCCAAGTTATTGCAATGCCAATTAAAAAGAAGTGGTTTAAATGTAACTGCAAGCTTACATTCATGCTTCATTCATCTGAGGAAGGGCATTTTGAAAGCATCACTGTTTTAGGGTGGGATTCAGTCAAAATCAGGCAAATTCAGGTTGCATAACAAAAGCTGCTTTGGAGTTCTTGCTCAACAAACCCACTTCCCCAAATGATTGGGCGCTCTGCAAGAAACAAAACATCCGGAGGGGGGACCAAACTATTCAGTGCAATAGGTGAGAATGAATATTTTGAAAGGGATCTGTGCTTTATTCAAGTTTAATAAACCCATTTCCAGCAAAAACCCATTTTGAACAAGAACAAAAGATGAGTATTAGAAACTGGTCCAAAGGAACCAAAACCATCCATATTTACGCACCTCGGAAGTGTAGGTGGGAATGATGCACTGACACAGGAAATCCAGATCCAGCTCTCTGTTCTGAGCAACAGGCAGAATTGTGGGGAAAGTCCAAAATGCCAGATTCCAAGCTATCCAGATCAACAGTCTTCAGTTTTCAAATTGAAAAAGAGAGGATCGCCAAAGAGCATGGCCCCCCAAGAATGAAAATAAACAGTGCCAAATTCTTTTTTGGACATCCAGAGACATGACAGTCATCTTCACTTCCCAGGAACTGTGGGAACCCTGAGTGGAAAACTCCATACATTTACTGTATATGGTTTTCCCCGTGTGAATTCGCTTATGAATATTTCTAAATATCATACATCTATGGTTATCCCTCTGTGTGAGTTCGTTGATGTATTGTAAGGTGTGCATTTTGACTGAAGCTCTTTCCACATTCAATACATTTAAATGGTTTCTCCCCTGTATGAATTCGTTGGTGTCTTCTAAGGCCGTCACTTTGAATGAAGCTCTTTCCACATTCAATACATTTAAATGGTTTCTCCCCTGTGTGAGTTCGTTGGTGTCTTCTAAGGGCTCCACTTCCACTGAAGCTCTTCCCACATTCAATACATTTGAATGATTTCTCCCTTGTGTGAGTTAGCAGATGTTTCCTAAGCTGTCCATTTTGACTGAAGCTCATTCCACACATAATACATTTAAATGGTTTCTCCACCGTGTGAGTTCGTTGGTGTCTTCTAAGTGCATCACTTCCACTGAAGCTCTTTCCACATTCAATACATTTAAATGGTTTCTCCCCTGTGTGAGTTCGTTGATGTATTGTAAGGTGTGCATTTTGACTGAAGCTCTTTCCACATTCCATACATTTAAATGGTTTCTTCCCCATGTGAGTTTGGTGATGTATTATAAGTGTTTCCTTTCTACTAAAGCTCTTTCCACATTCAATACATTTAAATGGTTTCTCTCCTGTGTGAGTTCGTTGGTGTACTTTAAGTTTTCCACTTCTACTGAAGCTCTTTCCACATTCCATACATTTAAATGGTTTCTCCCCTGTGTGAGTTCGTTGGTGTCTTCTAAGGTGTGCATTTTGACTGAAGCTCTTTCCACATTCAATACATATAAATGGTTTCTCCCCTGTGTGAGTTCGTTGGTGTGTTCTAAGTAATTCACTTCTACTGAAGCTCTTTCCACATTCAATACATTCAAATGCTTTCTCTCCCGTGTGAGTTAGTTGGTGTGTTTTAAGTGCTCCACTTCTACTGAAGCTATTTCCACATTCTATACATTTAAATGGTTTCTCCCCTGTGTGAATTCGTTGATGTATTCTAAGCGCTCTACTTTCACTGAAGCTCTTACCACATTCAATACATTTAAATGGTTTATTCCCTGTGTGAGTTCGTTGATGTATTCTAAGTGTTCCACTTTTACTGAAGCTCTTTCCACACTGCATACATTCAAATGGTTTCTCACCTGTGTGAGTTCGTTGGTGTACTCTAAGTGCTCCACTTTGACTAAAGCTCTTACCACATTCAATACATTCAAAAGCTTTCTCCCCCGTGTGAGTTCGTTGGTGTACTTTAAGGATTCCACTTTCACTGAAGCTCTTTCCACACTGCATACATTTAAACTGTTTTTTTGTTCTTCCCAATAAATTCACAGGTGGCTCCGATGAATTCTGACCATCATCTTCCTGACCTGTTTGGGAGGAAGAGAATCCTGTTAGATATTCAAGAATGAACGCACGTCAATCTCAATATGCACCTTCTCTTATTTTAACACCATCTCCATTCTCCACTGTCCTCACTATGTTACAAATTTTTAGGAATGCAGAAGAGATAATGGCAAGAGCAACTCATGATCACTCCATTCACACTTAATAAAGCAGCAGCATTTTATAATACACATCTACGTTGGAATGGGCTCCTTAAACACACCTCTGTATTTTTCAATTTCAAGTGAGGAAATGATCTCAGATTCAAATAACAGTATCTTCTCTGAGTAATTAGTAAAACTTAAGTGTTGTTATACCACATGCAACTGTGAGAATATTGCAGTATATTGAAACCTAAGAAGAGCCTGTTGGTTGGGCAAAGGGCCACCTAGTCCAGCATCCTGTTCTCACAGGGGCCAACCAGATGCCTGTGGGAAACCAGCAAGCAGGATTGGAGCACAAGAGCCCTCTGCCCTCCTGTGCTTTCCAGAAACTAGTACAATGGTACTTTGGTACTGAAACTTAATCTATTCCGGAAGTATTTTCCAAAACCAAAGCATTCCAAAACAAAAGCGTGCCTTCGCATAGAAAATAATGCAAAATGGATTAATCCATTCCAGATTTGAAAAAACAACCCCTAAAACAACAGTTTAACATGAATTTTACAATCATACAGGACCATTGATCCATAAAATGAAATTAGTAATGCACTGTACTATAAAAATAAGTAAGACAGTATTGTAGATTATAAAAAATATTCTTTCCTGCACTGATGATAGTCATTGTTTGGATGGGGGGCTTTTATCCATTTCCACAGTCACACAATCAATCAATCAATCAATCAGTCAGTCAGTCAGTCAGTCAGTAGCTGAACAGAGTCCTAGACAGTAAGGAAAACAAATGAACTGAAAAAGCCTCAAAAACAAAAACAAGCTCTACTTTGAAATTATTAAGTGCCAGACCACTTAAACAGACACCACTTTCATGCTTGGAAATAATTTGCGTCTTTATCTCTATTGTTGTTCTCCTAATGGTTCTTTTGGTTTTGCAGTATTCTGCAGTCAATCAATCAATCAGTAGCTATACTAGTTTCCACACAGTCACAAAAACAAAACAAAAAAGACACAAAATAAATATCAAAAACAGACAGACCTTAGTGTAACACTGAAAATGGAAGTGTGGTACTGAAACAGAAGTTTGGCACTCATTTTGGAAGTGTAACATTCAATACGGAGCATGTTTAACTTCCAAAATAAGTTCACAAACCAGAACACTTACTTCCAAGTTGTTTGACTACTAAGCCGCTTGAGAACCAAGGTACCACTGTATTAAGAAGCATTATTGCCTATGACCAGGAGGGCAGAACACAGACATTAGTCTAATCCTTTTTTTCAATCTATCCAAGTTGCTGGCCATCACTGTCTCCTGTAGGATGGAGGTCCGTCAACTATGCTTCTGCTGAAAGGCTGATAAATGTGTTATAGCCTAAGCTTTTGTGGGCTGCACTCTGACAAAGTGGACTCTCGACAAGGAAATCTGGTGCCACTATAAACTTGTGAGTCTCTTTCTTGGCTTTGTGTACTTATGTTGAAATTCATACCAAATTTGTACCACAGTAAGCTTAGAGATAGATAAAATTACAAGGGTGCTATAAAATATTATACCACTCACTCACTCTCACACACAACCCCAGTCTGTAACATCGGCAAGTTTACACAATTTGCTTATCCTCCTTCTTCCTAACCCTGCCTCCACATAACTGTGCAATAAATGCTTACATATTCAATGCTTCTGTGTACACCAATGGCACATAAAACATCATGTGAAAGAAAACTATGGGAGGAGATCAGTATTGTGCTGCGTCAATCACTCCATCACAGAAAGCATGTCAGCTTCCTAGATGTAATGGTTCTCCCTCTCCTCTCTCCATGTATTTAACGTTGCATCTACTTTGGTCCCTAGAGACGTTTTATGCCTAGGAGCTGGTCATTGGGCTTTCCTCCCACAGCATCCTTCTCCAACTTGATGCTCTCTGGAAGTTGTTAGACTACATCTCCCATCATTCCATTGGTCATGCTGGCTGTGGGTGAGGGGAGTTGGAAATCTAATGATGTCTGGAGGGTAGTATGTTGGAAAAGGCTAATTCAGAGGTTCTGGCAATCCCATTGTCTGAGGATTTCAGGCAGGAGAGAGGAAATGGCTTCTGCTGGACCCTCCGCAAATTGCAAAAGAACGCAATGATCCAGTCCCCAACCCTTACCCAGAAAACTGGCCTCTTCTTCACTCTCTCCCGCAGCCTTTGCCGAGAGATGGATGTTCTCTGTGTCCAAGGGATCCTGCTCAGACTTGGGGGACTTAATAACCACATCTTCCGCAGGCCATAATTCCTGGAACAGAGATCGGGATGCAGATTAGGACATCATGGAAAGCCCGAGAAGCTGACTAGCAGAGACCCTGGGTGTCAGGAATCCAGGCTGTCAGCTCGATAACACAGTACGCAAGACATAATTAACTTGAAGAATTATTGCCAAACAAGCAATTAGCATTGTAGCGCTGTCGCCAAGCATCCATCAAGTACACTCAAGTTGACCCTTCTGAAAAATCCTTCCGGCGTCTGCAGAATATACTGAACCTATGACCCTTGCAGATGTAAGGAGATATGGAACTACAGTAGCACATTCCCAGTTCCCCTGTTTGTTAGCCTTGCTATCAGTGCAGGACCATGGCAGGTTAATTTGTGAAGCTAACCATACAGAGTCCTTCTCTTTTGCCCTCTCTCACTAAAGGTTGGGTAGGAATCCTTCCTGGAGTGTTGCATTCTGCTTCTGGTGGCCAGGAGAATGGGCTGGTGGCTAGAGATTTTTGTTGTAAACTTAGGTCAACATGGGTTTCAGTGTAACTTTGTAGCAGCTATGCATTAAAAACTGTGCCTATTTGTAACCCCGCTTTTCAGGCTGCAATTCAGATATCTGATCCTGGCCATTATCTTTAACAATGTTTCTACAACTTTACAAGGTATGCCACTACACATAGGATTGCTGAGGTTGCAAGATGTGGCGAGATTTTTACCTCAGTGGGGAGCATTTTGGAAATGGAGGCAATTTGGATGAGGAAAATGGGGGTTGATGGAAGGGACACCTCTTCCAACGCAGCCTCTGCTCTGATGAAATTCAGAGTCCCCTGCAGCTGCTTAGGTAAGGTAAGAACATCAGGAGATATGACCGCAAACCTCCCATGTATACTAAAGTTTGGTCTAACAAGCATTTTTAAAGTGGATTAGAGAGAAAGTGCAGGGAGAAGGAATATTCACCACCATAGCTAAACAGAACCTCCATGTCTAGAGGCACTGGACCTGTGACCTCCAGATGCTGGAAACCCAGGTGAGAGAAGGGCACTTACCTTTTCCGGAAGCCCCTCAGTGTCTGGGGGCAGGGTCTGGTCTGTCCCCCCTGCTCTTCTGCTGGTCCTTGGGCTGGTATCCGCAGCTCCCCTGAATGAGGCCAGGAGGACACCATCCCTGGAGTGCGGAGGACTGGGAGCCTGTGGGGTTTCCCAGCTTGAACGAGGAGGGTGCATCGTCTTCAGGAAATCCTGCCACTGGGCATCCCAGTGCTGCTGCGGCTGCCCCTCCTCTGCCTCCTGCTTAATTTCACATAAATCTGCACCAGGCAGAGGATCTCTGAAGGTCTCATCTTGGCCTGCAGGAGATCTTTTCCCTTTGGACTCCAGTCTCTCCCTTTGAATGGGTCTTCTCGGCCCCTGCTCTTCCATTTTCACACTACTCTGCTGGAAAGGAAATAAACACAAAGTAAAACACCAGTGCAGAATAAAACTCAAGAATAAAAACAAAGCATTTAACCGTTAGCCAGTTTTTGAAATACTGTATACAATTATTCTTTCTATTTCTGATTTTCAGGCTGTGAATGACAATCGTTATGTCACCCAAACGCCCCCACCCATCCACGAGAGGAAGTTATCCAAAGACTTGGGGAAACCCCAAGGTTTACAGAACGCCAAATAACATTTGGGGGTGGGAGGACCAAGGCAGTGGAACGAAATCCAAACACAACCCAGTGAGAGGACTGAGCATGTTCAGTGACTAGGGAATGCTGATTCTGGCTGCAACTTCTAGCATGTTTGAAAGGCAACAAAAGATCTTTGTACATGATTAAGGCTGCGACAGACCCACCTAACATTTAAAATATATGCCTTCACCCAAGAAATCCTGTGAGCAGCAGTTTTGTTAAGGGTGCTGAGAACTGTAGCAATAAACTACAGTTCCCATGTTTATTTGGGGGAACACGTGCTTTAGATGTATGATGTCTGCCTAAGAAAAAGCAAACAAACAAAGAAACAAATGGAATATTGACCAACAAAATCAAACAACAAAATCAGCACAGTGCTGAGATAGGATATATATGATCTGGAGATAAAGGATCCCCCTGGCTGCTCTTTAAAGAGCATTTCTAAAGAACAAACCAGAAGGTTATTTTTCCCTAGATCTAATTGCTAATTCAGCAGAGTCTTCTTGTGCTCTTATATCTCCCCCAACCCAGCACTGGGGTTGGAAAGACAAAACATACTGATTGTGTGTGTGTCTGTGACCTTTTGCAGAGGCATGGCTCATTTCCCACTTGGTAGGAGCACTTAAGGCTCTGTTGCGACAAATTCATGCTCGATGCCCCTGGTACCCTCAGAGCGGGACTCTCCGGGTAGGGGACTGGGAGGAGATAGGACAGACCCTGCATTCGGAGCCTAGGGCTCCAATACAGGTCCTTCAGACCTGGTACTTCTGCCAAGACGCAGTTCAGCGTTTCACCCCTGCAGAAGTTCAGCCTGTACTTTCTCTTTTTAACCCTCCATCTGTTCCACCTGCCCCACCAGGTTTTTCGGTGATAGCACAAATGAAACCGGCTGCTGAGAAACCAGTGTTTAGAAACCAACTGCAGAGGCTTCTCAGGTTTCTCCGCAACTTCTTCCCTTACCCCAATGATCTAATTATTTTCTGTAACAATCCTTTCAAGTCCTCAAGTCCGCCTGATTTGGCAGGCATGGAGGCCCCTTCTGAGAAGGAGACCTGCAGCGCAGCAAAAGGTTAAGGAAGCTAAAGCATCTTCTTGCCTAACTGCAGAAGAGCTTGTTGACCCACGGATGGCTTGTCCCATCACCTGCGTAGCAGATGCCCAGGAAAACAAGGCTACCCATTGTGACCTTATTCTGTTGTCAGCAAAGTAATGAAAGCTGCTGATGAATTTGGCTTGTCCAGCACTTCTGTCCCTGAATCTGGACAATCCATCAGCGACAGACTGACACCACCGATGCTCCAAATGCAATCCCATTGGAAAAATCTATGGAGAATGCAACTAGAGGCTGTAAGCATGTTTTACCAATAGCACAAACCTCTAAGTTCTTAGATCTTTCACATACACTGTACCAGAATATAGGTTCCCAAATTTACAAAGCAAACGTCCTTGCAGCCGCTTTGTGCCAGCCCGATAAGGCCAACCGATACAGGAGAGCCAGCGTGGTGTAGTGGTTAAGAGTGGTAGACTCGTGATCTGGGGAACTGGGTTCGTGTCTCCGCTCCTCCACATGCAGCTGCTGGGTGACCTTGGGCTAGTCACACTTCTCTGAAGTCTCTCAGCCCCACTCACCTCACAGAGTGTTTATTGTGGGGGAGGAAGGGAAAGGAGGATGTTAGCCGCTTTGAGAGTCCTACGGGTAGTGATAAAGTGGGATATCAAATCCAGACTCTTCTTCTTCCCCAAGGAGAAGTTTCTCAGCAGCCGGTTTCATTAGCGCTATCAGGTGGAACAGATGGAGGGGCAGGTGGAACAGATGGAGGGTTAAAAAGAGAAAGTCGCCAAACCGATACAGGAGACTCCTCCCCAAAGGGTACTCATTACGGCTCCTCTTCATCCTGGAGAGAAGTGACTAGTGGGGTGCCACAGGGTTCTGTCTTGGGCCCAGTCTTATTCAACATCTTTATCAATGACTTGGATGATAGTCTTGAGGGCATCCGGATCAAGTTTGCAGATGACACCAAATTGGGAGGGGTGGCTAATACCCCAGAGGACAGGATCACACTTCAAAATGACCTTAACAGATTAGAGAACTGGGCCAAAGCAAACAAGATGAATTTTAACAGGGATAAATGTAAAGTACTACACTTGGGCAAAAAAAAATGAAAGGCACAAATACAGGATGGGTGACACCTGGCTTGAGAGCAGTACATGTGAAAAGGATCTAGGAGTCTTGGTAGACCATAAACTTGACATGAGCAGTCTGCCAGGAGCAGCTCAAACCATTCTCCCTCCAGCCCAAGGTCTGATTATCCCTAGGTCCCACAATGGACAAATCCCTGGTGTGTTTGACGCTGATTGTAATGGCATTCTTCAAGTGCCCACTTTTTGGACCCGGTCTCGGCAAGAAAGCCAGTCCGAGGCACTGCTAATCTGATTTTTTTTATGGTGCCTGTAGTGGCAGGAAGCTTGCTGGGGGGGGGTGTAGCCACTACGCTCCCTGGTTCCTGATTCATTTTGCTCACACTTCCTCTCATAAAGGAGATGCTGCAGTTATAAATTGGCCCCACATAGTATTGTTTTTGCTAATGCAAATGTCATTGTGATATGACAAGCGCAACAGCCCTTCACCTGGTCAACAGTTGTTCTCAAGAAGCTTCGGTGACCTTCATAAAGAGGCTTCAGCCTGGTCACCAAAGCGGCACTGGCTCATGGTGCACACTCACTGTAGTTCCACAGGTGCCAGCACCCATCCATGGGTGCTCTCTGTGCATCTGAACATTTGGAGTAGAGATTTATTACGGAAATATGAATGCCACCTTTGAAATCAATGCCTGCTTCCCCTCTCTCAGCACTGCCTTTAAGTGACTGACGCTGAGGCTGTGCAGCTCCATTACAGCCCTGTTTGAGTTGCTAAAGCTCCTGTGACCTCAATTCCGCAACTGACCAACCTCACAAGCGTTTTGCTAGTTAAAATACCCCTTTAGCCCAGCATCGTGTGGATCACCCTGGGTCCACAAGACCCTTACGCTTAGCAGACATACACGGCTCCACCCCACACCAACAACAGCCCTGCTTATTCCTGTGCAAAAGCCCTGGCAAACCTCAGTAGAGGAGGCTGCTCTCATGGGCTGTAGCTTAAATGCTCTGATTTAGCCCTTATTGCATGGCCTTTAGGGTTTATGACCCTATTGCAAACTTCTCTTGCTCAGCAGATTGCACTTTCCAATATTTAGTTTTTAACTCACCCAAAGTCCCTCGTTTGCTTGGCCCCCAGTGTATTCCCTTTTAAAATCCATCGGCTGTCAGTCAGGACCAACTGCTCGGTGTTTAGCAGCAAAGAGCAATAATTTTTTCAGTGAACAGCTCAGGCAGCCAAGGAGTGGCGGTTTCAGCTTCCTCAGGATGTGGTTTTGAGTGTAAAATGCATCCTCTCTGCTCAGCAGCAGAGAACAGTAAAATTTTGCTTTTTCAGCCCTTTTCAGATGTTCTGTTTAAAATTTGTGAGCAGTCCCTTTGTGTTTCAGCCCATAGCTGTATTTTCTCCTCAAAGTTGATAAAATCTGTTGAGTTTGCCCCTCTTTTTGCTACCCACTGCAATGTTCTACTTGTGGCATGTCTGCAGCCATTCTATTTCCCCTTGCTTCTGAGCAGCAGGAAACGCTCATCGTTTGAAGCCTGCATGGGTTAACTTTCGAGTCTGTTCACAGACCCAGTGGAGGCTTCCGGTGTCTCATCAGAGTGCAAAAGCTAAAACAACTTCACCTGCCTCTGAGTTCAAGCAACTGAGCATGCCTATCACGCACTGAAATTTTTGTTTTACAATCGATTGAAACAGGGGGAAAGATTCTGGATCCTGAGCAATATCCAGTGTACCTTGAATACCTTATTGTCCTCTCAAGTGCTCTCAATTTATTGTCCTCCCTTAATTTTATCGCTTTTAATTCTGAGCAGCAGAAGCAAATCTCTTTCACAGGTCCCAGGCCATTGAGCCTTCACAGACCAGCGCCCCTGAGCACTTGGGGGGCGAGGCTATGTTGTTCTTTCTAGTTCTGCAGGTTCACCGTGGTTCCAGCTCGGTGTGAGGCCAGTAGTCCAACCAGCTCTCCAGCACCAGTGCCAGCACCAGGACCTGACCCATTCCATTCCGGACTTCAAGCTGACCCAACAGAAGTGCCAGCACTGGGCCACCTAAGGAAGACCAAACACCAGCTGCAGTCCTTGAGGTGTCTTCAAGGCCTCCTCACAGCCGGACAACGACAGCTTGCTCATCAGAGACACTGGACTCATTATTTGCTCAATAACCAGAGACACTTGCTCGTTCACTAACTGGAGGCACTAGACTCATTATTTGCTACCATACGCCGAGACTTTAAACTCATCATTAAGCTCCATAACCAGAGACTCTAGGCTCATTATTTCAGACTGACAGACTGACTGACTCACTACTTGATGCCACACTTGCCCAACTTATTGCACCTTCTGCACTGATTCTTCTCATGCTATGTCTGTATGCTCCGATTCTTTTTATGCTATGTCAGCTGGTGTTTTATACAATCACGTACACAATGTATTCCCTCATTTCCCAGCAATGCAAAGGTCAACCTGATCCTCACATGCAGTATATTTGGCGTGTGTGCATGTGACCTTATGGTCTGCATCTCTTTTCTGTGTGTGTATGCATGTGCATACATTGGCCACACAGGTCACTGGAATGTGTCCTCCAGAATCAATGCAGCTTTAAGCCCATAAATGTTTTGTTCCTCCTGCTCTATCAGAAAGAACAATCAAATCTGAGACGAGGAGGAGGAGAGAACTCCTGGATATACAGAGTTCATGTTCTCAACACCCTATGGACACAAACTGCATTGAGACTTTTCTCTAATTACTTTGAGATTTTTTTTCTTAAAAATATGAAGCAGTGAAAAGGGGAGATGGCGGCGGAAACAGTGGAGCTGCACAAGTTGAAGCTAGCTGAGCTGAAGCAGAAATGTTTAGCCTGAGGCCTGGAGGCAAAAGGAAACAAACAGGATCTCATCAACAGACTCCAGACCTATATTGAGCAGCATGCTGAGGAGGAGGCAAATGAAGAGGATGTCTTAGGAGAAGAAACAGAGGAGGAATAACAGAAGCCCACAGATGCTCCTATAAAAGAGGAAGTAGCTATTGAGAAATCAACTGAAGTAGGTGCACAGAAGAAGGTGGTGAAAACTGCCTCAGAAATTCCACAAACGGAGGGAAGGCAGAAACAGGCAGAGAGATTCAATGTACCTGTGAGTTTGGAGAGTAAGAAGGCTGCACGAGCAGCTCGGTTTGGTATGCCTGCAGCTTCAACTGAAGGTCTTGTGACAGAAAGTAAGACTACAACAGAAGATGAAGAAAGGCTCAAAAAAAGAAAGTTCGGCTGGGGCAGCAATCACAGAAGATGCAGAGGCAAAGAAGAGAAAAAGAGCAAAACGTTTTGGCATCGTCTGATGATCCTTCCTCTCAGCCTTTACTTGTTTGGGATGTATCTTTTATACATTCTTGTTCTACATCCCTAATGAGGAATATTGTTTTCTCCCCCACACAAATCTTGGCTTTGTATTTTAAAACGAGCTGTTCATTTGGGCTTTCCCAACACTCCTCCCTGCCAGACTTGTAAAAGAAACAAATTTCAGAGCCTAGCATAAAAGTGTTCTGTTTGTGTATGTAACAATTTGAATTCTCTGGCAATTTCTCTCATTAGCAACTTGTAACCAAACTGCCTCCAACTTGCTTCCTCTCTGTACAGATTAAAGCAGCTACACAAAATAAAGGGATTTGCAAATAATAATAATAATAATAATAATAATAATAATAATAATAATAATAATATGAAGCAGTATAGAAATGAAATGAGTAATAATCTGAACATTAATAGCTAATTTCAATTTCACCTTCCTTACTCTTTTACAATGTTTTTATTATCATTAATTCATTTCCATATGCCACTTCTTTGCATTTTCAAAACTGTCACCCACTTTAACTCCCAGCCTTTATCTGAAAACTCAGCTGTGTTACTGAGGAAGGTGAAAGATAAAAACTTTAAAGAGACAGGCTTAAGCATCTTTCACTTATTTACATGCCAACACAAGTGGTCACTAGCTTTGATAGCTTGGGAAAAGATCAGATGCATTCTCTGGGGAATAGATCTATTAGCTGTTTTATTAGCCGTGACAGATCAACAGAACCTCCACGTGTAGTCTCCGTGTACCTTGATTTGAGGCAGGCAAAAGAATCCATTTCCTTGCTAAATGAATCTCATTGAATCTCATTATCAAAAGATGATTAGAGAGATTTAAAAGGCTATTAACGAAGGAGGGCAATAGGCTTATCAATGGCACTGGCAGAGGCTGCAGAGTGAGGGGGGCCCCTCCCTGCTGCACTGCTCTTCCTCGCCTTCCCTCTCCACCGGTGGGGGAGCGTGAGCTTGTGCCTGTGCTGCCGCCCCCTCAACCCACTCATCGCCCTTGCAGCCACCGCAGGGAGGCAGAAGCAGGCGAGAGGGAAGGACAGTCGGAGCGGAGGGAGGACCGTGGAAGAGGAAGGGGCTCCCCGATGAGGGACAGGGAGAGGGGCGGCAAACTCAGGGAGACAGAAGCCCCAGATACGCCGCTGATCAGTGGGCGACTATATGCAGCCTCCATCGCGAAGCAGCAGCTGCCTTGGCCCCCTCATTGTGCCCCTTGAGCTCAGCATCGTCTATATAGAACTGAAGGGAGCAGCTCCCCGGGGTCTCAGGCAGGGTCCGTGCCAGCCTGACCTAGAGATGTTTGCCCCTGTGCCCTCCTGCAGATACCCTGCCCCCGAGCTGCGCCCCTTCCCCTTCCTGCCCAGTTGGGGGGCGCCCTGCAGCCTCCGGCTGGACTCGTGGCCTGATCCTGCCAAGCGAGGCGCACGTGCATTTCCCCTCCTTCTTGCCCCCCCCCCGCCTCCTGCACCTCTGACTCCTCGCTCCGTCCCTGCACCGGAATCCGGCTCCTCTCCGGGGAAACTCGCCAGGCCACTGGCCGCTGCTCCTCCGCTCTCCTCGGCGGGGGGACAGGAAAGTGCAGCCGCTCTCGAGTCCTCCCGACTGGCCCCGTTTCCTGCCTCTTTGAGCATCGGAGCTCACTGGCTGTGGGAGGCTGCAAGGCTGGATGCGCCCCCTTGCAAGGCGAATGCACCGTGCAGGCGGCGAGACCGCCTTGCTGCTTTCCCTGCCCTCGTATTTGCAGCCCGCTGCTTCTGATCCTGGAGGTTCTGCTCTTCACTGTCAGGGCAAATAGATGGACCCTATTACATCTCGTCCAATCCTAGCTCTGCAGCTGCAGGGAACAAACTTTTGCCACCCTTCTCTAGGGGTCTTCACACACCACCATCTGTGTTGCCTGTACACAAATAGCTGAGCCTGTCGGACACAACTGAACGACTAAACAACAACAACTTCATGATCAGCATTGTGAGTTCGAGCCTCATGTGCAAAAAGTGGAAATAAAGTGTAATGTGACCTTGAAATTGTGTGCACAGTACTCCAGTGGTTAAAAAAATCTTTTAAAAACAAAACAAAACACCCTTCCCTTTTCAATACCCTACTGTGTCGTTTGTAATAAGTGGGTTTTGATTAGAAAGCTGCTTCATTGAAATATATCTGGCATTTTATACACTATCCAGTATGTTCTATTAGTAACTCTCCTCGTGATCAAGTGTGAAACTGGTTTCCAAATCCTCATCATTAACAATTCCCGAAATTTCAGGAATGCTGGGATGATGCCTCCCTGCTGCCCAAATGTCTTGCTGGAGGTGGCAGTCCAGTTTCCAGCTCTGCTGGCTGGGGTCATGCAATCCACTTAGCTTCAGCAACCAATGCCAGGGTCAGGCCCTGTTATCTTTCCATACCCTCCAACATTTCTCTGATGAAAATAGTGATAACGGAGGTATCCGAGGGCTTTCTTGGACAAACTGGAGACCACCACCAAAGTATAGAGCAAACAGCAGCCAGGAGGCTTGGTCTTTATTTAGAGGCAAAAACTGTCGCGACAGGGCTCCCACTCCTCACAGCGAAGGAAAGATGGAAGCCCCGAGATAGAAGTGTCCCCAACTTTTATTACCTCCCCCTTCACCAAGATACACCCCTAACATTACATCAGAATATTTACAAGACGGGAGGGGCTGGAGCAGAAACCTGAGCAGTTTCACACCTGAGTTGCTCCTTGCCATACCCCTCCCGGATGAGCTGTCCAAGGGAACAAAAGGTGGCATTGCCCCAGGAAAGGGCTGAGCATGGTCCCATTGAGTGGAATCCACTCCTGAGCAGTGGTCTTTTGTTAACCAGATATTTCCGTCTGGCGATGCTGAGGCGGGAAAGTCGGGTTTCCTGAGTCTGCTGTGTACGTGCTGCCGCGCCTCGGAGATCATGGAGGATGAAGTCCCAGGTCAGCCCTGTCACTAGATTTCAACAGGGCTTCGTTTTACAAGCGAAATAGTCAAGAATAAACATGCAGAAACAAAACGGAAACATTGTATCTCAAAGTTGCAACATTTTGATTGGATCAGTCATGGTCAATTGACTGCGGAAACATTGTATTGACACCTTGTTAACCTGTCAAGATAACAAGCCTGCAGTACAAGCGAGCTATTATGGAGAAAGCTAGAGAGTTCCAGAAAAACATCTACTTCTGCTTCATTGACTACGCAAAAGCATTTGACTGTGTCGACCACAGCAAACTATGGCAAGTTCTTAAAGAAATGGGAGTGCCGGATCACCTCATTTGTCTCCTGAGAAATCTCTATGTGGGACAAGAAGCTACAGTTAGAACTGGATATGGAACAACTGATTGGTTCAAAATTGGGAAAGGAGTACGACAAGGCTGTATATTGTCTCCCTGCTTATTTAACTTATATGCAGAATACATCATGCGAAAGGCTGGACTGGATGAATCCCAAACCGGAATTAAGATTGCCGGAAAAAATATCAACAACCTCAGATATGCTGATGATACCACCTTGATGGCAGAAAGTGAGGAGGAATTAAAGAACCTTTTAATGAGGGTGAAAGAGGAGAGCGCAAAATATGGTCTGAAGCTCAACATCAAAAAAACTAAGATCATGGCCACTAGTCCCATCACCTCCTGGCAAATAGAAGGGGAAGAAATGGAGGCAGTGAGAGATTTCACTTTCTTGGGTTCCATGATCACTACAGATGGTGACAGCAGTCACGAAATTAGAAGACGCCTGCTTCTTGGGAGAAAAGCAATGACAAACCTAGACAGCATCTTAAAAAGCAAAGACATCACCTTGCCGACAAAGGTCCGTATAGTTAAAGCTATGGTTTTCCCAGTAGTAATGTACGGAAGTGAGAGCTGGACCATAAAGAAGGCTGATCGCCGAAGAATTGATGCTTTTGAATGATGGTGCTGGAGGAGACTCTTGAGAGTCCCATGGACTGCAAGAAGATCAAACCTATCCATTCTTAAAGAAATCAGCCCTGAGTGCTCACTAGAAGGACAGATCCTGAAGCTGAGGCTCCAGTACTTTGGCCACCTCATGAGAAGAGAAGACTCCCTGGAAAAGACCCTGATGTTGGGGAAGATGGAGGGCACAAGGAGAAGGGGACGACAGAGGATCAGATGGTTGGACAGTGTTCTCGAAGCTACTAACATGAGTTTGGCCAAACTGCGGGAGGCAGTGAAGGATAGGCGTGCCTGGCGTGCTCTGGTCCATGGGGTCACGAAGAGTCGGACACGACTGAATGACTGAACAACAACAACAACAACAAGAAGAAGGCTGCGACAAACCCACCTAACATTTAAAATATATGCCTTCACCCAAGAAATCCTGTAATCAGCAGTTTGTTAAGGGTACTGAGAACTGTAGCAAAAAACTAGTTCCCATATTTATTTGGGGGAAGCCACGTGATTTATATGTATGATGTCTGCAGAGCCTAAGAAAGAAACAAACAAAAGGAATTTTGACGAACAAAATCAAACAACAAAATCAGCACTGTTCTGAGATGGGATAGAAGCCCTGATCTGTAGATAAATGATCCCCCTGGCTGCACTATTAAAAGGGTTTCTAAAGAACAACCAGAAGGGTCTTTTTTCCTAGAACTCATTGCTAATTCAGCAAACTGCGGGAGGCAGTGAAGGATAGGCGTGCCTGGCGTGCTCTGGTCCATGGGGTCATGAAGAGTCGGACACGACTGAACGACTGAACAACAACAACAACCAGCGAGCTGGCCACCAGGGGCGCTGTTTCGGAACGTTCATTCATTTTATGATTGAACGAAGTCCGTAAGGGGAAAGAAACCAGGATTTCCGAGCCCCTTATCTACGGGGAAGGCCATGTGTAAAAGAAGAGCACAACGTGTACAGGGTTGTGTAAGTGGAACAGTGTAGGGTGTTTTGTGCTTGTGCAACTTGTGACGGGGAATTCTGTAACAATAGGGACACCCCGTTCCATATAGCTAATTTTACTATTTATACACTTATTACGTTGCCCCAGCCACTCTGGGCAGCTTCCAACCTATATTAAAAACATAATAAAACATTAAACATTAAAAATCTTTCCTATACAGGATTGCTTTCACAGGGCCATGGGGTCGGATAACTCCATACCCTCCAACATTTCTTCATTGAAAGTAGTGACACCCTAAGGAGAACCAGTACATTCTGGGTGGGATCATATCAGAAACCAGATGGATTCTCTAAATCAGGGACATCCCTAGAAGATAGTGACACTTGGAGGGTCTGTCTTTTCCTGCTTTTCCCTTTGCTGCCTCTCTCCTTCAGCAGAGGAGGGGAGGAGTTCTGGCCTTCATACTCCTCCCCCACCCACCCCCAATATAACCCTGTTATCTTTCCATACCCTCCAACATTTCTTCAATGAAAATGGGTTCATCCTAAGGAGAAGTGGGATATTCTGGGATCAAATTAGAAACCAGACAAATTCTCTAAATCAGGGACATCCCTAGAAGATAGTGAAACTTGGAGGGTCTGTCTTTTCCTGCTTTTTCAGTTGCTGCCTCTCTCCTGCCTCAGTTCATCAGAGGAGGGGAGGGGTTCTTCCCCCACCCCACCCCTAAATAACCAAAGGCACAAGGACAAGGACGGACACACACACACCATTTTCGAGTGAGGACCAAAAAACCACAACAGTTTATTATTTTATTACTTAGGGCTCCAGATGCTCCCTTGAACCCCTTCCTTGACTCCAAGGGGAGCTCCTCTTCTGGGGCTCAAAGCATTGGCGTGGAGGTTTGATTTTTGTCATGATTGCAAGGAAGGGAAGGGAAGGTAAAACACACACACACACCCCACACACTAAGAACTGAATGAAAATAGCCCTGTCTGAGCAAATAGCTACTGGAGAACATAACGTGAGGTTTAGCTGTGATGCTCACCTGCCTCCCTGGACTAGTCTTTTCTTGAGGTCAGGGAGCTGGGGTGGTCAATCAGCATGAAGTTCCCAGGTTACTGTGAAGGTGTGTGTGCTCTTCGCAATAAACACCCTCTGCTCACTCAGACAGGTATTTACATATCTTTTTTATACATATGTACAAACAGGATAATACATCTCATGTGTCCGAATCATCCGGTTCAGATCCGGGAAGTGGTCTTCTCCGGCTCCTCCTCCAACATGAGAGGCGGGGAAGTACCATGTGACGCCTCTGATCCTTGCATTTTATCCCCCTCCTTTCCTGTGCTGAAGGCACAGACGCAGTCTCCCCATCTGTCCCTGAGCCCCCCCGTGCGGTGTTGAGGGTCTGCTTCAGCATCAGAGAGCCTTGTCACCTCCTGGCTCCCCCCTGCTCTCCCCCCCTCTCCCTTCATTTCCTGTGTGTCTCCTTCTAACTGTTCCCTTTCTGACTCTTCCCCCTGCCCCGACCCAAGGGTGTTCCTTGGTCATGCCATGAGAGTTACCTTTCCTTTCAGCCACCTATTCCAGTTCATCATTCCTCCTCATTTCTATATGGAGGGTCAAAGGCTATGCACTTTGTATAGATATACCGGTAACTACATACTTGTATAGACCTAACTTCATGCTTCATGCATCTGATGAAGGGCATTTTGAAAGCATCCCTGTTTCAGGGTGGGATTCAGTCAAAAACAGGCAAATTCAGGTAGCATAACTGAAGCTGCTTTGGAGTTGTAGCAGAACAAACCCACTTCCCCAAAGGATTGGGCGCTCTGCAAGAAACAAAACATCCAGGTGGGCACCAAACTATTCACTGGAAAAGGTGAGAATGAATATTTTGAAAGGGATCTGTGCTTTATTAAAGTTTTAGGAACCCATTATCACCAAAGAACCATTTTGAACAACAACACAAGGTTATTAGCAACTGGTCCAAAGGAACCCAGCCATATTCACTAACCACGAAAGTGTAGGTGGGAATGATGCACTGACACAGGAAATCCAGATCCAGCTCTCAGTTCTGAGCAGTATGCAGAATTGCGGGGAAAGTCCAGAAAGCCAGATTCCAAGCTATCCAGATCAACAGTCTACAGGTACCTCTTGAAAAAGAGATGGTCGCCAGGACTTCCGGTGTGAGCACCATTCTGAGCAGTCGGGAGCTGTCTTGGCTCCGAGGCAGCTCCGGTGTCTTCGGGGATAGGAGCAACCGCAACCACGCTGCGGGCTCTGTTAAACCACGGGAGGAGCGTCCCGTGGACCCGAGTTTCTAGCGGGTGCCAGAGGTTCCGACCCTGCTCTCAGGCAACCCTTGTAAAAGGGAAGCTTGAGTGAGCGGGGCTCCGGGACGGTGCTGAAGAAGCCATCCCTAACCCAAGGCACAAAGCAGCGGGAACTGCTGGATTTTGAGCTCTCCACTTTTCCTCAATCTGGACCTAAAACAAGGACTCTGTAAGTACGGAGCTTAATTTTAACCTAAATGCTGAAATTTGGCTTACAGAGAGAGATTTAAAATGAGGAAGTCCGTCTCTCTCTGACAGCGGCAAGATCAAAGTAACGTCAATGAAACGAGCCGCTTAAGACTTGCGTTAAAGTTAAACGCTGATTTTGTATACTTTAGAAAACGCTGTTTGGGGGGAAGATTGGGAGCTTGATTTATTTCTTTTTGTGGACTCTAAAGTAAAAGGAGAGATACCGCTATCCCTCTGGCTAAGGAGTCTGGGTCAGGCAAGGAATGGCGGCTTTGGTTCGGATTGCGCAGCTGGAAAAATACTGAGATCCCATCACTTCCTGGGGTGGCAGCCCAGAGGTTCGAGAACAACAGGCATGGAAAATGCAATACGGAGCTGAGAGTGGAGGGAAGATACTTTGTGATAAAGTTGCTGCAATTGTTTATCAGGAAGAATGCTACATTCTGGAGGAGAGGAGGCTACAATTGAAGGAAATAACAGAAGGAAAAGAAGCAAAACTGAATATGAAGGAAGAAGAAACTGGACTGGGGGAATGTTTGGGGGGAGACCGGTGGGGGATGGGGAAGGTAAAGGGAAGGGTGATGATGGACAGGAGCGGGGTGGGGTAAAGTATGAATTAATAGAGATATTATAAAGGCTGACCACAGCACTCCGACACCAGAGGGGAAACGGACTAGGAGATGGAAGAAATACTTAGGTATTTGTCAATATGTGTCGTTTTTTATATATTTGAAATTGGAATAAGAAGAATTATAGGCTACAAGAAGTGGAGATGTGGAATTTGATGTTTATTTGATAAGAATAAGATTTAGGATTTAAGATGTGTGGATTATAATTGTAAGATTAAGATTAGATTTAACAATGTTATAAAGTTACTAAAGAAGATTAGAAATAAACGCAAAAGAGAGGATGTGAGGAAGTCCCAAGCTTAGGATTATAAAGATGATAAGGATGAGTAAATAACTGTTTTGTTTGTGTGTATTTTGTGTGGTTTTTGTAGTGTATGTATTTGTGTTTTGTGTATTTCTGTTATTAAAATTCAATAAATTCTTTTAAATAAAAAGAGAGGGTCGCTAAATAGCATGGTCCCCAAGATAAAAAACAATCAATGCCAAATTATTTTCTGCACATCCATAGACTTGACAGTCATCGTCTCTTACCAGGAACTCTGGGAACACTGAGTGGAAAATTCTATACATTTATATGGTTTTCCCACTGTGTGAATTCTCTGGTGTCTCCTAAGGTGTCCATGTTGACTGAAGCTCTTTCCACATTCAATACATTTAAATGGTTTCTCCCCCGTGTGAGTTCGTTGGTGTGTTCTAAGGTGTCCACTTACACTGAAGCTCTTTCCACATTCAATACATTTAAATGGTTTCTCCCCCGTGTGAGTTCGTTGGTGTGTTCTAAGGTCTCCACTTCGACGGAAGCTCTTTCCACATTCAATACAATTAAATGGTTTCTCCCCCGTGTGAGTTCGTTGGTGTGTTCTAAGGTGTCCACTTCCAATGAAGCTCTTTCCACATTCAATACATTTAAATGGTTTCTCCCCCGTGTGAGTTCGTTGGTGTGTTCTAAGCTCTCCACTTCCACTGAAGCTCTTTCCACATTCAATACATTTATATGGTTTCTCCCCCGTGTGAATTCGTTGGTGTGTTCTAAGGTCTCCACTTCCACTGAAGCTCTTTCCACATTCAATACAATTAAATGGTTTCTCCCCCGTGTGAGTTCGTTGGTGTGTTCTAAGGTGTCCACTTCCAATGAAGCTCTTTCCACATTCAATACATTTAAATGGTCTCTCCCCCGTGTGAGTTCGTTGGTGTGTTCTAAGGTGTCCACTTCCACTGAAGCTCTTTCCACATTCAATACATTTAAATGGTTTCTCTCCTGTATGAGTTTGTTGATGTCTTCTTAGGTGTGCATTTAGACTGAAGCTCTTTCCACAGTCAATACATTTAAATGGTTTCTCTCCTGTATGAGTTTGTTGATGTATTCTTAGGTTTGCATTTAGACTGAAGCTCTTTCCACAGTCAATACATTTAAATGGTTTCTCTCCTGTATGAGTTTGTTGATGTATTCTTAGGCGTACATTTAGACTGAAGCTCTTTCCACAGTCAATACATTTAAATGGTTTCTCCCCTGTGTGAGTTCGTTGGTGTGTTCTAAGGTTTCCACTATCACTGAAGCTCTTTCCACATTCAATACATTTAAATGGTTTCTCCCCTGTGTGAATTCGTTGGTGTACTTTTAGTCTTCCACTTTGACTGAAGCGCTTTCCACATTCAATACATTTAAATGGTTTCTCCCCTGTGTGAGTTCGTTGGTGTATTCGAAGATCTCCATTTCTACTGAAGCTCTTTCCACATTCAATACATTTAAATGGTTTCTCCCCCGTGTGAGTTCGTTGGTGTATCCTCAGTCTTCCCATGGGACTAAAGCACATCCCACATTCCATGCATTTACACTGTTTTTTTGTTCTTCCCAATGAATTCACAGCTGGCTCCATTGAATTCTGACCATCATCTTCCTGACCTCTTTGGGAGGAAGAGAATCCTGTTAGACATTCAAGAAAGACAAGAAAGAAATTGAACACATGTCAATCCCAATGTGCACGTTCTCTTATTTTAACATTGACTCCATTCTCCACTGTCCTCACTTTGTTCCTGATTATTAGGAATGCGGAGGAGATATTGGCAAGAGCAACACATGATCATTCACACTTAATAAAGCAGCAGCATTTTATAATGCTGATCTACGTTGCAATGGACTCCTTAAACACATCTCTGTATTTTTCATTTTCAAGTGAGGAAATAATCTGTGGTTCAAATAATAGTACCTTTTCTGAGTAATTAGCAAAACTTAAGTGTTGTTATGGCACATGCAACTGTGAGAATATTGCAGTATATTAGAACCTAAGAAGAGCCGGCTGGATTGGCAAATGCCCTCCTAGTCCAGCATTCTGTTCTCACAGGGGCCAACCAGATGCCTGTGGGAAACCAGCAAGCAGGATTGGAGCACAAGAGCCCTCTGCCCTCTTGTGCTTTCTAGAAACTATTATAGTGGTACCTTGGTTCTCAAACTTAATCCATTCCGGAAGTACGTTCCAAAACAAAAGCATTTCAAAACAAAAGCACGCCTTGCAGAAAAAATAATGCAAAATGTATTAATCATTTCCAGATTTTAAAAAGCAACCCCTAAAACAGTACTTCAACATGAATTTTACAAACTTATAAGACCACTGATCCATGAAATGAAACTATAAAATAAGTAAGACAGTATTGTACATGATTTTAAAAATTCTTACCTGCACTGATGATTGTCATTGTTTGGATAGGTTTTTTTTTAAATTCATTTCCACAGTCATACAATCAATCAATCAATCAATCAATCAATAGCTGAATAGGGTTCCACACAGTGATGAAAACAAAATGAACCGAAAAAGCCTCAAAACGAAAATGTAAAATAAATAGCAAAAACAAAAGCTGTACTGTGAAATAATTAAGTGCCAGACCACTTAAACAGACACCACTTTCGTGCTTGGAAATAATTTGCTTCTTTATCTCAATTGTTGTTCTGCTAATGGTTCTTTTGGTTTTGCAGCTTTTGCAGTCAATCAATCAATCAATCAAACAAAATGAAAAAGACACAAAGACACAAAATAAATATCAAAAACAGACAGACCTCAGTGTAACACTGAAAACGGAAGTGTGGCACTGAAAAGAGAAATTTGGCACTTATATTGGAAGTTCAACACTCAATACGGAGCATATTTGACTTCCAAAAAAAGTTCACAAACCAGAACACATACCGGTACTTCCATGTTGTTTGACTACTAAGCCGTTTGACAACCGAGGTACCACTGTATTAAGAAGTATCATTGCCTATGACCAGGAGGGCAGAGCACAGATATGAGTCTAATCCTTTTTTTCAAGCTATTCAAGTTGTTGGCTGTCATTGTCTCCTGTAGGATGGAAGTCCATAGACTAACTATGCTTCTGTTGATTCATCTTTTGTAGCCCTGAAAGGCTGATAAATGTTTTATAGCCTAAGCTTTTGTGGACTGCGCTCTGACAAAGTGGATTCTTGACGAGGAAATCGGGTGCCACAAATAAACTTGTGAGTCTCTTTCTTGGCTTTGTGTACTTATTTTGAAATTTATACCAAGTTTGTACCACAGTTTCTCCATGTAAGCTTAGAGATGGATAAAATTACAGGGGTGCTATAAAATATTATACCACACACTCACTCTCACACACAACCCCAGTCTGTAACATTGGCAAGTTTACACAATTTGCTTATACTTCTTCTTTCTAGCCCTCCCTGCACAAAACTGTGCAAGACATGCTTACAAATTCAATGCTTCTGTGTACACCGATGGCACACAAAACCTCATGGGGAAGAAAACTATGGGAGGAATTCAGTATTGTGCTGTGTCAATCACTCCATCACAGAAAACATGTCAGCTTGCCAAACATAATGGTTGTCCCTCTCATCTCTCCATGCATTTAACATTGCATCTACTTTGGTCCCAAGAGAAGTTTTCTGCTTAGGGGCTGATCATTGGGCTTTCCTCCCACAGCATCTTTCTCCAACTTAATGCTCTCTGGAAGTTGTTAAGACTACAACTCCCATCATTCCATTGGTCATGCTGACTGTGGGTGAGGGGAGTTGGAAGTCTCATAATTTCTGGAGGTTAGTATGTTGGAAAAAGCTAACTCAGAGGTTCTGGCAATCCCATTTTTCTGAGAATTTCAGGCAGGAGAGAGGAAATTGAAAAAGCACCCAAGAACCCAGACCCCAACCTTTACCCAGAAAGCTGGTATCTTCTTCACTCTCTCTCTCAGCCTTTGCAAAGAGTTGGGTGTTCTCTGTGTCCAAGGGATCCTCCTCAGACTTTGGGGACTTAATAACCACATCTTCCACAGGCCACGATTCCTGGAACAGAGATCAGGATGTAAATTAGGACATCAGGAAAAGCTCGAGAAGCTGCCTGGCAGAGACCCTGGGTGAGTTAATAATGTTAAGGAGCTTTTGGACAGAACTGTAGGCTGCCATCCTATACATGCTTCCCTGGAAGTAAGTCCCACTGAACTCAATGTGGCTTGCTTCCAAGTAGGCCTCCGCAGGGCTGCCCTGTTATTCAGAATGCTTCACATGTGTTGGCCCATTCTGAACTATTGTGTCTCGACTCGATGAGGGGGGATATGAAGAAGCCTTTCACCTGACTGCACAGCAGGGAGGAGGAATATTCACCACCATAGCTAAACAGAACCTCCATGTCTAGAGGAACTGGACCTGTGACCTTCAGATGCTGGAAACCCAGGTGAGAGGAGGGCACTTACCTTTCCCAGAAGCCCCTCAGTGTCTTGAAGCAGGGTCTGGTCTGTCCCCCCTGCTCTGCCGCTGGGCCACTGACTGACTTCTGCAGCTCCCCTGAAGGAGGCTGGGAGGACACCTTCCCCGGAGCGGGGAGGACTGGGAGCCTGTGGAGTTTCCCAGCTTGAACAAGGGCGGTGCATCGTCTTCAGGAAATCCTGGGCATCCCAGTGCTGCAGCGGCTGCCCCTCCTCTTTCTCCTGCTTAATTTGATGTAAATCTGACTGAGGCAGAAGATCTCTGAAGGTCTCAACTTGGCTGGCAGGATATATTTTTCCTTTGGACTCCAGTTTCTCCCTTTGAATGGGTCTTCTCGGCCCATGCTCTTCCATTTTTATACTAGCTTGCTGGAAAGGAAATAAACACAAAGTAAAATACCAGTGTAGAATAAAATTCAAGAATAAAAACAAAAGCAATTAACCGTTAACCAGTTTTTGAATTGCTGTATATAACTACTCTTTCTATTTATTATTTTCAGGCTGTGAATGACAATCGTTATGTCACCCAAACGCCTCCACCCATGCAAGAGAGGAAGTTATCCAAAGACTTGGGGAAACCCCAAGGTTTACAGAACGCCAAATAACATTTGGGGGTGGGAGGACCAAGGCAGTAGTAGGGAAATCCAAAAACAACCCAGTGAGAGGAGTGAGCATGTTCAGTGACCAGGGAATGCTGATTCTGGCTGCAACTTCCAGCATGTTGGAAAGGCAATAACAGATCTTTGTACATGATTAAGGTTGCGACAGTCCCACCTAACATTTAAAATATATGCCTTCACCCAAGAAATCCTGCAAGCAGCAGTCTGTTAAGGGTGCTGAGAACTGTAGCAATAAACTACTGTTCTCATGTTTCTTTGGGGGAAGCCACGTGATTTAAATGTATGATTTCTGCAGAGCCTAAGAAACAAACAAACAAAGGGAATTTTGACCAACAAAACCAAACAACAAAATGAGCACAGTGCTGAGATAGGATAGAAGCTGTGATCTGGAGATAAATGATCCCCGTGGGTGCTCTTTGAAAAGGGTTTCTAAAGAACAACCAGAAGGGTCTTTTTTCCTAGATCTCATTGCTAATTCAGCAGAGTCTTGTGCTCTTATTTCTCCCCCAACCCAGCACTGGGGTTGGAAGGACAAAACATGCTGATTGTGTGTGTCTCTGCATACTTGAGAGAGTGTTTGCAAGACTTGTATGTATGCAAGATGTGTGTGCATGCATGTGCATATATTGGCCACACAGCTCACTGGAATGTAGCCTCCAGAATCAATGCAGCCTTAAGCCCATAAATGTTTTGTTCCTCCTGCGCTATCAGAAAGATAACTTTGCTGCAGCAATGTATTAAAAACTGTGCCTATTTGTAACCTCACTTTTCAGGCTGTGATTCAGTCATATGAACCTGGCCATTATCTTTAAAAATGTTTCAACAGCTTTATAGGGTAGGCCAGTGTTATTCTATTTGCACTACACATGAGATTGCTGAGGCTGCAAGATGCGCCGAGATTTTAACCTCAGTGGGAAGCAAAGAGCATTTTGGAAATGGAGGCAATTTAGGTGAGGAAAACGGGGGTTGACGGAAGGACACCTCTTCCAACACAGCCTCTGCTCTGATGAAATTCAGAGTCCCCTGCAGCTGTTGAGGTAAAGTAAGAACATCAGGAGATATGACTGCAAACCTCCCATGTATACTAAAGTTTGGTCTAACAAGCCTTTTTAAAGTGGATTAGAGAGAAAGTGCAGGGAGGAGGAATATTCAAAACCATAGCTAAACAGAACCTCCATGTCTAGAGGTGCTGGACCTGTGACCTCCAGATGCTGGAAACCCAGGTGAGAGAAGGGCACTTACCTTTTCCAGAAGCCCCTCAGTGTCTGGGGGCAGGGTCTGGTCTGTCCTGCCTGCTCTCCCGCTGGACCACTGGCTGTCATCCTCAGCTCCCCTGAAGGAGGCCAGGAGGACAGCATCCCCAGAGTGGGGAGGACTGGGAGCCAGTGGGGTTTCCCAGCTTGAATGAGGATGGTGCATCGTCTTCAGGAAATCCTGCCACTGGGCATCCCAGTGCTGCTGTGACTGCCCCTCCTCTGCCTCCTTCTTAATTTCACATAAATCTGCACAAGGCAGAAGATCTCTGAAGGTCTCATCTTGGCCTGCAGGAGATCTTTTTCCTTTGGACTCCAGTCTCTCCCTTTGAATGGGTCTTCTCAGCCCCTGCTCTTCCATTTTCACACTACTCTGCTGGAAAGGAAATAAACACAAGGTAAAATTCCAGTGTGGAATAAAACTCAAGAATGAAAACAAAAGCATTTAAACGTTAGCCAGTTTTTGAAATACTGTATATAATTACTCTTTCTATTTCTGATTTTCAATCGTTATGTCACCCAAACGCCCCCACCCATGCACAAGAGAAAGTTATCCAAAGACGGGAAAACCCCAAGGTTTACAGAACTACAAATAATATTTGGGGGTGGGAGGACCAAGGCAGTGGTAGGAAAATCCAAAAACAACCCAGTGAGAGGACTGAGCATGTTCAGTGACCAGGGAATGCTGATCCTGGCTGCAACTTCTAGATCTTTGTACATGATTAAGGCTGCGACAGACCCACCTAACATTTAAAATATATGCCTTCACCCAAGAAATCCTGCGAGCAGCAGTTTGTTAAGGGTACTGTGAACTCTTGCAAAAAAACTAGTTCACATATTTCTTTGGGGGAAGCCACGTGCTTTATATGTATGATGTCTGCAGAGCCTAAGAAACAAACAAACAAAGGGAATTTTGACGAACAAAATCAAACAACAAAATCAGCACTGTTCTGAGATGGGATAGAAGCCCTGATCTGGAGATAAATGATCCCCCTGGCTGCTCTTTGAAAAGGGTTTCTAAAGAACAACCCGGAAGTATCTTTTTTCCTAGATCTCATTGCTAATTCAGCAGAGTCTTCGTGTGCTGTTATTTCTCCCCCACCCCAGCACTTGGGTTCGAAGGACAAAACATACTGATTGTGTGTGTCTGTGTATACGTGAGAGTGTGTTTGCAAGAGTGTTTGTATGTATGCAAGATGTCATGTCTGGTGAGTATTTGCAGTATATTTGGCGTGTGTGCATGTGACCTTATGGTCTGCATCTCTATTCTGTGTGCGCATGCATGTGTATACATTGGCCACACAGCTCACTGGAATGCGGCCTCCAGAATCAATGCAGCTTTAAGCCCATAAATGTTCCATTCCTCCTGCTCCATCAGAAAGAATAATCAGATCTGAGACTATCAGGAGGAGAGAACTCCTGGATCTCGAGAGTTAATGTTCTCGCCATCCTATGGACACAAACTGCATTGATATTTCTCTTTAAATACTTGGAGATTTTTTTCTTAAAAATATTAAACAATATAGAAATGAGTAATAATCTGAACATGAATAACTAATTTCAATTTCACCTTCCTTACTCATTTACAATATTGTCATCAATGTTTTTATTATCATTAATTCATTTCCATACACCACTTCTTTGCATTCTCAAAACCGTCACCCACTTTAACTCCCAGCCTTCTTCTGAAAATTCAGCTGTGTTACTGAGGAAGGTGGAAGATAAAACCTTTAAAGCAGGGGTCCCCAAACTAAGGCCCGGGGGCCGGATGCGGCCCAATCGCCTTCTAAATGCGACCCACAGTCTTAAGCCTGTTTCTTTAAAGGAATTCAATATTGTGCTGTGTCAACCAGTCCATCACAGAAAGCATGTCAACTTGCCAGACATAATGGTTGTCCCTCTCCTCTCTCCATGCATTTAACGTTGCATCTACTTTGGTCCGAAGAAAAGTTTTCTGCTTAGGACCCAAGGGGCTCAGTGTACCTTGATTTGGGGCAGGCAAAAGAAGCCATTTCCTTGCTAAATGAATCTTATGGACATCATTGCCACAAAATGCGGTGATGGTTGTGGCGGCTTAGAGAGCTTTAAAAGGCCATTGACGAAGGAGGGTGATAGGTTTATCAATGGCACCGGCAGAGGAAGGGGGGGCAGGAGTAGGGGCCTGCAAAGGGTGCCACGGGCTGCAGAGTGAGAGGGGCACCTCCCTGCTGCCCTGCTCTTCCTCGCCTTCCCTCTCCGCCGGTGGGAGAGCGTGAGCTTGTGCCTGTGCTGCCGCCCCCTCAACCCACTCATCGCCCTTGCAGCCACCGCAGGGAGGCAGAAGCAGGCGAGAGGGAAGGACAGTCGGAGCGGAGGGAGGACCGTGGAAGAGGAAGGGGCTCCCCGATGAGGGACAGGGAGAGGGGCGGCAAACTCAGGGAGACAGAAGCCCCAGGTACGCCGCTCATCAGATCAGATGCAGCCTCCATCGCGAAGCAGAAGCTGCCTTTGCCCCCTCATTGTGCCCCTTGAGCTCAACATCGTCTAAAGGACTGAAGGGAGCAGCTCTCCAGGGTCTCAGGCAGGGTCCGTGCCAGCCTTAGCCAGAGATGTTTGCCCCTGTGCCCTCCTGCAGATGCCCTGCCCCCGAGCTGAGCCCGTTTCCCTTCCTGTCCGGTTGGGAAGCAGACTCCGGCTGGACTCGGGGCCTGATCCTTCCAGGCGAGGCGCACGAGCTCTCCTCCTCCCCCTCTTGCTCCGCCCTCCTGCCTCCCCCCACCCGCGCGTCCTGCACCTCTGACTCCTCGCTCCGTCCCTGCACCGGAATCCAGCTCCTCTCCGGGGAAACTCGCCAGGCCACTGCCCGCTGCTCCTCCGCCCTCCTAGGCGGGGGGACAGGAAAGTGCAGCCGCTCTCGAGTCCCCCTGGCTAGCCCCGTTTCCTGCCTCTCTGAGCATCGGAGCTCGCTGCCTGTGAGTTGGGCCCTGGGAGGCTGCAAGGCTGGATGCGCCCCCTTGCAAGGCGAAGGCATCGTGCATGCTGCGAGACTGCCCTGCTGCTTCTACTGTCCCCGTATTTGCAGCCCTCTGCTTCTGATCCTGGAGGTTCTGCTCTTCACTGTCAGGGCAAATGTTGTTGTTTAGTCGTTTAGTCTTGTCCGACTCTTCGTGACCCCATGGACCAGAGCACGCCAGGCACCCCTATCCTCCACCCCTACCATCTCGTCCTCTGTCGTCCCCTTCTCCTTGTGCCCTCCATCTTTCCCAACATCAGGGTCTTTTCCAGGGAGTCTTCTCTTCTCATGAGGTGTCCAAAGTATTGCAGCCTCAGCTTCAGGATCTGTCCTTCCGGTGAGCACTCAGGGCTGAGTTACTTAAGAATGGATGTGTTTGATCTTTTTGCAGTCCGTGGGACTCTCAAGAGTCTCCTCCAGAACCATAATTCAAAAGCATCAATTCTTCAGAGATGAGCTTTCTAAAAATAGGCACATCATGTATAATGAGATAAGAATCCAATGTCTCTATTCAGACCTGGTCTCTCCATAGTTTTAAGTTTGGTAATAAGTTGCAATTCAGCAGCTTCTCTTTCCAGTCTATATCTGAAATTCTTTTGTAATAAGACAGCTACTTTGAGATCTTGTATAGAATGTCCTGGGAGACTGAACCAGGAGGAGAACACTTCAGTCTCCCAGGGCATTCTATACAAGATCTCAAAGTAGCTGTCTTATTACAAAAGAATTTCAGAAATGGACTAGAAAGAGAAGTTGCTGACGAATCAATGTCCAGTCCTTTATGTAATTCAGTAAGCTTTCCTCTTTCTGGTCCCAGAGAGAGATCCTAAGCTTCTTCATCACTACATAACTTATTTGCAACTGCTGCTGCTGCTTCTCCTAGCCTACTCCAGCAAGCACCCACTGGCTTCTCAAGTTTAAGCTTCCTTCTGTTAGAGCTCTGCAGCTTCTGTTTCCAGCCATGAGCTATTGGGAAAGATACCAGCCTCCTCTGATGCTCTTGTCAGAGTGGAACCTCTTGCCTAAGAGAGACTTCCCTTAATAGCATTTTATTTACAATGCATTCAAACACAGCATTGTATGTACATTAAGCATTATAACACTTGTTCCCTTCCAAGTAACAAGGACACTTACAAGCAGGTTGTCACTTTCTTTTTCTGTTTTGCTTCACTAGGCTGCCTCCTAGTTAGTGCCTGGGGGCCCTGCTGTTTGATTTGTCTCTGGTAAGTGTTGTAGGAGTTTTTAGGTTTTTTAGCTGTATATTTTAAAAACAATCTCTCATGAGACGTTTCATTATTTTGGTATTCTGACATTGCATTATTATTGCATTGCACAGGAGCACCTTTGCACAGCTGTTAAAAATATGAAAAATGAATTAAAATGTATTCTAAAGGGTTTCTATGGAAGCAGAACAAGCATTTTATTTTTTAAAAAATAGAGGAAATGAGGCCCAATTCTTAGTGATAATCCCAGGTTAATGATTAGAAGCCACACCCTCACAAAAACCTATGAAATGATTTTGTTAGGAAGAGTCAAGGTCAAGGTCCTTGTATTCCTGGGTTGCCTCTTCCTTGAGAACCACTTGTTGTTGTTGTTCAGTCGTTCAGTCGTGTCCGACTCTTCGTGACCCCATGGACCAGTGCACGCCAGGCACGCCTATCCTTCACTGCCTCTCGCAGTTTGGCCAAACTCATGTTAGTAGCTTCGAGAACACTGTCCAACCATCTCGTCATCCCCTTCTCCTTGTGCCCTCCATCTTTCCCAACATCTGAGAACCACAGTTCTCACTTATAAGTGAGTCCTATGCTGCCTATAGCCAGCCCTGGTCAGCAATGTGCCTGCAACTCTTTGAGCCAGTTGAAGTTTCTGAGCACCTTTGAAAGGCAGCCCCATGGAGAGTGTGTTACAGTAAACCCTACACAATGTGACACCAGACTGCTTTTTTGGGTGATTATCTGTTTGTTTTAAACATATATGTGTGTGTGTGTGTGTGTTTTCAAGGTGGAGGTTTGTAGCCAATGTTCTCCATAACTGCTTGACCGATTCACTTCAAATTTGGACACAACGTTCAATGGTCATATGAGCATGTTTGTATGTACTTACACTGAAAAACAAAAACAAACCACACCTAAGAATGTGATTTTGTACAAAGAAAAGCGTCCTACAGTGGACGTGAAACACCACATACTATAGAACAGACTTCAGAAGAGGAAGGGAGGGGGAGCGGAACTTGAGGTTGGCTCAGCCAATAGGCTGTTGGCGGGGGAGTGGGCGGATCAAGTTTCAACTGCCGCCAACCCGACAACTCCTTGCCTCAGGCTGGGCCATTTCCAATTTTACAACAGTAAGCCATAGAGTTTCAGGGTGATCAGGGAGAGTGCAGGGGAGGGGAACAAAGCATGCCGCGTGAGTGGCAGGAAGGCAAAAATGGGGGGGGACTGAGAGGAGTTAGGCGGAAGTTCATCGGGATAAGCTGTGGGAAGCCAGGCGAAAACGGGGGGGGGGAGACGAGACTGAGGAGGTGAGTGGGTGTAAGGTGAAAATGGGGGGGGAGACTGAGAGGAGGTAGGCGGAAGTTCATCGGGATAAGCAGTGGGAAGCCAGGCAAAAACGGGGGGGGGGGAGACTGAGAGGAGGTAGGCAGAGGTTCATCGGGATAAGCTGTGGGAAGCCAGGCAAAAACGGGGGGGGCAGGGGAGACTGAGAGGAGGTAGGTGGAAGTTCATCGGGATAAGCTGTGGGAAGCCAGGCAAAAACAGGGGGCAGGGGAGACTGAGAGGAGGTAGGTGGAAGTTCATCGCGATAAGCTGTGGGGAGGCATGCACTTTATCTTTTATATCTTCCTTTTCAATTTCACAAAATGACCTACAGCAAGGCGTGGCCGGGTCAGCTACAATGCCTTTCAATGCAGCTCCATAAAACTTGATTGTGCCCTCACACTGCCCCTTTTTGTTTGTGGACTTTGATCCAAACGGGAAAAGGTTAAGAAGAATCCACCACCACCACCCCGTGTCACCCTTAGGTGTGCTCAGCCTTCACCTGCTTCATGACTCCACCTTACATGAGAAGGAAGGATGGAGCTGCTGGAAACAGGATGTGGTCCTTCAACCAGCAAGGACATGGACCATCACAGACAGATCCCGCTCCTGCTGTGGAGTCAAGAGTGGCCCTGGGATGGCAGAGAGAGATGGGGAAGGGGCCGGGGACAGAAGGAATGGCAGGGCTCCAGATGCTCCCTTGAACCCCTTCCTTGATTCCAAGGGGGGCTCTTCTTCTGGGGCTCAAAGCATTGGCGTGGAGGTTTGATTTTTGTCATGATTACAAGGAAGGGAAGAAGGGAAGGTAAAACACACACACACACACACACCACACTAAGAACTGAATGAAAATATCCCTGTCTGAGCAAATAGCTACTGCAGAACATAACGTGAGGTTTAGCTGTGATGCTCACCTGCCTCCCTGGACTAGTCTTTTCTGGGGGTCAGGGAGCTGGGGTGGTCAATCAGCATGAAGTTCCCAGATTACTGTGAAGGTGTGTGTGCTCTTCGCAATAAACACCCTCTGCTCACTCAGACAGGTATTTACAGTTCTTTTTTATACATATGTACAAACAGGATAATACATCTCATGTGTCCAAATCATCCGGTTCAGATCCGGGAAGTGGTCTTATCCGGCTCCCCCTCCAACATGAGAGGCGGGGAAGTCCCATGTGACGCCTCTGATCCTTGCATTTTATCTCCCTCCTTTCATGAGCTGAAGGCACAGACTCAGTCTCCCCATCTGTCCCTGAGCTCCTGGTGCAGTGTTGAGGGTTTGCTTCAGCATCAGAGAGCCTTGTCACCTCCTGGCTCCCCCCTGCTCTCTCCCCTTCTCCCTTCATTTCCTGTCTGTCTGTTTCTAACTGTTCCCTTTCTGACTCTTCCCCCTGCCCCGACCCAAGGGTGTTCCTTGGTCATGCCATGACAGTTACCTTTGCTTTTAGTCAACTATTCCAGTTCATCATTCCTCCTCATTTCTATATGGAGGGTCAAAGGCTATGCACTTTGTATAGACATACCGGTAACTACATACTTGTATAGACCTAACTTCATGCTTCGTGCATCAGAAGAAGGGCATTTTGAAAGCATCCCTGTTTCAGGGTGGGATTCAGTCAAAAACAGGCAAATTCAGGTAGCAGAACTGAAGCTGCTTTGGAGTTGTAGCAGAACAAACCCACTTCCGCAAAGGATTGGGCGCTCTGCAAGAAATAAAACATCCGGGGGGGGGCACCAAACTATTCAGTGGAATAGGTGAGAATGAATATTTTGTAAGGGAACACGGAGTAGAAAATTCTATATTGATATGGTTTTCCCCCTGTGTGCATTCGCTGGTGTCTCCTATGGTGTCCATGTTGACTGATGCCCTTTCCACATTCAAGACATTTAAATGTGGACATTTTCCGCATTCAATCCATTCAAATGCTTTCTCCCCCGTGTGTATTCTACGGTTTCCACTATCACTGAAGCTCTTTCTACATTCAATACATTTAAATGGTTTCTCCCCCGTGTGAATTAGTTCGTGTTTCTAAGGTTACCACCATCACTGAAGCTCTTTCCACATTCCATACATTTATGGTTTCTCCCCAGTGTGAGTTCGTTGGTGTGTTCTAAGGCCTCCACTTCCACTGAAGCTCTTTCCACATTCCATACATTTATATGGTTTCTCCTCCGTATGAGTTCGTTGGTGTGTTCTAAGGTCTCCACTTCCACTGAAGCTCTTTCCACATTCAATACATTTAAATGGTTTCTCCCCCGTGTGAGTTCGTTGATGTACTTTAAGTTTTCCACTTTGACTGAAGCTCTTTCCACATTCAATACATTTAAATGGTTTCTCCCCCGTGTGAGTTCGTTGATGTACTTTAAGTTTTCCACTTTGACTGAAGCTCTTTCCACATTCAATACATTTAAATGGTTTCTCCCCCGTGTGAGTTCGTTGGTGTACTATAAGTTTTCCACTTTGACCGAAGCTCTTTCCACACTCCATGCATTTATATGGTTTCTCCCCCATGTGAGTTCGTTGGTGTGTTCTAAGGTCTCCACTTCCACTGAAGCTCTTTCCACACTCAATACATTTAAATGGTTTCTCCCCCATGTGAGTTTGTTGGTGTGTTTTAAGTGCATCACTTCTACTGAAGCTATTTCCACATTCTATACATTTAAATGGTTTCTCCCCTGTGTGAGCTCGTTGGTGTACTTTAAGTTTTCCACTTCCACTGAAGCTCTTTCCACACTCAATACATTTAAATGGTTTCTCCCCCATGTGAGTTCGTTGGTGTGTTCTAAGGCCTCCAATTTGAGTGAAGCTCTTTCCACATTCAATACATTTAAATGGTTTCTCCCCCGTGTGAGTTCGTTGGTGTGTTCTAAGGCCTCCACTTCCACTGAAGCTCTTTCCACATTCCATACATTTATATGGTTTCTCCCCCGTGTGAGTTCGTTGGTGTGTTCTAAGGTCTCCACTTCCACTGAAGCTCTTTCCACATTCAATACATTTAAATGGTTTCTCCCCCGTGTGAGTTCGTTGATGTATTGTAAGGTGTTCATTTTGACTGAAGCTCTTTCCACATTCAATACATTTAAATGGTTTCTCCCCCGTGTGAGTTCGTTGATGTACTTTAAGTTTTCCACTTTGACTGAAGCTCTTTCCACATTCAATACATTTAAATGGTTTCTCCCCCGTGTGAGTTCGTTGATGTACTTTAAGTTTTCCACTTTGACTGAAGCTCTTTCCACATTCAATACATTTAAATGGTTTCTCCCCCGTGTGAGTTCGTTGGTGTACTATAAGTTTTCCACTGTGATCGAAGCTCTTTCCACACTCCATGCATTTATATGGTTTCTCCCCCATGTGAGTTCGTTGGTGTGTTCTAAGGTCTCCACTTCCACTGAAGCTCTTTCCACACTCAATACATTTAAATGGTTTCTCCCCCATGTGAGTTTGTTGGTGTGTTTTAAGTGCATCACTTCTACTGAAGCTATTTCCACATTCTATACATTTAAATGGTTTCTCCCCTGTGTGAGCTCGTTGGTGTGTTCTAAGGCCTCCAATTTGACTGAAGCTCTTTCCACATTCAAAACATTTAAATGGTTTCTCCCCCGTGTGAGTTCGTTGGTGTGTTCTAAGTGCATCACTTCTACTGAAGCTATTTCCACATTCAATACATTTAAATGGTTTCTCCCCCGTGTGAGTTCGTTGGTGTCTTCTAAGGTGTGCATTTTGACTGTAGCTCTTTCCACATTCAATACATTCAAATGGTTTCTCCCCCGTGTGAGTTCGTTGGTGTGTTCTAAGTGCATCACTTCTACTGAAGCTATTTCCACATTCTATACATTTAAATGGTTTCTCCCCTGTGTGTGTTTGTTGATGTATTCTAAGTGATTCATTTTTACTGAAGCTCTTTCCACATTCAATACATTTAAATGGTTTCTCCCCCATGTGAGTTTGTTGATGTCTTCTAAGTGTTTTACTTTCGCTGAAGCTCTTTCCACACTGCATACATTCAAATGGTTTCTCCCCTGTGTGACTTCGTTGGTGTATCCTCAGTGTTCCCCTGTGACTAAAGCACATCCCACATTCCATACATTTAAACTGTTTTTTTGCTCTTCCCAATAAATTCACAGGTGGCTCTGGTGAATTCTGTCCCTCATCTTCCTGACCTGTTTGGGAGGAAGAGAATCCTGTTAGACATTCAAGAATGAACACACATCAATCTCAATATGCACCTTCTCTTATTTTAACACCATTTCCATTCTCTACTTTCCTCACTATGTTCCAAATTTTTAGGAATATAGAAGAGATAATGGCAAGACAACACATGATCACTCCATTCACACCTAATAAAGCAGCAGCGTTTTATAATACTTTTCTACGTTGGAATGGGCTCCTTAAACACACCTCTGTATTTTTCATTTTCAAGTGAGGAAATGATCTCAGGTTCAAATAACAGTATCTTCTCTGAGTAATTAGCAAAACTTTCATGGGTTCCATGATCACTGCAGATGGTGACAGCAGTCATGAAATCAGAAGACCCCCTGCTTCTTGGGAGAAAAGCAATGACAAACCTAGACAGCATCTTAAAAGTAGAGACATCACATTGCCAACAAAGGTCCGGATAGTTAAAGCTATGATTTCCCCAGTAGTAATGTATGGAAGTGAGAGCTGGACCATATGGTGCTGGAGGAGACTCTTGAGAGTCCCATGGACTGCAAGAAGATCAAACCTATCCATACTTAAGGAAATCAGGCCTGAGTGCTCACTGGAAGGACAGATCCTGAAGCTGAGGCTCCAATACTTTGGACACCTCATGTGAAGAGAAGACTTCCTAGAAAAGAGCCTGATGTTGGGAAAGATGGAGGGCAAAGGGAGAAGGGGACAACAGAGGATGAGATGGTTGGAAAGTGTTCTCGAAGCTACCAACATGAGTCTGACTGAACTGCAGGAGGCAGTGGAAGATAGGAGTGCCTGGCATGCTCTGATCCATGGGGTCACGAAGAGTCAGACATGACTAAACAACAAACAACCACAACAACAAAGTGTTGTTATATCATATGCAACTGTGAGAATATTGCAGTATATTAGAACCTAAGTCCTAATCCATTCCACAAGTACGTTCTAAAACCAAAGCGTTCCCAAACAAAAGCACACCTTAGTATAGAAAATAATGCAAAATGGATTAATCAATTCCAGATTTTAAAAAACAACACCTAAAACAGCAGTTTAACATGCATTTTACAATTTTAAAGCACCATTGATCCATAAAATGAAATCAATAATGTACTGTACATTATATATATAAAATTATATTATATATAGGAGGTCGATCCAAGCTGGCACTGAGGTAAGATGCACTTGCCGGAGTTCCTTTTGAATCCTCCCTAAATTTGTGTTGTGGCTCCCAGCCTTTCAAGTTTTTGTTCCGAAGATTGTACCAGGGTGTTGGAGTTCACGCTAGGAGTTCACACTGCCGATAATTGTGAAGCCAGCATCGTAAATCAGTTTTAATGAGCAGATAAGTGTATTCTCCGGCAGCCTTGGAAGCAGCTTTTGACTCTCTGGTTTTCCGCCAGCTCACGCCCAGTTGCCGAGAGTTTTTTCCTTTTATTATTTTTATTACCTTTTATCACCTTTTAATTACTGCTATTTTAAACGACTCATAATGATGGGTCAAGGCAAACGCCTAAGGGATTGTGATGAGGCTTTGCCCTCCCCAAGAGCCAAACAACCAAAAACCGACCCCCCCCCCCGTTTCTGGCAAATGGAGTGGCCCCACTGAACACTGGTGGAAACTCAGAACCGTTTCTATCCACTAATGTCCTTAGAAACGTCAACACCAGAGGAATTGTTTTCACCTCAGATTAAAACTGCAAACGGCAAGCCTGGAGGAGAGAGTGTCCCACTGAAGGTGGTACAAGACACCGGAACTGAGGACTGGACAAGACAAGAACAACATGAACATCTCCATCTTGTGGTCAGAACCCTTAACTGTATATTCAAGAAGATTGATGTGCTATCCTCCCAGCTATGTAATCTCGGACAGAAAATTGATAACTTCTGGCTAAAGTCTAAGCCAACTGTAGATACGGGGGAATTGAAGTTCCAGAGAACCTTACCCTCAACCAAAAAAGGAAGTGTGATTCCTAAATATATACCAAATCCTGCACTGAAACATCAAGCACTGTCCCTGCAACCCAAGAAAATCTGCCTAACCATCTGGGCAGGGTCAGCAAGGTAGCTCACTCTGGGTGGGGTCAAAAAGCATCTAAGCAATCTCCTAAACATAGAGACCACACAATGCGATCTTATTGCAGTATTACCTTTGAACCAGCACTTCAGGCCACAGAAAGTGATGCTTGCGTTTTACTCTCCAAGGATCCCCTCAGTTATCATCAGGCAGAAATTGCTCTTGGCTAGGTATGATATTACCCCAACGAGAGTTTTTATGGACCGTAAGATCCACCCCCTTCTACTCGCCGGCCACGGCAAGGAGCAGACTCTGTCGGAGAGGTCGGGAATACCTCGGGACATCGAGCCTCCTCAGCCGGAGGATATCCATCCGCACCGAAACTGGACTTACTCTACGCCCTCACGAGCTCTAAAGAAACACACCGGCGCAAGTAATCTTCTGACTCCGCCGGAGGAAAGAGAGCTTTTAGCCGCCTTTGGCGACCTCCCACCGAGGGAACAACAAGAAATAATTGATAGACTAGAAGTACTTAATCAACAGCTTATACATGTCCAGAAGAACGGAAAAGTCCTGCTCACTTCTCAGGATAACCCTGTCAGCTCTTCGGAGCCGTGTTTTATGGAAGCAGGAAGTCTTCCTTACCTTAGTTCGGCTCCTAAACCTCTGCCTCTCCCACTTGAGGGCAAAACCCACCGGTGCTTGGCAGACCCAGGTTTTGTCTCACAAGTAGGCTCCTCATCTCCACTCTTGATAAATTTTGACTCGCCCCCCAAGAGCTCCCCGCTGAAGAGTGTAGCCCAGAGTTCCTTCCATCTTAACAATTCCTTACCAACTAATTCATCAATGCCGGAACTGGAGTCCTCATATTCCCCTGAGCGGCAAAGACCCGACATACAAACGACACCAGTATGCCAAGCATCCCCAGTACCTTCGCCAACATCAGGACAGGGGAGTGTTGCACCTACATCAAAAAATGGCCCGGATTTGATTGAAGACCCGGACGGACATATAAATCAAATGGTTTCATTGGCGAGCTTTAGACCTCACGGTGGGGCAGTCTTAGCAAATCCAGTGGAGTTTCAAACTGAAGTGTCCTCCCATGGGCTAGCCTGCAGGAGACCCGTCCTGTTGCACCAGTCAGAACACCTTACTACCAACTTCAAGACTAGGTACCCCCTGCAGGTGCCAGCCCTGCAAAGTAAAATAACTGACTTTTTGTGGGGCCTGCCATGCCCCCTAAGGACACACATCTCTCCCTGAAATGACAGCGAATTGGACGCAGAAGGAACTCGCCCCTATCAGTCCTCAGCTGGAATATTGCGGGCTGGAGGGGAAAAAAACTTGATCCAGAATTCTTGGAGTATATTAATCTGTTTCATATCATCTTGTTCCAAGAAACGTGGGAAGAGGAGAAAATTGTTTTAAATGGCTTTGAGCTTCTAGAACTCCCTGCCTGCCCCTCCCTGAAAGGAGGCCGCCCTAAAGGGGGCCTAATAATAGGCATCTCCCTCAAGTTACATTCAAAATTTACTCTAGTACAGGCCTTGCCTCCCTACGCCCTTACTGGACTGATCGCGGGGGATAAGATTTCACTACTAGTTACAAATGTCTACTTTCCACCTGGGGGTTCTTCCCCCGAACTTGGCTCTAAATGGGACTCGCTAGAAGAGCATTTGCTCTCATGCTATGTTAAGTTTCCTAATACCCCGGCCATAATAGGTGGCGACTTTAACGCCCACACAGCAGCAAACTGGGACTCGCTGACCAAAGCCAAATGGTGGGTTACTCCAAACCTTGATAATTATGATCAGGAGCATATCATGAGGAGAACTTCTAAAGACCATAGAGTAAATGAGGCCGGAGTACTCCTCTATCAAATGGCCATCCGTTTAAATCTAGTCCCCTTAAATGGCACATGCCTCCCTGATATTCCTGGGGATTTTACCCACCTGGGCGTTAAATCAAATAGCGTCCTCGATTACCTTCTGGTTTCCAGGGATCTATTTAAGTGCATTTCCGCCTTTAAGACTGAGAATGTACAATCTAGTGATCATCTTCCCCTTGTAGCCAAGCTTTCCCTGAACTGGCAGTCAGAGGCTCATAGTCATGCGACCCAGATGGTAACCAACGCAACTCTCCAAGTAAGAGGAATCAAATGGTCGGAGGCCCAGGCTCAAAGGTATCAGGAATTCTTTCAAAAAGAAATTCTTGGGCTCCATCTCAACACAGGCTCTGCCTCAGACGAGCATAGCATAGTGTTGAGATGTTTCCATCATCTTACGACTGATCTCACGGCCTTCTTCAGGTTACCACCCCAAATAATAAACCGAAATGAATATACTTACGGTGCCCCCTGGTATAATTCTCAGTGCAAACAAGCAAGACAGCGCCTTCGTGCCATATATAATGTATATAAGACCTCTGGTGCATCTACTCTGCCAGCTAGTTATGCACAAGCCAAGCTAGCTTACAAACGCACACAGAAAATGGCCAAACGTGAGCGGCACCACAATCGCTGGCAGGCTTTGATCACTGCTTCAAAACCGCACAGATCCAGGGAATTCTGGTCTTTGATCAACAGAAGGGCGAGGAAATACCCAAGGGCAGTTATCCCTGCACCGACATGGGAATTGTTCCTGAAGAAATGCTTCTCACAGGTAGATGCTCCCTCTGCCCACCTGATGCATCTGTTTACCCACTTACCTATTTGGCCTCCCACCAATTCTGATGAAATAGCCAAGCTAACAACTCAGCTGAAACCGGGTAAAGCCCCAGGGTCCGATCTGATCCCTGCTGAGGCCATTAAACTACACCCAAAATGGTGGGCTGGCATCTTGGCCAAAACCTTTGATGCAATCAACGCTTCCGGCCTCATCCCCAAAATATGGAAGGAGGCCATTATAGTACCAATTCACAAAAAAGGATCTCCAACAGAGCCGGAAAACTACCGTAACATCAGCCTCCTTTCAATCATAGGGAAAATTTATGCCCGTTTTTTTGCTGACTAAACTATTGCGATGGGTAGATGAGACTAACCAGATTGGCCATGAACAAGCAGGGTTTAGAACTAAACGCTCTACAACCGACCATGCGATAGTTCTTTACCATCTTGCACGGAAGTACTCCTCCCCTCCCCGGGGCTACCTCTGTGCCGCCTTCTTAGACTTAAAGGCAGCCTTTGACAGCGTTCCTAGAAATATCCTATGGGAGAAACTTGCGAAACAGGGTATTGATAGAAGACTCCTATGGCTTATAAGTCAGCTCCATGAAGGTACCCTTGCCAGAGTGAGACTTACTCCTGCGGGTGACCTCTCAAATTCGATACCAATAAACAAGGGAGTTCGCCAAGGATGTATATTGGCTCCCTGTCTATTTAACCTATTCATCAGTGACATGCAAACACCCCTAGTTAACTCATCTCCAAGTACACACGCGTCTGGACTAGCAGACTACCGCTGCCCACTCCTTTTATATGCGGACGATGCAGTAATTCTATCTTACTCACGTGTTGGACTAACCAGGGCCTTGAAGATCTTTGCCACGTATTGTCAACTCAACCAATTAACTATTAACCATGTTAATGCTGGATTGTGAATGGAGTGTGCCACAATCTATAGCGTATACCAGGGTCCGGCACGCTATCACTGCGTTGCGTTGCTTTTAATGCCTGGCAACCCCTGGCTATTAGCAGAGTTCAAAGCCACAGCGAAGCTTGTGTGTAACTGCCAAGGCAGCCCAGTAATAACTCACTGAAGCGTTGTCTTCTTAACGAGCTAACTTTATTTACAAAACAATAAATCTTCTCCCGGAGTGCTCAGTTCCATGACTGCTCCGGTCGGTGAAAACGAAACCAAAAAGTACAGCTCACACAGACAAAGACAAAAGCCCGTATGTGAACTGCCCACACAGTGATCAGTGCGTCACAGCAGAGCACTTAACTCTTCAGGCTCTGATACTCTCCACACCCCCTCTCGCGCTGGTTCACTGTGGAAAACAACAGTACATCAACTTATACAAGAGATAACCCTTTACAAAACTCTTCATGTCTTTGAAAGGTTAACGGTTTTGTGAAACCATCAGCTAAATTTTCAGTACTCGGACAATAGCTGAGTTTCACCAATCCTAATTGAATACTTTGGCACACATTTTTAAACCTGATATCCAGATACTTCGTTCTGGCCTTAAATTGCGCTGACTCCGCCAATTTTAGACAAGGTTGATTGTCTTCCCAGACGACAATGGGTAAATCACAAACACCGTAGATTTCTTGTACTAAACATTTATAGAACTCTACCTCTCTGCACAAATCGGATAGAGCACTAAACTCAGCTTCGGTGGAGGAGAGTGCGATCAGACTCTGTTTTTTCGACCTCCAACCAATCAGAGAATTTCCAAATTCTACTACTGAACCAGATACAGATTTCCGGTCTTCTAGATTGGCCCAATCGCTGTCTGTGTAGCACGTAAGTTTTGGCTCACCCTGTGCTGACAGCTTGAGGCGGAAATCTTTAGTGTCGTGCAGGTATCTTAACACTCTTTTTATACCGTTCCAGGCATGGACACTAGGTTCTGAAGCTTCTCTGCTCAGCAAATTGACTGCAAAAGCTATGTCTGGTCGAGTCCACTGGGACAAGTATAACAAACTTCCCAAAGCAGACTGAAAGACTCCGGGGCTTTCAAAAACAGCTTTATCCCCGATTTGGGAATCTTTTATGAAACTTGCTTCCATGGGTGTTCTAGTACCCTTGCAGTCAGACATCCTAAATTTTTCTAGTATCTGCTCAATTTTGCCTTCCTGGCTGAGCATGAAGCTACCATCTTCAATCCTGTCAACCTGTACTCCTAGGTAGTTTTTCACAGGTCCTAGGTTCTTGTGTTTAAAGTATTTGCCCAACTCTTTAGCAAATTTTTGCACCTGTTTCTGGCTCCTTGCCAGAAATATGATGTCGTCTACAAAAACTAACAGTAGCTCCTGTTGCTCCTGAGAGCCCTTCAGATACAGGCAGCTATCCGCCAAGCTTTTCTGGAAACCCATTTTTTCCAAGACATTATTGAGATACAAATTCCAATTTCTGGCCGATTGTTGCAGACCATAAATTGACTTGTGGAGTTTCCACACTAGATTTGTACCTTCCTCTTCAAAACCTGGTGGTGGCAACATATACAACTCTTCTTCCAAATTTGCATTTAGATAGGCCACATCTATATCAAAATGCTGCACAGTGAAACCTCGTTGAGCAGCTGATGCTAGAAGCATGCGAAGAGACTCACTGCGAGAAGTGGGAGCATAAACTTCTGTAAAATGCAACCCCTTCTGCTGTGTGAAACCCCTTGCGACTAGCCTTGCCTTATATTGTGGTTCACCAGATATTGTGGGTTTGAGTCTATATACCCACCGGCTGCCAACAGCTCGCTTGCCCTCTGGCAGTGGTGTGGTGCTATAGACTCCTAGCGATCTCATGGAGTTCAATTCCTTCTTCATCGCTTCCTGCCATTTGCTAGCTTCCTCTGGAGGTAACCTCTGAACCTCCTCAAAGCTTTCTGGCTCACATTGAGCCATGCAAGCCCATACACTGGTTGCTGTGAACCGTTCGGGTGGTTTACCTTTTGTTGTGCGTGCTGACCGTCTTAGCACAACGTCAGGTACCCCCTCTGACTTCCCTACATCAGAGTCAGACTTCGTGTCAGAGATCTCACTCAGTGACTTACTGCGTCTCCGTGTCACCTCGGGACTAGATGTGGGTGACGTAGGCTCACTCTTTACTTCGTGTCTCACTGCTCTTGGAGTTACCGGACTAGGTACTCTTTCAGGTTCCTGTACTTCTCCTTCCTCATCATCAGACACATCTAGACTGTCTAGGAGAATATCAGGATTCCCGTGAACACACCTCCACCCATCTTGTTCGCAGAACTCAGCACTTCTGCTAATGTGGATACGTGATTGGTCACCTTCTGCATTCACAAACCTCCAGCCCTTACAATTTGGCTCATAGCCACAGAAAATCATCTTCCTTGATTTGGGGCTTCCCTTCCTTCTTTTAGATTTGGGAAAAAGAACATAGGCTTCACAACCAAAAGTTCGGAAGAAATGCACTTTTGGCTTCTTGCCATACAGTACGAAATAGGGTGTGTCCCTCACAACAGAATTGTAGGCCCTATTCAAACAGAAATTGGCAGTTCGCCAGGCTTCCGCCCAGAAGCGTTGCGGCAAATTAGCGTCAAAAAGCATAGCGTCCGCAGCTTCCCCTAACGTGCGGTTGCGGTGTTCTGCAACACCATTCTCCTGTGGACTGTCAGGACAGGTTAATCTGTGCTTAATGCCCTTTTTCCGAAAGAAATTTCTCAGATCTGACCCTAGGAACTCCCCGCCTCGGTCACTCTGAAAGCTTTTCACCTTTAGGGAAAATTGAAGCTCAATTTCAATGACCCAGTCCTTTATCACTGAGGCCGCCTCCCTCTTGTCTTTCAATGGGAACAACCACGACATTCTAGAATGGTCGTCAACAAGAACTAGAGCATAATGGGATCCGCCAAGACTGGCAGTAGCCATTGGACCAGTCAGATCCATATGAACAAGCTCAAAACACTGTGTGCTTACCCGCTCTGACCTTGGGTAGCTACACTTCTTGACTTTAGCACGTTTACATGCTCTGCAATCGAGAAATTTAGAGCATGACTTGAACTTGCACCCATGAGCACATTCTGGTACTTTGCTCACATATTTCCAGCATACATGCCCCATTCTACGATGCCAGAGATGTTGACACCTATCATGCACAGGAGCATTGACACACTGTGCTTGCGCTGGATCTGGGCTACTCCTGTCTGTTTGCCCCCTCCCATCTAGGACAAACAGCCCATCCTTGCTTCGGCTTTTCACACTAACTAGCACTACCCCCTCTTTGGAGATAGAGCATGTGTCACCTTCAAAACAGACCTTAAAGCCATCTCTTAGCAATGCAGGTACTGATAACAAACCACTTTTCATGCCAGGTAACACATAAACATTTAGCTGTGCATGCAAGCACTGCATAAAATAAGAACCAGTAGAAGAAAGTGTCCTGGTGCTTCCATCTGCCAAGTTGACTTGCTTCTTTTCAGCAACTTCTTTGCAGTTCTGCAACTGGCCATCAGGGGGGCATAAATTGTCTGAAGCTCCCGAGTCGATGATCCAAGATAAACTGCTTTTCTGTCCTCCCCGGACTGTTGCCATGGCAGCAGACAAGTTCTGAAAAACTTTGCCTCCTTCAAAGCCTTTGCCACGGCCTCTGGCACGTCTCTGGTTTCCTCCTCTCCCCCTTCTGGGTTGGTTGCCATGGGAACTTAATTGGCTGGTCTTTGAAGTTTCTTGCCAGGTGCAGTTTCGAGCTACGTGGGAGGGAGAGTTGCAGCGATAACATCTCCTTCCAGCATAAGCTTGCACAGTGGAGGAATCCTCCCTGCTTCTCTGCAAACTGCATTCTTTGCGAGCACAGCCACTCTTAGAAACAGAAACGGCTGCTTCTTTCTGGCGTCTTTGCTCTTCATCTGAAAGTCTCCCCGAAACATAGTGCAGGGTCAGGTCAGCAGTAGGCATAGCCTCAAATGAGACATAAATTTTCAAAACTTTTATCAAGGCTGGATAACAGAATATACACCATAAGGTCCTCTGCAAACTCAATTTTGTGTTGCCTCAGCCTATGAAATGCTGCCAAAATGCTAGCTATGTGGGTTTTCACGCTTTCCCCAGGCTGTAGTTTCAGCTCAAACAGATGCCTCATAGCATGTAGTTTTGCTCCAGCTGTTTCTCTCTGGTGCACACGTACTAAATTTTGCCAAGCCTCATGTGCACATGCAGCTTGCTGGACGTGGGGTAACACAGAAACATCACAGCTCATGACTATGGCACAAAGCGCTCTCTGATCTTTGCGTTTTGCTGCTGCAGCTGTATTTAGCTCTGCCTGCGTGGCTCCATCAGGGGCAGACACCGGGGGGGCTGATACACAATCCCAAAGGTCCTTCCCCAATAGCCAAAACCTTGCCCTTTGTTGCCATTCCTCCCAGTTATGGCCATTCAAGGGTGCAAAAGGTGGAGCAAAGCTGTCCTTATTGCCTTCCATCTCCCAGCTCCTTTGGGGCTCTTAGCGTACTCACTCAGTAGCTCTCCTGGCTCCCTTCCTGGGCTGGAACGATGGCTGCTTTCACTTCTGTGTCCAGCTTCTGCCAGCGAGTTCCACTGCCCTATGCCGACTGCATCAAGACAGGCTTCTCCAGCTGGCTGCGTGGGCGCCTTGCAGCTAACACTGTGCTTTTAATTACCTCCATAACCTGCTGGATTGTGAAATGGAGTGTTCCACAATCTATAGCGTATACCAGGGTCCGGCACGCTATCACTGCGTTGCGTTGCTTTTAATGCCTGGCAACCCCTGGCTATTAGCAGAGTTCAAAGCCACAGCGAAGCTTGTGTGTAACTGCCAAGGCAGCCCAGTAATAACTCACTGAAGCGTTGTCTTCTTAACGAGCTAACTTTATTTACAAAACAATAAATCTTCTCCCGGAGTGCTCAGTTCCATGACTGCTCTGGTCGGTGAAAACGAAACCAAAAAGTACAGCTCACACAGACAAAGACAAAAGCCCGTATGTGAACTGCCCACACAGTGATCAGTGCGTCACAGCAGAGCACTTAACTCTTCAGGCTCTGATACTCTCCACAGTTAAATCCAAGATTCTGATTTTCTCCAGAAGTCAGAGATTATACAAATGGAAGCTTGGCGGAGCAAAAATAGAGCAAGTTCTAAAATTCCAATACCTAGGAGTTATTTTTCAATACAATTTGGGGTGGAAAGCTCAAATTAAACACCTACTTAACAAGGCCAAAACCCTGTCATACGTGCTCCTCCGATTCTTTTTTTCGGATGGAGCTTTGCATGTTCCCTCGGCCCTAAAGGTGTTCAAGGCAAAAGTGGTTGCCGTGCTTGCTTATGCTGCCCCGCTTTGGGCTGCAATGACAGATCTTGCCCCTCTTGAGACGCTGCAAAATCAATTCCTACGTCGGCTCCTAATGCTCCCCCTGTGCGTAAGCAATGTAGCCATTCGACTAGAATTGAAGAGTGCATCCTTAGAAACTTGCCTGTGGAAGCAAGTCTTCAATTATTGGTTAACATTGTGGCATAGATTACCAAGCCACTACCTTGTCCAATGCTTATGGCGAGATGAATTCTCTAGCCTTTGGACTAGTAGAATTCATGCCAAACTCCTGAGTTATGGAATCTCTCCTTCAGATTCCCTAAAATTAGATCAAATTACTGCTCAAAGACTGATCCGCCAAAAACTGGATGACATCGATCTACAGCGAAATCATATGCTGGGGGGAGGTGTTTGTTCGCCCCAGAACATCGGTATCACCTTTACTTACTGCGTTCCATCATACCTCTCCTCCCTTTCGACTGTTGTCCATAGACTGGCCTTCACCAAAGCGAGGTTCAACGTTTTTCCCTCCAACGTCCTGAGACATAGATTCTCAAAGGGCCAAGCCTCCGCCATGTGCGAATGTGATAAGGAGACACTGGAGTCTCTCCAGCACATTATGTTCGCTTGCCCCTTGTTCAACGTGCCACGGGCAGATTTGTTGGGATCAATCATACAGAAACTAGAGGCCACCCCACCAGAATTCCACCTCGCCCAAATCTTGCAGGATAAGGATACTCATACGACCCTGAAAGTGGCAAGGTTCCTGGTCGCTGTCCTTACCCAAAAGCGACGCCAAGGAGCACTACAAGCTAGCTAAGGCTTAGTATGCCATTCTATTTTATTGTATTTTATGGTTACTGTGGTGTTTTAGCAGCTGTTGTTCCCACTTGCACAAGTTGTTATCTATGTGTTTTTTAATGGTATGGGCCTATGGCCGTAAATAAAATTCTATTCTATTCTATATTATATATAAAATAAGTAAGACAGTATTGTAGATGATAAAAAAAATATTCTTTCCTGCACTGATGATAGTCATTGTTTGGATGGGTTTTTTTTTAATTCATTTCCGCAGTCACACAATCAATCAATCAATCAATCAATCAGTAGCTGAACAGGGTTCTACACATTAAGGAAAACAAATGAACCGAAAACGCCCCAAAAACAAAAAAGTAAACAAAAACAAAAGCTGTACTGTGAAATAATTAAGTGCCAGACCACTTAAACTGTCAGCACTTTCATGCTTAGAAATAATTTACTTCTTTATCTCTATTGTTGTTCTACTAACGGTTCTTTTGGTTTTGCAGCTTTTTGCAGTTAATCAATCAAAACAAAAAAGACACAAAAACACAAAATAAATATAAAAAACCAGACAGACCTTAGTGTAACACTGAAAACGGAAGTGTGGCACTGAAAACAGATGTTTGGCACTCATATTGGAAGTTTAACACTCAATACGAACCATGTTCGACCTTTGAAAAAAATTCACAAACCAGAACATTTACCTCCAAGTTGTTTGACTACTAAGCCGTTTGAGAACCACGGTACCACTGTATTAAGAAGCCTATGACCAGGAAGGTAGAGCACAAACCTCAGTCTAATCCTTTTTTTCAAGCTATCCAATTTGCTGGCCGTCAGTGTCTCTTGTAGGATGGAAGTCCATAGACTAACTATGCTTCTGTTGATTCATCTTTTGTAGCCCTGAAAGGCTGATAAATGTGTTATAGCCTAAGCTTTTGTGGGCTGCACTCTGACGAAGTGGATTCTTGACGAGGAAATCTGGTGCCACTATAAACTTATGGGTCTCTTTGTTGGCTTTGTGTAATTATTTTGAAATTTATACGAAATCTAAACCACAGTATCTCCATGGATCCTGCCCACCTAGCAATTCAAAAGCATATCAAAAGTGCAAGTAGATTAAATAGGTACTGCTCCGGCGGGAATGTAAACAGCGTTTCCTTGCGCTCCTCTGGTTGGCCAGAAGCATCTTTGTAATGCTGGCCACGAGCCGGAAGCTGTACGCCGGCTCCCTCAGCCAGTAACGCGAGATGAGCGCCGCAGCTCCAGAGTCGGACACAACTGGACCTAATGGTCAGGGGTCCCTTTACCTTTACCTATCTCCATGGAAGCTTAGAGATGGATAAAATTACAACAGTGCTATAAAATATTATACCACTCACTCACTCACTCTCACACAAAACCCCGACTGTAACATTGGCAAATCTACACAATTCGCTTATCCTTCTTCTTCTTAGCCCTCACTCCACACAACTGTGCAAGACACGCTTACAAATTCCATGCTTCTGTGTACACCGATGGCACACAAAATCTCATGTGAAAGAAAACTATGGGAACTTGATGCTCTCTGGAAGTTGTTAGACTACATCTCCCATCATTCCATTGGTCATGCTGGCTGTGGGTGAGGGGAGTTGGAAATCTAATGATGTCTGGAGGGTAGTATGTTGGAAAAGGCTAACTCAGAGGTTCTGGCAATTCCATTGTCTGAGGATTTCAGGCAGGAGAGAGGAAATGGCTTCTGCTGGACCCTCCACAAATTGCAAAAGCACGCAAGGACCCAGACCCCAACCCTTACCCAGAAAACTGGCCTCTTCTTCACTCTCTCCCGCAGCCTTTGCCGAGAGATGGATGTTCTCTGTGTCCAAGGGATCCTGCTCAGACTTGGGGGACTTAATAACAACATCTTCCACAGGCCACGATTCCTGGAACAGAGATTGGGATGCAGATTAGGACATCATGAAAAGCTCGAGAAGCTGACTAGCAGAGAGCCTGGGGGTCAGGAATCCAGGCTGTCGGCTTGATAACACGGTACGCAAGACATAATTAACTTAAAGATTTCTTGCCAAACAAGCAATTAGCCTTGGAGCGCTGTCTCCAGACATCCATCAAGTACACTCAAGTTGACCCTTCTGAAGAATCCTTCAGGCGTATGCAGAATATACTGAACCTATGACCCTTGCAGATGTGGGGAGATATAGGACTAGCACATTCCCAGTCAGTGGCGGAGGAAGGCTCCACGCAACCCGGTGCGGCGAAAAAACACGCCCCGGGGGCGGGGCGTCGTGATGTCACATTGTGACGTCACGATCATTGGGCCACCGCCACTTCCGCAGCCCCCTTTTAAGCCGCAGAGTGAAAAGGCGGCTCATGGGGCTGCCACTCCCCATGCACTACCGGTCACCCCGGGAGCAGCAGCGCTGCACGGACGTGGTGATGGAGGGAGTGGCGGAGCGTGGGAGTGGCGGGAGGGGCCGCCGCTTGTCACCCCACCCCCCCTGTCACCCGGGGTGTATCGCCCCTACCACCCCCCCTAGTGACGCCCCTGTTCCCAGTTCCCCTGTTTGTTAGCCTTGCTGCCAGTGCAGGACCACCGTTGGTACATCTGTGAAGCTACCCATGCAGAGTCCTTCTCTTTTGCCCTCTCTCACTAAAGGTTGGGTTGGAATCCTTCCTGGAGTGATGCATTCTGCTTCTGGTGGCCAGGAGACGGTGCTGGTGGCTAGAGATTTTTCTTGTACCGTAAACTTGGGTCAACATAGGCTTCAGCATAACTTTGCTGCAGCAATGCATTAAAATCTGTGCCTATTTGTAACCCCGCTTTTCAGGTTGTGATTCAGTCATCTGAACCTGGCCATTATCTTTAACAATGTTTCTACAACTTTACAGGGTAGGCCAGTGTTATTCTATTTGCACTACACATGGGTTTGCTGAGGCTGCAAGATGTGCCAAGACGTTTACCTCAGTGGGAAGCAAAGAATATTTTGGAAATGGAGGCAATTTAGATGAGGAAAACGGGGGTTGATGGAAGGACACCTCTTCCAACACAGCCTCTGCTCTGATGAAATTCAGAGTCCCCTGCAGCTGCTTAGGTAAAGTAAGAACATCAGGAGATATGACTGCAAACCTCCCATGTATGCTAAAGTTTGGTCTAACAAGCCTTTTTAAAGTGGATTAGAGAGAAAGTGCAGGGAGGAGGAATATTCACCACCATAGCTAAACAGAACTTCCATGTCTAGAGATGCTGGACTTGTGACCTCCAGATGCTGGAAACCCAGGTGAGAGGAGGGCAATTACCTTTTCCGGAAGCCCCTCAGTGTCTGGGGGCAGGGTCTGGTCTGTCCCGCCTGCTCTCCCGCTGGACCACTGGCTGTCATCCGCAGCTTCCCTGAAGGAGGCCAGGAGGACACCATCCCCAGAGTGGGGAGGACTGGGAGCCTGTGGGGTTTCCCAGCTTGAACGAGGAGGGTGCATCGTCTTCAGGAGATCCTGCCACTGGGCATCCCAGTGCTGCTGTGGCTGCCCCTCCTCTGCCTCCTTCTTAATTTCACATAAATCTGCACAAGGCAGAAGATCTCTGAAGGTCTCATCTTGGCCTGCAGGAGATCTTTTTCCTTTGGACTCCAGTCTCTCCCTTTGAATGGGTCTTCTCGGCCCCTGCTCTTCCATTTTTACACTACTCTGCTGGAAAGGAAATAAACACAAAGTAAAATACCAGGGTAGAATAAAACTCAAGAATAAAAACAAAAGCATTTAACCGTTAGCCAGTTTTTGAAATACTGTATATCATTACTCTTTCTATTTCTGATTTTCAATCGTTATGTCACCCAAACGCCCCCACCCATGCACGAGAGGAAGTTATCCAAAGACATGGGGAAACCCCAAGATTTACAGAACTACAAATAACATTTGGGGGTGGGAGGACCAAGGCAGTGGTAGGGAAATCCAAAAACAACCCAGTGAGAGGACTGAGCAGGTTCAGTGACTAGGGAATGCTGATTCTGGCTGCAACTTCCAGCATGTTGGAAAGGCAACTAAAGATCTTTGTACATGATTAAGGCTGCGGCAGACCCACCTAACATTTAAAATATATGCCTTCACCCAAGAAATCCTGCGAGCAGCAGTTTGTTAAGCGTGTTGAGAACTGTAGCAATAAACTACAGTTCCCATGTTTCTTTGGGGGAAGCCACGTGATTTACATGTATGATATCTGCAGTCTGCAGAGCCTAAGAAACAAAAAACAAAAGGAATATTGACCAACAAAACCAAACAACAAAATCAGCACAGTTCTGAGATGGGATAGAAGCCCTGATCTGGAAATAAATGTTCCCCCTGGCTGCTCTTTAAAGAGGGTTTCTAAAGAACAACCAGAAGGGTCTTTTTCCTAGATCTCATTGCTAATTCAGCAGAGTCTTCTTGTGCTCTTATTTCTCCCCCACCCCAGCACTGGGGTTGGAAGGACAAGACATACTGATTGTGTGTGCTCTCGGCATACGTGAGAGTGTTTGCAAGACTTGTATGTATGCAAAATGGCATGTCTGGTGAGTGTTTGCAGTATATTTGGCCTGTGTGCATGTGACTTTATGGTCCGCATCTCTTTTCTGTGTGCATGCCTGTGGATACATTGGCCACACAGCTCACTGGAATGTGGCCTCCAGAATCAATGCAGCTTTAAGTCCATAAATGTTTTCTTCCTCTTGCTCTATCGGAAAGAACAATCAAATCTGAGAGTATCCCTGGATCTACAGAGTTAATGTTTTCAACATCCTATGGAAACAAACTGCATTGAGATTTCTAATTACTTTGAGATTTTTTTCTTAAAAATATGAAGCAGTATAGAAATGAAATGAGTAATAATGTGAACATTAATAACTAATTTCAAATTTGCCTTCCTGAATCTTTTACAATACTGTCATCAACATTTTTATCACCATTAATTCATGTCCATATGCCACTTCCAAAGAATCCTCCTTTCCTCTGCATTTTCAAAACTGTCACCCACTTCAACCCTCAGCGTTCATCTGAAAACTCAGCTGTACTACTGGGGAAGGTGGAAGATAAAACATTTAAAGGAACAGGCTTAAGCCTCTCTCAGTTATTTATACGCAGACCCAAGAGGTCACTGGGTTTGATAGCCTGGGGAAAGATCAGATGCGTTCTCTGGAGAACAGATCTATTAGCTGTTTTGTTTAGCCATGACTGGTCAACAGAAGCTCCATGTGTAGGCACAGTGTACCTTGGTTTGGGGGCAGGCAAAAGAAGCCATTTCCTTGCTAAATGAATCTGATGGACATCATTGCCACAAGATGCGGTGATGGTGGTGGCTGAGAGAGCTTTTGTTATGTATTGGGTTTAACACATGTTATGATTCTAGCCAATCGTAGAAGCGTAGGTGGACGAAAGTTCTAATGGCAAGCACTGTCAACTGTCAACTTCCAACTGGCACTTGAGTGTGTTCTTGTCTAATATGGGAGAGAGCTGTTGAATAAACGAAGTTGCATTGGGATTCTGACTGTTCCTGAATATTTAATAGCTTTAAAAGGCGATCACACCAATTCACGAATGGCACTGGCGGAGATAAAGGGGGGGCAGGAGTAGTGGCGTGCAAAGTTTGCCACGGGGCTGCAGAGTGAGAGGGGCCCCTCCCTGCTGCCCTGCTCTTCCTCGCCTTCCCTCTCCGCCGGTGGGAGAGCGTGAGCTTGTGCCTGTGCTGCCGCCCCCTCAACCCACTCATCGCCCTTGCAGCCACCGCAGGGAGGCAGAAGCAGGCGAGAGGGAAGGACAGTCGGAGCGGAGGGAGGACCGTGGAAGAGGAAGGGGCTCCCCGATGAGGGACAGGGAGAGGGGCGGCAAACTCAGGGAGACAGAAGCCCCAGGCACGCCGCTGATCAGCGGGCCTCCATCGCGAAGCAGCAGCTGCCTTGGCCCCCTCATTGTGCCCCTTGAGCTCAACATCGTCTATAGGACTGAAGGGAGCAGCTCTCCAGGGACTCAGGCAGGGTCCGTGCCAGCCTGACCTAGAGATGTTTGCCCCTGTGCCCTCCTGCAGATGCCCTGCTCCTGAGCTGAGCCCCTTCCCCTTCCTGCACGGTTGGGGGGCCTGATCCTGCCAGGCGAGGCCTCCACCCTCCTGCACCTCTGACTCCTCGCTCCGTCCCTGCACCGAAATCCGGCTCCTCTCCGGGGAAACTCGCCAGGCCACTGGCCGCTGCTCCTCAGCTCTCCTCGGCGGGGAGACAGGAAAGTGCAGCCGCTCTCGAGTCCCCCTGGCTAGCCCCGTTTCCTGCCTCTCTGAGCATCGGAGCTCGCTGGCTGTGGGTTGGGCCCTGGGAGGCTGCAAGGCTGGATGCGCCCCCTTGCAAGGCGAAGGCATCGTGCATGCTGCGAGATCTCCCTGCTGCTTCCCCTGCCCTCGTATTTGCAGCCCTCTGCTTCTGATCCTGGAGGTACTGCTCTTCACTGTCAGGGCAAATAGATCAACCCTATGAGATCTGGTCCATTCCTAGCTCAGGAGTAGCAGGGAATAAACTTTTGCCACCCTTCTCTAGGGGTCTTCATGATCAGCGTTGTGAGTTCGAGCCTCATGTGAAAAAACTGGAAATAAAGTGTAATGTTACTTTGAAATTGTGTGCACAGTACTCAAGTGGTTTAAAAAAATATTTTTAAAAACGAAACAAAACACCCTTTCCTTTTCTATACCCTACTGTGTCTTTTGTAATAAGTGGGTTTTGATTAGAAAGCTGCTTCATTGAAATATATCTGGCATTTTATACGCTATCCAGTATGTTCTATTAATAAGTTTCCTCGTGATCAAGTGTGAGACTGGTTTCCAAATCCTCATCATTAACAATTCCCGAAATTTCAGTAATGCTGGGACGATGCCTCCCTGCTGCCCAAATGTCTTGCTGGAGGTGGCAGTCCAGTTTCCAGCTCTGCTGGCTGGGGTCATGCAATCACTTAGCTTCAGCAACCAATGCCAGGGTCAGGCCCTGTTATCTTTCCATATCCTCCAACATTTCTCTGATGAAAATAGGAACACCCCGTTCCATAAAGCTAATTTTACTATTTATACACGACCCATCTTATTACGTTGCCCCAGCCACTCTGGGCAGCTTCCAACCTATATTAAAAACATAATAAAACATTAAACATTAAAAATCTTTCCTATACAGGATTGCTTTCAGAGGGCCACGGGGTCAGATAACTCCATACCATCCAACATTTCTCTCTCCTGCCTCAGTTCATCAGAGGAGGGGAGGGGTTCTGGCCTTCATACTCCTTTCCCACCCCACCCCTATAATAACCAAAGGCACAAGGACAAGGACGGACACACACACACCATTTTTGAGTGAGGACCAAAAAACCACATTTTATTATTTTATTACTTATTTTCACAGTTTAATCAATCAGTTAATTTTATTGTTGATAGCCAATGGCCATCACAGTACAATAGCAGCACAACCCACACGGCTGCAAAACAAAAGACCATGTATGCAGCAGACCAGGACAAATCTATAGTGTCTGAAATTAATTTTCATGTTTGTTTCAATGGGAAGGATATAGGGCAGCAGAAGGTGGTGAGGTCCAGAGTACAGCTTCCATTATCCTTTACTGTCTGCCCTGCTGGCTGAAGCTGATGGGAACTGGACAACAACATCTGGGGACACCTCAAACTCTATGCTCCGATATACAAAATCTACAAAAGATTAAGGCACTGATCCAGAAGACAATGAACATAGAATAGGCCCCATTGATTTATTTTGCAGCAAGTGTAGCTAGGAAGAGGATACATTGGCAGCAGGGTTTGGAAGCTGGTCCATGACACAAATCCCCTTATTTCCTCCCCTGGAGATCTGAGGTCTACAAAGCAATGCGTTAGATCACAAAGGGCCAAGTTGACCAATGAAGGTAGACTACCAAAGACTTTTTTTGACATGGTGGACAACTTGGACTTAATTGATTCATGGAGGCAGAAAAATCCTCTGGAAAGGGAGGCAACTTTCTTTTCAGAGGCGATGTGGGCGTGGAGCAGACGTGATTATATTTGGATAACTAAGGATTTAGTACCAAGAATTGTAAAAGCACAGATAGAGCCTAAAGCATGTTCGGATCACAATGCTGTACAAATGGAACTAAGACTGACTCCGCAAGGTTCTTTTAGATGGAGAATGAATGACGTGTTACTAAGAAATGAGAAGATCATTGAGAAGGCCCATAAAACCCTGAAAGACTATTTTGAAATCAATTTAAATACAGCAATGGGAAAAAGGGTGATTTGGGATGCAGGTAAAGCAGTTATGAGAGTATTCTTGATCCAGCAAAATGCAATTAAAAGGAAAGAGCAAAACCTCAAAAAAGAATACATTTTGACTAAAATTAAAGAAAAGGAGAAAAAATTGAGGTCCAAGCCAAAGGACCAACAGATACAGAAAGAAAAAAAGGCGTTACAGATACAGTTTTCTAATCTGATAAACCAGGAAATTGAATGGAAAATAAAGACAATGAAACAGAAAACCTTTGAATTGGCAAATAAATGTGGGAAGTTATTGGCTTGGCAATTGAAAAAACGTCAGAAACAAAACACTATTATCAATTTGATTGAGGAAGGAAGGCATATTGAGAACCCAAAGGAGATCAGAAAATGTTTTCAGAAATATTACAAACAATTGTACAAAGAAGAAAAACAGGACAATGATATAATCCAACAGTTTTTGCAAGAAAATGGAATGCGTAAAATACCAGAGGAGACTAAAAGTACTCTCAATCACCCAATCACAAGACAGGAGATAGAGGAAGCAATAAATAATCTGCAATTGGGTAAGGCTCCAGGACCAGATGGACTGTCAGCAAAATACTACAAAATCTTAAAAGAATGGATGATTCAACCGATGATGGATGTCTGCAATGAAATATTACAGGGGAAAAGGGCACCGGAGTCGTGGAAAGAAGCGTACATTACCCTGATACCAAAACTAGACACAGATAAAGCTCAAGTGAGAAATTATCGACCAATCTCTTTACTGAACGTGGATTATAAAATATTTGCAGGTATATTGGCCAAAAGGTTGAAAGGAGTTTTGAAAGAGTATATTCACAATGATCAAGCAGGTTTTCTGCCTGGAAGACATATGAATGGAAATATAAGAAATTTAGTGAATATACTGGAAAGATTAGACAAGAGAAGCAATACAAGAGCTATCTTGATGTTTGTGGATGCAGAGAAGGCCTTTGACAATATATCTTGGAAATTTATGAAACAAAATTTTCAGAAAATGGAGATGGGAAATAATTTCATGAATGGAATCAATGCAATATATTCGGAACAAAGAGCAAAGATAATTGTTAACAATGTAGTATCAGAGGAAATAAGAATTGAAAAAGGAACAAGACAAGGGTGCCTGTTATCCCCATTATTATTCATTACGGTCCTGGAAGTCCTCTTAAATATGATAAGGAAGAAAGAAAATATTAAAGGAATAAGGGTGGGAGAGAGAGAATACAAAGTAAGAGCCTTTGCCGACGACTTGGCTTTAACCCTACAAGATCCTGAAAATAGCGCAGTGAATGCACTAGAAACAATTCAACACTTTGGGCAGGTCGCAGGTTTCAAATTGAACAAAACAAAAACCAAAGTATTGACTAAGAATATGACAAGTGAGGAGTGTAAAAGACTACAGACTCGAACTGGGCTTAGCTTTGTGAAGAAGGTAAAATATCTGGGCGTGAATATGACCTCAAAAAATTTAAATCTTTATAAGGACAATTATGATAAGGTGTGGAATGAGATTAAAAGAGATTTAGAAAATTGGACTAGATTGAAATTATCACTTTTAGGAAGAATATCTGTGATAAAAATGAATGTGTTACCGAAGATGTTATTTCTGTTTCAATCATTGCCAATCATTGATAAGATGGATTGTTTCAAAAGGTGGCAGAAAGACTTATTGAAATTTATCTGGCAGGGGAAGAAACCTAGAATTAAATATAAGATTTTGACTGATGCAAAAAATAGAGGAGGATTCTCCTTGCCAGATTTAAGAATTTATTACGAAGCAGCTGCCTTTTGTTGGTTGAAAGAATGGTTTACCTTAGATAATGCTGATGTATTAGATTTGGAAGGCCATGACAATGTGTTTGGTTGGCATGCATATCTGTGGTATGATAAGATCAAAGCACACAGTGGATTTAAAACACATGCAATTGGGAAATCTCTGTTCAAAGTTTGGTTGAAATATAAAGATTTATTAGAAAGAAAAACACCCAGATGGTTGTCATCGTTAGAAGCTAAAGCCCATAAAATAGCAAATATGGATAGACAATGGCCGAAATATAAAGACATTTTGTTTTAGTTTTTTTGTTTTTTTATAAGAACTTTATTGGCTTTTTCCAGACAAAGAACAACAAAACAACCTACACCACACAGACAAACAATCAAACAACATAATAAAACAAATATAACCCAACTAAAACTAAAACACCAATAATTCTTTTTCTTGTTCAACACACACACAAAAAATTATTGTTTCAAATCAATACTAGGTGACTAACCCCGTTTTCTCTCCTTTGGTTCCAATTCCCATTTACTGTAATAACTTCTTATATCTAAAATCCAAATCATCTAAGAAAAAACTGAACACTTTTCTCAATAATTAAACTGAACATAATTAAATTGAACATCTTTCTCAATAATTAAATCTTGCACAAATTAATCCATCACTTCTTAACTAACATTATACATCTTATTTCACTTAAACTGCTGCTAATAACAAAAAAAAATCAAATATCTCTTCTCTAGTTCTTAAGCTTAAAATCTTAACACACCAGCTTCAGGGTACCATAATAGACCATCCTAATTATATTTTAGATATTTCACCCTATCCCTTTTCTGACCATTTTCTTACTCCATCTCGGGGTCTCCCCCCAGACATTCCTCCATCTTGCACAAAAACCATTTTCCAGAATGTCCTCTTTTCTTCTATGTCCACAATTCCAGACACCATCTATGACAGTCCTTGCAGGGAGCATCAGGGTACACAAATCTTCGCCTTACAGCATCTCCGCTTCAAAATTCCGTTCGTCTTCTAATTGTAGATATAAAAGTCTTTTCCCCATCATTCCTGGGCTCTCACCCCCGAAATTGGATATAAATTGTCCAATCCTGGGCCTCTCACCCCCACAGGATTGTCCTTCCCGGAGTTGCATAAACATTGTACTTTGTAGTTCAAGAATTCCCTTAAGCTCCCTGCCAAGGTTTTCTTCAATTTTAGCAGAAATCTCCAAAGTCTTTCTTGTGGGATATAAATTTTCATCCTGAATCAGCAATGTTAATTTCTGGTTTAGCACTTCTAAGTACAGCAAAGTAATCCTTTGTTCATGAGTCAGTCCAGAGTCTAAAGCCAGCTTAAAAGCGAAACCCAACATGGTAGAAGTGGGCATAGGGTATCAAGTTTCAGTGTTTTTCCATCTTAGTCCCAGTACTTTTCCATCTTTATCAGAAATCTCCGCAGCCATTTTCCCTGGAGCCAGGGTGAAAAGACTACAAAATATCCACTTCAAGAAGAAATATTTCCAATAACTTCACTCCCCAAAGGGGGTTTAGTTCATCTCTCTTGTCAAAATCAAAACATTGTATCCATAACTGCAGCAGCAGTCGCCATCCAAAGCAGTTACTTTCTCTGCACACAAAGGGAGATAAACGGGCTTCCTTTTCATCAAAACTCCCGGAGCGCCAAATGTCAAAATTATGCCCAATAGTTCAGGTACTCACGGCCAACGGGTTTCTTTTGCTTTCCTTCTGTTAGGTAGAACGATCTCGCTCATCGCGAGCGGCGGCCGCCGCTTCGCCGACCCGGTTGGGGCATGCCTCCACAGCCCGGCTCCGTGGTCCCTTCACCCCCACCCCCCCTTTACAGGGGGAACAGGGGAAGGGTTCAGAGCCATAGCGGGCCCGCTGGAGAGCCCATGCCGCGGGACGATCGACCCGCGGTTTAACGGAGCCCCGCTTTGCGGTAGCGGGGCTCCTACCCCCGGGACAGCCTGAGTCGCTTCGCTGCCGAAGCGACCCACGACCGCCCGCAATGGCGTCCTCGCCGGAAGTCTAAAGACATTTTGATACAAGAAGGAGAGAAATTCAAATTAAAACCATACGAACAAATGAAAGACTATGTAACAGATTGGTTACAATATCATCAGATAAATGAGACATTCAAGTCGGACAGGAAAATTGGTTTTCAGATAGAAAAATCTAAGTTGGAGACTGAACTTATAGAACCTAGGAACAAAAATATTTCCAGAATGTACAATCTATTACTGGAGTGGCATACACAAGATGAAATGGTTAAGTCTACAATGATTGAATGGGCAAAGGATGTGGGGCACAACATCATGTTGGAAGATTGGGAAAAGCTCTGGAATGTAAACATAAAGTTTTCAGCATGCAGTTTATTAAGAGAAAACATCATGAAAATGATGTACAGGTGGAATTTAACCCCTGTGAAATTGGCTAAAATATACCATGGATTAAGTAACAAATGCTGGAAATGTAAACAATCAGAAGGAACCTTCTTCCATATGTGGTGGTTGTGCCCTAAGGTGAAAGACTTCTGGGAAAAAATATATAATGTAATTAAGGAAGTGTTAAAAAACACATTTAAGAAAAAGCCAGAAGCCTTTCTACTGGGCATCCTAGGCCAAGATATTGAAAAAAGTGATAGAAATTGGTTTTTGTATGCCACAACAGCAGCTAGAGTTTTGATAGCTAAGAACTGGAAGACAGAAGAATTACCGACGATCAGCGATTGGCAGATGAAAATGATGGACTATATGGAGCTTGCAGAAATGACTGGGAAAATCCGTGACCAGAGAGACGACGCGGTGGATAAAGAATGGAAAAAAATTAAATTGTATTTAAGAGATCATTATAAGATTGAAAATTAGATATATTTTGAGAATAAGATAGGCTGTAGAATGAAAGTTAGATGTGCTTAGTTAAAAATATAAGATAAGATATAGATTTAATTAATTTAAATGAGGATATTTGGGTTAAGAGATAAGTGATATTAATGGTGAAGTATTTGTTAAAAAGTAGATTAGAATGATAAATTTAGGATGTTACGAAAATGGTATTTACAAGGGACGCAGAAGGAGGAGATAGGAGGAAGTCCCACTAAAATGTGAGAGAAATATGAAAATTTTATAGAAGTGTTAAGTTGTTGTTGTTGTTGTTGTTTTTATTGTATTTTTTGTTGTTAATGTTTGTTTTTATTGTTTGTTGTAAGTTTGTTTTGTTAGGTGGAAAATCAATAAATATTATTTAAAAAACAACAACAAAGTAATGGGTTGCTTTATTCAGAATAAGCTCACTGAAATGGAGCTATCATCATCATCATCTCCTCTATGGGTGCTGCCACTAAGTGCCCTCTGTCTTTGCTCTCCTAGTTTTAAGGCTCGGCGGTCTCTCTAAGTCTGGGGAAAGTGTTAAGGATGATGGTTTAATTTCCATAAATGATAATGTTGTAAGATGCGAGTTTCCTTTGACAGTAGCCCTCATGTGATTGCCTGACTGTGAGTCACATGAGGGAGGCATTTCATTCTGTTGAGACTGTTATTCCAGTAACTGTTGTTTTTAACTGCTTTTCTGTTCTTTTCTCTCTGTGTGTGTGAGGGAGAATGGCTGCTGAGAGAGATGTCTCAGGATACTGTAGTGTGTCAGTGTGATCTGTCTGAAGTGAAACAGAGAAAGATCACTAAATTTTAATAGGAAGAAACCTGTGCAGGGACAGAGAGAATACTGTGGAGGTGAAAGAAAAACCGTTTCGTAAGAAACTGTAAGACAATTCAAGTCAGAACGTGCCTGCATTTGAATAAGCATGAGACTGTAAATATATTATTCTCAGTTATATGCTTATGAAAGTAAGGTTATTTTGAATACCAAGAGTCTGGACATTGTACTCTGTAAAAAGGACCTATCGCCTAGAACAGTTATTTAGCTTCTTAGGTATAAGCTACTCTGTTACTTTGGATATCATCAAAATTCACACACAGACATACTATAATGTTGCATACAGTATAAGGTTGGGGAGTTGAGAAGTGGGGATAGAGAGCGGGGGGTGGAGAGAAGGGAGAAGTAAACTTTCATTATTTTACAGAGTGCATATAAGTTTTTGTATCAGTGCCACATGCATAGGTTCTCCTTCTATTCATTTTCATTGGCAGTGAGAAAGAGCGGGGGGGGGGGGGGCAGGGCCCAGTTGGTTGCCTTCAATTGACTGCAGTGAAGGCAGAACCATTTGGAGGAACAGATTGTTGCAATTCTTGAAAGGGGTGGAAAAGAGCACGGCTACATCATGGGTTGGTCCTTCAAGTACTTGTTGTTCAAGTTGTTCCGTGGAATTCCTGATCTTGACCTTGTGTGGAAATGAGTTCTCTCCATCACAAGAATATGTTTCAAAGCTTTACTGCAGAACAGTCTTAAACAGTCTTACAATAAGATAAACATGATAAAGTAGCACATTGCAAATAATGTCCAGTCCTTTACGTAATCCAGTAAGCTTTCTTCTTTCTGGTCCCCAAGAGAGATCCTAAGCTTCTTCATCACTGCGTATTTGCAACTGCTGCTGCTGCTTCTCCTAGCCATTTCCAGCAAGCACCGACTGACTTCTCAAGTTTAAGCTTCCTTCTGTGAGAGCCCTGCAGCTTCTGTTTCCAGCCATGAGCTATTGGGAAAGATACCAGCCTCCTCTGATGCTCTTGTCAGAGTGGAACTGGAGCCGCTTAAGACTTGCGTTAAAGTTAAACGCTGATTTTGTATACTTTAGAAAACGCTGTTTGGGGGGAAGATTGGGAGCTTGATTTATTTCTTCTTGTGGACTCTAAAGTAAAAGGAGAGATACCGCTATCCTTCTGGCTAAGGAGTCTGGGTCAGGCAAGGAATGGCGGCTTTGGTTCGGATTGCGCAGCTGGAAAAATACTGAGATCCCATCACTTCCTGGGGTGGCAGCCCAGAGGTTCGAGAACAACAGGCATGGAAAATGCAATACAGAGCTGAGAGTGGAGGGAAGATACTTTGTGATAAAGTTGCTGCAATTGTTTATCAGGAAGAATGCTACATTCTGGAGGAGAGGAAGCTACAATTGAAGGAAATAACAGAAGGAAAAGAAGCAAAACTGAATATGAAGGAAGAAGAAACTGGACTGGGGGAATGTTTGGGGGGAGACCGGTGGGGGATGGGGAAGGTAAAGGGAAGGGTGATGATGGACAGGAGCGGGGTGGGGTAAAGTATGAATTAATAGAGATATTATAAAGGCTGACCACAGTACTCCAACACCAGAGGGGAAACGGACTAGGAGATGGAAGAAATACTTAGGTATTTGTCAATATGTGTCGTTTTTTATATATTTGAAATTGGAATAAGAAGAATTATAGGCTACAGCACAACAAAGTTAAGCGAAGAGAGGAAAAAAGAAGTGGAGATGTGGAATTTGATGTTTATTTGATAAGAATAAGATTTAGGATTTAAGATGTGTGGATTATAATTGTAAGATTAAGATTAGATTTAACAATGTTATAAAGTTACTAAAGAAGATTAGAAATAAACGCAAAAGAGAGGATGTGAGGAATTCCCAAGTTTAGGATTATAAAGATGATAAGGATGAGTAAATAACTGTTTTGTTTGTGTGTATTTTGTGTGGTTTTTGTAATGTATGTATTTGTGTTTTGTGTATTTCTGTTATTAAAATTCAATAAATTCTTTTTAAAAAAAGAAAAAGAAAAAGAGAGGGTCGCCAAATAGCATGGTCCCCAAGATAAAAAACATTCAATGCCAAATTATTTTCTGCACATCCATAGACTTGACAGTCATCGTCTCTTACCAGGAACTCTGGGAACACTGAGTGGAAAATTCTATACATTTATATGGTTTTCCCACTGTGTGAATTCGCTGGTGTCTCCTAAGGTATCCATGTTGACTGAAGCTCTTTCCACATTCAATACATTTAAATGGTTTCTCCCCCGTGTGAGTTCGTTGGTGTGTTCTAAGGTGTCCACTTACACTGAAGCTCTTTCCACATTCAATACAATTAAATGGTTTCTCCCCCGTGTGAGTACGTTGGTGTGTTCTAAGGTGTCCACTTCCAATGAAGCTCTTTCCACATTCAATACATTTAAATGGTTTCTCCCCCGTGTGAGTTCGTTGGTGTATTGTAAGGTGTTCATTTTGACTGAAGCTCTTTCCACATTCAATACAATTAAATGGTTTCTCCCCCGTGTGAGTTCGTTGGTGTGTTCTAAGGTGTCCACTTCCACTGAAGCTCTTTCCACATTCAATACATTTAAATGGTTTCTCCCCCGTGTGAGTTCGTTGGTGTGTTCTAAGGTGTCCACTTACACTGAAGCTCTTTCCACATTCAATACAATTAAATGGTTTCTCCCCCGTGTGAGTTCGTTGGTGTGTTCTAAGGTGTCCACTTCCAATGAAGCTCTTTCCACATTCAATACATTTAAATGGTCTCTCCCCCGTGTGAGTTCGTTGGTGTGTTCTAAGGTCTCCACTTCGACGGAAGCTCTTTCCACATTCAATACATTTAAATGGTTTCTCCCCCGTGTGAGTTCGTTGGTGTGTTCTAAGCTCTCCACTTCCACTGAAGCTCTTTCCACATTCAATACATTTATATGGTTTCTCCCCCGTGTGAATTCGTTGGTGTGTTCTAAGGTCTCCACTTCCACTGAAGCTCTTTCCACATTCAATACAATTAAATGGTTTCTCCCCCGTGTGAGTTCGTTGGTGTGTTCTAAGGTGTCCACTTCCAATGAAGCTCTTTCCACATTCAATACATTTAAATGGTCTCTCCCCCGTGTGAGTTTGTTGGTGTGTTCTAAGGTGTCCACTTCTACTGAAGCTCTTTCCACATTCAATACATTTAAATGGTTTCTCTCCTGTATGAGTTTGTTGATGTCTTCTTAGGCATGCATTTAGACTGAAGCTCTTTCCACATTCAATACATTTAAATGGTTTCTCTCCTGTATGAGTTTGTTGATGTCTTCTTAGGCATGCATTTAGACTGAAGCTCTTTCCACATTCAATACATTTAAATGGTTTCTCCCCCGTGTGAGTTCGTTGGTGTGTTCTAAGGCCTCCAATTTGACTGAAGCTCTTTCCACATTCAATACATTTAAATGGTTTCTCCCCTGTGTGAGTTCGTTGGTGTATTCGAAGATCTCCATTTTTACTGAAGCTCTTTCCACATTCAATACATTTAAATGGTTTCTCCCCCGTGTGAGTTCGTTGGTGTATCCTCAGTCTTCCCCTGGGACTAAAGCACATCCCACATTCCATGCATTTATACTGTTTTTTTGTTCTTCCCATTGAATTCACAGCTGGCTCCATTGAATTCTGACCATCATCTTCCTGACCTCTTTGGGAGGAAGAGAATCCTGTTAGACATTCAAGAAAGACAAGAAAGAAATTGAACACATGTCAATCCCAATGTGCACGTTCTCTTATTTTAACATTGACTCCATTCTCCACTGTCCTCACTTTGTTCCTGATTATTAGGAATGCGGAGGAGATATTGGCAAGAGCAACACATGATCATTCACACTTAATAAAGCAGCAGCATTTTATAATGCTGATCTACGTTGCAATGGACTCCTTAAACACATCTCTGTATTTTTCATTTTCAAGTGAGGAAATAATCTGTGGTTCAAATAATAGTACCTTTTCTGAGTAATTAGCAAAACTTAAGTGTTGTTATGGCACATGCAACTGTGAGAATATTGCAGTATATTAGAACCTAAGAAGAGCCGGCTGGATTGGCAAATGCCCTCCTAGTCCAGCATTCTGTTCTCACAGGGGCCAACCAGATGCCTGTGGGAAACCAGCAAGCAGGATTGGAGCACAAGAGCCCTCTGCCCTCTTGTGCTTTCTAGAAACTATTATAGTGGTACCTTGGTTCTCAAACTTAATCCATTCCGGAAGTACGTTCCAAAACAAAAGCATTTCAAAACAAAAGCACGCCTTGCAGAAAAAATAATGCAAAATGTATTAATCATTTCCAGATTTTAAAAAGCAACCCCTAAAACAGTACTTCAACATGAATTTTACAAACTTATAAGACCACTGATCCATGAAATGAAACTATAAAATAAGTAAGACAGTATTGTACATGATTTTAAAAATTCTTACCTGCACTGATGATTGTCATTGTTTGGATAGGGTTTTTTTTTTATTCATTTCCACAGTCATACAATCAATCAATCAATCAGTAGCTGAATAGGGTTCCACACAGTGATGAAAACAAAATGAACTGAAAAAGCCTCAAAACGAAAATTGTAAAATAAATAGCAAAAACAAAAGCTGTACTGTGAAATAATTAAGTGCCAGACCACTTAAACAGACACCACTTTCGTGCTTGGAAATAATTTGCTTCTTTATCTCAATTGTTGTTCTGCTAATGGTTCTTTTGGTTTTGCAGCTTTTGCAGTCAATCAATCAATCAATCAATCAAACAAACAAAATGAAAAAGACACAAAGACACAAAATAAATATCAAAAACAGACAGACCTCAGTGTAACACTGAAAACGGAAGTGTGGCACTGAAAAGGGAAATTTGGCACTTATATTGGAAGTTCAACACTCAATACGGAGCATGTTTGACTTCCAAAAAAAGTTCACAAACCAGAACACATACCGGTACTTCCAAGTTGTTTGACTACTAAGCCGTTTGACAACCGAGGTACCACTGTATTAAGAAGTATTATTGCCTATGACCAGGAGGGCAGAGCACAGATATGAGTCTAATCCTTTTTTTCAAACTATTCAAGTTGTTGGCTGTCATTGTCTCCTGTAGGATGGAAGTCCATAGACTAACTATGCTTCTGTTGATTCATCTTTTGTAGCCCTGAAAGGCTGATAAATGTTTTATAGCCTAAGCTTTTGTGGACTGCGCTCTGACAAAGTGGATTCTTGACGAGGAAATCGGGTGCCACAAATAAACTTGTGAGTCTCTTTCTTGGCTTTGTGTACTTATTTTGAAATTTATACCAAGTTTGTACCACAGTTTCTCCATGTAAGCTTAGAGATGGATAAAATTACAGGGGTGCTATAAAATATTATACCACACACTCACTCTTACACACAACCCCAGTCTGTAACATTGGCAAGTTTACACAATTTGCTTATACTTCTTCTTTCTAGCCCTCCCTCCACAAAACTGTGCAAGACATGCTTACAAATTCAATGCTTCTGTGTACACCGATGGCACACAAAACCTCATGGGGAAGAAAACTATGGGAGGAATTCAGTATTGTGCTGTGTCAATCACTCCATCACAGAAAGCATGTCAGCTTGCCAAACATAATGGTTGTCCCTCTCATCTCTCCATGCATTTAACATTGCATCTACTTTGGTCCCAAGAGAAGTTTTCTGCTTAGGGGCTGATCATTGGGCTTTCCTCCCACAGCATCTTTCTCCAACTTAATGCTCTCTGGAAGTTGTTAAGACTACAACTCCCATCATTCCATTGGTCATGCTGACTGTGGGTGAGGGGAGTTGGAAGTCTCATAATTTCTGGAGGGTAGTATGTTGGAAAAAGCTAAATCAGAGGTTCTGGCAATCCCATTTTCTGAGAATTTCAGGCAGGAGAGAGGAAATTGAAGAAGCACCCAAGAACCCAGACCCCAACCTTTACCCAGAAAGCTGGCGTCTTCTTCACTCTCTCTCTCAGCCTTTGCAAAGAGTTGGGTGTTTTCTGTGTCCAAGGGATCCTGCTCAGACTTTGGGGACTTAATAACCACATCTTCCACAGGCCACGAGTCCTGGAAAAGAGATCAGGATGTAGATTAGGACATCAGGAAAAGCTCGAGAAGCTGCCTGGCAGAGACCCTGGGTGAGTTAATAATGTTAAGGAGCTTTTGGACAGAACTGTAGGCTGCCATCCTATACATGCTTCCCTGGAAGTAAGTCCCACTGAACTCAATGTGGCTTGCTTCCAAGTAGGCCTCCGCAGGGCTGCCCTGTTATTCAGAATGCTTCACATGTGTTGGCCCATTCTGAACTATTGTGTCTCGACTCGATGAGGAGGGATTTGAAGAATCCTTTCACCTGACTGCACAGCAGAGAGGAGGAATATTCACCACCATAGCTAAACAGAACCTCCATGTCTAGAGGAACTGGACCTGTGACCTTCAGATGCTGGAAACCCAGGTGAGAGGAGGGCACTTACCTTTCCCAGAAGCCCCTCAGTGTCTTGAAGCAGGGTCTGGTCTGTCCCCCCTGCTCTGCCGCTGGGCCACTGACTGACTTCTGCAGCTCCCCTGAAGGAGGCTGGGAGGACACCTTCCCCGGAGCGGGGAGGACTGGGAGCCTGTGGAGTTTCCCAGCTTGAACAAGGGCGGTGCATCGTCTTCAGGAAATCCTGGGCATCCCAGTGCTGCAGCGGCTGCCCCTCCTCTTTCTCCTGCTTAATTTGATGTAAATCTGACTGAGGCAGAAGATCTCTGAAGGTCTCAACTTGGCTGGCAGGATATATTTTTCCTTTGGACTCCAGTTTCTCCCTTTGAATGGGTCTTCTCGGCCCATGCTCTTCCATTTTTATACTAGCTTGCTGGAAAGGAAATAAACACAAAGTAAAATACCAGTGTAGAATAAAATTCAAGAATAAAAACAAAAGCAATTAACCGTTAACCAGTTTTTGAATTGCTGTATATAACTACTCTTTCTATTTATTATTTTCAGGCTGTGAATGACAATCGTTATGTCACCCAAACGCCTCCACCCATGCAAGAGAGGAAGTTATCCAAAGACTTGGGGAAACCCCAAGGTTTACAGAACGCCAAATAACATTTGGGGGTGGGAGGACCAAGGCAGTAGTAGGGAAATCCAAAAACAACCCAGTGAGAGGAGTGAGCATGTTCAGTGACCAGGGAATGCTGATTCTGGCTGCAACTTCCAGCATGTTGGAAAGGCAATAACAGATCTTTGTACATGATTAAGGTTGCGACAGTCCCACCTAACATTTAAAATATATGCCTTCACCCAAGAAATCCTGCAAGCAGCAGTCTGTTAAGGGTGCTGAGAACTGTAGCAATAAACTACTGTTCTCATGTTTCTTTGGGGGAAGCCACGTGATTTAAATGTATGATTTCTGCAGAGCCTAAGAAACAAACAAACAAAGGGAATTTTGACCAACAAAACCAAACAACAAAATGAGCACAGTGCTGAGATAGGATAGAAGCTGTGATCTGGAGATAAATGATCCCCGTGGGTGCTCTTTGAAAAGGGTTTCTAAAGAACAACCAGAAGGGTCTTTTTTCCTAGATCTCATTGCTAATTCAGCAGAGTCTTGTGCTCTTATTTCTCCCCCAACCCAGCACTGGGGTTGGAAGGACAAGACATACTGATTGTGTGTGTCTCTGCATACTTGAGAGAGTGTTTGCAAGACTTGTATGTATGCAAGATGTGTGTGCATGCATGTGCATATATTGGCCACACAGCTCACTGGAATGTAGCCTCCAGAATCAATGCAGCCTTAAGCCCATAAATGTTTTGTTCCTCCTGCGCTATCAGAAAGATAACTTTGCTGCAGCAATGTATTAAAAACTGTGCCTATTTGTAACCTCACTTTTCAGGCTGTGATTCAGTCATATGAACCTGGCCATTATCTTTAAAAATGTTTCAACAGCTTTATAGGGTAGGCCAGTGTTATTCTATTTGCACTACACATGAGATTGCTGAGGCTGCAAGATGCGCCGAGATTTTAACCTCAGTGGGAAGCAAAGAGCATTTTGGAAATGGAGGCAATTTAGGTGAGGAAAACGGGGGTTGACGGAAGGACACCTCTTCCAACACAGCCTCTGCTCTGATGAAATTCAGAGCCCCTGCAGCTGCTTAGCTAAAGTAAGAACACCAGGAGATATGACTGCAAACCTCCCATGTATACTAAAGTTTGGTCTAACAAGCCTTTTTAAAGTGGATTAGAGAGAAAGTGCAGGGAGGAGGAATATTCAAAACCATAGCTAAACAGAACCTCCATGTCTAGAGGTGCTGGACCTGTGACCTCCAGATGCTGGAAACCCAGGTGAGAGAAGGGCACTTACCTTTTCCAGAAGCCCCTCAGTGTCTGGGGGCAGGGTCTGGTCTGTCCTGCCTGCTCTCCCGCTGGACCACTGGCTGTCATCCGCAGCTCCCCTGAAGGAGGCTGGGATGACACCATCCCCAGAGTGGGGAGGACTGGGAGCTTGTGGGGTTTCCCAGCTTGAATGAGGAGGGTGCATCGTCTTCAGGAAATCCTGCCACTGGGCATCCCAGTGCTGCTGTGACTGCCCCTCCTCTGCCTCCTTCTTAATTTCACATAAATCTGCACAAGGCAGAAGATCTCTGAAGGTCTCATCTTGGCCTGCAGGAGATCTTTTTCCTTTGGATTCCAGTCTCTCCCTTTGAATGGGTCTTCTCGGCCCCTGCTCTTCCATTTTTACACTACTCTGCTGGAAAGGAAATAAACACAAGGTAAAATACCAGTGTGGAATAAAACTCAAGAATAAAAACAAAAACATTTAACCCCGTTAGCCAGTTTTTGAAATACTGTATATCATTACTCTTTCTATTTCTGATTTTCAATCGTTATGTCACCCAAACGCCCCCACCCATGCACAAGAGAAAGTTATCCAAAGACGGGGAAACCCCAAGGTTTACAGAACTACAAATAATATTTGGGGGTGGGAGGACCAAGGCAGTGGTAGGGAAATCCAAAAACAACCCAGTGAGAGGACTGAGCAGGTTCAGTGACCAGGGAATGCTGATCCTGGCTGCAACTTCTAGATCTTTGTACATGATTAAGGCTGCGACAGACCCACCTAACATTTAAAATATATGCCTTCCCCCAAGAAATCCTGCAAGCAGCAGTTTGTTAAGGGTACTGAGAACTGTAGCAAAAAACTAGTTCACATATTTCTTTGGGGGAAGCCATGTGCTTTATATGTATGATGTCTGCAGAGCCTAAAATACAAACAAACAAAAGGAATTTTGACGAACAAATCAAACAACAAAATCAGCACTGTTCTGAGATGGGATAGAAGCCCTGATCTGGAGATAAATGATCCCCCTGGCTGCACTATGAAAAGGGTTTCTAAAGAACAACCAGAAGGGTCTTTTTTCCTAGATCTCATTGCTAATTCAGCAGAGTCTTCGTGTGCTCTTATTTCTCCCCCACCCCAGCACTATGGTTGGAAGGTCAAAACATACTGATTGTGTGTGTCTGTGTATACGTGAGAGTGTGTTTGCAAGAGTGTTTGTATGTATGCAAGATGTAATGTCTGGTGAGTGTGTGCAGCACATTTGGCGTGTGTGCATGTGAACTTATGGTCTGCATCTCTATTCTGTGTGCGCATGCATGTGCATACATTGGCCACACAGCTCACTGGAATGCGGCCTCCAGAATCAATGCAGCTTTAAGCCCATAAATGTTCCATTCCTCCTGCTCTATCAGAAAGAATAATCAGATCTGAGACTATCAGGAGGAGAGAACTCCTGGATCTCGAGAGTTAATGTTCTCGCCATCCTATGGACACAAACTGCATTGATATTTCTCTTTAAATACATGGAGATTTTTTTTCTTAAAAATATTAAACAATATAGAAATGAGTAATAATCTGAACATGAATAACTAATTTCAATTTCACCTTCCTTACTCTTTTACAATATCATCATCAATGTTTTTATTATCATTAATTCATTTCCATACACCACTTCTTTGCATTCTCAAAACAGTCACCCATTTAACTCCCAGCCTTCTTCTGAAAACTCAGTTGTGTTACTGAGGAAGGTGGAAGATAAAACCTTTAAAGCAGGGGTCCCCAAACTAAGGCCCGGGGGCCGGATGCGGCCCAATCGCCTTCTAAATGCGACCCACAGTCTTAAGCCTGTTTCTTTAAAGGAATTCAATATTGTGCTGTGTCAACCATTCCATCACAGAAAGCATGTCAACTTGCCAGACATAATGGTTGTCCCTCTCCTCTCTCCATGCATTTAAAGTTGCATCTACTTTGGTCGGAAGAAAAGTTTTCTGCTTAGGACCCAAGGGGCTCAGTGTACCTTGATTTGGGGCAGGCAAAAGAAGCCATTTCCTTGCTAAATGAATCTTATGGACATCATTGCCACAAGATGCGGTGATGGTGGCGGCTTAGAGAGCTTTAAAAGGCCATTCACGAAGGAGGGCGATAGGTTTATCAATGGCACCGGCAGAGGAAAGGGGGGGGCAGGAGTAGTGGCGTGCAAAGGGTGCCACGGGGCTGCAGAGTGAGAGGGGCACCTCCCTGCTGCCCTGCTCTTCCTCGCCTTCCCTCTCCGCCGGTGGGAGAGCGTGAGCTTGTGCCTGTGCTGCCGCCCCCTCAGCCCACTCATCGCCCTTGCAGCCACCGCAGGGAGGCAGAAGCAGGCGAGAGGGAAGGACAGTCGGAGCGGAGGGAGGACCGTGGAAGAGGAAGGGGCTCCCCGATGGGAGACAGAAGCCCCAGGTACGCCGCTCATCAGTGGGCGACTATATGCAGCCTCCATCCCGAAGCAGCATCTGCCTTGGACCCCTCATTGTGCCCCTTCAGCTCAGCATCGTCTACAGGACTGAAGGGAGCAGCTCCCCAGGGTCTTAGGCAGGGTCCGTGCCAGCCTGACCTAGAGATGTTTGCCCCTGTGCCCTCCTGCAGATGCCCTGCTCCTGAGCTGAGCCCCTTCCCCTTCCTGCCCGGTTGGGGGACGCCCTGCAGCCTCCGGCTGGACTCGGGGCCTGATCCTGCCAGGCGAGGCGCACGTGCTCTCCTCCTCCACCCTCCTGCACCTCTGACTCCTCGCTCCGTCCCTGCACCGAAATCCGGCTCCTCTCCGGGGAAACTCGCCAGGCCACTGGCCGCTGCTCCTCCGCTCTCCTCGGCGGGGAGACAGGAAAGGGCAGCCGCTCTCGAGTCCCCCTGCCTGGCCCCGTTTCCTGCCTCTCTGAGCATCGGAGCTCGCTGGCTGTGGGCTGGGCCCTGGGAGGCTGCAAGGCTGGATGCGCCCCCTTGCAAGGCGAAGGCATCGTGCATGCTGCGAGATCTCCCTGCTGTTTCCCCTGCCCTCGTATTTGCAGCCCTCTGCTTCTGATCCTGGAGGTTCTGCTCTTAATGTCGGGGCAAATAAATCAACCCTATGATATCTGGTCCATTCCTAGCTCAGGAGTAGCAGGGAATAAACTTTTGCCACCCTTCTCTAGGGGTCTTCATGATCAGCGTTGTGAGTTCGAGCCTCATGTGAAAAAACTGGAAATAAAGTGTAATGTTACTTTGAAATTGTGTGCACAGTACTCAAGTGGTTTAAAAAAATATTTTTAAAAACAAAACAAAACACCCTTTCCTTTTCTATACCCTACTGTGTCTTTTGTAATAAGTGGGTTTTGATTAGAAAGCTGCTTCATTGAAATATATCTGGCATTTTATACGCTATCCAGTATGTTCTATTAATAAGTTTCCTCGTGACCAAGTGTGAGACTGGTTTCCAAATCCTCATCATTAACAATTCCCGAAATTTCAGTAATGCTGGGACGATGCCTCCCTGCTGCCCAAATGTCTTGCTGGAGGTGGCAGTCCAGTTTCCAGCTCTGCTGGCTGGGGTCATGCAATCACTTAGCTTCAGCAACCAATGCCAGGGTCAGGCCCTGTTATCTTTCCATATCCTCCAACATTTCTCTGATGAAAATAGGAATACCCCGTTCCATAAAGCTAATTTTACTATTTATACACGACCCATCTTATTACGTTGCCCCAGCCACTCTGGGCAGCTTCCAACCTATATTAAAAACATAATAAAACATTAAACATTAAAAATCTTTCCTATACAGGATTGCTTTCAGAGGGCCACGGGGTCAGATAACTCCATACCATCCAACATTTCTCTCTCCTGCCTCAGTTCATCAGAGGAGGGGAGGGGTTCTGGCCTTCATACTCCTTTCCCACCCCACCCCTATAATAACCAAAGGCACAAGGACAAGGACGGACACACACACACCATTTTTGAGTGAGGACCAAAAAACCACATTTTATTATTTTATTACTTATTTTCACAGTTTAATCAATCAGTTAATTTTATTGTTGATAGCCAATGGCCATCACAGTACAATAGCAGCACAACCCACACGGCTGCAAAACAAAAGACCATGTATGCAGCAGACCAGGACAAATCTATAGTGTCTGAAATTAATTTTCATGGTTGTTTCAATGGGAAGGATATAGGGCAGCAGAAGGTGGTGAGGTCCAGAGTACAGCTTCCATTATCCTTTACTGTCTGCCCTGCTGGCTGAAGCTGATGGGAACTGGACAACAACATCTGGGGACACCTCAAACTCTATGCTCCGATATACAAAATCTACAAAAGATTAAGGCACTGATCCAGAAGACAATGAACATAGAATAGGCCCCATTGATTTATTTTGCCGCAAGTGTAGCTAGGAAGAGGATACATTGGCAGCAGGGTTTGGAAGCTGGTCCATGACACAAATCCCCTTATTTCCTCCCCTGGAGATCTGAGGTCTACAAAGCAATGGGTTAGATCACAAAGGGCCAAGTTGACCAATGAAGGTAGACTACCAAAGACTTTTTTTGACATGGTGGACAACTTGGACTTAATTGATTCATGGAGGCAGAAAAATCCTCTGGAAAGGGAGGCAACTTTCTTTTCAGAGGCGATGTGGGCGTGGAGCAGACGTGATTATATTTGGATAACTAAGGATTTAGTACCAAGAATTGTAAAAGCACAGATAGAGCCTAAAGCATGTTCGGATCACAATGCTGTACAAATGGAACTAAGACTGACTCCGCAAGGTTCTTTTAGATGGAGAATGAATGACGTGTTACTAAGAAATGAGAAGATCATTGAGAAGGCCCATAAAACCCTGAAAGACTATTTTGAAATCAATTTAAATACAGCAATGGGAAAAAGGGTGATTTGGGATGCAGGTAAAGCAGTTATGAGAGTATTCTTGATCCAGCAAAATGCAATTAAAAGGAAAGAGCAAAACCTCAAAAAAGAAGACATTTTGACTAAAATTAAAGAAAAGGAGAAAAAATTGAGGTCCAAGCCAAAGGACCAACAGATACAGAAAGAAAAAAAGGCGTTACAGATACAGTTTTCTAATCTGATAAACCAGGAAATTGAATGGAAAATAAAGACAATGAAACAGAAAACCTTTGAATTGGCAAATAAATGTAGGAAGTTATTGGCTTGGCAATTGAAAAAACGTCAGAAACAAAACACTATTATCAATTTGATTGAGGAAGGAAGGCATATTGAGAACCCAAAGGAGATCAGAAAATGTTTTCAGAAATATTACAAACAATTGTACAAAGAAGAAAAACAGGACAATGATATAATCCAACAGTTTTTGCAAGAAAATGGAATGCTTAAAATACCAGAGGAGACTAAAAGTACTCTCAATCACCCAATCACAAGACAGGAGATAGAGGAAGCAATAAATAATCTGCAATTGGGTAAGGCTCCAGGACCAGATGGACTGTCAGCAAAATACTACAAAATCTTAAAAGAATGGATGATTCAACCGATGATGGATGTCTGCAATGAAATATTACAGGGGAAAAGGGCACCGGAGGCATGGAAAGAAGTGTACATTACCCTGATACCAAAACTAGACACAGATAAAGCTCAAGTGAGAAATTATCGACCAATCTCTTTACTGAACGTGGATTATAAAATATTTGCAGGTATATTGGCCAAAAGGTTGAAAGGAGTTTTGAAAGAGTATATTCACAATGATCAAGCAGGTTTTCTGCCTGGAAGACATATGAATGGAAATATAAGAAATTTAGTGAATATACTGGAAAGATTAGACAAGAGAAGCAATACAAGAGCTATCTTGATGTTTGTGGATGCAGAGAAGGCCTTTGACAATATATCTTGGAAATTTATGAAACAAAATTTTCAGAAAATGGAGATGGGAAATAATTTCATGAATGGAATCAATGCAATATATTCGGAACAAAGAGCAAAGATAATTGTTAACAATGTAGTATCAGAGGAAATAAGAATTGAAAAAGGAACAAGACAAGGGTGCCCGTTATCCCCATTATTATTCATTACGGTCCTGGAAGTCCTCTTAAATATGATAAGGAAGAAAGAAAATATTAAAGGAATAAGGGTGGGAGAGAGAGAATACAAAGTAAGAGCCTTTGCCGACGACTTGGCTTTAACCCTACAAGATCCTGAAAATAGCGCAGTGAATGCACTAGAAACAATTCAACACTTTGGGCAGGTCGCAGGTTTCAAATTGAACAAAACAAAAACCAAAGTATTGACTAAGAATATGACAAGTGAGGAGTGTAAAAGACTACAGACTCGAACTGGGCTTAGCTTTGTGAAGAAGGTAAAATATCTGGGTGTGAATATGACCTCAAAAAATTTAAATCTTTATAAGGACAATTATGATAAGGTGTGGAATGAGATTAAAAGAGATTTAGAAAGTTGGACTAGATTGAAATTATCACTTTTAGGAAGAATATCAGTGATAAAAATGAATGTGTTACCGAAGATGTTATTTCTGTTTCAATCATTGCCAATCATTGATAAGATGGATTGTTTCAAAAGGTGGCAGAAAGACTTATTGAAATTTATCTGGCAGGGGAAGAAACCTAGAATTAAATATAAGATTTTGACTGATGCAAAAAATAGAGGAGGATTCTCCTTGCCAGATTTAAGAATTTATTACGAAGCAGCTGCCTTTTGTTGGTTGAAAGAATGGTTTACCTTAGATAATGCTGATGTATTAGATTTGGAAGGCCATGACAATGTGTTTGGTTGGCATGCATATCTGTGGTATGATAAGATCAAAGCACACAGTGGATTTAAAACACATGCAATTAGGAAATCTCTGTTCAAAGTTTGGTTGAAATATAAAGATTTATTAGAAAGAAAAACACCCAGATGGTTGTCATCGTTAGAAGCTAAAGCCCATAAAATAGCAAATATGGATAGACAATGGCCGAAATATAAAGACATTTTGTTTTAGTTTTTTTGTTTTTTTATAAGAACTTTATTGGCTTTTTCCAGACAAAGAACAACAAAACAACCTACACCACACAGACAAACAATCAAACAACATAATAAAACAAATATAACCCAACTAAAACTAAAACACCAATAATTCTTTTTCTTGTTCAACACACACACAAAAAATTCTTGTTTCAAATCAATACTAGGTGACTTCCCCCGTTTTCTCTCCTTTGGTTCCAATTCCCATTTACTGTAATAACTTCTTATATCTAAAATCCAAATCATCTAAGAAAAAAACTGAACACTTTTCTCAATAATTAAACTGAACATAATTAAACTGAACATCTTTCTCAATAATTAAATCTTGCACAAATTAATCCATCACTTCTTAACTAACATTATACATCTTATTTCACTTAAACTGCTGCTACCGTGTTTCTCATAAAATAAGACACCGTCTTATATTTATTTTTCCTCAAAAAAACACATCATGGCTTATTTTCAGGGGATGTCTTATTTTTTTTTTACTGGTAAGCATTGGCATGGTACAGCAAACTACATTTATTCACACAGAATTTTACTTTCATGCATGCAATTACAGCTTGCATCAACCATGCATAAATATTACTTTTGCACCAAGCAAAAGTACCCTGGTGATTAAAGCAATTGCATGCAGTTACAGCTTGCATCAACCATGCATAAATATTACTTTTGCACCAAGCAAAAGTACCCTGGTGATTAAAGCAATTGCATGCAGTTACAGCTTGCATCAACCATGCATAAATATTACTTTTGCACCAAGCAAAAGTACCCTGGTGATTAAAGCAATTGCATGCAGTTACAGCTTGCATCAAGCAAAAATATCGGTACCCTGGAGGTTAAAGCAATTGCATGCATTTGCAACTGGGCTTCACAAGTCAGCCTGAAGGTTAAAAGCTAAACTTCCAACACAATATCCCCCTTTTCATTCAAGGAATCCCAGGGCCAGCTGTACCATTATGCAGTGTGAGGCAGCAAAGGATTTTCTAAATGGTTCTGCCAGCTCTTCCATTTAGCCTTTCAGGGAAATCCTTTGAAACAAAAGCAAACAAACAAAACACAATACCTATGCAAATCCCTGGCTCCCGGGTGTTGCTGCTGCTGCTCCTGGGTCCCGCTGGCTAAGGGCTGAAGGCAGAGCGTTTCTCCTGCTGCTGCCGGCTTGGGACTCCACGTTGGAAGTCGTTCCTGCTGCTGCCGGTCCCGCTGGCTTGGGGCTCGATGTGGAGCGCTTTTCCTGCTTCTCCTGGGCCCCGCTGGCTTGGGGCTTGAAGTGGTGCATCGCTCCTACTGCTGCCAGTCCTGCTGGCTTGGGGCTGAAAGCGGCACGTTGTTCCTGCTGCTGCTGGGCTCCGATGGCTCAGGGCTCCACGTGGAGCGCTCCTCCTGCTGCTACTGGGTCCCGATGGCTCAGGGCTTCACGCAGCACGCGTTGCTGAGCGTTTTGGAGGGATTTGCAGCAGCGGCAGCATCCACTTCCGGGCGCCAACCGGAACTGTGCCTACAGGTATCTCTACGGCTTATTTTTTGGGTATGGCTTATATTTCTAAACGTTTAAAAATCGTGCCATGGCTTATTTTATAGGCACGTCTTATTTTATGAGAAACACGGTAATAACAAACAAAAAAATCAAATATCTCTTCTCTAGTTCTTAAGCTTAAAATCTTAACACACCAGCTTCAGGGTACCATAATAGACCATCCTAATTATATTTTAGATATTTCACCCTATCCCTTTTCTGACCATTTTCTTACTCCATCTCGGGGTCTCCCCCCAGACATTCCTCCATCTTGCACAAAAACCATTTTCCAGAATGTCCTCTTTTCTTCTATGTCCACAATTCCAGACACCATCTATGACAGTCCTTGCAGGGAGCATCAGGGTACACAAATCTTCGCCTTACAGCATCTCCGCTTCAAAATTCCGTTCGTCTTCTAATTGTAGATATAAAAGTCTTTTCCCCATCATTCCTGGGCTCTCACCCCCGAAATTGGATATAAATTGTCCAATCCTGGGCCTCTCACCCCCACAGGATTGTCCTTCCCGGAGTTGCATAAACATTGTACTTTGTAGTTCAAGAATTCCCTTAAGCTCCCTGCCAAGGTTTTCTTCAATTTTAGCAGAAATCTCCAAAGTCTTTCTTGTGGGATATAAATTTTCATCCTGAATCAGCAATGTTAATTTCTGGTTTAGCACTTCTAAGTACAGCAAAGTAATCCTTTGTTCATGAGTCAGTCCAGAGTCTAAAGCCAGCTTAAAAGCGAAACCCAACATGGTAGAAGTGGGCATAGGGTATCAAGTTTCAGTGTTTTTCCATCTTAGTCCCAGTACTTTTCCATCTTTATCAGAAATCTCCGCAGCCATTTTCCCTGGAGCCAGGGTGAAAAGACTACAAAATATCCACTTCAAGAAGAAATATTTCCAATAACTTCACTCCCCAAAGGGGGTTTAGTTCATCTCTCTTGTCAAAATCAAAACATTGTATCCATAACTGCAGCAGCAGTCGCCATCCAAAGCAGTTACTTTCTCTGCACACAAAGGGAGATAAACGAGCTTCCTTTTCATCAAAACTCCCGGAGCGCCAAATGTCAAAATTATGCCCAATAGTTCAGGTACTCACGGCCAACGGGTTTCTTTTGCTTTCCTTCTGTTAGGTAGAACGATCTTGCTCATCGCGAGCGGCGGCCGCCGCTTCGCCGACCCGGTTGGGGCATGCCTCCACAGCCCGGCTCCGTGGTCCCTTCACCCCCACCCCCCCTTTACAGGGGGAACGGGGGAAGGGTTCAGAGCCATAGCGGGCCCGCTGGAGAGCCCATGCCGCGGGACGATCGACCCGCGGTTTAACGGAGCCCCGCTTTGCGGTAGCGGGGCTGCTACCCCCGGGACAGCCTGAGTCGCTTCGCTGCCGAAGCGACCCACGACCGCCCGCAATGGCGTCCTCGCCAGAAGTCTAAAGACATTTTGATACAAGAAGGAGAGAAATTCAAATTAAAACCATACGAACAAATGAAAGACTATGTAACAGATTGGTTACAATATCATCAGATAAATGAGACATTCAAGTCAGACAGGAAAATTGGTTTTCAGATAGAAAAATCTAAGTTGGAGACTGAACTTATAGAACCTAGGAACAAAAATCTTTCCAGAATGTACAATCTATTACTGGAGTGGCATACACAAGATGAAATGGTTAAGTCTACAATGATTGAATGGGCAAAGGATGTGGGGCACAACATCATGTTGGAAGATTGGGAAAAGCTCTGGAATGTAAACATAAAGTTTTCAGCATGCAGTTTATTAAGAGAAAACATCATGAAAATGATGTACAGGTGGAATTTAACCCCTGTGAAATTGGCTAAAATATACCATGGATTAAGTAACAAATGCTGGAAATGTAAACAATCAGAAGGAACCTTCTTCCATATGTGGTGGTTGTGCCCTAAGGTGAAAGACTTCTGGGAAAAAATATATAATGTAATTAAGAAAGTGTTAAAAAACACATTTAAGAAAAAGCCAGAAGCCTTTCTACTGGGCATCCTAGGCCAAGATATTGAAAAAAGTGATAGAAATTGGTTTTTGTATGCCACAACAGCAGCTAGAGTTTTGATAGCTAAGAACTGGAAGACAGAAGAATTACCGACGATCAGCGATTGGCAGATGAAAATGATGGACTATATGGAGCTTGCAGAAATGACTGGGAAAATCCGTGACCAGAGAGACGACGCGGTGGATAAAGAATGGAAAAAAATTAAATTGTATTTAAGAGATCATTATAAGATTGAAAATTAGATATATTTTGAGAATAAGATAGGCTGTAGAATGAAAGTTAGATGTGCTTAATTAAAAATATAAGATAGGATATAGATTTAATTAATTTAAATGAGGATATTTGGGTTAAGAGATAAGTGATATTAATGGTGAAGTATTTGTTAAAAAGTAGATTAGAATGATAAATTTAGGATGTTACGAAAATGGTATTTACAAGGGACGCAGAAGGAGGAGATAGGAGGAAGTCCCACTAAAATGTGAGAGAAATATGAAAATTTTATAGAAGTTTTATATAGAGCTTTTTCTTTATTCTTTATTTCTTCTAATAAATCTAATTGGATTTTTTCCTTATTTCTTTTGTTAATTGCATTTTGTTGGATAAAGTACCCTCTCACCACAGCTTTTCCTGCGTCCCAGACCGTTTTTAACTCTACTTCTCCATTATTATTTAGTTTAAAGAACTCCTTCATTACTTCCTTTGCTCCATTTTTAATTTTATTATTATTTAATAGGAACACGTTTAAACTCCATTTTTTACTTTTATCATGTTTCTCTTCATCAAAGATTGTTGTTACTGGGCTATGGTCAGACAGTGTTTGGGGTCCGATCTCTGTTTTTATATTTAATGATAGCTCCTTTGGAACCCAGACTCCATCAATCCTACTCGCGGTATGATGTTGACTAGAAAAATGGGTAAATTCTTTTTTTACAGGAAATTTATATCTCCAAGCATCTATCAAGCCATGATTCTCCATAATTTCCAGAAATATTTTTGGTAATTTATACCCCTTCTTTTTCTTTAAAGTCGTTGATTTATCTAATTCGGGATTTACCACTCCATTAAAGTCCCCCATGATAATTATTCTTTCCCCCACATAGTCTAATAACTGTTTCTCTAATTGTTTAAAGAATGTAACTTTGCTCCCGTTAGGAGCGTAGATTCCCACCCAGAACCATTTCTTTCCTTCTATCATAGTTTTGACTATTATTATCCTTCCTTCTTTATCACTCCATACCAGTTCAGGTTCCCATTTATTATTAACATACATCACTATACCTCTTTTTTTCTTTTGGTGTGACGATATAAATTCTGTTCCTAAATTATCATTTTTTAATACCCTTTCATGTTTTTTATTTATATGGGTTTCTTGGAGGCAAATGATATCCCATCTTTGTTTCCTTAAGGTATGAGTAATTCTATTTCTCCTCTTCTTATTGTTCAAACCGTTTATATTCCAGCAAATGGTCTTTAATTTCATTTTTATTAATTACACTTCAATATTTTATTATGCTAAAAAATATCAAAAAGTATTAAAAGAGAGCAAGACAGATTATAGAGAAAAGAAATTAGGTTATTCACTCAGAAATGTAGGTCACGTGGTGTTGTTCAGTCTCTTTGCTCTCCCTCTTCTTCCTCCTCTTCTTCCTCCTCCTGTCCCTCTTCTTCTTGGTCTATGTCAATCTCTTCATTTCGTTCTGTTTCTTCTACCTCACGGTTATAGTTCTGGCCTTTAATTGGTCTTGCTTTACTTCCGCTCAATTCTTGTGAGTAAGTTCTATGAAATCTTTCCGCCTCCAACACCGTCTCAAATTTTCTTCTCTTTCCCTTGAAAGAGAAGGACAACCCTTCAGGATATTCCCACCGGAAGAAGATTCTTTTGGCTTTTAAGGCTCTTGCTAAAAATTGATAATTTCTTCTCTTCTGTATCAGCCTGGGAGGGATTTCTCGTAATATTATTATTTCTTGTCCATCTATTTTTAGTTTATTCTTCCCTTTTGTTTGCAAGATTTTATTCCTCAGCCACATTGTTGTAAATGTGACTAGACAGTCCCCAGGCCAATTATTCATCTTTGCCTTTTTTGAGTTGACCCTAAAGGCCTTTTCCATGCACCTTTCAACTTCTTGCTCCTCCATCCCCAGCCATTTCGCCAGCTCAGTCACCATCATTGTCTCTATTTGTTCATTTGGTCTTTCTAGAATATTCCTAAATCTCAATGTTTTTTCCCCGCATCTGCATCTGCATTAGAGCTAATGCATCATGTGCCGCCTCTTGCATCATTCTCTGTTCTTCCATTTCTTTCTTTATTTTTTCTGAGTCTTTTCTTTGTGCAATCTTAAGTATTGCCACTAGGTGTCATGCAATACTTCTTTAACTGTGTTCTTCTTCCGTTTGTGGTTCTTTCCCTTTCGTCTCAACTTCCCTTTTCTTTATGTTATTATCTGCTTCGTCATTCTCTGTCTATACTCTCTCCGCCATTTTCTCACATACTATCTTGCTCTCTCTTCTATCAATTATCTCTCCTCCTTCTCTTCTTAACACCCTCTTTCAAATTCTGATCGGCTATTCTCCTAGTTTCTATTTTTTCCCCGTCACCAGCTTCATTCATCCACGTTTCTGACCCAATTCTTATTTGTATGCGCTTAAGTTGGTAATACAGTAAGGGCGACTCCTTTATACTGTCCTTTTCGTCATTTTTACCACAAATCAATTTATAAGTCTCACACTCAAGCGCTACTGCCTTTTGTTTCCAGATTTTCAAACACTTCCTCCCCCTTTTTACGCCCGTGCCTCTCTCTCAAAGTATCTCTTATCTCCTTTTCTTTTTTGGGTGAGGTATTTATTCAATTATTCTCTGTTTTTCTTCCGGATTTTAAACTACCGCTTGAGGATAAGGCAAAATCAACAAAAGGTGGAATTTTACTGACGTGAACGCTCCGGATGTAAGCTCCAAGCTGGTAGGTACGATCTTCTTTTGTCTTAGCGCTCAGGAACCTCCTCTCCTCAGCCGTACTTTTCCAGGTTATACGCCCCTTACTTTTTCTTTTTCCGGCGAGGGATGCCAGGCTCCTATAGAGCGCAGCCGACGTTTTCGGATGGAAATCGCCTTTCCAGCCTTGTTTGGGAGTGCACTTAGCCTTGTGCACCCCCTCCCTTTCACCAGCTGTCGACCCGAGGGCTCAAAAGCTCTCGGAATACATCCAACCACGAACCGCGGCAAAACCGGTGTAACAAAATTAAAACATTTTGGGATATAGTGTATAAAGAACTTAAGAAAATGTTGAAATATTCTTTCAAGAAGAAAATAGAATTGTTTCTATTGGGTATGATGGACAGAGAGATCAAGACCAAAGATAGGCATATAATCATGTATGCGACCGTCTCAGCAAGGTTGTTAATAGCTAGAAATTGGAAATCTCAAAAAGTACCTAGCAAAGAGGATTGGCATTTAAAAATGCTAACATATTATAATTTGGCATCCAAATATGAAGAACTAAAAGGAATAAACGAGATAGAGAGAGAGGAGAAGTGGAAATTATTCAAAGAATATATGAATTTGTATGTGGAGAAGGCCAATCTCTTAGTAGAGTATTAAAGACCTAAATAATAGAACCTAATGATAAAGAAGAGATAATAGAGCATGCAGATGGAGGAAAAAAAGATATTAATACAGTAAGGAGTAGACTGAGAAGTAACAAGGGGTAGGGGGGTGGGTAGCTATAGAGGGTGGGGTACGAGGAGGGAAATTAAGGGAAATTAAGGGAGATATAAGATATATGTTTGTGCTTTGTTAATGTTTAGTTAATCTATGTACTTATGCTATGTATCTTTGTTAATTTCATGTATTTTTGTAATCTTTATTATTATTATTATTATTATTATTATTTTTCTTTGTAAACTTTGAACTTAAATAAAGTCTATTTTAGCTAAAAAAAGAAAGAAAATTTTATAGAAGTGTTAAGTTGTTGTTGTTGTTGTTTTTATTGTATTTTTTGTTGTTAATGTTTGTTTTTATTGTTTGTTGTAAGTTTGTTTTGTTAGGTGGAAAATCAATAAATATTATTTAAAAAACAACAACAAAGCAATGGTTTGCTTTATTCAGAATAAGCTCACTGAAATGGAGCTATCATCATCATCATCTCCTCTATGGGTGCTGCCACTAAGTGCCCTCTGTCTTTGAGCTTTTTGCTCTCCTAGTTTTAAGGCTCGGCGGTCTCTCTAAGTCTGGGGAAAGTGTTAAGGATGATGGTTTAATTTCCATAAATGATAATGTTGTAAGATGCGAGTTTCCTTTGACAGTAGCCCTCATGTGATTGCCTGACTGTGAGTCACATGAGGGAGGCATTTCATTCTGTTGAGACTGTTATTCCAGTAACTGTTGTTTTTAACTGCTTTTCTGTTCTTTTCTCTCTGTGTGTGTGAGGGAGAATGGCTGCTGAGAGAGATGTCTCAGGATACTGTAGTGTGTCAGTGTGATCTGTCTGAAGTGAAACAGAGAAAGATCACTAAATTTTAATAGGAAGAAACCTGTGCAGGGACAGAGAGAATACTGTGGAGGTGAAAGAAAAACCGTTTCGTAAGAAACTGTAAGACAATTCAAGTCAGAACGTGCCTGCATTTGAATAAGCATGAGACTGTAAATATATTATTCTCAGTTATATGCTTATGAAAGTAAGGTTATTTTGAATACCAAGAGTCTGGACATTGTACTCTGTAAAAAGGACCTATCGCCTAGAACAGTTATTTAGCTTCTTAGGTATAAGCTACTGTTACTTTGGATATCATCAAAATTCACACACAGACAGACTATAATGTTGCATACAGTATAAGGTTGGGGAGTTGAGAAGTGGGGATAGAGAGCGGGGGGTGGAGAGAAGGGAGAAGTAAACTTTCATTATTTTACAGAGTGCATATAAGTTTTTGTATCAGTGCCACATGCATAGGTTCTCCTTCTATTCATTTTCATTGGCAGTGAGAAAGAGCGGGGGGGGGGCAGGGCACAGTTGGTTGCCTTCAATTGACTGCAGTGAAGGCAGAACCATTTGGAGGAACAGATTGTTGCAATTCTTGAAAGGGGTGGAAAAGAGCACGGCTACATCATGGGTTGGTCCTTCAAGTACTTGTTGTTCAAGTTGTTCCGTGGAATTCCTGATCTTGACCTTGTGTGGAAATGAGTTCTCTCCATCACAAGAATATGTTTCAAAGCTTTACTGCAGAACAGTCTTAAACAGTCTTACAATAAGATAAACATGATAAAGTAGCACATTGCAAATAATGTCCAGTCCTTTACGTAATCCAGTAAGCTTTCTTCTTTCTGGTCCCCAAGAGAGATCCTAAGCTTCTTCATCACTGCGTATTTGCAACTGCTGCTGCTGCTTCTCCTAGCCATTTCCAGCAAGCACCGACTGACTTCTCAAGTTTAAGCTTCCTTCTGTGAGAGCCCTGCAGCTTCTGTTTCCAGCCATGAGCTATTGGGAAAGATACCAGCCTCCTCTGATGCTCTTGTCAGAGTGGAACTGGAGCCGCTTAAGACTTGCGTTAAAGTTAAACGCTGATTTTGTATACTTTAGAAAACGCTGTTTGGGGGGAAGATTGGGAGCTTGATTTATTTCTTCTTGTGGACTCTAAAGTAAAAGGAGAGATACCGCTATCCTTCTGGCTAAGGAGTCTGGGTCAGGCAAGGAATGGCGGCTTTGGTTCGGATTGCGCAGCTGGAAAAATACTGAGATCCCATCACTTCCTGGGGTGGCAGCCCAGAGGTTCGAGAACAACAAGCATGGAAAATGCAATACAGAGCTGAGAGTGGAGGGAAGATACTTTGTGATAAAGTTGCTGCAATTGTTTATCAGGAAGAATGCTACATTCTGGAGGAGAGGAAGCTACAATTGAAGGAAATAACAGAAGGAAAAGAAGCAAAACTGAATATGAAGGAAGAAGAAACTGGACTGGGGGAATGTTTGGGGGGAGACCGGTGGGGGATGGGGAAGGTAAAGGGAAGGGTGATGATGGACAGGAGCGGGGTGGGGTAAAGTATGAATTAATAGAGATATTATAAAGGCTGACCACAGTACTCCAACACCAGAGGGGAAACGGACTAGGAGATGGAAGAAATACTTAGGTATTTGTCAATATGTGTCGTTTTTTATATATTTGAAATTGGAATAAGAAGAATTATAGGCTACAGCACAACAAAGTTAAGTGAAGAGAGGATAAAAGAAGTGGAGATGTGGAATTTGATGTTTATTTGATAAGGATAAGATTTAGGATTTAAGATGTGTGGATTATAATTGTAAGATTAAGATTAGATTTAACAATGTTATAAAGTTACTAAAGAAGATTAGAAATAAACGCAAAAGAGAGGATGTGAGGAAGTCCCAAGCTTAGGATTATAAAGATGATAAGGATGAGTAAATAACTGTTTTGTTTGTGTGTATTTTGTGTGGTTTTTGTAATGTATGTATTTGTGTTTTGTGTATTTCTGTTATTAAAATTCAATAAATTCTTTTTAAAAAAAGAAAAAGAAAAAGAGAGGGTCGCCAAATAGCATGGTCCCCAAGATAAAAAACATTCAATGCCAAATTATTTTCTGCACATCCATAGACTTGACAGTCATCGTCTCTTACCAGGAACTCTGGGAACACTGAGTGGAAAATTCTATACATTTATATGGTTTTCCCACTGTGCGAATTCGCTGGTGTCTCCTAAGGTGTCCATGTTGACTGAAGCTCTTTCCACATTCAATACATTTAAATGGTTTCTCCCCCGTGTGAGTTCGTTGGTGTGTTCTAAGGTGTCCACTTACACTGAAGCTCTTTCCACATTCAATACATTTAAATGGTTTCTCCCCTGTGTGAATTCGTTGGTGTGTTCTAAGGTCTCCACTTTGACTGAAGCTCTTTCCACATTCAATACATTTAAATGGTTTCTCCCCCATGTGAGTTTGTTGGTGTGTTTTAAGTGCATCACTTCTACTGAAACTCTTTCCACATTCAATACATTTAAATGGTTTCTCCCCCGTGTGAGTTCGTTGGTGTACTATAAGTTTTCCACTTCCACTGAAGCTCTTTCCACATTCAATACATTTAAATGGTTTCTCCCCTGTGTGAGTTCGTTTATGTATTGTAAGGTGTTCATTTTGACTGAAGCTCTTTCCACATTCAATACATTCAAATGGTTTCTCCCCTGTGTGAGTTCGTTGGTGTACTTTCAGTTTTCCATTTTCACTGAAGCTCTTTCCACATTCAATACATTTAAATGGTTTCTCTCCCGTGTGAGTTCGTTGGTGTCTTCTAAGGTGTGCATTTTGACTGTAGCTCTTTCCACATTCAATACATTTAAATGGTTTCTCCCCTGTGTGAGTTCGTTGGTGTTTTCTAAGTACATCACTTACACTGAAGCTCTTTCCACATTCTATACATATAAATGGTTTCTCCCCTGTGTGAGTTTGTTGATGTCTTCTAAATGATCCACTTACACTGAAGCTCTTTCCACATTCAATACATTTAAATGGTTTCTCCCCCATGTGACTTCGTTGGTGTATCCTCAGTGTTCCCCTGTGACTAAAGCACATCCCACATTCCATGCATTTAAACTGTTTTTTTGTTCTTCCCAATAATTTCACAGGTGGCTCTGATGAATTCTGACCATCATCTTCCTGACCTGTTTGGGAGGAAGAGAATCCTGTTAGACATTCAAGAATGAACATACATCAATCTCAATATGCACATTTTCTTATTTTAACACCATTTCCATTCTCTACTTTCCTCGCTATGTTCCACATTTTTTGGAATATAGAAGAGATAATGGCCTATCCATACTTAAGGAAATCAGGCCTGAGTGCTCACTGGAAGGACAGATCCTGAAGCTGAGGCTCCAATACTTTGGACACCTCATGAGAAGAGAAGACTTCCTAGAAAAGAGCCTGATGTTGGGAAAGATGGAGGGCAAAAGGAGAAGGGGACGACAGAGGATGGACAGTGTTCTCGAAGCTACCAACATGAGTCTGACCGAACTGCGGGAGGCAGTGGAAGATAGGAGTGCCTGGCATGCTCTGATCCATGGGGTCATGAAGAGTCGGACACGACTAAACAACAAACAACAACAACAACAAAGTGTTGTTATACCATATGCAACTGTGAGAATATTGCAGTATATTAGAATCTAAGAAGAGTCTTAATCCATTCCACAAGTACGTTCTAAAACCATAGCATCCTCAAACAAAAGCACACCTTAGTATAGAAAATAATGCAAAATGGATTAATCAATTCCAGATTTTAAAAAACAACCCCTAAAACAGCAGTTTAACATGCATTTTACAATTTTAAAGCACCATTGATCCATAAAATGAAATCAATAATGTACTGTACTATAAAATAAGTAAGACAGTATTGTAAATGATAAAAAAAAAAATCTTTCCTGCACTGCTGATAGTCATTGTTTGGATGGGGTTTTTTAAATTCATTTTTACAGTCACACAACCAATCAATCAGTATCTGAACAGGGTTCTACACATTAAGGAAAACAAATGAAACGAAAAAGCCTCAAAAACAAAAAAGTAAAATAAATAGCAAAAACAAAAGCTGTACTGTGAAATAATGAAGTGCCACACCACTTAAACTGTCAGCACTTTCATGCTTGGAAATAATTTACTTCTTTATTGTTGTTCTGTTAACGGTTCTTTTGGTTTTGCAGCTTTTTGCAGTCAATCAATCAAAACAAAAAAGACACAAAAACACAAAATATGGGAAGTTTAACACTCAATACGGACCATGTTCGACTTCTGAAAAAAGTTCACAAACCAGAACACTTCCAAGATGTTTGACTACTAAGCCGTTTGAGAAGCCTATGACCAGGAGGGTAGAGCACAAACCTCAGTCTAATCCTTTTTTTCAAGCTATCCAAGTTGCTGGCCAGCAGTGTCTCTTGTAGGATGGAAGTCCATAGACTAACTATGCTTCTGTTGATTCATCTTTTGTAGCCCTGAAGGGCTGATAAATGTGTTCTAGCCTAAGCTTTTGTGGGCTGCACTCTGACGAAGTGGATTCTTGACGAGGAAATCTGGTGCCACTATAAACTTGTGAGTCTCTTTGTTGGCTTTGTGTAATTATTTTGAAATTTATACGAAATCTATACCACAGCATCTCCATGGATCCTGCCCACCTAGCAGTTCAAAAGCATATCAAAAGTGCAAGTAGATTAAATAGGTACAGCTCCGGCGGGAATGTAAACAGCGTTTCCCTGCGCTGCTCTGGTTGGCCAGAAGCAGCTTTGTCATGCTGGCCACATGACCCTGAAGCTGTACGCCGGCTCCCTCAGCCAGTAACGCGAGATGAGCGCCGCAGCCCCACAGTCGGACACAACTGGAACTAATGGTCAGGGGTCCCTTTACCTTTACCTATCTCCATGGAAGCTTAGAGATGGATAAAATTACAACGGTGCTATAAAATATTATACCACTCACTCACTCTCACACACAACCCCCGACTGTAACATTGGCAAATCTACACAATTCGCTTATCCTTCTTCTTCTTAGCCCTCACTCCACACAACTGTGGAAGACATGCTTACAAATTCCATGCTTCTGTGTATACCGATGGCACACAAAATCTCATGTGAAAGAAAACTATGGGAACTTGATGCTCTCTGGAAGTTGTTAGACTACATCTCCCATCATTCCATTGGTCATGCTGGCTGTGGGTGAGGGGAGTTGGAAATCTAATGATGTCTGGAGGGTAGTATGTTGGAAAAGGCTAATTCAGAGGTTCTGGCAATCCCATTGTCTGAGGATTTCAGGCAGGAGAGAGGAAATGGCTTCTGCTGGACCCTCCGCAATTTGCTAAAGCACGCAGGGACGCAGACCCCAACCCTTACCCAGAAAACTGGCCTCTTCTTCACTCTCTCCCACAGCCTTTGCCGAGAGATGGATGTTCTCTGTGTCCAAGGGATCCTGCTCAGACTTGGGGGACTTAATAACAACATCTTCCACAGGCCACGATTCCTGGAACAGAGATTGGGATGCAGATTAGGACATCATGAAAAGCTCAAGAAGCTGCCTGGCAGAGAGCCTGGGGGTCAGGAATCCAGGCTGTCAGCTTGATAACACAGTACGCAAGACATAATTAACTTAAAGATTTCTTGCCAAACAAGCAATTAGCCTCGGAGCGCTGTCTCCAGACATCCATCAAGTACACTCAAGTTGACCCTTCTGAAGAATCCTTCAGGCGTATGCAGAATATACTGAACCTATGACCCTTGCAGATGTGGGGAGATATAGGACTAGCACATTCCCAGTCAGTGGCAGAGGAAGGCTCTGCGCAACCTGGTGCGGCAAAAAAACACGCCCCGGGGGTAGGGCGTTGTGACGTCACATTGTGATGTCACGATCATCGGGCCGCCGCCACTTCCGCAGTCCCCTTTTAAGCCGCAGAGTGAAAAGGCGGCTCAGGGGGCTGCCACTCCCCATGCACCACCGGTCACCCCGGGAGCAGCAGTGCTGCACGGACATGGTGACGGAGGGAGTGGCGGAGCGTGGGAGTGGTGGGAGGGGCCGCCGCTTGTGACCCACACCCGCCGCTTGTCAACCCCACCCTCCCCTGTCCATTATCTTTAACAATGTTTCAACATTTTTACAAGGTAGGCCAGTGTTATTCTGTTTGCACTACATATGGGATTGCTAAGGTTGCAACATGTGCCAAGACTTTTACCTCAGTGGGAAGCAAAGAATATTTTGGAAATGGAGACAATTTAGATGAGGAAAATGGGGGTTGATGGAAGGACACCTCTTCCAACACTGCCTCTGCTCTGATGAAATTAAGAGTCCCCTGCAGCTGTTCAGGTAAAGTAAGAACATCAGGAGATATGACTGCAAACCTCCCATGTATGCTAAAGTTTGGTCTAACAAGCCTTTTTAAAGTTGATTGGAGAGAAAATGCAGGGAGGAGGAATATTCAACACCATAGCTAAACAGAACCTCCATGTCTAGAGATGCTGGACCTGTGACCTCCAGATGCTGGAAACCCAGGTGAGAGAAGGGCACTTACCTTTTCCGGAAGCCCCTCAGTGTCTTGGAGCAGGGTCTGGTCTGTCCCCCCTGCTCTCCCGCTGGACCACTGGCTGTCATCCGCAGCTTCCCTGAAGGAGGCCAGGAGGACACCATCCCTGGAGTGGGGAGGACTGGGAGCCTGTGGGGTTTCCCAGCTTGAACGAGGAGGGTGCATCGTCTTCAGGAAATCCTGCCACTGGGCATCCCAGTGCTGCTGTGGCTGCCCCTCCTCTGCCTCCTTCTTAATTTCACATAAATCTGCACAAGGCAGAAGATCTCTGAAGGTCTCATCTTCGGCTGCAAGAGATCTTTTCCCTTTGGACTCCAGTCTCTCCCTTTGAATGGGTCTTCTCAGCCCCTGCTCTTCCATTTTCACACTACTCTGCTGGAAAGGAAATAAACACAAGGTAAAATACCAGGGTGGAATAAAACTCAAGAATAAAAACAAAAGTATTTAACCATTAGCCTGTTTTCCTCAAAAAAGCATTTTATTTTAAAAAAATCCGATTTAAATAAAAAAATCTGATTTTTTTATTTTGTTTTTTAAAAATCATTGATTTTTATCGACCCTGGTTTCTAAAGAACAAACCAGAAGGGTCTTTTTTCCTAGATCTCATTGCTGATTCAGCAGAGTCTTCTTGTGCTCTTATTTCTCTCCCACTCCAGCACTGGGGTTGGAAGGACAAAACATACTGATTGTGTGTGCTCTCTGCATACGTGAGAGAGTGTTTGCAAGACTTGTATGTATGCAAAATGGCATGTCTGGTGAGTATTTGCAGTATATTTGGCATGTGTGCATGTGACCTTATGGTCTGCATCTCTATTGTGTGTGTGCATGCATGTGCATAAATTGGCTACACAGCTCACTGGAATGTGGCCTCCAGAATCAATGCAGCTTTAAGCCCATAAATGTTCTGTTCCTCTTGCTCTATCAGGTAGAATAATCAATTCTGAGACTATCAGGAGGAGAGAACTCCTGGATCTACAGAGTTAATGTTCTCGCCATCCTATGGACACAAACTGCATTGAGATTTCTCTTTAATTACTTTGAGATTTTTTTTCATAAAAATATTAAGCAGTATAGAAATGAAATGAGTAATAATCTGAACATTAATAGCTAATTTCAATTTCGCCTTCCTTACTCTTTTACAATATCACCATCAATGTTTTTATTATCATTAATTCATTTCCATATGCCACTTCTTTGCATTCTCAAAACTGTCACCCACTTTAACTCCCAGCCTTCTCCGGAAAACTCAGCTGCATTACTGAGGAAGGTGGAAGATAAAACCTTGAAAGAAACAGGCTTAAGCTTCTCTCATTTATTTATACGCAGACCCAAGAGGTCACTAGCTTCAACAGCTTGGGAAAAAATCAGGTGTTTTCTCCAGGGAACAGATCTATTAGCTGTTGTATTAGCCGTGACTGATCAACAGAACCTCCATGTGTAGGCCCAGTGTACATTGATTTTGGGCAGGCAAAAGAAGCCATTTCCTTGCTAAATGAACCTGGTGGGCATCATTGCCACAAGATGCGGTGATGGTGGTGGCTTAGACCTTTTTTGGGCAAAGGCACACTTGTTTCATGAAAAAAATCACGAGGCACAACACCATTAGAAAATGTTAAAAAAATTAACTCTGTGCCTATATTGACTATATATAAAGTAATTCTCTTGAATAGGAATCAAATAAACACAAAGAAAGTATTTTATAATTACTTTATTACGAAATAGTAAGTAAACAGAAATATGAAAAATTATAAAATACTTTATTCAGTGCGCAACCAGGGCCTGTTTGGCTGAACACAAAGCTGATATTCTGGCTGGAATCGAAGAAAGACACACACATAGCTCTTTTTTAAAAAAATCTTTCGAATTTTTCAATTTTTCTCACCGCACACCAGGCAAGTGTGCCGCGGAACAGTGGTTGAAAAACACTGGCTTAGAGAGTTTTAAAAGGCCATTCACGAAGGAGGGCGATAGGTTTATCAATGACACTGGCGGAGGAAAAGGGGGGGGGCAGGAGTAGTGGCGTGCAAAGGGTGCCACGGGGCTGCAGAGTGAGAGGGGCCCCTCCCTGCTGCCCTGCTCTTCCTCGCCTTCCCTCTCCGCCGGTGGGAGAGCGTGAGCTTGTGCCTGTGCTGCCGCCCCCTCAACCCACTCATCGCCCTTGCAGCCACCGCAGGGAGGCAGAAGCAGGCGAGAGGGAAGGACAGTCGGAGCGGAGGGAGGACCGTGGAAGAGGAAGGGGCTCCCCGATGAGGGACAGGGAGAGGGGCGGCAAACTCAGGGAGACAGGAGCCCCAGGCACGCCGCTGATCAGTGGGCGACTATATGCAGCCTCCATCGCGAAGCAGCAGCTGCCTTGGACCCCTTGAGCTCAGCATCGTCTCTAGGACTGAAGGGAGCAGCTCCCCAGGGTCTCAGGCAGGGTCCGTGCCAGCCTGAACTAGAGATGTTTGCCCCTGTGCCCTCCTGCAGATGCCCTGCCCCTGAGCTGAGCCCCTTCCCCTTCCCGGTTGGCGGGTCGCCCTGCAGCCTCCGGCTGGACTGGGGCCTGATCCTGCTAGGCTCGTGCTCTTCCGCTCCTTCTCCTCCTCTTCCTCCGCCTTCCTCCCCCCCCCCCCCCGCGCCTCCTGCACCTCTGACTCCTCGCTCCGTCCCTGCACCGGAATCCGGCTCCTCTCCGGGGAAACTCGCCAGGCCACTGGCCGCTGCTCCTCCGCTCTTCTCGGCGGGGAGACAGGAAAGTGCAGCCGCTCTCGAGTCCCCCTGGCTGGCCCCGTTTCCTGCCTCTCTGAGCATCGGAGCTCGCTGGCTGTGGGTTGGGCCCTGGGAGGCTGCAAGGCTGGATCTCCCTGCTGCTTTCCCTGCCCTCGTATTTGCAGCTCGCTGCTCCTGATCCTGGAGCTTCCGCTCTTCACTGTCAGGGCAAATAGATTAACCCTATTACAGTGTTTTTCAACCTTTTTTGGGCAAAGGCACACTTGTTTCATGAAAAAAGTCACGAGGCACACCACCATTAGAAAATGTTAAAAAATTTAACTGTGCCTATATTGACTATATATAAAGTAATTCTCTTGAATAGGAATCAAATAAACACAAAGAAAGTATTTTATAATTACTTTATTATGAAATAGTAAGTAAACAGAAATATGAAAAATTATAAAATACTTTATTCAGTGCGCAACCAGGGCCTGTTTGGCTGAACACAAAGCTGATATTCTGGCTGGAATTTTTCCCACGGCACACCAGGCAACATCTCATGGTACACTAGTGTGCCGCAGAACAGTGGTTGAAAAACACTGCCCTATTACATCTCGTCCAATCCTAGCTCTGCAGCTGCAGGGACCAAACTTTTGCCTCCCTTCTCTAGGGGTCTTCACACGCCACCATCTATGTTCCCTGTACACAAATAGCTGAGCCTGTTTTAGCTCAGTAGGTAGAGCTTGAGATACCTCATGATCAGCGTTGTGAGTTCGAGCCTCATGTGAAAGAAGTGGAAATAAAGTGTAATGTTACCTTGAAATTGTGTGCACAGTACTCCCGTGGTTTAAAAAAAAATATTTTTAAAAACAAAACAAAACACCCTTCCCTTTTCTATACCCTACTGTGTCTTTTGCAATAAGTTGGTTTTGATTAGAAAGCTGCTTCATTGAAATATATCTGGCATTTTATACACTATCCAGTATGTTCTATTAATAAGTCTCCTCGTGATCAGGTGTGAGACTGTTTCCAAATCCTCATCATTAACAATTCCTGAAATTTAAGGAATGCTGGGACGATGCCTCCCTGCTGCCCAAATGCCTTGCTGGAGGTGGCAGTCCAGTTTCCAGCTCTGCTGGCTGGGGTCATGCAATCACTTAGCTTCAGCAACCAATGCCAGGGTCAGGCCCTGTTATCTTTCCATACCCTCCAACATTTCTGATTAAAATAGGGACACCCCATTCCATAAAGCTAATTTTACTATTTATACATGACCCGCCTTATTATGTTGCCCCAGCCACTCTGAGCAGCTTCCAACCTATATTAAAAACAAAATGAAACATTAAACATTAAAAATCTTTCCTATACAGGATTGCTTTCAGGGGGCCATGGGGTCGGATAACTCCATACCCTCCAACATTTCTTCATTGAAAATAGGGACACCCGAAGGAGAACCAGGACATTCTGGGTGGGATCATATCAGAAACCAGACAAATGCTCTAAATCAGGGACATCCCTAGAAGGTAGTGCCACTTGGAGGGTCTGTCTTTTTCTGCTTTTTCAGTTGCTGCCTCTCTCCTGCCTCAGTTCATCAGGGGAGGGGAGGTGTTCTGGCCTTCATACTCCTTTCCCACCACACCCGTAAAATAACCAAAGGCACAAGGACAGACACACACACACCATTTTCGAGTGAGGACCAAAAAACCACAACATTTCATTATTTTATTACTTATTTTCACAGTTTAATCAATCACTTAATTTTATTGTTGATAGCCAATGGCCATCACAGTACAATAGCAGCACAACCCACACAGCTGCAAAACAAAAGACAATGTATGCAGCAGACCAGGACAAATCTATAGTGTCTGAAATTGATTTTCATGGTTGTTTCAATGGGAAGGATATAGGGCAGCAGAGTCAAGGTGGTGAGGTTCAGAGTACAGCTTCCATTATCCTTTATTGTCTGCCCTGCTGGCTGAAGCTGATGGGAACTGGACAACAACATCTGGGGACACCTCAAACTCTATGCTCCGATATACAAAATCTACAAAAGATTAAGGCACTGATCCAGAAGACAATGAACATAGAATAGGCCCCATTGATTTATTTTGCAGCAAGTGTAGCTAGGAGGATACATTGGCTGCAGGGTTTGGAAGCTGGTCCTTGACACAAATCCCCTTATTTCCTCCTCTGGAGATCTGAGGTCTACAAAGCAATGGGTTGCTTTATTCAGAATATGCTCACTGAAATGGAGCTATCATCATCATCATCATCTCTATGGGTGCTGCCACAAAGTGCCCTCTGTCATTGAGCTTTTTGCTCTCCTAGTTTTAAGGCTCGGCGGTCTCTCTAAGTCTGGGGAAAGTGTTAAGGATGATGGTTTAATTTCCATAAATGATAATGTTTTAAGATGGAGTTTCCTTTGACAGTAGCCCTCATGTGATTGCCTGACTGTGAGTCACATGAGGGAGGCATTCCATTCTGTTGAGACTGTTATTCCAGTAACTGTTGCTTTTAACTGCTTTTCTGTTCTTTTCTCACTCTGTGTGTGAGGGAGAATGGCTGCTGAGAGAGATGTCTCAGGATACTCTAGTGTGTCAGTGTGATCTGTCTGAAGTTAAACAGAGAAAGATCACTAAATTTTAATTGGAAGAGACCTGTGCAGGGACAGAGAGAATACTGCGGTGAAAGAAAAAACCTTTCGTAAGAAACTGTAAGACAATTCAAGTGAGAACGTGCCTGTGTTTGAATAAGGATGAGACTGTAAATATATTCTTCTCAGTTATATGTTTATGAAAGTAAAGTTATTTTCAATACCAAGAGTCTGGACATTGTAGTCTGTAAAAAGGAACAATCAACTAGAACAGTTATTCAGCTTCTTAGGTATAAGCTACTCTGCTACTTTGAATATCATCAAAATTCACACACAGACAGACTATAATGTTGCATACAGTATAAGGTTGGGGAGTTGAGAAGTGAGGATAGAAAGCCGGGGAGGGGGGAGAGAAGGGAGAAGTAAACCTTCATTATTTTACAGAGCGCATATCCAAAGTTTTTTTATCAGTGCCACATGCATAGGTTCTCCTTCCATTCATTTTCATTGGCAGTGAGAAAGAGCGGGGGGGGGGGGCAGGGCATAGTTGGTTGCCTTCAATTGACTGCAGTGAAGGCAGAACCATTTGGAGGAACAGATTGATGCAATTCTTGAAGGGGGTGGAAAAGAGCACGGCTACATCATGGGTTGGTCCTTCAAGTACTTGTTGTTAAAGTTGTTCCGTGGAATTCCTGATCTTGACCTTGTGTGGAAATGAGTTCTCTTCATCACAAGAATATGTTTCAAAGCTTTACTGCAGAACAGTTTTAAACAGTCTTACAATAAGATAAACATGATAAAGTAGCACATTGCAAATAATGTCCAGTCCTTTACGTAATCCAGTAAGCTTTCTTCTTTCTGGTCCCCAAGAGAGATCCTAAGCTTCTTTATCACTCCATAACTTATTTGCAACTGCTGTTGCTGCTTCTCCTAGCCATTTCCAGTAAGCACCCACTGACTTCTCAAGTTTAAGCTTCCTTCTGTGAGAGCCCTGCAGCTTCTGTTTCCAGCCATGAGCTATTGGGAAAGATACCAGCCTCTTTTGATGCTCTTGTCAGAGTGGAACCTCTTGCCTAAGAGAGACTTCCCTTTATAGTATTTTAATTACAATGCATTCAAACACAGCATTATATGTACATTAAGCATTATAACACTTGATCCCTTCCAAGTAACAAGGACACTTACAAGCAGATTGTCACTTTCTTTTTCTGTTTGCTTCACTAGGCTGCCTCCTAGTGTCTGGGGGCCCTGCAATTAGATTTGTCTCTGGTAAGTGTTGTAGGAGTTTTTAAGGTTTTTTAGCTGTATATTTGAAAAACAAGGCTCTCATGAGATGTTTCATTATTTTGTTATTCTGACATTGCATTGTAAAGGAGCACCTTTGCACAGCTGTTTAAAAAAAGGAGAAAAAGAAAAAAAATGCATTCTAAAGGGTTTATTTGGAAGCAGAACAAGCATTTTATTTTATTTTTAATACAGAGGAAATTGGGCCCAATTCTTATTACTTAACCCAGGTTAAAGATTAGCAGTCACACCCTCACAAAAACCTATCAAAGGATTTTGTTAGCAAGTGTCAAGATGAATACCTTGTATTCCTGGGCTGCCTTTTCCTTGAGAACCACAGTTCTCACTAATAAGGGATATAGCCAGCCATGGTCAGCAATGTGTCTGCAGCTATTTGAGCCAGTTGCAAGTTTCTGAACACTTTTCAAAGGCAGCCCCATGTAGGTGTGTTACAGTAACCCCTACACAATGTGGCCCCAGACTGCTTTTTGGGGGGTGACTGTTTGTTTTAAACAAATTTTATACACACACACACACACACACACACACACAGCTTAAATTCTCTTAATGCTTGTTTTTTGAGATGGGTCTCCTATGGTGTCCATGTTGACTGAAGCCCTTTCCACATTCAAGACATTTAAATGCGGACATTTTCCGCATTCAATACATTCAAATACTTTCTCCCATGTGTATTCTAAGGTTTCCACTATCACTGAAGCTCTTTCCACATTAAATGCATTTAAATGGTTTCTCCCCCGTGTGAGTTCGTTGATGTATTTTAAGTTTTCCACTTTGACTGAAGCTCTTTCCACATTCAATACATTTAAATGGTTTCTCACCCGTGTGAGTTTGTTGGTGTACATTAAGTTTTCCACTTTGACCGAAGCTCTTTCCATATTCCATACATTTATATGGTTTCTCCCCCGTGTGAGTTTGTTGGTGTGTTCTAAGGTCTCCACTTCCACTGAAGCTCTTTCCACATTCAGTACATTTAAATGGTTTCTCCCCTGTGTGAGTTCGTTGATGTACTTTAAGTTGTCCACTTTGACTGAAGCTCTTTCCACATTCAATACATTTAAATGGTTTCTCCCCCGTGTGAGTTCGTTGATGTACTTTAAGTTGTCCACTTTGACTGAAGCTCTTTCCACATTCCATACATTTATATGGTTTCTCCCCCGTGTGAGTTCGTTGGTGTGTTCTAAGGTCTCCAATTCCACTGAAGCTCTTTCCACATTCAATACATTTACATGGTTTCTCCCCCATGTGAGTTTGTTGGTGTGTTCTAAGTGCTCCACTTCTACTGAAGCTCTTTCCACATTCAATACATTTAAATTGTTTCTCCCCTGTGTGAGTTCGTTGATGTATTCTAAGTGATTCACTTCTAGGGAAGCTCTTTCCACATTCAATACATTTAACTGGTTTCTCCCCCATGTGAGTTCGTTGGTGTGCTCTAAGGCCTCCACTTTGACTGAAGCTCTTTCCACATTCAATACATTTAAATGGTTTCTCCCCCATGTGAGTTCCTTGGTGTGTTCTAAGGCCTCCAATTTGACTGAAGCTCTTTCCACATTCAATACATTTAAATGGTTTCTCCCCTGTGTGAGTTCGTTGGTGTACTTTAAGTTTTCCACTTCTACTGAAGCTCTTTCCACATGCAATACATTTAAATGGTTTCTCCCCTGTGTGAGTTCGTTGGTGTCTTCTAAGGTGTGCATTTTGACTGTAGCTCTTTCTACATTCAATACATTTAAATGGTTTCTCCCCTGTGTGAGTTCGTCGGTGTGTTCTAAGTGCATCACTTCTACTGAAGCTATTTCCACAGTCAATACATTCAAATGGTTTCTCCCCCATGTGAGTTCGTTGGTGTGTTCTAAGTGCATCACTTCTACTGAAGCTATTTCCACATTCTATACATTTAAATGGTTTCTCCCCTGTGTGAGTTCGTTGATGTATTCTAAGTGATTCATTTTTACTGAAGCTCTTTCCACATTCAATACATTTAAATGGTTTCTCTCCCATGTGAGTTTGTTGATGTCTTCTAAGTGTTTTACTTTCGCTGAAGCTCTTTCCACACTGCATACATTCAAATGGTTTCTCCCCTGTGTGACTTTGTTGGTGTATTCTCAGTGTTCCCCTGTGACTAAAGCACATCCCACATTCCATACATTTAAACTGTTTTTTTTTGTTATTCCCAATAAATTCACAGGTGGCTCTGGTGAATTCTGTCCCTCATCTTCCTGACCTGTTTCGGAGGAAGAGAATCCTGTTAGACATTCAAGAATGAACACACATCAATCTCAATATGCACCTTCTCTTATTTTAACACCATTTCATTCTCTACTTTCCTCGCTATGTTCCAAATTTTTAGGAATATAGAAGAGATAATGGCAAGAGCAACACATGATCACTCCATTCACACCTAATAAAGCAGCAGCATTTTATAATACTTTTCTACGTTGGAATGGGCTCCTTAAACACACCTCTGTATTTTTCATTTTCAAGTGAGGAAATGATCTCAGGTTCGAATAACAGTATCTTCTCTGAGTAATTAGCAAAACTTTCATGGGTTCCATGATCACTGCAGATGGTGACTGCAGTCATGAAATCAAAAGACCCCTGCTTCTTGGGAGAAAAGCAATGACAAACCATGACAGCATCTTAAAAAGCAGAGACATCACATTGCCAACAAAGGTCCAGATAGTTAAAGCTATGATTTCCCCAGTAGTAATGTATGGACGTGAGAGCTGCACCATATGGTGCTGGAGGAGACTCTTGAGAGTCCCATGGACTGCAAGAAGATCAAACCTATCCATACTTAAGGAAATCAGGCCTGAGTGCCCACTGGAAGGACAGATCCTGAAGCTGAGGCTCCAATACTTTGGACACCTCATGAGAAGAGAGACTTCCTAGAAAAGAACCTGATGTTGGGAAACATGAAGGGCAAAAGGAGAAGGGGACAACAGAGGATGAGATGGTTGGACAGTGTTCTCGAAGCTACCAACATGAGTCTGACTGAACTGCGAGAGGCAGTGGAAGATAGGAGTGCCTGGCATGCTCTGATCCATGGGGTCACGAAGAGTCGGACACGACTAAACAACAAACAACAACAACAACAAAGTGTTGTTATACTATATGCAACTGTGATAATATTGCAGTATATTAGAACCTAAGTCTTAATCCATTCCACAAGTACATTCTAAAACCAAAGCTTTCCCAAACAAAAGAATACCTTAGTATAGAAAATAATGCAAAATGGATTAATCAATTCCAGATTTTAAAAAACAACCCCTAAAACAGCAGTTTAACATGCATTTTACAATTTTAAAGCACCATTGATCCATAAAATGAAATCAATAATGTACTGTACGTTATATATATAAAATTATATTATATATAAAATAAGTAAGACAGTATTGTAGATGATAAAAAAATATTCTTTTCTGCACTGATGATAGTCATTGTTTGGATGGGTTTTTTTAAATTCATTTCCACAGTCACACAATCAATCAATCAATCAATCAGTAGCTGAACAGGGTTCTACACATTAAGGAAAATAAATGAACCGAAAAAGCCTCAAAAACAAAAAAGTAAAATAAATAGCAAAAACAAAAGTTGTATTGTGAAATAATTAAGTGCCAGACCACTTAAACTGTCAGCACTTTCATGCTTGGAAATAATTTACTTCTTTATCTCTATTGTTGTTCTACTAACAGTTCTTTTGGTTTTGCAGCTTTTTGCAATCAATCAAAACAAAAAAGACACAAAAACACAAAATAAGGGGACTTCCGGTTTGGCGCCATCCTTGCCGGTCGGGAGAAACCTCGCGTCTGAGGTTTCTCCGCCGCTGCGAGGGAAGGGGGTGTCGAGACTACGCCTCGACCCCCCAGAAACACCAGGTTGAGAGTCCTGGTGCCTTGGGATCCGGCGGGCCCCCCAGGGTGCCTCCCTTGCTCTCCGGTTTGCCCTAGTAAGGGCTGCCATGACGAGCGAGGTAGAAGGCGCGGGGGCTGTGGATACACCAGTAGCTTCGCAGCGGGAAGTAGCGGTACCAGCGGGGGAGAGCGTCAAATTCTTCTTAGATTCGGCTAATTCAGTGTTTTTCAACCACTGTTCCGCGGCACACTAGTGTGCCGCGAGATGTTGCCTGGTGTGCCGTGGGAAAATTACTTTATGTATAGTCAATATAGGCACAGAGTTACATTTTTTAACATTTTCTAATGGTGGTGTGCCTCATGATTTTTTTCATGAAACAAGTGTGCCTTTGCCCAAAAAAGGTTGAAAAACACTGGGCTAATTGGCTCTTGTAAGTACCGATCTGGACAAAAGTTTAAAAATTGATTTTAAAATTGGGAAGTTTCGGGAACTCTAAAAATGGAAGTCGGTTCCCTTAACGTTGAAAGAGGAGGAAACAGTGTAATTTTGTATTCCGAAGCAATGTATAGATTTTGTAAATAAGAAATTTCTGAAGCATTGCACCCTCTTTGAGACATTATTTTGGATTGCATATGCTTGTTTGATTCTATGGACTTTATTGATCTTATGGATTTTACTGACCTTATGGACTTTATTGATTTTATGGACTTTTATGGACTTTGAAGATGCCCAAAAGGAAATGGACTAAGGAATTTAAAATAAAAGTTTTGGAACTTTTGTGCAACTTAACAGATGGAATTAACCATTTAAACCAGCTAACGGGGACAGTACCAGCTGCGGACTTAGTTGTGCAGGAAAACGATTTTAGGACCTTTTGTGAGAACTATAAGGAAAAACATAATGAGGAGGAGAAAATCCGAGGAAAAAACGGTGGATACAACTCGTCGAGGAAAGGCAGAAAAATTAGGAGGCAGAAAACAACAAGAAGAAAAAATGGGGAAACTGTTGGAAAAAAGAGTGCCTGGTGGAAGGTGGCGCAGACTCTAGTTGTGGAAAATTTTTCAAGGACACTTGAGATAAGAATGGAGTACAAACCAGTTTCCCAGGACTGTGGAATTTTGGTATTTGAAAGAGTCGGGGTGGGTTGAAAATCTTTATGAACTTTGTGGAAACTCTCTGGTTATTATGGTATTGACACAAGGTATGGCTAATGGATAATGTTATGGTCTTAAAATGAATGGTGAGGTAAAGGGGGGAAGGTTTTTTGGTTAATTCAATCTTAATAAGGTTATTGTGATAGATTTGGGGGAAAATGAAAGCTTAGAAATACAGTGAGTGTGGAGGATAGTTAAAAAAAGAAGAAATAGATTCGTAAATTGGAAAAGTATTCTGCTAGAAATATTAGTAAATGTGAGAAGGAGAGGAAATAGTATTGCGATTATTGGTAATAACTGTAAATTAGGTTTGATTTGGGAGTCAACGGGTGGGAGTCGGGGAAGTCCCTGAAGTTAAGATGATATGTGAATGGTAAGGTGATTAAATTGGCAAATTAGAAGTGTTTACCCCAGTGAGAGGGGGGTCTATTTGGTATGCTCCTCTTGGTGAGAGAAAGGGGGGTTAGAAAAATTTAATCATGTGTTATAAATTGATTGTAATTTGGTTTGTAATTGGAAAAAGTCTAATAAATATTATTTAAAAAAAAACCACACAAAATAAGTATAAAAAAACAGACAGATCTTAGTGTAACACTGAAAACGGAAGTGTGGCACTGAAAACAGAAGTTTGGCACTCATATTGGAAGTTTAACACAATACGGACCATGTTCAACTTCTGAATAAAGTTCACAAACCAGAACACTTACTTCCAAGTTGTTTGACTACTAAGCCATTGGAGAACCAAGGTACCACTGTATTAAGAAGCTTATGACCAGGAGGGCAGAGCACAAACCTGTCTAATCCTTTTTTTCAAGCTATCCAAGTTGCTGGCCGTCAGTGTCTCTTGTAGGATGGAAGTCCATAGACTAACTATGCTTCTGTTGATTCATCTTTTTTAGCCCTGAAAGGCTGATAAATGTGTTATAGCCTAAGCTTTTGTGGGCTGCACTCTGATGAAGTGGATTCTTGACGAGGAAATCTGGTGCCACTATAAACTTATGAGTCTCTTTGTTGGCTTTGTATAATTATTTTGAAAGTTATACGAAATCTATACCACAGTATCTCCATGGATCCTGCCCACCTAGCAATTCAAAAGCATATCAAAAGTGCAAGTAGATTAAATAGGTACTGCTCCGGCGGGAAGGTAAACAGCGTTTCCCTGCGCTGCTCTGGTTGGCCAGAAGCAGCTTTGTCATGCTGGCCACGAGCCGGAAGCTGTACGCCGGCTCCCTTGGCCAGTAACGCGAGATGAGCGCCACAGCCCCACAGTCGGACACAACTGGAACTAATGGTCAGGGGTCCCTTTACCTTTACCTATCTCCATGGAAGCTTAGAGACGGATAAAATTACAAGGGTGCTATAAAATATTATACCACTCACTCACTCACTCACTCTCACACACAACCTCAGACTGTAACATTGGCAAATTTACACAATTAGCTTATCCTTCTTCTTCCTAGCCCTCCCTCCACACAACTGTGCAAGATTGTAATGAATTCCATGCATCTGTGTACACTGATGGCACGCAAAACCTCATGTGGAAGAAAACTATGGGAGGAATTCAGTATTGTGCTGTGTCAATCACTCCATCACAGAAAGCATGTCAGCTTCCTAGATGTAATGGTTCTCCCTCTCCTCTCTCCATGCATTGAACGTTGCATCTACTTCGGTCCCAAGAGAAGTTGCTGATCATTGGGCTTTCCTCCCACTGCATCCTTCTCCAACTTGATGCTCTCTGGAAGTTGTTAGACTACATCTCCCATCATTCCATTGGTCATGCTGGCTGTGGGTGAGGGGAGTTGGAAATCTAATGATGTCTGGAGGGTAGTATGTTGGAAAAGGCTAATTCAGCGGTTCTGGCAATTCCATTGTGAGGATTTCAGGCAGGAGAGAGGAAATGGCTTCTGCTGGACCCTCCGCAAATTGCAAAAGCACGCAAGGACCCAGACCCCAACCCTTACCCAGAAAATTGGCCTCTTCTTCACTCTCTCCCGCAGCCTTTGCCAAGAGATGGATGTTCTCTGTGTCCAAGGGATCCTGCTCAGACTTGGGGGACTTAATGACCACATCTTCCACAGGCCACGATTCCTGGAACAGAGATTGGGATGCAGATTAGGACATCATGAAAAGCTCAAGAAGCTGCCTGGCAGAGAGCCTGGGGGTCAGGAATCCAGGCTGTCAGCTTGATAACACAGTACGCAAGACATAATTAACTTAAAGATTTCTTGCCAAACAAGCAATTAGCCTTGGAGCGCTGTCTCCAGACATCCATCAAGTACACTCAAGTTGACCCTTCTGAAGAATCCTTCAGGCGTATGCAGAATATACTGAACCTATGACCCTTGCAGATGTGGGGAGATATAGGACTAGCACATTCCCAGTCAGTGGCGGAGGAAGGCTCCACGCAACCCGGTGCGGCGAAAAAACACGCCCCGGGGGCGGGGCGCCTTGACGTCACATTGTGATGTCACGATCATCGGGCCGCCGCCACTTCCACAGCCCCCTTTTAAGCCGCAGAGTGAAAAGGCGCCTCATGGGGCTGCCACTCCCCACGCACCACCGGTCACCCCGGGAGCAGCAGCGCTGCACGCACGGGGTGACGGAGGGAGTGGCGCAGCGTGGGAGTGGCGGGAGGGGCCGCCGCTTGTCAACCACACCCGCCGCTTGTCACCCTCACCCTCCCCTGTCAATCGGGGTGTACCACCCCTACCGCCCCCCCCCAGCGACGCCCCTGTTCCCAGTTCCCCTGTTTGTTAGCCTTGCTGCCAGTGCACGACCACCGTTGGTTAGGTCTGTGAAGCTACCCATGCAGAGTCCTTCTCTTTTGCCCTCTCTCACTAAAGGTTGGGATGGAATCCTTCCTGGAGTGATGCATTCTGCTTCTGGTGGCCAGGAGACTGTGCTGGTGGCTAGAGATTTTTCTTGTAAACTTGGGTCAACATAGGTTTCAGCGTAACTTTGCTGCAGCAATGCATTAAAAACTGTGCCTATTTGTAACCCCGCTTTTCAGGCTGCGATTCAGTCATCTGAACCTGACCATTATCTTTAACAATGTTTCAACATTTTTACAAGGTAGGCCAGTGTTATTCTGTTTGCACTACACATGGGATTGCTAAGGTTGCAAGATGTGCCAAGACTTTTACCTCAGTGGGAAGCAAAGAATATTTTGGAAATGGAGACAATTTAGATGAGGAAAACGGGGCTTGATGGAAGGACACCTCTTCCAACACAGCCTCTGCTCTGATGAAATTCAGAGTCCCCTGCAGCTGTTCAGGTAAAGTAAGAACATCAGGAGATATGACTGCAAACCTCCCATGTATGGTAAAGTTTGGTCTAACAAGCCTTTTTAAAGTTGATTGGAGAGAAAATGCAGGGAGGAGGAATATTCAACACCATAGCTAAACAGAACCTCCATGTCTAGAGATGCTGGACCTGTGACCTCCAGATGCTGGAAACCCAGGTGAGAGGAGGGCACTTACCTTTTCCGGAAGCCCCTCAGTGTCTTGGAGCAGGGTCTGGTCTGTCCCCCCTGCTCTCCCGCTGGACCACTGGCTGTCATCCGCAGCTTCCCTGAAGGAGGCCAGGAGGACACCATCCCCAGAGTGGGGAGGTCTGGGAGCCTGTGGGGTTTCCCAGCTTGAACGAGGAGGGTGCATCGTCTTCAGGAAATCCTGCCACTGGGCATCCCAGTGCTGCTGTGGCTGCCCCTCCTCTGCCTCCTTCTTAATTTCACATAAATCTGCACAAGGCAGAAGATCTCTGAAGGTCTCATCTTGGGCTGCAGGAGATCTTTTTCCTTTGGACTCCAGTCTCTCCCTTTGAATGGGTCTTCTCGGCCCCTGCTCTTCCATTTTCACACTACTCTGCTGGAAAGGAAATAAACACAAAGTAAAATACCAGTGTAGAATAAAACTCAAGAATAAAAACAAAAGCATTTAACCGTTAGCCAGTTTTTTAAATACTGTATATCATTACTCTTTCTATTTCTGATTTTCAATCGTTATGTCACCCAAACGCTCCCACCCATGCATAAGAGAAAGTTATCCAAAGACGGGGAAACCCCAAGGTTTACAGAACTACAAATAATATTTGGGGGTGGGAGGACCAAGGCAGTGGTAGGAAAATCCAAAAACAACCCAGTGAGAGGACTGAGCATGTTCAGTGACCAGGGAATGCTGATCCTGGCTGCAACTTCTAGATCTTTGTACATGATTAAGCAGTGACAGACCCACCTAACATTTAAAATATATGCCTTCACCCAAGAAATCCTGCAAGCAGCAGTTTGTTAAGGGTACTGAGAACTGTAGTAAAAAAGCTAGTTCCCATATTTCTTTGGGGGAAGCCACGTGCTTTATATGTATGATGTTTGCAGAGCCTAAGATACAAACAAACAAAATGAATTTTGACGAACAAAATCAAACAACGAAATCAGCACTGTTCTGAGATGGGATAAAAGCCCTGATCTGGAGATAAATGATCTCCCTGGCTGCTCTTTAAAGAGGGTTTCTAACAGGGTGGATTTGATTTAAATCAAACTGATTTAAATCACGATTTAAATCACTAGTCAGTAAGGCTTGATTTAAAGGCTTGTTTTCTACAAAAGACTAATTCTTGCTGGTATAACTTTAATATGCAAGTAGATGAAGATTTTTAGAATAACAACCTTTCATATTAGTTTTTTTATCCCCAGTTGAATAAGTTAATCATTCATATTTGGACAACTTTTCTGTTGGACTTAGGAAGGAGAAAAATTAGATCCATTCCACTCCAAACAATCAGAAAAATATTGTTTCTATTCTGTTCACTGAACTTCTTGAAACTTAGCACTGAAGGGGTTGATTCTGTATTGATAGGTTTGTAGAACAATAGGATTAATGTCTTTTTCTCAACTCTGTTCATGTTATAACATTTTTGCTGTGAAGAAGAGGCATGTGATCTCTGCTGAGTCAAATTCAGTTTTGAGAACTGCAAAAGTAAACCAAGCATCTGTGATAATATCTTGTAGGCAGAGAAACTACCCAATAATCTTACAAAAACCTCTGAAAGAGCATAAATGACATTGTGAATGGATTAATGGAATTTATTTACCTCAATATATTTTCCTCAAAAAGGAAATCCTCATTTATTTTTATCCACCCTGGTTTCTAAAGAACAAACCAGAAGGGTCTTTTTTCCTAGATCTCATTGGTAATTCAGCAGAGTCCTCTTGTGCTCTTATTTCTCCCCCACCCCAGCACTGAGGTTGGAAGGATGAAACATACTGATTGTGTGTGTCTCTGCATATGTGAAAGAGTGTTTGCAAGACTTCTATGTATGCAAGATGACATGTCTGGTGAGCATTTGCAGTATATTTGGCCTGTGTGCATGTGACTTTATGGTCCGCATCTCTTTTCTGTGTTTACATGCATGTGCATACATTGGCCACACAGCTCACTGGAACGTGGCCTCCAGAATCAATGCAGCTTTAAGCCCATAAATGTTCCTCTTGCTCTATAGGAAAGAACAATCAAATCTGAGGCTATCAGGAGGAGAGAATGACGGGAGCCAGCTCGTCAATGGGCGAAAATGATCAGTCTCACAGCAGTGTGGTTTGAAAGAGTCTGATGATCTAAGGGCTTCAGGAGCCTTTATTTATCCAAAATCATACAGGAACATTTCATCATATTTGGACTACATTTCATCAGACAGGGGTATGGAAATGCCATATATGGGTAGGGTGGGACTACATTCTTGCAACATGCCATGTCTTAACTGCGCCCATTAGGTGTGGTGTACGTTGGTGCATGGTCTTTCCTGATAAGGGCAGTTAGTGGTCTTTGTCATATACGCCCAAACGACTTAGTTTCCCTACAAGAGAACTCCTGGATCTACAGAGTTAATGTTCTCACCATCCTATGGACACAAACTTCATTGAGATTTCTCTTTAATTACTTTGAGATTTTTTTCTTAAAAATATTAAGCAGTATAGAAATGAAATGAGTAATAATCTGAACACTAATAGCTAATTTCAATTTCGCCTTCCTTACTCTTTTACAATATCGTCATCAATGTTTTTATTATCATTAACTCATTTCCATATGCCACTTCTTTGCATTCTCAAAACTGTCACCCACTTTAACTCTCAGCCTTCTTCTGAAAACTCAGCTCCGTTACTGAGGAAGGTGGAAGATAAAACCTTTAAAGAAACAGGCTTAAGCTTCTCTCATTTATTTATACGCAGACCCAAGAGGTCACTAGCTTCAACAGCTTGGGAAAAGATCAGGTGTGTTCTCCTGGGAGATCTATTAGCTGTTTTATTAGCCGTCACTGATCAACAGAACCTCCATGTGTAGGCCCAGTGTACATTGATTTGGGGCAGGCAAAAGAAGCCATTTCCTTGCTAAATGAACCTGGTGGGCATCATTGCCACAAGATGCGGTGATGGTGGTGGCTTAGAGAGCTTTAAAAGGCCATTCACGAAGGAGGGCGATAGGTTTATCAATGGCACTAGCAGAGATAAAGGGGGGCAGGAGTAGTGGCGTGCAAAGGGTGCCACGGGGCTGCAGAGTGAGAGGGACCCCTCCCTGCTGCTTTCCCCCTGCCTCGCCTTCCCTCTCCGCCGGTGGGAGAGCGTGAGCTTGTGCCTGTGCTGCCGCCCCCTCAACCCACTCATCGCCCTTGCAGCCACCGCAGGGAGGCAGAAGCAGGCGAGAGGGAAGGACAGTCGGAGCGGAGGGAGGACCGTGGAAGAGGAAGGGGCTCCCCGATGAGGGACAGGGAGAGGGGCGGAAAACTCAGGGAGACAGAAGCCCCAGGTACGCCGCTGATCAGTGGGCGACTATATGCAGCCTCCATCCCGAAGCAGCAGCTGCCTTGGCCCCCTCATTGTGCCCCTTGAGCTCAACATCGTCTATAGGTCTGAAGGGAGCAGCTCCCCAGGGTCTCAGGCAGGGTCCGTGCCAGCCTGACCTAGAGATGTTTGCCCCTGTGCCCTCCTGCAGATGCCCTGCCCCCGAGCTGAGCCCCTTCCCCTTCCTGCCCAGTTGGGGGGCGTCCTGCAGCCTCTGGCTGGAATCGGGGCCTGATCCTGCCAGGCGAGGCGCCCTTCCCCTCCTCCACCCTCCTTCCCCCCGCGCCTCCTGCACCTCTGACTCCTCGCTCCGTCCCTGCCCCAGAATCCGGCTCCTCTCCGGGGAAACTCGCCAGGCCACTGGCCGCTGCTCCTCCGCCCTCCTCGGCGGCGGGACAGGAAAGTGCAGCCGCTCTCGAGTCCCCCTGGCTGGCCCCGTTTCCTGCCTCTCTGAGCATCGGAGCTCGCTGGCTGTGGGTTGGGCCCTGGGAGGCTGCGAGGCTGGATGCGCCCCCTTGCAAGGCGAAAGCACCGTGCAGGCGGCAAGACCGCCTTGCTACTTTCCCTGCCCTCGTATTTGCAGCCCGCTGCTTCTGATCCTGGAGGTTCTGCTCTTCACTAGTCCAATCCTAGCTCTGCAGCTGCAGGGAACAAACTTTTGCCACCCTTCTCTAGGGGTCTTCATGATCAGCCTTGTGAGTTCGAGCCTCATGTGAAAAAAGTGGAAATAAAGTGTAATGTTACCTTGAAATTGTGTGCCCGGTACTCCAGTGGTTTAAAAAAATATTTTAAAAACATAACAAAACACCCTTCCCTTTTCTATACCCTACTGTGTCTTTTGTAATAAGTGGGTTTTGATTGGAAAGCTGCTTCATTGAAATATATCTGGCATTTTATACGCTATCCAGTATGTTCTACTAATAAGTCTCCTCGTGATCAGGTGTGAGACTGGTTTCCAAATCCTCATCATTAACAATTCCCGAAATTTCAGTAATGCTGGGACGATGCCTCCCTGCTGCCCAAATGTCTTGCTGGAGGTGGCAGTCCAGTTTCCAGCTCTGCTGGCTGGGGTCATGCAATCACTTAGCTTCAGCAACCAATGCCAGGGTCAGGCCCTGTTATCTTTCCAAATCCTCCAACATTTCTCTGATGAAAATAGGAACACTCCGTTCCATAAAGCTAATTTTACTATATATACATGACCCGTCTTATTACGTTGCCCCAGCCACTCTGGGCTGCTTCCAACCTATATTAAAAACAAAATAAAACATTAAAAATCTTTCCTATACACGATTGCTTTCAGAGGGCCATGGGGTCAGATAACAATGGGTTGTTTTATTCAGAATAAGCTCACTGAAATGGAGCTATCATCATCATCATCATCATCATCTCCTGTATGGGTGCTGCCTCTAACTGCCCTGTGTTTTTTTCCATACACCCCACCTCGATCCTTGAGGTCCATCTGTGAGGATAATCCCCCTTTTATTATAACTAGGGATGACTTGGTAACAGGGTTCTCTTGTCCAGCTGTCGTGGCCTGTTTTATATGTATATATATTGCTCTGGGCTCCTGGGTTGAGAATACCTCTCAGCTCTATCAGTTCTGGGGCTCTCTCTCTCATTAGATTCCCCCACTGCGTCAGTTAGCTAAACCCTTTTAGTAACTGTGCAGCCTTACCGAGGTTTCTGGCCTTTTGGCCCTCCTGAGGAAAACTCCAAGACACAAACTATCACCCTGCCGGTTAGTTTTGCCTTTTCCCTGAGTTCCCCTCCTCATGAGCATCCATATATCGCTGGACCAAATAAATGCCTCTTCTCTCTTGGCTCAACAGAAAAAAACAAGACTTTTTTTATCTCAGAACATTGTGCTTCACGTATTTTGATATTTCATCAGCTTATTTACATCAAAAATATCAACTCTTCAGTATAACGGACTAATCTTCATCCTATCCTATCCTAACCACCACTCTCCTGGCCCCACACTCCTCTTCTTCCAGTCACCACTCACACCCTCCCTCTTCTCCCACTGCCAAAACTGCTGGTCCCTCCTTTTAAACCAGGGATCGCCCCGCCCCCTGTACAGTCACCAACGAAGGTGGCTTAACTCTTTCAGCACTGGGCTGTCATACCTCCTCCATCTTAGGGCCAATCCGTCACACCCTGTCTTTGAGCTTTTTGCTCTCCTAGTTTTAAGGCTCGGCGGTTTCTCTAAGTCTGGGGAAAGTGTTAAGGATGATGGTTTAATTTCCATAAATGATAATGTTTTAAGATGGAGTTTCCTTTGACAGTAGCCCTCATGTGATTGCCTGACTGTGAGTCACATGAGGGAGGCATTTCATTCTGTTGAGACTGTTATTCCAGTAACTGTTGCTTTTAACTGCTTTTCTGTTCTTTTCTCACTCTGTGTGTGAGGGAAAATGGCTGCTGAGAGAGATGTCTCAGGATACTGTAGTGTGTCAGTGTGATCTGTCTGAAGTTAAACAGAGAAAGATCACTAAATTTTAATAGGAAGAAACCTGTGCAGGAACAGAGAGATTACTGCCGAGGTGAAAGAAAAAACTTTTTGTAAGAAACAGTAAGACAATTCAAGTGAGAACGTGCCCGTGTTTGAATAAGCATGAGACTGTAAATATGTATATCTCAGTTATATGTTTATGAAAGTAAAGTTATTTTGTATACCAAGAGTCTGGGCATTGTAGTCTGTAAAAAGGAACTATCGCCTAGAACAGCTATTTAGCTTCTTAGGTATAAGCTACTACTCTGTTACCGGTAGTTGGTTGCCTTCAATTGACTGCAGTGAAGGCAGAACCATTTGGAGGAACAGATTGTTGCAATTCTTGAAGGGGGTGGAAAAGAGCACAGCTACATCATGGGTTGGTCCTTCAAGTACTTGTTGTTAAAGTTGTTCCGTGGAATTCCTGATCTTGACCTTGTGTGGAAATGAGTTCTCTCCATCACAAGAATATGTTTCAAAGCTTTACTGCAGAACAGTCTTAAACAGTCTTACAATAAGATAAACATGATAAAGTAGCACATTTCAAATAATGTTCAGTCCTTTACGTAATCCAGTAAGCTTTCTTCTTTCTGGTCCCCAAGAGAGATCCTAAGCTTCTTTATCACTCCATAACATATTTGCAACTGCTGCTGCTGCTTCTCCTAGCCATTTCCAGCAAGCACCGACTGACTTCTCAGGTTTAAGCTTCCTTCTGTGAGAGCCCTGCAGCTTCTGTTTCCAGCCATGAGCTATTGGGAAAGATACCAGCCTCTTCTGTTGCTCATGTCAGAGTGGAACCTCTTGCCTAAGAGAGACTTCCCTTTATAGTATTTTAATTACAATGCATTCAAACACAGCATTATATGTACATTAAGCATTATAACACTTGTACCCTTCCAAGTAACAATGACGCTTACAAGCAGGTTGTCACTTTCTTTTTCTGTTTGCTTCACTAGGCAGCCTCCTAGTGCCTGGGGGCCCTGCAATTAGATTTGTCTCTGGTAAGTGTTGTAGGAGTTTTTAAGGTTTTTTAGCTGTATATTTGAAAAACAAGGCTCTCATGAGATGTTTCATTATTTTGTTATTCTGACATTGCATTGCACAGGAGCACCTTTGCACAGCTGTTTAAAAAAAGGAAAAAAATACAAATGCATTCTAAAGGGTTTCTTTGGAAGCAGAACAAACATTTTATTTTATTTTTAATAACAGAGGAAATTAGGCCCAGTTCTTAGTACATATCCCAGGTTAAAGATTAGCAGTCACACCCTCACAAAAACCTATCAAAGGATTTTGTTAGCAAGTGTCAAGGTGAATTTCTACCTTGTATTCCTGGGCTGTGGGAATGGGACGGAAAGGGGGGGGAGCCTCTGCCTCTATTATTGTACTTTGCTTTATTACATTATATCAATGGGCAACTCCCCCCCCCAGAAGAGCCGTTTTCATTATTGATAACAAGCGAGATTTGAAAGACTGGATGTTTGATATTTGCGGACATAATTTGGCTCCACAACTATAAACTGTGTGGAAATGAAAATAATATACAACACCGCTGTCCCTATTTGATAAGGAACTATATCTTTGATTTATTTGGAAGAGGATAAAAAGCATGTCAGCTTGTTGATTTTGGCACAGACAGAACCTCTAGGCCACTGGTTGATTCATCTTTAGAGAATTTTGGACACTTTCCCTGAAAATCTTTGGCTCCGGGAGGAATAATGCTGCTTAATTGGGAAATCCGCCATGTTGGAAGATAGAATCTGGGCTGCGTAACACTGAATCATAGGGAGAGGCAAGCCTCAAAAATAATATAATTTACGAACATACAGTATGATTGGCAAATCTCTCCTGAAAAGGTTCAACTGCAAAGCAACCGAGTGGGAAAAGCTATAACAACTATGTTTGGATTTCATCGGGACTGAGTGAAGATGGTGGCTGCCTGTGATAAGACTTTTGAATTTAATAAGAATACCAGTGAGTCAAGGGGCAATGCAATTTTATGGAGACTGGCTATGGACTTAAACCCACACAAAAGCATTGTTTGATTTGTTTTATCTCGCTTGCTGGAATACCTCAGAGGCTGCGAAAACATCAGAATGGAATGGATGGCAATGGAAAATGGTTGATAAGAAATTCCTCACGTTTGACGCATTGGAAGTCCTAAAATTAAAACTTTTAATTTGGCAGAATATTGGAAATATCTGATTTGCATATAAATAATTCAGGATGTAATTTGGAATATTTTAAAGTGATTTGATTGGTTGTTGAATTGGAAAATCTAATAAAAAAAGTCATCTTTACTTCCCAGGAACTGTGGATACCCTGTGTGGAAAACTCCATACATTTACTGTATATGGCTTTTGACCAGTGTGAATTCGCTTATGAATATTAAGGTCTCCACTCCCTCTGAACCTCTTTCCAAATAACATACATCTAAGGTTTTCCCTCTGTGTGAGTTAGCTGATGTTTCCTAAGTGTTCCACTTCCACTGAAGCTCTTTCCACAGTCAATACATTTAAATGGTTTCTCGCCTGTGTGAGTTCGTTGATGTATTCTAAGTGCTCCACTTCCACTGAAGCTCTTTCCACATTCAATACATTTAAATGGTTTCTCCCCTGTGTGAGTTTGTTGATGTATTCTAAGGTGTGCATTTTGACGGAAGCTCTTTCCACATTCAATACATTTAAATGGTTTCTCCCCCGTGTGAGTTCGTTGGTGTCTTCTAAGGTATCCACTTCCACTGAAGCTGTTTCCACATTCAATACATTTAAATGGTTTCTCCCCCGTGTGAATTCGTTGGTGTGTTCTAAGGTATCCACTTCCACTGAAGCTCTTTCCACATTCAATACATTTAAATGGTTTCTCCCCCGTGTGAGTTCGTTGGTGTGTTCTAAGGTCTCCACTTTGACTGAAGTTCTTTCCACATTCAATACATTTATATGGTTTCTCCCCCATGTGAGTTCGTTGGTGTGTTCTAAGGTCTCCACTTCCACTGAAGCTCTTTCCACATTCAATACATTTAAATGGTTTCTCTCCTGTATGAGTTTGTTGATGTATTCTTAGGTGTGCATTTCGACCGAAGCTCTTTCCACAGTCAATACATTTAAATGGTTTCTCGCCTGTGTGAGTTCGTTGATGTATTCTAAGTGCTCCACTTCCACTGAAGCTCTTTCCACATTCAATACATTTAAATGGTTTCTCCCCCGTGTGAGTTCGTTGGTGTATTCTAAGGTGTGCATTTTGACGGAAGCTCTTTCCACATTCAATACATTTAAATGGTTTCTCCCCCGTGTGAGTTTGTTGGTGTACTTTCAGTTTTCCATTTTCACGGAAGCTCTTTCCACATTCAAGACATTTAAATGGTTTCTCCCCCGTGTGAGTTCGTTGGTGTGTTCTAAGGTGTCCACTTACACTGAAGCTCTTTCCACATTCAATACAATTAAATGGTTTCTCCCCCGTGTGAGTTCGTTGGTGTGTTCTAAGGTCTCCACTTCGACTGAAGCTCTTTCCACATTCAATACATTTAAATGGTTTCTCCCCTGTGTGAGTTCGTTGGTGTGTTCTAAGGTGTCCACCTCCACTGAAGCTCTTTCCACATTCAATACATTTAAATGGTTTCTCCCCTGTGTGAGTTCGTTGGTGTGTTCTAAGGTCTCCACTTACACTGAAGCTCTTTCCACATTCAATACAATTAAATGGTTTCTCCCCCGTGTGAGTTCGTTGGTGTGTTCTAAGGTCTCCACTTCGACTGAAGCTCTTTCCACATTCAATACATTTAAATGGTTTCTCCCCCGTGTGAGTTTGTTGATGTACTTTAAGTTTTCCACTTCCACTGAAGCTCTTTCCACATTCAGTACATTTAAATGGTTTCTCCCCTGTGTGAGTTCGTTGGTGTGTTCTAAGGTCTCCACTTTGACTGAAGCTCTTTCCACATTCAATACATTTAAATGGTCTCTCCCCCGTGTGAGTTCGTTGGTGTGTTCTAAGGTCTCCACTTTGACTGAAGCTCTTTCCACATTCAATACATTTATATGGTTTCTCCCCCGTGTGAGTTTGTTGATGTACTTTAAGTTTTCCACTTCCACTGAAGCTCTTTCCACATTCAGTACATTTAAATGGTTTCTCCCCCGTGTGAGTTCGTTGATGTACTTTAAGTTTTCTACTTCCACTGAAGCTCTTTCCACATTCAATACATTTAAATGGTTTCTCCCCCGTGTGAGTTCGTTGGTGTATCCTCAGTCTTCCCCTGGGACTAAAGCACATCCCACATTCCATGCATTTAAACTGTTTTTTTGTTCTTCCCAATGAATTCACAGCTGGCTCCAATGAATTCTGACCATCATCTTCCTGACCTGTTTGGGAGGAAGAGAATCCTGTTAGACATTCAAGAAAGACAAGAAAGAAATTGAACACATGTCAATCCCAATGTGCACGTTCTCTTATTTTAACATTGTTTCCATTCTCCACTGTCCTCACTTTGTTCCTAATTATTAGGAATGCAGAGGAGATATTGGCAAGATCAACACATGATTATTGACACTTAATAAAGCAGCAGCATTTTATAATACTGATCTACGTTGCAATGGACTCCTTAAACACATCTCTGTATTTTCCATTTTCAAGTGAGGAAATGGTCTCTGGTTCAAATAATAGTACCTTTTCTGAGTAATTAGCAAAACTTAAGTGTTGTTATGGCACATGCAACTGTGAGAATATTGCAGTATATTAGAACCTAAGAAGAGCCTGCTGGATTGGCAAAGGCCCACCTAGTCCAGCATCCTGTTCTCTCAGGGGCCAACCAGATGCCTGTGGAAAACCAGCAAGCAGGATTGGCGCACAAGAGCCCTCTGCCCTGTTGTGCTCTCTAGAAACTATTATAGTGGTACCTTGGTTCTCAAACTTAATCCATTCCAGAAGTACGTTCCAAAACAAAAGCATTTCAAAACAAAAGCATGCCTTGCAGAAAAAAATAATGCAACATGTATTAATCAATTCCAGATTTTAAAAAGCAACCCCTAAAACAGTACTTTAACTTGAATCTCACTTATAACTTATAAGACCATTGATCCATAAAATGAAACCATAAAATAAAATAAAAATTCTTACCTACACTGATGATAGTCATTGTTTGGATGGGGTTTTTTTTATTCATTTCCACAGTCATACAATCAATCAATCAATCAATCAATGAACCGAAAAAGCCTCAAAAACAAAAATGTAAAATAAACAACAAAAACAAAAGCTGTACTGTGAAATAATTAAGTGCCAGACCACTTAAACAGACACCACTTTCATGCCTGAAAATGCAGAGCACAAACCTCATTCTAATCCTTTTTTTCAAGCTATCAAAGATCCTGGCCGTCAGTGTCTCCTATAGGATGGAAGTCCATAGAATAACTATGCTTATGTTGATTCATCTTTTGTGGCCTTGAAAGGCTGATAAATGTGTTATAGGCTGCACTCTGACGAATTGGACTCTTAAAGCTGCTGCCACTATAAACCAAATTTGTACCACAGTATCTCCATGGAAGCTTAGAGATGGATAAAATTACAGTACAGGGGTGCTATAAAATATTATACCACTCACTCACTCTAACACATGACCCCAGAATGTAACATCGGCAAATCTACACAATTTACTTATCCTTCTTCTTCTTAGCCCTCACTCCACACAACTGTGCAAGACACGCTTACAAATTCCATGCTTCTGTGTACACCGATGGCACACAAAATCTCATGTGAAAGAAAACTATGGGAAGAATTCAGTATTGTGCTGTGTCAATCACTCCATCACAGAAAGCATGTCAGCTTCCTAGATGTAATGGTTATCCCTCTTCTGTCTCCATGCATTTAACGTTGCATCTACTTCGGTCCCAAGAGAAGTTACTGATCATTGGGCTTTCCTCCCACAGCATCCTTCTCCAACTTGATGCTCTCTGGAAGCTGTTAGACTACATATCCCATCATTCCATTGGTCATGCTGGCTGTGGGTGAGGGGAGTTGGAAATCTAATGATGTCTGGAGGGTATTATGTTGGAAAAGGCTAATTCAGAGGTTCTGGCAATCCCATTGTCTGAGAATTTCAGGCAGGAGAGAGGAAATGGCTTCTGCTGGACCCTCCGCAAATTGCTAAAGCACGCAAGGACCCAGACCCCAACCCTTACCCAGAAAGCTGGCCTCTTCTTCACTATCTCCCTCAGCCTTTGCCGAGAGATGGATGTTCTCTGTGTCCAAGGGATCCTGCTCAGACTTTGGGGACTTAATAACCACATCTTCCACAGGCCATAATTCCTGGAACAGAGATTGGGATGCAGATGAGGACATTATGAAAAGCTCAAGAAGCTGACTAGCAGAGAGCCTGGGGGTCAGGAGTCCAGGCTGTCAGCTCGATAACTCAGTATGCAAGACATAATCAACTTAGAATCATAGAGTTGGAAGAGACCACAAGGGCCATCCAGTCCAAACCCCCTGCCAAGCAGGAAACACCATCAAAGCATTCCTGACAGATGGCTGTCAAGCCTCTGCTTAAAGACCTCCAAAGAAGGAGACTCCACCACACTCCTTGGTAGCAAATTCCACTGCCGAACAGCTCTCACTGTCAGGAAGTTCTTCCTAATGTTTAGGTGGAATCTTCTTTCTTGTAGTTTGAATCCATTGCCCCATGTCCGCTTCTCTGGAGCAGCAGAAAACAACCTTTCACCCTCCTCTATATGACATCCTTTTATATATTTGAACATGGCTATCATATCACCCCTTAACCTTCTCTTCTCCAGGCTAAACATACACAGCTCCCTAAGCCGTTCCTCATAAGGCATCTTTTCCAGGCCTTTGACCATTTTGGTTGCCCTCTGCATTCTGCTTCTGGTGGCCAGGAGACTGTGCTGGTGGCTAGAGATTTTTCTTGTAAACCTGGGTCAACATAGGCTTCAGCCTAACTTTGCTGCAGCAATGCATTAAAAACTGTGCCTATTTGTAACCTCACTTTTCAGGCTGTGATTCAGTCATCTGAACCTGGCCATTATCTTTGAAAATGTTTCAACAACTTTACAGAGTAGGCCAGTGTTATTCTATTTGCACTACACATGAGATTGCTGAGGTTGCAAGATGGGCCAAGACATTCACCTTAGTGGGAAGCAAAGAGCATTTTGGAAATGGAGGCAATTTAGATGAGGAAAACAGGGGTTGATGGAAGGACACCTCTTCCAACACAGCCTCTGCTCTGAGGAAATTCAGAGTCCCCTGCAGCTGCTTATGTAAAGTAAAAACATCAGGAGATATGACAGCAAACCTCCCATGTATAGTAAAGTTTGGTCTAACAAGCCTTTTTAAAGTGGATTAGAGAGAGTGCAGGGAGGAGGAATATTCACCACCATAGCTAAACAGAACCTCCATGTCTAGAGGCACTGGACCTGTGACCTTCAGATGCTGGAAACCCAGGTGAGAGGAGGGCACTTACCTTTTCCGGAAGCCCCTCAGTGTCTGGGGGCAGGGTCTGGTCTGTCTCCCCTGCTCTCCTTCTGGTCCACTGGCTGTAATCCGCAGCTCCCCTGAAGGAGGCCGGGAGGACACCATCCCCAGAGTGGGGAGGACTGGGAGCCTGTGGGGTTTCCCAGCTTGAACAAGGGCAGTGCATCGTCTTCAGGAAATCCTGAGCATCCCAGTGCTGCTGTGGCTGCCCCTCCTCTGCCTCCTGCTTAATTTGACATAAATCTGCCTGAGGCAGAAGATCCCTGAAGGTCTCAACTTGGCCTGCAGGAGATCTTTTTCCTTTGGACTCCAGTTTCTTCCTTTGAATGGGTCTTCTCGGCCCATGCTCTTCCATTTTTATACCAGCTTGCTGGAAAGGAAATAAACACAAAGTAAAATACCAGTGCAGAATAAAATTCAAGAATAAAAACAAAAGCATTTAACCGTTAGCCAGTTTTTGACATACTCTATATAATTACACTTTCTATTTCTTGTAGGAATCTGCCATGGGTGCTGGTTTATATAGAGTATGAGCCAAGGCTTGACCTCTGGGTGGGAGGCAAACCACCGCCCATGTACAAGCTGCGGCAGTCTGAACACCGTGCCCTCGGTTTCACCTTTCGCTTCCTGAGCTGCCTGCCGTGCTCTGTCTGTGACCTTTGTCTGCTTTCATTAAACCTTGTTCAAGGGGGAAATGATGCTGGGGGAAACAGGTACCGAAATAGCTTGGCATCATCCTGCGACCTCGTGGGTGCGAGATTTGCAAAGGGCACAGTCTGAAATGTATCTTACTGATTCTGCATTTTCTGTCAATAAAAAGAGGCTCTGCCGAGCTGGCCCTCAGTTTGCTTCCGGCAACGCTTACATGCAACGCAACTCCTAAGCGTGGTCATCACTTCATCTGGCGCCCAACGTCGGGCCCAACTACTCACATCGCTCAGCAAGAGCTAGAGACGCGTCCAAGCATTCTACAGAATCCCAGTGAGTATACGAAGGAAGGCACGTGAGTATGGGGAGTTCCCTATCTGTGCAGCAATTGCAACATCGTAAAAACCTCCATCATTTGCTTTTAAAGGCACAGCATCCCTGTTGTAGCAAGGCACTGTTGCAACAAATTCATGCTTGGTGTGCCTGGTACCGAGAGAGCGGGTCTTTCCGGTTACAGGACTGGGAGGAAATTGGACACACCCTGCATTCGGAGCCACGAGCTCCGATACAGGTCCTTCAGACATGGCACCTCTGCCGAGATGCTGTTCAGCATTTCGCCCATGCAGAAGTCCAGTCTCTACTGTCACTTGTTAATCCTCCAGCTGTTTCCTCCTCCCTGTCAGGTTTGGTGGTGGTTGCGCAGCCGAAACCAGCTTGGGAGAAACCAGTGTCTGAGAAGTTAACCTCTTAGGCTACTCAGGTTTCTCCAACAAGAAGAAGAAGAAGAAGAGTTTGGATTTGATATCCCACTTTATCACTACCTGAAGGAGTCTCAAAGCGGCTAACATTCTCCTTTCCCTTCCTCCCCCACAACAAACACTCTGTGAGGTGAGTGGGGCTGAGAGACTTCAAAGAAGTGTGACTAGCCCAAGGTCACCCAGCAGCTGCATGTGGAGGAGAGGAGACGCGAACCCGGTTCACCAGATTACGAGTCTACCGCTCTTAACCACTACACCACACTGGCTTTCCTTATCCTAGACCAATCTTTCTTGTAACAATCCATTCAAGTCCTCAAGTCTGCCTGACTTGGCAGACATAGAGGCGCTTTCTGAGACAGTCAAGGCTGCCATCCAGCGCATGGTTAAGGAGGCTGAACATCTTCTTGCCTAACTGCAGAAGAGCTTACTGGTCTACCAATAGTTGGTCCAGCCACAAGGACACCAGATGGCCAGGAAAATCAGGCTAGCCATTGGGACCCTCTGCTTTATTCTGTTGTCAGCGAAGTAATGAAGGCTGGTGATGAATTTGGCTTGTCCAGCACTCATGTGAGAGGGCTCATGGAAGGCTTATCCTCTGGCCACGCCCTTATTCCTGATGATTGGAATGCCCTGATGAAAATGCTTTTGAATTTTGGTCAATATATGATTTGGCTCAGTGAATTTAGCCAGGCTGCAGGTCATCAAGCCCAGCTACATGCTGCGTGTGGTGTACTCTTTGACCAGTTGGTAGGGCAAGGGCAGTATAGTTTTCTGGACATGTAGTGTCAGCTGCCCCAAGGGTGCTTTCCCATAATTTCTGCATGTGTGCTCCAAGTGTTTAAGAAAAATTCTGAATCTGGCAAATCCACCAAAATCTCTGCCACTATCAGACAAAGAGCCCCTGAGTGCTTTCTTGATTCCACTAAATGTTTGCAAGCAGCAGTAACACAACAGGTTGACATCCCTGACGCTGCAAATGGAATCCCATTGCAAATGTCCAAGGAACTTGCAAATGAAGGCTGTGTGTGAGCGTGTTTTACTGACAGCCTCTGAGATCTTAGGTCTCTCAGATGCGTTGCACGTTTATCAGAATATAGGTTCCCAAATTTCTAAAGCAAATGTCCTTGCAGCGGCTTTATGCCAGCCAGATAAGGCCAACCAATGCAGGACACTCCTCATTGGGCTCACCTCCGGCCCAGGGCCAAAGGAGGATGCCTCCTGCTCAAGCAGTCTCATGGACAATGAGCAGCAGCAGCCAGTAAAGTCCCAAAAGCTGCTGCCCAAGGCAGTGTGGAGAGGGATTTACCTACACACTTAGATATCATGTTCCATCTGCCAAGCAGAGTTCAAATCTTTCCTACTCCAGCCCACAGACCTCTCCCTACTGGAACCGAAGGTCTGAGTTCCCCTGGATCCCCGCACCGGACAAAAAAGATTTCCTGTACTCCCTGGTGTGGTTGATGCTGGCTGTAAAAGGCATTTTTAAAATGCCCTTCTTTTTGGACAGTTCAAGGTACTGGCAATCTGATTTTTTTCCACGGTGCCTGTTATATTTGGACTTCCAGTGTGAGCGCCATTCCCAACAGTTGGGAACTGTCTCGGCTCCAAGACAGCTCCGGTTTCCTCGGGGGTAGGAGCACCGCAACCGCGCTGCGGGCTCCGGTAAACCACGGGAAGAGAGTCCCGTGGTCCAGGGCTTCTAGCGGGCTCCATGGTGCTGACCCGTTCTCAGGCTTCCCTTGTAAAAGGGAGGCTTGAGTGAACGGGCTCCGGCACGGGGCTGAAGCTGTCTCCAACCGGGGAAACAAAGCGGCGGCCGGCTGCTGGATTTTGAGCGCTCCGCTTTTCCTCAATCTGGGCTTTAAAAAAGGAATCCGTAAGTACGGAGTTTAATTTGGACTTAAAGTATCGCAATTAGGCTTACAGAGAGAGATTTAAAATGAGGAAGTCCGTCTCTCTGACAGCGGCAAGATCAAAGTAACGCTAAATTTAGCTGTAGCTATTTAAGACTGGCTTGAAAGTTTCATGCTGATTCTGGATACTTAAGAAACCCCTGTTTGGGGCAAGATGGAGAATTTTGATTTATTTCTTCCTATGGACTGTGAACTAAAGAGAGAGAAAGTTAACCCTCTGACTAAGGGGGAAAGCTTCCGGCCCCTGAGCAACACCCAGTGTGCATTGAATACTTTATTGTTCTCCCTATTTTCTCTCAATTTACTGTTCTTCCTAAAATTATCTTGCTTTTAATTTTGAGCAGCAAGCACCAGAAGGACACTTTTCGCAGGTTCCAGACCATTGAGCCTCCATAGACGTCTTATCACCAGCTACCTGACCTGCACCCCTGACCACTTGAGGGGCAAGGCTCTGTTGTTCTTTCTAGCCCTACAGGGTCTGGCGAGAGGCTCCAGCTCAGAGAAGGCCGCAGTCCAACCAGATCCCCAGCACCAGAGCCAGCGCCAGCGCCAGTACCTGACCAATCCAATCCCAGACTCCACCACTACAGCATGGCATGGCACCAACGCCTGACCCTACCCAGTACCTGACCAGTGCCAGGACTGGGCCACCCAATGAAGACCACCTGCAGTCCTTGAGAAAGCGCCACATCCAGAGACATTGGGCTTGTTGTTTGCTCACTAACCAGAGACGCTAGATTCTTTATTTGCTCAATACCCAGAGACTCTAGGCTCATTATTTCTGACTGACTAACTGACTGACTAATTATTTGCTTCCACGCTTGCCCACTTTATTGAAAATTGCCACACTTGCTCAATGTATTGCAAATTCTGCACTGATTCTTCTCATGCTATGTCTGTTGATGTTTTATGGAATCATACACAATATATTCCCTCACTTCCCAGTGTTGCAAGGTCAGCCTGGTCCTCACGTCATGGTCCTCTCTACTTCCAATCGTATTCACCTTTGACACCTGACTCCCAGCATCACTCACTCCACCACTTCACGGTATTCCCGACTTTGCACACGGCGCACGGGTGATTGCGAGCCTTACGCTCAGTTGGAAAGGAAAGGGGAGATGTAGGAATCAGCCATGGGTGCTGGCAAACCAGAGCCAAGGCTTGGCGTCTGGGTGCGAGGCAAACCACCGCCCACGTACAAGCTGCGGCAGTCTGAACACCATGCCCTCGGATTCACCTTTTGCTTCCTTAGCAGCCTGCCGGGCCCTGTCTGTGACCTTTGTCTGCTTTCATTAAACCTTGTTCGAGGGGGAAATGATGCTGGGGGAAACAGTACCAAAATAGCTTGGCATCATCCCGCGATCTCGTGGGTGGGAGATTTGCAAAGGGCACAGTCCGAAATGTATCTTACTGGTTCTGCATTTTCTGTCAATAAAAAGAGGCTCTGCCGAGCTGGCCCTCAGCTTGCTTCTGGCAACGCTCACATGCAACACAACTCCTAAGCGTGGTCATCACTTCAATTTCTGATTTTCAGGCGGTGAATGACAATCGTTATGTCACCTAAATGCCCCCACCCATGCACGAGAGGAAGTTATTCAAAGTCTTCGGGAAACCCCAAGGCTATATAAAGAACAACCAGGAGGGTCTTTTTCCCTAGATCTCATTGCTAATTCAGCAGAGTCTTCTTGTGCTCTTATTTCTACCCCACCCCAGCACTGGGGTTGGAAGGAGAAAACATGGTGATTGTGTGTGTCTCTGTGAGAGAGTGTTTGGAAGACTTGTATGTATGCAATATGTCATGTCTAGTGAGTGTTTGCAGTATACAGGGCCGTCTTGTCATAGGGGCTGGGTGGTGCATACCGGGCGCCCCCTCCCCAACCCGCCCCCGCCCTCAGGGGCGGACGGGCACTCCCGCGCCAGCAGGCAGGCTGCAAGACGCCCGCCCTCCGGAGCCCCAGCTGGAGCACTGGGAAGGGCGCGCAAAGCCCCGTGCCGCTCCAGCGCCATGCCCCTCATCCCCCGCTCACCGACCCCCCTCCCGAGGGGCGGCCAGCACGAGAGGGAGGCGGGCGGAGAGGCGGCATGCCGGGGGCGCCGAGGGATCGCCGCACCACGGCGGCCCATCCCTCCAAGACGGCCCTGGCAGTATATTTGGCGTGTGTGCATGTGACCTTATGGTCTGCATCTCTATTCTGTGTGTGCTTGCATGTGCATACATTGGCCACACAGCTCATTGGAATGTGGCCTCCAGAATCAATGCAGCTTTAAGCCTATAATTGTTCCGTTCCTCTTGCTTTATCGGAAAAAAACAATCAAATCTGAGACTGTCAGGAGGAGAGAACTCCTGGATCTACAGAGTTAATGTTCTCGCCATCCTATGGTCACAAACTGCATTGTGATTTCTCTTTAATTACTTTTGAGATGTTTTCCTTAAAAATATGAAGCAGTATAGAAATGAAATGAGTAATAATCTGAACATTAATAGCTAATTACAATTTCACCTTCATAACTCTTTTACAATATCGTCATCAATGTTTTTATTATCATTAACTCATTTCCATAGGCCACTTCTTTGCATTCTCAAAACTGTCACCCACTTTAACTCTCAGCCTTCTTCTGAAAACTCAGCTGCGTTACTGAGGAAGGTGGAAGATAAAACCTTTAAAGAAACAGGCTTAAGCTTCTCTCACTTCTTTACATGCAGACCCAAGAAGTCACTAGCTTTGATAGCTTGGGAAAAGATCAGGTGTGTTCTCCGGGGAATAGATCTATTAGCTGTTTTATTAGCCGTGACTGATCAACAGAACCTCCATGTGTAGGCTCAGTGTGTACCTTGATTTGGGGAAGGCAAAAGCAGCCATTTCCTTGCTAAATGAACCTGATGGGCATCATTGCCACAAAATGCGGTGATGGTGGTGGCGGCTTAGAGAGCTTTAAAAGGCCATTCACGAAGGAGGGCGATAGGTTTATCAATGGCATTGGCAGAGGAAAGGGGGGGGGGCAGCAGTAGTGGCGTGCAAAGGGTGCCACGGGGCTGCAGAGTGAGAGGGGCCCCTCCCTGCTGCCCTGCTCTTCCTCGCCTTCCCTCTCCGCCGGTGGGAGAGCGTGAGCTTGTGCCTGTGCTGCCGCCCCCTCAACCCCCTCATCGCCCTTGCAGCCACCGCAGGGAGGCAGAAGCAGGCGAGAGGGAAGGACAGTCGGAGCGGAGGGAGGACCGTGGAAGAGGAAGGGGCTCCCCGATGAGGAACAGGGAGAGGGGCGGCAAACTCAGGGAGACAGAAGCCCCAGATACGCCGCTCATCAGTGGGCGAATATATGCAGCCTCCATCCCGAAGCAGCAGCTGCATTGGTCCCCTCGTTGGGCCCCTTGAGCTCAGCATCGTCTAAAGGGAGCAGCTCCCCAGGGTCTCACGGAGGGTTTGTGGCAGCCTTACACTGAGATGTTTGCCCCTGTGCCCTCCTGCAGATGCCCTGCCCCTGAGCTGAGCCCCTTCCCCTTCCTGCCCGGTTGGGGTGCGCCCTGCAGACTCCGGGTAGACTAGGGGCCTGATCCTGCCAGGCGAGGCGCACGTGCTCTCCTCCTCCTCCTCTTGCTCCACCCTTGCCCCCCCCCCCCTTTTGCACCTCTGACTCCTCGCTCCGTCCCTGCACCGGAATCCGGCTCCTCTCCGGGGAAACTCGCCAGGCCACTGCCCGCTGCTCCTCCGCTCTCCTCGGCGGGGGGACAGGAAAGGGCAGCCGCTCTCGAGTCCCCCTGGCTGGCCCTGTTTCCTGCCTCTCTGAGCATCGGAGCTCTCTGGCTGTGGGTTGGGTCCTGGGAGGCTGCAAGGCTGGATGCGCCCCCTTGCAAGGCGAAGGCATCGTGCATCCCGCGAGACCTCCCTGCTGCTTCCCCTGCCCTCCTATTTGCAGCCCTCTGCTTCTGATCTTGGAGGGTCTGCTCTTCACTGTCAGGGCAAATAGATGAACCCTATTACATCTGGTCCAATCCTAGCTCTGCAGCTGCAGGGAACAAACTTTTGGCAATCTTCTCTAGGGTTCTTCTTCACATGCCACCAAATGTGTCCCCAAATCGCTGAGTCTGTAGTAGCTCAGTAGGTAGAGCGTGAGATGCTTCATGATCAGGGTGGCGAGTTCGAGCCTCTTGTGAAGAAAAAGTAGAAATAATCATGGGCGTAGGGAAGCCAGCTGCCCCACCCCTAGAAGCAGCCTTGAGTCCCTGGCAGGAAATAGAAACGCAAACACGCTTCATGCTGCTACTCTCTTTCCTCTTGATTTCCTAAGCTGCCGCAGGCAACTTTTTATGACTTGGGATTCCGCTCTGCTTCTCTCTCTCTCTCTCTCTCTCTCTCTCTCTCTCTCTCTCTTTCCCCGCTTTAGTCACATGCCCAGCCTTCATGTCTTTGATCCCACCCGCGTTGCCAGAGAGAGAGGCAAGGGAGGAAACAAAATGGGGGGGGGGAACCTGCCAGCGAGCAGGGGGCTAATCCTGAGCGCAGTCCCTGCAGAGTTAGCACCCTTTTGCTCAGCTGGGCTTCCTCTGGGTAAGCTGTTGTTGGAATTGTGGGATGTAAAAAGAACAGAGGCAGTCAAACCCAACTTTTTCTAGAAGGTTGTCTCAGTCCTCAAGCCGGAACTTCCTGTCTTCCTGGACTGAGACAAAACTTCCTTATATGGAACTCTACAGTTGGGAGCGAACTCCACAGTTGGGAGCGGCCAACTGTAGCTCAGGCCGGGCTCCATTTTTGTCGCTGGTCAGTTGTCATGTTGATCTCTCTCTCTGACAGTTTAAAAGCAGCATTACTAAAAATGTACCGTTGGCACTAGGCCAAGAGTAGAAAAGGGGGACTTTCTAACAAACTCGATAATATCAGCAGAGCTAACATTCCCTTTTTACCTCACACGCACAGCGGATAGTTTGCATAGACTCGCTAGAGTCATAAAAATGTTATCCTGGTGTCTTCCCCTTTTGATCCCTCTTTCAATAAGACACTTCACAGTCTTCGGTCAAGTGAAAAACGTTTACTCACAAGTAATCATCTGTCACACACAGGATCCTAGAGGCAGGCTTAAAAGTTACTAAACAATATACATGTGGTGACTTTCTCCTTATGAGAGAAAGTCTCCCTTTTCTACTCTTGGCCTAGTGCCAACGGTACATTTTTAGTAATAGTTACAGGTGGGTAGCCGTGTTGGTCTGCCATAGTCAAAACAAAATCAAAAATTCTTTCCAGTAGCACCTTAGAAACCAACTGAGTTTGTTCTTGGTATGAGCTTTCGTGTGCATGCACACTTCTTCAGATACTGTGTATCTGAAGAAGTGTGCATGCACACGAAAGCTCATACCAAGAGCAAACTCAGTTGGTCTCTAAGGTGCTACTGGAAAGAATTTTTGATTTTTAGTAATGCTGCTTTTAAACTGTCAGAGAGAGAGATCAACACGACAACTGACGAGAGACAAAATGGAGCCCGGCCTGAGCTACAGTTGGCCGCTCCCAACTGTAAAGTTCCATATAAAGAAGTTTTGTCTCAGTCCAGGAAGACAGGAAGTTCCGGCTTGAGGACTGAGACAACCTTCTAGAAAAAGTTGGGTTTGACTGCCCCTGTTCTTTTTACATCCCACAAAAACAACCTTCAAAGCACTTTACAAAAGCTATTAGTTACAAAGCAATTATGATAGGAACAACTATTTGAAACCTTCAAAAAACAATTAAAATAATAACGAGCTAAAAACCAGATTAACAGAATCACGGGACTGTAGAGTTGGAAGGGATCCCAAGAGCCATCTAGACCAACCCCCTGCAATACAGAAATCTCAACTAAAACATCCATGCCTAATACACCTATCAACAGTACATGTCTGGAGAAGCAATGCCAAAACAAAATTGCTTTGAGCAGTTCCTGAGCACCTAAGGGCTTGACTGAATGATCAGTTGGTCGCATTTATATTCCCCCTATCCCTCAAGGACTTGGGGCGGAGAACACAGTTATCCTCGCAACAACCCTGTGAGGTAGGTTCTGGTCCTAGCAGTCCATACCGGCTCCTTATAATTAAACACACATTAGTGATGCAAGATTAGGAGGTCAGGAACAGGAAGCCGCCCATGTGTCCTAGCCAATGTTTTGGGTACACAGTAGGCGGAAAACCAACAGGTGTAGCTTGCTGTGATCAGCACAGTGTCTCCTTTTGGATATCTGCCTGTCATGCAGTTGTCAAAGGCAGAAGAGCTCCTGTTTCCGTCTTTGCAACGAGGCTGGGAGCTGCCTGCTGCCACCTAGGTAAAGGGTGCCAGTGTTTGTGGGGCTCCGTAGCATTCGGGGCACGTCCATCCCGACCCACCGGGCAAGGCAACGCAAAGCCAAGCCATGCCAAGCCCCCAGTTCTTCAACACCCCCCACCCCGGCTGCTACCTTCGTCACTCGCTGAAGTTGTTTTTGTTTGCTGTTTACATAATGTGGTCAGTAATCAAATAATTCAGGATTTAGTGTGCTCTTGCTAAAGTTTCTACTGCTTAGAAAATTAATTATAAGGAATAAATATTTTTTTAAAATAATCATTGTGCATTTTATGTTATCAAAGAGGGTAATTGAGCCATTGGTGCTTCAGTTTGTCCCAGGTTCCTTTTGTGGGGCAGGTTCCAGCCCCCATTGGGGGTGGCATTGTTTTGCAGCAAGGTTTGATTTCTAGGTGGTTTGCCTGTGCAGTTGCAGGGGAATACAGCTTTTGTTTTAAGTTCAGTTCTGAGGTTTGCTACTGCATTTGCTTTTAGCTTTTTGGTTTACTTTGGAGGTAGTGTGGTGTGGGTACAGTTGTTTGGGCGCCATATGTGAAATCGAAGGCCTAGCATGCATCAACTGGCTCCTCAGATCTGTGTAAACTAGTTAGCTGAGTTGTTTTTCCTTGTCTGGGTGTTTTGTACCTCAAAGGTTGTCACACTTTACAAAGCAGGCAGTCTTCTGTCTTGCTGAGTTAGTTTTTAAATCAATTACTTCAGAAGGTCTAGTCCCTAAAAAAAGCTCAACAACTAAAAACGAACCGAACCCCTAAAAAACGGGGCATTCCTCATCCCCAAAAAAGCTCAACAACTTTGAGCTGAACCCAAAAAAACGGGGGTAATCACTGCCAGATTTTAATTCTGAAAGTAGATCACAGTCTCTTGGGAGTTGGCCAACCCTGGTATAAGACATGTAACTAGAATAAAAATTTAAAAAAAATTAAAGCAAATAATTGTAATAACTACCATAATAAAGCACTGCTATAATTATATATAATTTTCCTAAAATTTTGGTTTCATTCACCTTTCTGTGCTGAAATGTCACAACCTGAATGACCATGGCTTGCCCCCCCCCCTAGTTTTGATCCTGGGTACGCCCCTGATGGAGTGGGGAGGACTTGAACGAGGGGGATGCATCATCTTCAGGAAATCCTGCCACTGGGCATCCCAGTGCTGCTGCTGCTGCCCCTCTTCTGCCTCCTGCTTAATTTGGCCTAAATCTGCATGAGGCAGAAGATCCCTGATGGTCCCAACTTGGTCCGTGGGAGATTTTTTCCCTTTGCACTCCAGTCTTTTCCTCTTTGGTCCCTGTTCCTCCATTTTCACGTCACTCTGCTGCACAAGGCAAAACACCAGGGGAGATTAAAAGACAAAAATCAACTTTAAAAACCCATTGACTGTTGTTCTTTTTTATTGGAAACATGATTTTGGACAATTCATCCTTTTAAAGAAAATATATCATGATTACCATCCCCTCTATTGCCAATCCTCATGTCACTAAAAGATACCAAATACATGACGGAAGAATTATGCACGGTGCGCATAGTCTTTCCCTAATTTTTCCTTCGCTTCCTCTGGTCTCCTGCCTTTGTTCAGCAGAGGCCTTCAGACCTCCACCTCCATCCCAAAAATAAACCAAAGAACAAGCACGCACACATGCGCGTGCAGACACACCATTTTGGAGTACCAAAAATATTCTTTTCAGCTCGTTCATTCAATCAATCAATCAATTTTATTGTTTATAGGTGATGACCATCACAATACAATATGAGCACAAATCACACAGCTACAAAAGACATTGCATGCAGCAGACCAGGACAAATGCTATGCTCTGATATACTGAATTTACAAAAGATTAAGGCACTGATCCAGAAGACAATGAACTGAGAATAAGCCTCACTGAATTATCTTGCAGCACCTGTAGCTAGAGGGAGGCTGCATTTGCAGTAGGGTTTGGAAATTGGCGCCTCAACACAAATCCCCTTATTTCTTCCTCTGGAGATATGAGGTCTACAAAGCAATGGGTTGTTAAGCCTAGGCACGGCCTACAAGGCCTACACAATCATTTCAAGTCTGCTAGCTGTAAATGTTAGCAGTAAATTGCTAACTCATCGTGACACGTGACTCATCTTGGGTGATGACTCCTTCTCCCTATAAATAGCAGCCATTTTGTCTCTGGGCCTCAGAGTGTGTCTCAGCCAGAGAGCTGTATGGATTGTGTCTGTAATGTAGTCTCTCTGCTCAGTATGTGTGTGCAGATAGAGCGACTCCAGGATTATGGTAAATCAGTAACTAAGATGTGTGCCTCTAAGAATCAGAAAGCTGTTATGAGCACTCTGTGTATGCTCTTTGACTATGCTATTTATGGAATTTATTTTCTTCAGTAAACTTTTATTCTGTTTAGGAAGAAGACTCTGCTTGATTAATATACCGCTGCGTGACACTATCATAACCATCACCTCTACGTATGCCGCTAAATACCCTCTGTCTTCGAGTTCTTTGCTCTCCTACTTTTAAGGCTTCCAGGTTCTCTAGGTCTGAGGAAGGTGTTAAGGATAATGGTTTAATTTCCATAATTGAGAAGGTTTACTTGGTTATATTACTGTGTATTTTTAACATGGAGTTTTCCTTTGACAGTAGCTCTCATGTGTTTGGCTGTGAGTCACATGAGAGAGGAATTCCATTCTGTTGTAATTGTTATTCCAGTAACTGTTGTTTTTTACTGCTTTTATGTTCTTTTCTCTGTGTGTGAGAGAGAGGGAGAATGGCTGCTGAGAAGGTGTCCCAGGATACTGTTGTGTGTCAGTGTGGTCTATCTGAAGTGAAACACAGGAAGATCACTAAATATTAATAGGAGCTCTCTGCAAGGAACAAAGAGAAGGGGATAGCAAAAATAACTGGGATGGATAGTAAGAGGGGAGGAATATTAAATATTTGGGAGGAAAAATTATTAAAAATATCGCTGGGATTCCAGACACAATTATATAGAAGCCTGGAGAAAGATTAAGAAAGATATGAGATCTTGGAAGAGTAAATTTTAAGCAGAGTTAGAGCAGTTAAAACGTTTTTGGTTTCAAAATTACTATATCTATTCCAAGTTATTGCAATGCCAATTAAAAAGAAGTGGTTTAAATGTAACTGCAAGGTTACATTCATCCTTCATTCATCTGATAAAGGGCATTTCGAGAGCATCCCTGTTTTAGGGTGGGATTGAGTAAAAAAAAAAAAGGCAAATTCAGGCTGCATGACTAAAGCTGCTTTGGAGTTCTTGCGCAAGAAACCCACGTCCCCAAAGGATAGGGCGCTCTGCAAGAAACAAAACATCGGGGGGGGGGGGGGAAACTATTCAATGGAATAGGTGAGAATGAATATTTTGATAGGGATCTGTGCCTTATTAAAGTTTAATAAACCCATTACCAGCAAAACCCATTTTGAACAAAAACATAAGATGATTGTTAGCAACTGGTCCAAAGGAATCCAAACCAGCCATATTCATAAAGCACAGAAGTGTAGGTGGGAATGATGCACTGACACAGGAAATCCAGATCCAGCTCTCTGTTCTAAGCAATATGCAGAATTGTGGGGAAAGTCCAAAATGCCAGATTCCAAGCTATCCAGATCAAGAGTCTTCAGATACCAATTGAAAAAGAGAGGATCGACAAAGAGAATGGCCCACAAGTATGAAAATAAACCGTGCCAAATTCTTTTTTGGACATCCAGAGACATGACAGTCATCTTCACTTCCCAGGAACTGTGGGAACCCTGAGTGGAAAACTCCATACATTTACTGTATATGGTTTTCCCCCTGTGTGAATTCGCTTATGAATATTTCCAAATATCATACATCTATGGTTATCCCTGTGTGAGTTCGTTGATGTATTGTAAGGTTTCCATTTTGACTGAAGCTCTTTCCACATTCAATACACTTAAATGGTTTCTCCCCTGTATGAATTCGTTGGTGTCTTCTAAGGCCTCCACTTCCACTGAAGCTCTTTCCACATTCAATACATTTGAATGGTTTCTCCCCTGTGTGAGTTCGTTGGTGTGTTCTAAGGTGTCCACTTTGACTGAATCTCTTTCCACATTCAATACATTTAAATGGTTTCTCCCCTGTATGCATTCGTTGGTGTTTCCTAAGCTGTCCATTTTGACTAAAGCTCATTCCACATTCAATACATTTAAATGGTTTCTCCCCCGTGTGAGTTCGTTGGTGTCTTCTAAGGACTCCACTTCCACTGAAGCTCTTTCCACATTCAATACATTTGAATGGTTTCTCCCCTGTGTGAGTTTGTTGATGTATTCTAAGTGATTCAATTTTACTGAAGCTCTTTCCACATTCAATACATTTAAATGGTTTCTTCCGCATGTGAGTTTGTTGATGTATTGTAAGTGTTTCCTTTTTACTGAAGCTCTTTCCACATTCAATACATTTAAATGGTTTCTCCCCTGTGTGAGTTCGTTGGTGTACTTTAAGTTTTCCACTTCTACTGAAGCTCTTTCCACATTCAATACATTTAAATGGTTTCTCCCCTGTGTGAGTTCGTTGGTGTCTTCTAAGGTGTGCATTTTGACTGAAGCTCTTTCCACATTCAATACATTTAAATGGTTTCTCCCCTGTGTGAGTTCGTTGGTGTGTTCTAAGTACTTCATTTCTACTGAAGCTCTTTCCACATTCAATACATTCAAATGCTTTCTCCCCCGTGTGAGTTCGTTTGTGTGTTCTAAGTGCATCACTTCTACTGAAGCTAATTCCACATTCTATACATTTAAATGGTTTCTCCCATGTGTGAATTCGTTGATGTATTCTAAGGTGTCCACTTTTACCAAAGCTCTTACCACATTCAATACATTTAAATGGTTTCTCCCCCGTGTGAGTTCGTTGATGTATTCTAAGGTTTCCATTTTGACTGAAGCTCTTTCCACATTCAATACATTTAAATGGTTTCTTCCCTGTGTGAGTTTCTTGATGTCTTCTAAGTGTTCTACTTTCACTGAAGCTCTTTCCACACTGCATACATTCAAATGGTTTCTCCCCTGTGTGAGTTCGTTGGTGTATCCTCAGTTTTCTACTGTGACTAAAGCACATCCCACATTCCATACATTGAAACTGTTTTTTTGTTCTTCCCAATAAATTCACAGGTGGCTCTGGTGAATTCTGACCATCATCTTCCTGACCTGTTTGGGAGGAAGAGAATCCTGTTAGATATTCAAGAATGAACACACGTCAATCTCAATATGCACCTTCTCTAATTTTAACACCATCTCCATTCTCCACTGTCCTCAGTATGTTACAAATTTTTAGGAATGCAGAAGAGATAATGGCAAGAGCAACACATGATCACTCCATTCACATGTAATAAAGCAGCAGCATTTTATAATACTGATCTACGTTGGAATGGGCTCCTTAAACACACCTCCGTATTTTTCATTTTCAAGTGAGGAAATGATCTCAGGTTCGAATAAAAGTATCTTCTCTGAGTAATTTGCAAAACTTTATTGGGTTCCATGATCACTGCAGATGGTGACAGCAGTAATGAAATTAGAAGAAGATGCCTTCTTCTTGGGAGAAAAGCAATGACAAACCTTGACAGCATCTTAAAAAGCAGAGACACCACCTTGCCAACAAAGGTCCATATAGTTAAAGCTATGGTTTTCCCAGTAGTAATGTATGGTGAGAGCTGGACCATAAAGAAAGCTGATCGCCGAAGAATTGATGCTTTTGAATTATGGTGCTGGAGGAGACTCTTGAGAGTCCCATGGACTGCAAGAAGATCAAACCTATCCATACTTAAGGAAATCAGGCCTGAGTGCTCACTGGAAGGACAGATCCTGAAGCTGAGGCTCCAATACTTTGGCCACCTCATGAGAAGGGAAGACTCCCTGGAAAAGACCCTGATGTTGGGAAAGATGGAGGGCACAAGGAGAAGGGGACGACAGAGGACAAGATGGTTGGACAGTGTTATCAAAGCTATCAACATGAGTCTGACCAAACTGCAGGAGGCAGTAGAAGACAGGAGTGCCTAGCGTGCTCTGGTCCATGGGGTCACGAAGAGTCGGACACGACTAAATGACTGAACAACAACAACAACAACAACAAAGTGTTGTTATACCACATGCAAGTGTGAGAATATTGCAGTATATTGGAACCTAAGAAGAGCCGGCTGGATTGGCAAAGGCCCACCTAGTCCAGCACCCTGTTCTCACAGGGGCCAACCAGATGCCTGTGGGAAACCAGCAAGCAGGATTGGAGCACAAGAACCCTCTGCCCTCCTGTGCTTTCCAGAAACTATACAGTAGTACCTTGGTTCTCAAACTTAATCCATTCCGGAAGTACGTTCCAAAACCAAAGCGTTCCAAAACAAAAGCACGCATTCGCATAGAAAATAATGCAAAATGGATTAATTAATCACAGATTTTAAAAAAAACCCCTAAAACAGCTGTTTAACATGAATTTTACAATCTTACAGGACCATTGATCCATAAAATGAAATCAATAATGTACCGTACTATAAAATAAGTAAGACAGTATTGTAGATTATAAAAAAAAATATTCTTTCCTGCACTGATGTTAGTCATTGTTTGGATGGGGTACTTTTATCCATTTCCACAGTCACACAATCAATCAATCAATCAATCAATCAATAGCTGAACAGGGTTCTACACATTAAGGAAAACAAATGAACCAAAAAAGGATCAAAAACAAAAAAGTAAAATAAATAGCAAAAACAAAAGCTGTACTTTGAAATAATTAAGTGCTAGATCACTTAAACAGACACCACTTCCATGCTTGGAAATAATTTGCTTCGTTATCTCTCTTGTTTTTCTGCTAATTGTTCTTTTGGTTTTGCAGACAAACCTCAGCGTAACACTGAAAACGGAAGTGTGACACTGAAAACATAAGTTCGGCACTCATATTGGAAGTGCAACACTCAATAAGGAGCATGACTTCCGAAATTTTTTTACAAACCAGAACACTTACTTCCAAGTTGGTTGACTACTAAGCCGTTTGAGAACCAAGGTACCACTGTATTAAGAAGCATTATTGCCTACGACCAGGAGGGCAGAGCACAGGCATCATTCTAATCCTTTTTTTCAAACTATCCAAGTTGCTGGCAGTCACCGTCTCCTGTAGGATGGAAGTCCATAGACTAACTATGCTTCTGTTGATTCATCTTTTGTAGCCCTGAAAGGTTGATAAATGTGTTATAGCCTAAGCTTTTGTGGGTTGCACTCTGACAAAGTGGACTCTTGACGAGGAAATCTGGTGCCACTATAAACTTGTGAGTCTCTTTGTTGGCTTTGTGTAATTATTTTGAAATGTATACCAAATTTGTACCACAGTATCTCCATGGAAGCTTAGAGACGGGTAAAATTACAAGGGTGCTATAAAATATTATACCACTCACTCACTCACTCTCACACACAACCCCAGACTGTAACATCGGCAAATTTACACAATTTGCTTATCCTTCTTCCTAGCCCTCTGTAATGAAACGGATGTAAGTTAAGGGATTTTCAGAAACCCACGGTGTTTTATGAGTTAATGGGCACCCCAGTTTGAGTGGCAGGTATCTCATGAGAGACGGGACATTCCGCTCTTTAAAAGGAGGGAGCAGCCGTTAGAGAGAGGGTGGTGAATGGAAGAAGGAGGGCGTGGGGCCAGGATTGTGGTGGGTAGGTTAGGATAGGTTGAAGATGTGTATATGGTGCTGACAGAAAGAGTTTACACTGTTATGAAACTAAGCTTATAAACGATTGCATTACTGAAACCGTTATGTTCTGAAAGAAATAAAGACTTATTATTGCTGAGCTAAGAAAATATCGTCGTTCATTTGGTCCAGCGAGTTATGTACGCTCATGAGGAGGTGAACTCAGGGAAAGGACAAAACTGACCTGCAGGGTGATAGTTTGTGTCTTGAAGTTCCCTCGGGAGAGGCTAGCGGGCGGAAACCTTGGCATTGCCACAGAGTTGCTAAGAGGGCTTAGCTAACTGATATAGTGAGGGATCTAATGAAAGAAAGACCCCGAACTGTAGGCAAAGAAGAGTTTAACCCCTGAAGCCCAGAGCAGAGGATATAACCGGCCACGGCCGCTGGACAGGAAAACTCCCGTTACTAAGAGATCCCCAGATTATAAATAAAAGGGGATTGACATAACAGACGGACCTCAGAGGGACAGGTGGGGTGGATTGAAATTTGACCCAGAACACCTGATTAGAAATTCACTTAGTAACAAGGGGAGAGTGTGAAGTGGAGGTTCGTCGCACCCTCCCTCCACACAACTGTGCAAGACATGCTTACAAATTCCATGCTTCTGTGTACACTGATGGCATGCAAAACCTCATGGGGAAGAAAACTATGAGAGGAATTCAGTATTGTGCTGTGTCAATCACTCCATCACAGAAAGCATGTCAGCTTCCTAGATGTAATGGTTCTCCCCCTCCTGTCTCCATGCATTTAACGTTGCATCTATTTTGGTCCCAATGGAAGTTTTCTGCCTAGGGGCTGATCATTGGGCTTTCCTCCCACAGCATCCTTCTCCAACCTGATTCTCTCTGGAAGTTGTTAGACTACAAGTCCCATCATTCCATTGGTCATGCTGGCTGTGGGTGAGGGAAGTTGGAAATCTAATGATGTCTGGAGGGTACTGTGTTGGAAAAGGCTAACTCAGAGGTTCTGGCAATCCCATTGTGAGGATTTCAGGCAGGAGAGAGGAAATGGCTTCTGCTGGACCCTCCGCAAATTGCAAAAGAACGCAATGATCCAGTCCCCATCCCTTACCCAGAAAACTGGCCTCTTCTTCACTCTCTCCCGCAGCCTTTGCCGAGAGATGGATGTTCTCTGTGTCCAAGGGATCCTGCTCAGACTTTGGGGACTTAATAACCACATCTTCCACAGGCCACGATTCCTGGAACAGAGATCAGGATGCAGATTAGGACATCAGGAAAAGCCTGAGAAGCTGCCTGGCAGAGACTCTGGGTCGCAGAACTGTAGGCTGCCATCCTATACATGCTTCCCTGGAAGTAAGTCCCAGGGAACTCAATGTGGCTTGCTTCCAAGTAGGCCTCCGCAGGGCTGCCCTGTTAAGAGTATTCAGAATACTTCACATTTGTTGGCCCATTCTGAACTATTGTGTCTCAACTCAATGAGGAGGGATATGAGGAAGCCTTTCAGCTGACTGCACAGCCGCTTTGGGAACAGTAAAACCACAAAGCCACTAATTAACCAGTTTCCTGTTTTGACCAAACACAGTTTGAAGTTAGCTTAATATCCCGGCTTGTTCCAAACCTGACACCTGTAGTTTCCTGGTTTGGGCAAAATGGAAAGTTTCCTGGTTATGGCTCATAAGAGACTGTCTGGTTTCATCACAGTTCACCATCAGGGCCAGTCCAATTATGAGGTAAGCTGGGACAATTCGGTTAGGAGGCAGATGCAGGGAGATATGGGACTAGCACATCCCCAGTTCCCGTTTGTTAGCCTTGCTGCCAGTGCAGGATGACAGCTGGTAAATTTGTGAAGCTACGCATGCAGAGTCATTCTCTTTTGCCCTCTCTCACTAAAGGTTGGGTTGGAATCCTTCCTGGAATGATGCATTCTGCTTCTGGTGGCCAGGAGACTGTGCTGGTGGCTAGAGATGATTTTTGTTGTAAACTTGGGTCAACATAGGTTTCTGCGTAACTTTGCTGCAGCAATGCATTAAAAACTGTGCCTATTTGTAGAGCAGGGGTGGCCAACTCCCAAGAGAGTGTGATCTACTTTCAGAATTAAAATCTGGCAGTGATCTACCCCTGTTTTGGGGGGTTCAGCTCAAAGTTGTTGAGCTTTTTTGGGATGAGGAATGCCCCATTTTTAAGGGGTTTGGCTCAAACTTGTTGAGCTTTTTTAGAGAGGAGAGGCAGGTAACCTTTTTTGGGGGGCTGCCCCAATACTTTTCTTACAGGGGACAACAGAAACTTAAACTTTTAGAGATTTTTGGAGAGGGTTGCATAAAAGCACTCCCAAATCTGTACGCCGCACAAACTCCTTTACCCACTCCTTTTACCTACCTATCAATATTTCTTAAAAAATACATGCCTTTGTCCATTGTTAGTGTGACGTCCACGTCACCAACTGTTTGATATCAGGCGAGTACTGTGTCTGATCATTTTTAAATATGAAAATGATTACTCTTACTCTTCATCATTTTTAAATATGAAAATGCAGATTCACACAAATAAGTAGAACCAAAACATGAGTGTAAAATTTCACTGCATCTTCTCAAATTTGGAAATTTCTGTCTAGGCACAAATTTCCAAAATAATGATTCTTCTGCACGGGCCCTCAGAAAAATGTCATTTTTCAGAGTTAATATCTCATTTTCAAGAGATGTTTTGCAGAATGAGTAATTTGTACTGATAATGACTACAATTTTTTAAATGTCCAAATCAGATATGAATGGAAATGGCATGTACTCTACAATTAATTTATTTTTTTTGAAGTCGCCAAATCTTTTTTCTAACTCCAGAATAACAGAATCAATTTCGGCCACATACCATATTTTTCGCTCCATAAGGTGCACCTGACCGTAAGACGCAACTAGTTTTCAGAGGAGGAAAACAAGAAAAAAATATTCTGAATCAAATGTTGTACTAACTAAACTATTTAATAAACTACCAGTATATCAGAATAATATTTCAACAATGTAAAGTGAACAGCAGTCAACAGTGGCATTAAGAACCACCATCACTGTCATTAACAAATGAGGAGAGACTTTATCCCCTAGTAAGGGGTGGCAGACAATGGAAATATATGAGCTTCCCACATCGAGTCCCTTAGCTCTAAGGACAGTATGGTTTGGACCTACACAATTATTTTAATAAAGGCAAAAGAAGTGGGACGTTCTTCTTTTTTGTTCATTACAGAGAGCTCTGGGGGCTTTCATATGAGGGAGGAATGGAGAAATCTGATTCAATTTCCATTTAAAGTCAAACCTACCTACCAGTAATTCACACCATCCCCAAATGTTCATCTTGCTGCTGCTGCTGCCGCCTCCTCCTCCTGAGTAGTAATAAATGCTACCGTACTTTCACAGAGGGAAGACTGGGGAGTGGGGTGGGGGAGAGAGATGCTGCCTGCATGGATGGAAGACTGGGGTGGGGGAGGGAGATGCTGCCTGCACGGATGGAAAACTGGGGAGTAGGGTGGGGGAGAGAGATGATGCCTGCATAGATGGAAGACTGGGGTGGGGGAGGGAGATGCTGCCTGCATGGATGGAAGACTGGGGTGGGGGAAGGAGATGCTGCCTGCATGGATGGAAGACTGGGGTAGAGGAGGGAGATACTGCCTGCATGGATGGAAGACTGGGGTGGGGTGGGGGAGGGAGATGCTGCCTGCACGGATGGAAGACTGGGGTGGGGGAGGCAGATGCTGCCTGCATGGATGGAAGACTGGGGTGGGGGAAGGAGATGCTGCCTGCATGGATGGAAGACTGGGGTGGGGGAGGCAGATGCTGCCTGCATGGATGGAAGACTGGGGTGGGGGAAGGAGATGCTGCCTGCATGGATGGAAGACTGGGGTGGGGGAGGGAGATGCTGCCTGCATGGATGGAAGACTGGGGTGGGGGAGGGAGATGCTGCCTGCATGGATGGAAGACTGGGGTGGGGGAGGGAGATGCTGCCTGCATGGATGGAAGACTGGGGTGGGGGAAGGAGATGCTGCCTGCATGGATGGAAGACTGGGGTAGAGGAGGGAGATGCTGCCTGCATGGATGGAAGACTGGGGTGGGGGAGGGAGATGCTGCCTGCATGGATGGAAGACTGGGGTGGGGGAAGGAGATGCTGCCTGCATGGATGGAAGACTGGGGTAGAGGAGGGAGATGCTGCCTGCATGGATGGAAGACTGGGGTGGGGGAGGGAGATGCTGCCTGCATGGATGGAAGACTGGGGAGTAGGGTGGGGGAAGGAGATGCTGCCTGCATGGATGGAAGACTGGGGTGGGGGAAGGAGATGCTGCCTGCATGGATGGAAGACTGGGGTGGGGGAGGGAGATGCTGTCTGCATGGATGGAAGACTGGGGTGGGGGAGGGAGATGCTGCCTGCACGGATGGAAGACTGGGGAGTAGGGTGGGGGAAGGAGATGCTGCCTGCATGGATGGAAGACTGGGGTGGGGGAAGGAGATGCTGCCTGCATGGATGGAAGACTGGGGTGGGGGAGGGAGATGCTGTCTGCATGGATGGAAGACTGGGGTGGGGGAGGGAGATGCTGCCTGCATGGATGGAAGACTGGGGTGGGGGAGGGAGATGCTGTCTGCATGGATGGAAGACTGGGGTGGGGGAGGGAGATGCTGCCTGCACGGATGGAAGACTGGGGAGTAGGGTGGGGGAGGGAGATGCTGCCTGCATGGATGGAAGACTGGGGTGGGGGAGGGAGATGCTGCCTGTATGGATGGAAGACTGGGGTGGGGGAGGGAGATGCTGCCTGCACGGATAGAAGACTGGGGAGTAGGGTGGGGGAGGGAGATGCTGCCTGCATGGATGGAAGACTGGGGTGGGGGAGGGAGATGCTGCCTGCATGGATGGAAGACTGGGGTGGGGGAGGGAGATGCTGCCTGCATGGATGGAAGACTGGGGTGGGGGAGGGAGATGCTGCCTGCATGGATGGAAGACTGGGGTGGGGGAGGGAGATGCTGCCTGCACGGATGGAAGACTGGGGAGTAGGGTGGGGGAGGGAGATGCTGCCTGCATGGATGGAAGACTGGGGTGGGGGAGGGAGATGCTGCCTGCATGGATGGAAGACTGGGGTGGGGGAGGGAGATGCTGCCTGCATGGATGGAAGACTGGGGTGGGGGAGGGAGATGCTGCCTGCACGGATGGAAGACTGGGGGCTAGCCATCTGGCAGGCGTGCAGGAAAAGGGGAGGCTGCTGGCTTTGTGGCTGGCTTTAAAGCAGCAAAGGGACAGGAGCCATTTACGTGGGTAAGAACTCTTTGCCTTTGCCGGCAAGAGGGAGGCGGGACCATCCTGCGTAACACTCACACACTCACACACAGAGTGTCCAGCTCCGTTTCGGGAGAGGAAGGAGCTCTCCCTCTAATTGCCCATTGTTATTGAGAATTTGGGAGTGGGAGAAAGATAAGAGTTGGAGAGCTTTTGGGAGAAAGATAAGACTTGGAGAGCTTTTTTTATTGGGGGAGAGCTTTATTCCCCTTTTAACCTGCCGATCACTAAGGAACCCAAGATCTACCCGCGATCGACCAGGAACTTCCTCGCGATCGACAGGTAGATCGCGATCGACCTGTTGGCCGCTCCTGTTGTAGAGGACTTCCGGTCGAGCGCCAGCCATCACAGACGGAGCTCCCTTTGGCTGAAGGGGACTCAATGCTTGAAAGGCAAGGGGAAAACGCTACAGCGCAGCGACCCCCAGAAAAAGCACCAAATCGAGCGTTTTGGGGACATTGATACCGGCAGACACCAGAAGCGAGCTCTACCCTCCCTGGCAAGCTCAAGTTTTGAGCTCCAGGAGAAAGGGGGGAGCCACGATGTATCGGTCCAGAGCTTCCTTTGAGGCATGAAGCTGCGGGACTGTGAGGCTTGAGCGCTTGATTCTTCCAAAGACTTTGAAAATGCCATGGTTCTCAAAGTCAGTATAAATTTGGATTGGTTTGGCGAAAATTGCTACAAGGTAAAGGGGCTAAAAAAGGAAGTCAGTCCCTAACCACTGATGAAGGAGGAGGGCAAAGAAAGTATCCCAAATCCAGAAACAATTGGTTTTTGAAACGTCTAAACTTCTAAGGATTAACAGTGAATCCCCCCCAAGAACAGGGGAGGGGGGGGGGAGTTGGATTTTGTGCTGGAATTCCCTGTATTTGTCGGAATATTAGACTGAATAAAGCTACTCCTAATTCTGGGGATAGATCACCCGATCGGAAGGTGAGGTTTTATGATGACTTTGTCGGAATGGAATGTGTATTCTAAAAGCTACTGAAATAAGAACTCCACCATTTCCTGTTTCTCAAGCCCTGCGGTGTCCTTGAAGCTAAAGGGATGGGAACAGACATAACAATGTCAGCTTTCCAGCAGATGGTGTTAGCAAAGTTTGCTCAAATTGAAAGTGCACTTATCAAGAATACGCGAGAGACTATGAATCTACTTGTTGGAACTAAGAATACTCTTGACCAGAATACTCGAGAGGTTATGAAACTGTATAAACTTATTAAAGGAGAGGAGGACTACGAGGAAACTGAAGAGGAAATAGCAGAGGAAGAAGGACTTTATAAGCGTGAGAGGCTTAGAGTCCAGAAAGAAGAAAGATCAGAGAACTCTTGGAGTGAGAGTCCAAAAGTTCAAAAAAAAAACAACAAGAGAAAATACAACAACCAACAGTTTATAAAGAGGAAAAACTTTATGTGTGTGTGAGACCAGTAGTCCAAAAAGAAGAAGAGAGACAGAATCTTGAGAAAAAGAGTCTACGAACACAAAAAATGAAGAGAGAGAAGAGCCAAAGACAAGAAGTATTGTACAGCACTGTTTATGGACAAATGATAAATTTAGAACAAGGCATGGTAAAAAGAACAAAAGAAGACACAGGAGCTGGGAAGAGAGGACAGAATCGAATCAGAGGGCTATGGGGGGGGGGAGAACAGCGGGGGAAGGGAAGAAGGAGGAGAATGGCTAGAATTGTCAGGAAGGGAGTGGGGTGAAGAAAGTATAATTAAAGGAAAATAAGATAATCTGGTGTTGAAAAAGGATTGATTTATAAGACTTACCAACTTGATTGGGGGATTTGTGTACCAGAGAAGGAGATAGCGAACTTGGAATAAATACTAGATTGATGAATTAAATGATTTTTAATAGATATTAAGATATATGAATAGCCTTAGAAGGGAGAGGAGGTAGTAGGGAAGGTATTGTTAGATTAGTGATAGGTGCTGTAAGGACTCTCAGTGGTTGCTCATGAGGAATCAGGCTGACTCCGAACTTCTACAAACTAAGTTCTTTATTGTGCAGATATTTACAGTGGAGTTACAGTAAACACGTCCAGCTCATCCCTCTGCAGAGTCCGGGAATGTCCGTTTCCGGTTCTTGGTCCAACATAAGAGGCGCGGGATTCTGAACCCCCGCCTCCCCCTTCCACGTCCTTCCTCGCTACGAAAACGGGGCGCGGGAAAAGGTCCCTGTCCCCCACTTCCTGCTTGGTGCTGAGGCTCTCCAATGCTGTCACAGCCCCTGCCCCGACTTCCTGCTTCCATCTCCCCCTCCCCATTGGAGGAACGGTCGCTTCCTCCACTCGAGGAAGACGACGAACTGCGTACTGGGGGTGGCGGTTCCCTGTACTGCAAATGACCCGGGAACGCTACCTGCAGAGGCGAGAGGGGTTTCCTGACAGGTAAATTGAATTATTGGAATAAAAATTAAAAATACTATTTTCTGTACGATTATGGATTGAAAAATGATATTGAATGATAGAAGATACGGGTTGTGTATTTCTTTTATTTTTAAGATGGAAAAAAATATGATATAGAAATTGCCAAAGTTGATATACAATGAAAATCAGAAAGGAGGGGCTTTGGGGAAGTCCACCTAAGATGAATATGAAAATAAGGATTAGAAAATGTATAATTATATGTTTTGTTGAATTTTTGTTTTAGTCTCAAGATGTTGTTTTGTATTGTTTGTATTTTATGTTTTTTTTCCTTTTTTCCTTTCTCTTTTTTCTCTGTTTGAAAATCTTAATAAATTTTTATTAAAAAAATAAGAACAAAAACTGTGCCTATTTGTAACCCTGCTTTTCAGGCTGCGATTCAGTCATCTGAACCTGGCCATTATCTTTAACAATGTTTCAACAACTTTACAAAGTGGGCCAGTGTTATTCTATTTGCACTACACATGGGTTTGCTGAGGCTGCAAGACGTGTCGATATTTTTACCTCAGTGGAAAGCAAAGAACATTTTGGAAATGGAGGCAATTTAGATGAGGAAAACGGGGGTTGATGGAAGGACACCTCTTCCAACACAGCCTCTGCTCTAATGAAATTCAGAGTCCCCTGCAGCTGTTCAGGTAAAGTAAGAACATCAGGAGATATGACTGCAAACCTCCCATGTATACTAAAGTTTGGTCTAACAAGCCTTTTTAAAGTGGATTTGAGAGGAAGTGCAGGCAGGAGGAATATTCAACACCATAGCTAAACAGAACCTCCATGTCTAGAGGTGCTGGACCTGTGACCTCCAGATGCTGGAAACCCAGGTGAGAGAAGGGCACTTACCTTTTCCGGAAGCCCCTCAGTGTCTGGGGGCAGGGTCTGGTCTGTCCCCTGTGCTCTCCCGCTGGACCCCTGGCTGTCATCCGCAGCTCCCCTGAAGGAGGCTGGGATGACACCATCCCGAGAGTGGTGAGGACTGTGAGCCTGTGGGGTTTCCCAGCTTGAACGAGGAGGGAGCATCGTCTTCAGGAAATCCTGCCACTGGGCATCCCAGTGCTGCTGCGGCTGCCCCTCCTCTGCCTCCTTCTTAATTTCACATAAATCTGCACCAGGCAGAGGATCTCTGAAGGTCTCATCTTGGCCTGCAGGAGATCTTTTTCCTTTGGACTCCAGTCTCTCCCTTTGAATGGGTCTTCTTGGCCCCTGCTCTTCCATTTTTACACTACTCTGCTGGAAAGGAAATAAACACAAAGTAAAATACCAGTGTAGAATAAAACGCAAGAATAAAAACAAAAGCATTTAACTGTTAGCCAGTTTTTGAAATACTGTATATCATTACTCTTTCTATTTCTGATTTTCATGCTGTGAATGACAATCGTTATGTCACCCAAACGCCTCCACCCATGCACGAGAAGAAGTTATCCAAAGACTTGGGGGAACCCCAAGGTTTACAGAACTACAAATAACATTTGGGGGTGGGAGGACCAAGGCAGTGGTAGGGAAATCCAAAAACAACCCAGTGAGAGGACTGAGCATGTTCAGTGACCAGGGAATGCTGATCCTGGCTGCAACTTCTAGATCTTTGTACATGATTAAGGCTGCGGCAGACCCACCTAACATTTAAAATATATGCCTTCACCCAAGAAATTCTGTGAGCAGCAGTTTGTTAAGGGTGCTGAGAACTGTAGCAAAAAACTAGTTCCCATATTTCTTTGGGGGAAGCCACGTGCTTTACATGTATAATGTCTGCAGAGCCTAAGATACAAACAAACAGAAGGAATATTGACCAACAAAACCAAACAACAAAATGAGCACAGTGCTGAGATAGGATAGAAGCCCTGATCTGGAGATAAATGATCCCCATGGGTGCTCTTTGAAAAGGGTTTCTAAAGAACAACCAGAAGGGTATTTTTTCCTAGATCTCATTGCTAATTCAGCAGAGTCTTCTTGTGCACTTATTTCTCCCCCACCCCAGCACTGGGGTTGGAAGGACAAAACATGCTGATTGTGTGTGTCTCTGCATACTTAAGAGTGTGTTTGCAAGACTTGTATGTATGCAAGATGTCATGTCTGGTGAGTGTTTGCAGTATATTTGGCGTGTGTGCATGTGACCTTATGGTCCGCATCTCTTTTCTGTGTGCGCATGCATGTGCATACATTGGCCACACAGCTCACTGGAATGTGGCCTCCAGAATCAATGCAGCTTTAAGCCCATAAATGTTTCGTTCCTCCTGCTCTATCAGAAAGAACAATCAAATCTGAGACTATCAGGAGGAGAGAACTCCTGGATCTACAGAGTTAATGTTCTCAACATCCTATGGACACAAACCTCTAATTACTTTGAGTTTTTTTTATTAAAAATATGAGGCAGTATAGAAATGAAATGAGTAATAATCTGAACATGAATAACTAATTTCAATTTCACCTTTCTTACTCTTTTACAATATTGTCATCCATGTTTTTATTATGTTTTTATTATCATTAATTAATTTCCATACACCACTTCTTTGCATTCTCAAAACTGCCACCCACTTTAACTCCCAGCCTTCATCTGAAAACTCAGCTGTGTTACTGAGCAAGGTGGTTAAAGAAACAGTCTTAAGCCTGTTTCTTTAAAGGAATTCAGTATTGTGCTGTGTCAATCATTCCATCACAGAAAGCATGTCAACTTGCTAGACATAATCCTTGTCCCTCTCCTCTCTCCATGAATTTAACGTTGCATCTACTTTGGTCCCAAGAGAAGTTTTCTGCTTAGGACCCAAGAGGTCACTAGCTTTGACAGCTAGGGGAAAGATCAGATGCATACTCCGAAGGATAGATCAACTGTTTTATTAGCCATGAACCTCCATGTTTAGGCACATTGTACCTTGATTTGGGGCAGGCAAAGGAAGCCATTTCCTAGCTAAATGAATCTGATGGATTGCCACAAGATGCGGTGATGGTGGCGGCGGCACAGAGAGCTTTAAAAGGCCATTCATGAATGAGGGCGATAGGTTTATCAACGGCACCGGCAGAGGAAAGGGGGGGGCAGAAATAGTGGCCTGAAAAGGGTGCCACGGGGCTGCAGAGTGAGAGGGGCCCCTCCCTGCCGCCCTGCTCTTCCTCGCCTTCCCTCTCCGCCGGTGGGAGAGCGTGAGCTTGTGCCTGTGCTGCCGCCCCCTCAACCCACTCATCGCCCTTGCAGCCACCGCAGGGAGGCAGAAGCAGGCGAGAGGGAAGGACAGTCGGAGCGGAGGGAGGACCGTGGAAGAGGAAGGGGCTCCCCGATGAGGGACAGGGAGAGGGGCGGCAAACTCAGGGAGACAGAAGCCCCAGGCACGCCGCTCATCAGTGGGCGACTATATGCAGCCTCCATCCCGAAGCAGCATCTGCCTTGGACCCCTCATTGTGCCCCTTCAGCTCAGCATCGTCTCTAGGACTGAAGGGAGCAGCTCTCCAGGGTCTCAGGCAGGGTCCGTGCCAGCCTGAACTAGAGATGTTTGCCCCTGTGCCCTCCTGCAGATGCCCTGCTCCTGAGCTGCGCCCCTTCCCCTTCCTGCCCAGTTGGGGGACGCCCTGCAGCCTCCGGCTGGACTCGGGGCCTGATCCTGTCAGGCGAGGCGCACGTGCTCTCCTCCTGCACCTCTCACTCCTCGCTCCGTCCCTGCACCGGAATTCAGCTCCTCTCCGGGGAAACTCGCCAGGCCACTGGCCGCTGCTCCTCCGCTCTCCTCGGCGGGGGGGGGGGGACCAGGAAAGTGCAGCCGCTCTCGAGTCCCCCTGGCTGGCCCCGTTTCCTGCCTCTCTGAGCATCGGAGCTCGCTGGCTGTGGGTTGGGCCCTGGGAGGCTGCAGTGCTGGGAGGTTGCAAGGCGAAGGCATTGTGCAGGCGGCGAGAGCTCCCTGCTGCTTCCCCTGCCCTCGTATTTGCAGCCCGCTGCTTCTGATCCTGGAGGTTCTGCTCTTAACGGTCAGGGCAAATAGATCAACACTATTATATCTGCTCCACTCCTAGCTCTGGAGCAGCTGGGAATAAGCTTTTGGCAATCTTCTCTAGGGGACTTCTTCACGTGCCGCCATCTGAGCCCCATGTAAGATAAAGTGGCAATAAAGTTTATGTTGCATTAATAAGCCTTTCTTGTGATCAGGTGTGCACTCACTCCTTTCTAAATCCTCATAATTTTTTTTTGAAATTTCAGGAAACTGGGACGATGCCACCACCCTGCAGCCAGAATGCATAGTTGGAGGAGTCCAGTTTCCACTTAGCTTCAGCATCCAATGCCAGGGTCAGGCCCCGTTATCTTTCCATACCCTCCAACATTTCTCTGATGAAAATAGGGACATCCCATTCCATAAAGATATTTTTACTATTTATACACCACACATCTTATTACGTTGCCCCAGCCACTCTGGGCAGCTTCCAACATGTATAAAAAATATAATAAAACATTAAACATTAAAAATCTTTCCTATACAGGATTGCCTTCAGGTGGCTCAGGGGTTGGATAACTCCATACCCTCCAACATTTCTTCAATGAAAATAGGGACACCCTAAGGAAAAGCAAGACATTCTGGGATCAAATCAGAAACCAGGACAGCTTCTCTAAATCACGGACATCCCTGGACAATAGTGACACTTGGAGGGTCTGTCTTTTCCAGCTTTTTCATTCGCTGCCTCTGGCCGCCTGCTTCCATTTAGCAGAGGAGGGGAGAGGTTTTGGTTTTCATACTACTTCTCCACCCTCACCCCCAATATAACCAAAAATACAAGGAGACACACACACACCATTTTGGAATGAGGACCAAAAAAATAAAACCGTTTTACTATTTTATTTCTTATTTTCACACTTCAATCTATCTCTAAATTGTATTGTTTATAGCCAATGGCCACCACAATACAATATGAGCACAAATCACACAGCTGCAAAACAAAAGACATTGCATGCAGCAGACTAGGATAAATTTATAGAGTCCAAAATTTATATTCACATTTGTTTCAATTTGAAGGTTATAGGGCAGCAGAGTCCAGGTGGTGAGGTCCAGATTACAGCTTCCATCATCGACTGTCAGCCCTGCTGGCTGAAGCTGATGGGAACTGGACAACAAAATCTGGGCACACCTCAATGGCTATGCTCTAATAAAAGAATCTACAAAAGATTAAGGGACTGGTCCAGAAGACAATGAACTGAGAATAAGCTCCACTGAATTATCTTGGAGCACGTGTAGCTACGAGGAGGCTGCATTTGCGGCAGGGTTTGGAAGCTGGTCCCTGACACAAATCCCCTTATTTCTTCCTCTGGAGACGTGAAATCTACAACTCAGTGAGGTTTCCCTGATGATATGGGTGCAGGGATTGCTTTCTAGTAATCCAGGAATACAAAAACGCATGTCAACAGCTGGTGGAGGTCTTGTGGAGAGGGAGAAATGGAAAAATAAAAAAATGAAACCAGGATTGGACATCATGGACGTTGAAATTAATTGTTTGGAACTGCTGAAAGTGTTGCTGTCTCTTTTGGAACAAAGCTGCAATGAATCCTCTCCGAGGACCTCTACAAAGATGTCAACAGAGCTTTTAGCAAATAAATGTTCCCTTTTAGAGCAATCATTTTGGTCTGGAGAGAAACGTCTCCTGGGCCTGAGAGGTAGATTTGGTCCCCTTAAGGATTAAGCAATCCTGACTTGGGTTTTGTTCCCCGACAGCCAAAAGAAAGGGAGGAGCATCTCTCCAGAGAACAGGGCTCCTAGGAAGGTGTAGAGATGGGCTCCTGTGTCAGCATCGAAGTAAGACACCTCCCTCCCTTCATAGTTCACAGTCACTCGGATCCGTTTGGGCTTCTTGCTCAGGGACAGAGGAGGGTTGTCAGGGGGGTTGAAGGCACTGTACCAACCTCCCCTCTTCCCCACAGCCCAGACCCCTCCCTCAGGACTTAAGGCTAAGCAGCCCTTTCTCCTCACCGACTTCCTGGCAACTCCAATAGCCCACATTTCCTCACTTCCCACAATGACTTCCCAGTAATGGCTGCCTTTGGTGAAGCCCTCACGTCCCAGCACAGCGGGATCACTGTAGAATCTCTCAGAATTGTTGGGCAGGTGTTGGTATTCGTCTCGCCATCTCACACTTTTGCAGTCCTCAGACAGGACAAGCCGAGGATAAGCTGTGCCTGGATCCAGAACAACATTTGCTGTTGGGGAGAGAGATGAGGCATAAGGGAAAGAGGCAGAATCTGTGGAAAGAGAGGACACCCCAATACAAGACGCACCCCGAGAACCAGGTTCCCTCTCTCATGAAATAGGACTTCCTTGCATTGCATTCTGGATTGGGACCCTCCTCTCCTTTCTCCAGATGATAAATACCCTTTTTGCTGTCTTTTAAAATCAGGCTATTTTTCCCTTATTCAACGTATGTTGCTGGATGAACATTTTGTATATTCTGTTCATTGTCTTACATTTTTCTGACTTTAAATGGCTTTTACGTTGTGTATTTTATCTGCTGAAGTCATTTTGAGACATTTTCTCTGTATAAAAAGATTGATAAATGTAATAAAGAAACAAAAAAATAACATTATTTATGCTTTTACCCCTCCTGTCAATCCAGGTATCTCAAATGACCCAGAAAATGTTTATTTTGCTTTTTTTGTGTGAGTGGATCCAGGAATTGGATACCATGATGGCTGCAACATTACAACAATGCAATTCACTCAAGTTAAGCTACTGATGGTTCCAAGGTCTGGGGGACAGGCTGTTTAAACCCAATAAAACAACATTTTCCATCCCCTCTGTGAATTTGGTCTTCCATTGGAAATTCACCTTTCTGAGCCAGTCTGAGGAACACAGTGTCTGAAGAAGGAAGAAGATAGAAAGTTTAAGAACTACAGTGTTGGACCTCTGGTAAATCTTGTCACAAAAATATGACTTCATAACATATTGCACATTGTTTATTTAAAATTAAAGAAGTTAAATTGAATAAATATTTTTTTAAAAAAACACATTGTTGTTGTTGTTATTATTATTATTATACACACACACACACACACACACACACACACACAGTGTTACCTTGGGTTACATATGCTTCAGGTTACATACGCTTCAGGTTACAGACTCCGCTAACCCAGAAATAACACTTCAGGTTAAGAACAGAAATCGTGCTCTGGCGGTGCAGCAGCAGTGGGAGGTCCCATTAGCTAAAGTGGTGCTTCAGGTTAAAAACATTTTCAGGTTAAGAATGGACCCCTGGAACGAATTAAGTACGTAACCAGACGTCCCACTGTACTGCCCTTTACCAGAAGATACCAGAGCGGTTCATATGAGGAACACATTAAAGTAATTAAAGATGTAAAATACAGAAATAATAAATCATACTAGAAAAGATTGTCTATGAACCTCATAGTTCAAAGTAGGATCGATAGTGGTGCATAGGCTCTGCAATACCAGTCTTTGGTAGGAATACAAAGGGAGCTGGCCACAGCCTCACATCTGCCCCAGGTACACTGGAAGTTCCGATGGTGGGGGTTATTATAGCTGCAATTGATTAACATAACAAGAAACTAAACTTGCAGAGGCAAAGCTCTCAAGCAAAAGGAAGTCCCAGATCTTCCAAGTGTCTCTAGTTTCCAGGGACTGTCTGGATTTACAGAAGCTGTTCCAGTTTCTGATTTGTCCTGCTTTTCCTTAGGACATCCCTATTTTCATCGGAGAAATGTTGGAGGGTATGAAGTCCCACCTCACTGAATTTTAATTTCCAGTAGCATTACCCTGGAGCTCTAGAGATGGTTTTTGCATCAAAGGCTGGTAGGATCATATATGGGACGTTGCCTTCTCAGAGCATACGACACAGCTCTGTTGAGCGGTCAGATAAAAGCAGGTTTGCCAAATGAGGTCAGTTTGGAAAGGTTATGGTTTCTCTTCCTTTGCTTTGTGAGCAGTAATGCTTCTATACTCAAATTTCTATATGGTCTGTGAAAGATACTCGGAGTCGAGTGTGAATTTCATGCTCTTTATTTAGCTCATAGTAGTGAGGAGTGCAGTTCCCCCAAAACGTTTGCTTTATATACACTATTTACACAATGGGCCCCACGTGATTGGCTAATTCCGGGATACTCCTGTATGCCAATCAGAGTGTGGATTCACTTCCACCTGGAGCTGGATTGGGTGGCTCCTGCAGACCAATCAGACTGCTGCAATCTCAATCCTATTGTTCTGGGACCAGTCAGACTGCTGCAATCTCAATCCTATTGTTCTGGGACCAGTCAGACTGCTGCAATCTCAATCCTATTGTTCTAGGACCAATCAGACTGCTGCAGTTTGGATCCTATTCAGCTCAGTACATAACACCCCTCCCCTCTAAGTTCCAGTCCTGCCTGGGAGGTTGCATCCATAGTCCTCAAGGTACGCTGGCCGCCTACGTGTGCGTTGCGGCCTGGGCTGCTCCCTGGTCAGGGGTTCTGGTTCTGGCTCGTGTTCCGAGGCTGCTGGTTGTGATGGGGCTGTTTGGTCTGGCGCAACCAGCTCGCTCTGTTGTGGCTCTGGTTCCGGTGCCCTTTCGGCCTCACGGGTCCTCTCAGTATTTACTGATTCTGCCTCCCCTGCCGGCCCCTCCTGCTCTACAGGTCTCAATGCCTCACTGTTCCCTTGGGACTCCTCTGACCTGTCCTCCTCCTGGTTTTCTCCTGGGAATCGTCGCCGTAGCTGGTCGCAGTGGCGGCGCCAGCATTGCCCCCCCTCTGTTAGCACCTCGTATGACACGGGGCCCGTCACCCTGGTGACTGTGGCGGGTACCCATGCTGGGCCTGCCCCAAAATTCTTTGCGTACACTGGATCCTGGGCCACAAAGGTCCAGGGGTTCCTGCCTTCACCCACCACTACCTCATCCTGAGCTCTGTCGGGGTGGAGGCGGTCCAGTCTGATTGCGAGGCGCCGGCCCATTAGTAGTTCAGCAGGGCTCTGGCCAGTCGTTGAGCTGGGGGTGCTGTGCTGTGCTAGAAGGAATGTGGCAAGGCGGTACTCCCAGTCCCCTTGCGTCATGCGGCGTAGGGTGTCCTTGGTGGTCCGCACCATGCGCTCTGCTTGGCCATTGGTGGCAGGGTGGAATGGTGCTGAGCGGATGTGGCGGATGGCATTCTGCGCTGTGAAGGTCTGGAATTCTTCTGACGTAAATGCGGTTCCGTTGTCTGAGACGAGAGTGTCAGGGAGTCCATGGGTTGCAAACAGCCTGCGTAGTACCCGGATGGCTGCGGACGTAGAAGTGGATGGTACCAGTGCGACTTCCAGCCATTTGGTGTAGGAGTCCACCACTATGAAGAATGTTTTCCCCTGGAAGGGGCCAGCAAAGTCCATGTGCAGGCGTGACCATGGTGCTCGGGCGGACTCCCAGGACTGCACTGGGGACCTTGGGGGATCTGGGCGGGATTCTTGGCAGGCCTGGCAGTGTTTGACCCAGGTCTCTATCTCTCCGTCAATCCCTGGCCACCATACATAACTCCTGGCGAGGGCCTTCATTCTCACTACCCCTGGGTGTGTCTCGTGTAGGGCTGCAAGGACCCTTTTGCGAAGGGGCTCAGGAACGACGACCCTGCTTCCCCATAACAGGCACCCCTTGTGGGCCGACAATTCATGTTTACGGGTTGTGTAGCCAGCGAATTTTGGCCCGGGGCTGCTGCTGGGCCATCCCCTCCACACCCAGTCCAGGACCCGGGAGATGACCCTATCTTTCTTGGAATGGTGTGCAACTTCTTGTGCCTGAATAGGGCGGTCGGGAAGCAGCTCCAGGCTCATAACCTCTTGTGCGGGTGCTGGGTCGGGGCCTGTTTCTGGTAGTGGTAGCCTGTTGAGGGCGTCTGCGTGGCCCATCGCTTTCCCCGGGCGATGAATCAGTGCATACTGGTAGCCGGCAAGGAAAATTGACCACCTGAGGACGCGAGGAGACAGCACTTGGGGGGTCTGCTTTTCGGGGGCAAACAAACCAAGCAACGGCTTGTGATCAGTCACCACGGTAAAGGGCCGCCCGTACAAGAAATCATGGAATTTTTTTACTCCCTTCACGATTGCCAGACCTTCCTTGTCGATTTGCGAGTAGTTCCGCTCGGCTGCGGTGAGTGTCTGGGAAAAGTATGCCACTGGCACCTCTCTTCCATCTGGGAGTTGGTGTCCAAGGACAGCGCCGGTGCCATAGGGTGAGGCGTCGCATGCTAGCACCACCGGCAGCCTCTCGTCGAAGTGTGCCAAGACCGAGTTTGAGACGAGCAAGTCCTTGACTGCCTGGAATGCGGCCTCCTGGCGCTGGCCCCACACCCAAGGGGCCCGCTTGTCCAGGAGTCTGTGTAGGGGCTCTGCTACTGCTGCCTTATGGGGAAGGAAGGCATGGTAAAAGTTCAATAGCCCCAAGAAGGCCTGAAGTTCAGTCTTGCCCTTGGGCGCTGGGGCATCACAAATGGCCCGTACCTTGTCCCCAGTCGGGTGGACCCCTTCTGCATCCACCATAAATCCCAGAAAGTCCACCTGAGGCACTCCTAGTAGACACTTTTCCCGCTTCACCTTGAGACCCGCCGTCTGGAAACGGTGCAGAACGGTGCGAAGGCGGTCCTCAAACTCCTCTGCCGTGGGCCCGGCAATCAACACATCATCGAAGAAGGAGGTGACGCCAGGAATCCCTTTAAGCAGCGAGTCCATTAGATTCTGGAATATGCCTGGTGCCACGCTAACACCGAATTGCAGCCGCTTTACCTTGAATGCTCCCCTGTGCGTCACAATCGTCTGTGCCTCTGCTGTGGCTTCATCTACTGGCAGCTGTTGATAGGCTTGGGCCAAGTCCAGCTTGCCAAAAAAATTTGACCCAGCCAGGGTGGCGAGGACATGGCTGACCACTGGCACTGGGTATGCGTGGGCCATGAGGGCCTTGTTTATGGTACATTTGTAGTCTGCGCAGATGCGGACCGAACCATTAGGCTTGACGGGTGTGACGATCGGGGTTTCCCAGGTGGCATTAGGCACAGGCTCCAGCACTCCTTGCTCCACAAGCCGGTCCAATTCCTCGTCTATACGGGGTTTCAGGGCGAACGGGACCCGGCGGGCCTTGAGCCTGACAGGTCGTACTGCGGGGTCCAGCTGTAGGGCAATGGGGGGGCCCGTATACTGTCCCAATTTCCCATCGAAAACTGCCGGAAACTCCTTGCATATGGCGTCCACATCCACTTGTAAGCTAGTGCAGTTCACCCCGGTGACGGCTAGCCCCAGTGGTCCAAACCATGCCAATCCCAGTAAGCTAATGTAGGAGCCCTTGACCACGAGCAAGTCCAGTTGCCGCGTCCGCCCTCGATATTGCACCCTGAAGGTCCCCACCCCCATTGTGGGGACCTTACGTTTCTGGAAGTCCCGGAGGGTGAATGGGGCCGGCCTGAGTTTGGGACCCCCACTAGGGCACAGTTTCCTTAAAGTCCGTGCCGAGATTATGGATAGGGTTGAACCTGTGTCCAGCTCCATGCGGCATGGGGCCCCCTCTATCTGTACCTCTACATAAATTTTCTCTATGTTGGGGTGGGGCAACTGGTATACCTGGTAGTCCGTGGTCTCCGTCGAGTTGCCTTGGTGCGTTGGGCCCCGGGACCTGGGGCTCTTGAGGCGGTCATCTGATGCCTGGCGTCGGATGGGCCGAGCACGACACACCCGGGCGATGTGGCCTGATTTTCTGCACTGCCTGCACTTAGCATTGCGGAAACGGCAGGTCCTCCTCTCGTGATTCTCCCCGCAGCTTGCGCAGTTCCCTCCTTCTGGTCGAGGCAGCTGTGGTGTGTGCATGGCTTGAGTGCGCTGCTGTACTCTGTGCACCTCCTCCCTGTCTGATCCTGAATCGTCGATGAGGTCCTCCTGGTGGACCCTTGGTTGGGACGGCACGCTCGGCCGTGCCTCTTGCATCGACCTCTCGGCGGCTTCTGTTGCCAGGGCCTCCTCCAGAGCGACCTGGAACGTTAGGTCCTTCTTGGCATAGAGGCGTCGTTGCAGCTTCTCGTCCCTCAGGCCACCGACGAGGCGGTCACGCAGCATGTTCTCCAACTCTGAGAAGTTGCAGAACCGAGCGGCTTGGCGGAGGGAGGTCACAAACCCCGTTATGGTTTCCCCCGGGGCTTGCCGCTTTGCATAGAAGGCATTTCGACGAGCCACCACCGAGGGCTGTGGCGAGAAGTGCCCCTTCAGCCGTTCCACTATTGTTTTGTAAGGAACGGTAGCGACATCATCAGGCGCAAGGAGAGCCCGGGCGATTTCGAATGTCTCCTCTCCGCAGACGCTGAAGAATATCGCCCTCTTCTTGGCATTGTTGGTGACCCCTTTAGCTTCTAGAAGAAAGGTGAAACGGGTGGCGTATCCTTCCCAGTCTCCTGATGCTGGGTTGAACGGCGAGAAGCTGCTGTCCGTTGCCATCTTGAGTTCCTTGGGACCCGGAGCTGAAGCCTGGATACACGGTGCGAGGCAGCTGTGCGGCAGGTGGCGTTGCTGCGGTGCTGTGTGTGGCAGTCAGCTCAGCGGGATCCCACCTTCGTCGCCAGTGAAAGATACTCGGAGTCGAGTGTGAATTTCATGCTCTTTATTTAGCTCATAGTAGTGAGGAGTGCAGTTCCCCCAAAACGTTTGCTTTATATACACTATTTACACAATGGGCCCCACGTGATTGGCTAATTCCGGGATACTCCTGTATGCCAATCAGAGTGTGGATTCACTTCCACCTGGAGCTGGATTGGGTGGCTCCTGCAGACCAATCAGACTGCTGCAATCTCAATCCTATTGTTCTGGGACCAGTCAGACTGCTGCAATCTCAATCCTATTGTTCTGGGACCAGTCAGACTGCTGCAATCTCAATCCTATTGTTCTAGGACCAATCAGACTGCTGCAGTTTGGATCCTATTCAGCTCAGTACATAACAGTCTGTTTGGATCTCAATCACAGAAGGCAGAGAACTCAGTTAAATATAGAAGTCATCTTCAACACTGCTTGCACTGCGTCCTATTTTTATGGCCTTAATGTTCTCCACATTGTGGTTGTGGTTTTTGCTGGAAAGTTGATAAAAGCATTTTGGGGGTTTGGGATTCTTTCAAACCAACATTTAGGCAGAGGCTGTTTGGAATGTCCCCCTTATTTCTCCATTGAAATGTGGAATCTCTTTTGAAACCAAGATGATTGCAGCACTAGATTTTTTCATTCTATGATTTGCCATGAGATCTAATAAAGAAGGGGTGGTATAGAAATTAATTAATTAATTAATTAATTAATTAATAAAGCAGATGCAGGTGTGAGTCTGAGGAGGAGGAGATGCCTCAGGAGGGTAATAGGTGCTTGTTGTGAACCTCAAGCAAACCCTTGAGAACCTCCAAAAGGAGCACTCCTGATTGTGTAGATAGGAAACAATATGCAAAGGAGATTCCATATACCGGTAGTTATGAACAGAAACATGTTGGAAGAAAAAAATCAGGTGCTACCACTGACTATTTGGCAAGAACAAAATATAATAAAGAGTCTGGCGTGCTCATTTTCAGACTTATACAATATCTAGCATAAAATCCTCACCACCATTATTCATTACCTTTGAACTGCTTCATGTCACCCTGCAGAAGGGGATTTGTAGCACAGAATTGCGATATCTTTTTCTTCAGCTCTGGAGGGAGATCAACTGGATTCCCCAGTCTCTCTCTTTTCTCATATCTGGTGGAGAAAAACAATGTTAACCCACCCAACTCCAAAATTGCTAAGGAACGCAAAGGAATTGAGAGGAGGAAAGAACTGCTAGAAAGCCAATAGGGAGAGGCAAGCACAGAGGGACTGAGGCCCAGCAGGATGGAGGGCATTCATCCTTACTATGGACGCCAAAGCCTGGGGGCCAGAACACGGTCTCTGAGTCTCCCCACTTACATCTATGCCAATAAAAAGAAACATCAAGTGATACCAATACGCTCAGGGTTTCTCTGTTTCCAGCTTTGCTGCATTGCCTATAACATGCAAAGGGCATAGGGTTGCCATACGTCTGAAATTTTCCAGACATAGCTCAATAACTTTGCCCAAAAAAAGCCCAGCAAATTCTGCATCCAGATTTTAATTTTTTGAAACATGGCAAGCCTAAAAGGGCATAAATTATCTGAGTGATGTTTTTGCACTGTTTGTTCGATCCTTTTCAACCCGGCCCATCAAGGGTTAACGCAGACTCCAGATTGAACTGACTGAACATTCCATGAAGGGTGGGGCGGCTGAATGTTTAAAAGAGAATGGGCAGTTGAGAAGGTGCTTGGGAGAGGGAGTGTGGGGTGGTTGAAAAGAAGGTCTGTGAGAGTAGGTTTAGGTTAGGTAGTTGTAAGGTTATCTATTCTATGATTAACAAAGATATTACCACTGAAACTAAGCTTGTACGCAAAGAAACCTTAATGCAACCATTACGATCTTAAGCAAATAAATTTCCATCTTTAAAGTGCCAGTCAGAAAGTTGTCTGTGTTATTTTCCAGCAAAGGTACATGAAACTAATTTGTGTGGACACTCATTAAAAAGACAAAACTTCCTTCAAGAGTGGAACTATGAGGGTGTGTCTTCGAGGTGCACTGTGAGGGCGAAATAGGCAGACAGAACAATGTTACCTCAGGGAAGAGGTGAGGGGATTTCTAGTGGCTGAACCCCTTATACTGTGGACAAAAGGGATAGTCTCATATTTTGCCTAGAGTTTAAAAGGATACCTGGCCACGTTGGTGCTGGAAAGGGACTCTCTTTTATTTAAAAAGAGAAAGGTTTACAGAAAAGGCTAAAGGGATAAGTGGGAGTTTAGTTTGACCTAAGAAAGGCCTGTTAGCTCTTTTAATAAGTTGAGAGGATGAAGTGGTAAGACGAAAGGAAGGGTCCTTTTGTTCTATCACAACAGCACATTGCATAGCCTACTGGTATTTCATTCCATCACCCATTACACAGCACTGGGCCATTCTCACCCTCATTTCAACCCATTGCTCAGTTCATTTTTGCCTTGATTATGACTTTGGGCTGCTCTAACCATTTGTTAAAATTCAACAAATGGAATCAAATGCAACTCGTAAAAGCACTTCAAGAAATAGAATTCTTTGTCATTTTCTGAGAAAGAGAATAAAGGAGCAGAAAAACAGGTTGGACATGAGGGGCTCCAAAGAGGGCTCCTCTTCTTACCTGTGAAATGCTGCAGGTGTGGGGAACCCTCTCTCCCTTCGAGCCAGGAGGGGCAGGTTTTATGTGATGGGCTCCTGGACCCTTCCCAGCCTCATGAGGAGAAGCTACTGGAAACTGAGAAGGACCCACTTACCTCTGCAAGGTGCTTCTCACATCCTAGAGAGAAAAAGAGGGAGAGAGAGAAAAGAAGGGAAATCAGTGCCTGCCACAAAATAGACCCAGGATAGGATTCGCTCTGGCCCTTTCGCGCTGTTGGTTTCCCATGGAGGATATATTCATGAGATTATTGTCAACAGACAAAATGGTTCCATTTTGACGCAGTGAAAGGTGATCTATTAGATGCAATTGAATAGAACAAAGCTGCTCCCGCTTTTTAAAATGTGCAGGGAAACATCCCCGTTTTCCAAATTCTTCATGCAACATAAGAGAGAAAAACCACATTTGCAAATGATGGAAAGAAGCTCCCATAAAATTGTAGAGTTGGAAGGGAATTCAAGAGTCATCCTGTCCCTCTATAGAACAGCCCTGGCAACCAGCTCTGGGCGGATCCCAAAATAAGAATAATTCCCTTATGAACACACATTCAGCTGCTTCTGCCACGGCCTTACCCGGAGGAGTTCACTTCCTGGCTGCTGGCGTTTCTCCTCCATCTCCTGGATGATCCTTTGAAGAGAGGAGAGTTCCTCGGAGAGCTGGTCCATGAGCTGATCCCTTGTTGCTGCAATTTCTTTCTCCACCTTTTCCATCTGATTCAGCAGGCGTTTCTCTTGCTTTTTGAGAAACTGGCGCAGTTGCCTGAAATCATTGGCTGCCTTTTGCCTCTCCGTTTCTGTTAATTTCTGCAAGAAGCAGAATAAAATAGAAGAGGAAAGGAATTCAGCATCTCTATTTGTGTCCAGTCTTCGCGGAATAGAGGGGTGTTGTGAGAATTCCACAGGAAGGGCAACCTGGCTACTCAAAGGCACGATGAGGAGTCAGGAAGATGCTGACTCTGAGACTTCTAGACTGGGTGGGAAGCGTTGGGAGTAAAATGCCAAGGATTGTAACAAGTAATTTGACCCAGAAATGGTGGTGTAAAGCAGTGTCCCCCAACGAGGGCGTCCCCCCATGATATTTTAAGGGGGCCACAGGTGAAAAATGCATAAATGGGGGCCACAGCAAGAGACTAGGGGGCCACAGAGGGAAGTGAAAAGTGAAGAAAGAAAATACTCATTGGCTGGCTATTCACTTGGCGATCCCAAGAGGGTAACGGGGTAGCCAACCAGGGCCTGGCACTCCTTTTTGCCATGTGCATTTTCTTGGAGTAGTCCTGGTTTTTTTCTGGCAGGAGAGGGTGATTGCTGAAGATCCCAATTCGACCAATAGAGCCCACAATCCAGAACCCCAATGTCAGGTAAATGCGGTGGTGGGGTGGCAATGGGTAGGTCTGGGTGAGCCGGAACTGCTTTTTGCTGCCCCTTACTGTTGGGCATGGTGGCAGCCTGGGCCTGACTCTGCAATCCACCCCAGTGCCTTTGGATGTTGCCGAGACGCTTTATAGGTTAAAACCAGCACTTTTAATTGGGCCCGGAAACTAATTGGTAGCCAGTGCAGTCAGGCCAGGAAAGTCAGAAGAAAGTCACTCTGCAGACAGTGGGCCTTACAGGTAACAAATTTTAGGAGAGATAAGGGCTTTCCAAAGGACAGATGTTCTGAGGACTTGGGCTGCCTCTTGGCTTTTGTTTCTCTGCATTTTATATGAAGTTTCTCAATATGAGGGTGATGGTTTACATCCTCCTTCCCTTCCCAGTGTCCAGGTCACTTACAAGCAGGTCTTCGCTTTCCCTTTTCACTGCTGCTTTTTTTACCAGAATTTTCTCTCTCTCCTCCAGCAGATTCTTCAGGCAACCATCCATCACATTCTGAAGAGAAAACAACAACTCAGAATTGATTAAGAGAGAGTAGAGCTAGACAATATGCTTATTTTCTGCCATGCATTCAAGCGCCTGGGAGCAAGGTCAGCCCTGTGCTTAGGCAGAGTGAGACAGCTGCCTCCTGCTGTGAATGCTGAGGAGAAAAGTGTGACTGCAAAGTGTTGGGAGGGCAGTGCTGTGAGGGGGCTCCAACCTGCCCTGTGTCACACAAACTAGTCTGCTACGCTCCAGGGGCAATGGATGATTCTCTAGTTTACCACAGTTCAAGTAAGGACTTGTCCACTCTTTCTCAGGTCTCTCTGCTTCCCTCCCTCCCAGGAAAACTGCTCTTTAGTGCTCAGTCGGAGAAAATAGCAATCTGGGTTTTCAATGGATTGACATTGGTTCTGATTTAGAGATGAAGTGCAGGTTTTCCCTGGGAAAGGGGGGAAACACTCACTTCTGTGCTTTCTAAGCACAGGGCATGCACAGGGCGGGTGCCACTACCAATAAATATTTGAATGAGAGGTAGAAAATAATCTGAAATTAAAAATATTTGAAGAAATAAAAGAGTTAATGAAAGATTGGTTGCAATATCATCAGTTAAATTATGTGTTTAATGAGGACAAAAAGAACAATGGTTTTGATATAATAAGATCCAGGCTGGAGATAGATTTATTGGATGATAAGTGAAAAACTATAATCCAAAATGTATAAATTACTATTGGAATGCCATACCAAAGATGGGATTAAAGTGGTAATGATACAATGGGCTACAGATTTCTGATATAATATTCAGTTAGAATCATGGGGAAAGCTATGGAATGAAGGAATCAAATTCACCACATGCAGTGCATTAAAAGAAAATGTTATGAAAATGATGTATAGATGTATTTAACACCAACTAAACTTGCTAATATGTATAGGACAAGAAATAAGGAGTGTTTGAAAGGTAAAGAAAAGGAAGGGAATTTTTTATCATATGTGGTGGACTTGTGATAAGGTAAAAGCATATTGGGAAATGATAAGTTAAAGAAAATGTATGATAAGTTAAAGAAAATGTATAAGAGCACCTTTGTCAAAAAATCAGAAGCATTTTTATTGGGTATAGTGGGTGAAGAGATACCAAAGGGAGATCAAAAACTGCAGCAAGAATTATTTTAGTCCAAAAATGGAAGCAACAATAAATACCAATGAAAGAAGAGTGGCAGATGAAAATGATGGACTTTGTGGGACCGGCAAAGCTGACTGGAAACAAACGTGAATCAAGCTTTCTACAAAGACTGGAGTAAATTTATACAACACTTGAAGGACCATTGTAAGCAATTAACAACACTACCAGGGTTGTAAGAAGACTTGTAATGATAATTGTTAGTACCCTTTTATATTTATTTAAAAACTATTATATTTTGAATGAGTGAAACAGAAAACAGAAAATGTATAAATGCTATTATACACAATTGAATTTTGAAAACTATATATATATATATATATATATATATATATATATATATATATGAATGAATAGTTGGGTCTCAAGCCCTGAATTATATTGTTAATGGTCAAGGTTCTACACACTACCTGGCATAGGTTCGTACTGATGATGTTTTTGTACTATATTGTAGAGGCAGCATACAGTGGCTGCGTATGAAAAGTATAGAGAAAAGCCATCCTCATTAGCAATTCATAAGCAATAGAAATGAGAAGCAAATATGCTACAGGTACCATTAGGCATGCAATTTTCAAGTAAATGTATAGAGCAGGCATCCCTAATCTTCCAGCTGGGACTACAACTCCTGTCATCCCTAGCTAGCAGGACCAGTAGTCAGAGACGATGAGAATTGTAGTCCAAAACCAGCTGGAGGGCTGAGTTTGGGGGTGCCTGGTATAGAGTATTTTTTCCCCTTGGGTTTGACAATTGGTCCACAGATGCATGAAGTCCTTGGTGCTTTACTTTATATTCACTTGCTAAGTACATAGGAAGTACTAAGTACTTTGTGGACTTCAGCATCAGTTCAATGAACAGAAGGTGCAGCTGCTGGACAGGGCGACATTAACTAGCACAGGGTGGTTCTATCATTAAGCATACAGGCTTGAAGCTGCTCTATCTCCTTGCAGAGGATGCAATCCTAGGTTAGAAATGAGTAGTTGCAAAGTGCTTTCTGTCATTTTCAAGTAAGACCCGTTTGTATAACTCCCGCTATTTCCATAAATGATATTTTTACTAGAGGCTTGTGTTAATTGCTGAAACAGGCACACAGCCTAAAGGGTAAATACAAATATTTACAAATAAATACAAATATTGCCATTTTTAGGGCAATTTCCTGTTTGCTTTCAGCCTTAATTCACATTATGAGTAGTTATTCTAAAGTTCAGTTTACATTGCTAGACATCATGTGAGCAGAGTTTTTCAAAACTAAATTTAATCAAGAGTTATCTTAGGTCCACTATGAGTCAAGCTCAGATCTCTAGCTTAGCCATCTTGTCAATTGAAAACAAAGTAGCGAAAGGAATTGATTTGGATGATGTGATTTCAAAAATTGCAGAGAACAAAGTTAAGAAAAAGGGGTTTTAAGTGCTTTTTTCACAATGTTAAGTACCAGTAAACAAACCAGAAAATAACACCTGCAACTGTATATTAGTTTTCCTTCTTTTAATAATTTCAATGTGTGTGGTAGGGTGACAAGAAATTTTCCGCACTGGGTACCACCTGACCTTGCTACGCCACTGAGCATAAGTGTGGATGAACCCTAAGATTCTCCTGTCAGACTGCACAGCTGCTGTGTTTGCATTGCAATGAGGAGAAGGGTGTTACCTTGTTCTTCGCCTCTTGGGGTGGATGAAACTATCCTTTACAAAATGTTCCAGGAAATGTCAAAACAAAGAATCCCTTCCTACAGAATCCTTTTAGGGGAAAGATGGGAGCCCCCATTACCTACAGGGCTGGAATTCCTCACCCCTGATCTAGCCCCTGCCCTCCCCTTGCTGTGGTGTTGGAACAATGGAAGCTGCTTTCATTTGAAGGGAGAAGGTGGAAGTGAAGGTACCCTCCAATATTTGAAATTTGGTGAGGGGACAGAAAACTAGAAGCACACTTGCATTGGGAGTTGCTTTCCAGACACATTGAGGCAATATTCTGCAAAGAGAAAGCGGGGCGGGGAGGAGGAAGGAGTCAGTTATCAAGTGCCAAGATGACTTTGTACCTTGTACTCCTGGACAACTTCTTCCTTGAGGACCACAGTGTGCAACTCATGTTCTGGGGAACGTTCGCAAAACATGCACACCAATTCTTTATCGTCTCTGCAGAACAGGTGGAGTCTTTCCTTGTGTCTCTCACATAGCTCCTTTCCTCGGAGTTTAAACTTTTCCGATATATTTGCCAGGTCCCAGTTGGGACGGAAATTCCCTTTCTGGATCTTGGCTCTGCAGACCGGACACTCCAAGTCCCCCACACCCTTTTCTTCCCATTTATCGCTGCAGTTCTGGATGCAACCCTGACAGAAATTGTGGCCGCAGTCCAAGGTCACGGGGTCTGTCAGATAGTCCCTGCAGATGGGGCACTTGACTTCATCCTCCACATCTGTGGATGGAGAATAAGAGGCCATGGTGGAGGAAGTGTCTGCGGCTTTGTTGATAGAAGAGGCAGCTGTAGAAGAAAAAAAGCAAAATGAGAAGCAGCAAGAGAAGGACAAAGGCCAGTTGGGGGGGAAACTATTGGTCAATAAGCATTTCCAAATCCTTCCAGTGGGGAGTGACGGTGTCTCTGGGTGGATGTCTTATTTTCCACAGGATTGTGAAGGAGAAGGGAAGGGTTAAAACACTCCTGCATGCTCACTGAAACTGACTAAAGAGCCCTTTCTAAGCAACCACCTGCCTGGGAGCATAAATTGGGGTCTAGTGGTACTCACCCCTGGATTAGCTTTCTCTTGCTGCCAAGATGCTGGGCTGACTGATGAACGAGAATTTCTGAGGTTTCCTTTTCCCCCGGTCAGCTATTCCTTCTCTTGCTTCCTCGCCCTTTTTTATGACAGGGCAAAGAAGTGTGTATTATGTACAGAATGATGCAAATACAACCAGGAACTGTTGCCTTAAATGGTGCTTCTGGGAATGCTCATCTTCCTCCCTCTCTCCCTTCTCAAATATCCCTGATTTCCTTTTCATTTTTGCTCCACCCTCAGTATAGAAGTGTGCATTTAAAGAAAGAAAGAAAGAAAGAAAGAAAGAAAGAAAACCATCCTTCTCCATCTATCTTTAATTGAGCATTCGTGTGAGATGTCTTTATACTAAATAGAACAAAGGCATGGTTTCTTTTGGGGAGGCATGGAAGGCTTTTGTTAATCAGAAATATTACAGTAAATGGTTAATGAGTAAGTGCTTTGACATTTATAGCATGAACTTTGCCTGACACTTCAGCCACACCCATTTTGTTCCTGGTGCAGAAATAAACTGGGTGTTCCTCTGTGTGTTCTGGGAGATCAAGAGGAAGGGAACTGGTCACAGCAGGAGGAAGATTCCCTGGCTTCGCCAGCAGCCTGTCTGATCTTTTCCTCTCCCCCCCCCCCCCAAGCATCTGCCTCTGTTTCTGGACTTCTCTCTGGTGCAGACTCTCCCTGCTCACTAATCCCTGTTGCCCCTTCAGCTTCTGACACCTCCTCCCCCTCTTTCTTCCTCTGACCACTCATAGTCACCCCACCACTACTCCCCTAGTTCTGAGCTTTCTTCCCCTTCTCTTAGGGGTTCCCCAGCTGGCATCTCCCACCACTCCTCCACATCCAGTCAGTCCATGGCAGTATGCCTTTCTTTGCTTCCTTCATTGCCACTCGGTGTGCTTGGTGGTGAGCCCTTACAAATTTTTGTTAACATTTGACAGGATCTTTTCTCCAGTTGTGTTTGAGCTGTCTCCTAGCTTGCTTCTTTACCCTACACTCTGGAGTATACCAGGGAGCCAAGTGGGCTCCACAAAGTGGGAGAGGGCTCTCGGGGGCAAGCATGTCAATGACCCGAGCCATTCAGATGTTGCAGAGGTCAGTCAGGGCTTTGACAGCACTAGTCACCAACTGCCTGCGCCATGTGCTCCTTACCTGGCCTGCTCTATTTCCCCCATAATATCTCCCCCTACTCTGAAGCACTGTAATTAGCCCCCCCCCTTCTCCCTAGCTCTCCTCTCTTCCCAGGCACATCCTGCGCTCTTTCATTTAAAGCAAAACAACCAAAATTTAAATACCCACAGATTAAAAGCCATTTTAAATTTTTTAGACATTTGGGGCAGTAAAACCAGTAACAGAGACCTGAAAAGGAGACCCTAAACACTGCCCCAACCCAAGAATCATAGAGTTGGAAGAGACCACAAGGGCCATCCAGTCCAACCCCCTGCCAAGCAGGAAACACCATCAAAGCATTCCTGACAGATGGCTGTCAAGCCTCTGCTTAAAGACCTCCAAAGAAGGAGACTCCACCACACTCCTTGGTAGCAAATTCCACTGCCGAACAGCTCTCACTGTCAGGAAGTTCTTCCTAATGTTTAGGTGGAATCTTCTTTCTTGTAGTTTGAATCCATTGCTCCATGTCCGCTTCTCTGGAGCAGCAGAAAACAACCTTTCTCCCTCCTCTATATGACATCCTTTTATATATTTGAACATGGCTAGCATATCACCCCTTAACCTTCTCTTCTCCAGACTAAACATACCCAGCTGCCTAAGCCATTCCTCATAAGGCATCGCTTCCAGGCCTTTAACCATTTTGGTTGCCCTCCTCTGACCAGAGCAGAATACAGTGGTACTATTACTTCCCTTGATCTAGATGCTTTACTCCTATTGATGCAGCCCAGAATTACATTGGCTTTTTTTAGCTGCTGCATCACAGTTGACTCATGTCAAGTTTATGGTCTACCAAGACTCCTAGATCCTTTTCACATGTACTGCTCTCAAGCCAGGTGTTACCCATCCTGTAGTGTGCCTTTCATTTTTTTTGCCCAAGTGTAGTACTTTACATTTCTCCTTGTTAAAATTCATCTTGTTTGCTTTGTCCCAGTTCTCTAATCTGTTAAGGTCATTTTGAAGTGTGATCCTGTCCTCTGTGGTATTAGCCACCCCTCCTAATTTGGTGTTATCTGCATACTTGATCAGGATGCCCTCAAGCCCATCATCCAAGTCATTGATAAAGATGTTGAATAAGACTGGACCCAAGACAGAACCCTGTGGCACCCCACTATTCACTTCTCTCCAGGATGAAGAGGAGCCGTTAATGAACACACTTTGGGTTCGGTCAGTCACCGAGTTACAAATCCACTGAATGGTAGCACTGTCTAGCCCGAATTTTACCAGCTTCTTTACAAGAATATCATGGGGCACCTTGTCAAAGGCCTTGCTGAAATCAAGATAGGCTACATCCACAGCGTTCCCTTCATCTACCAGGCCTGTAATTCTGTCAAAAAATGAGATCAGATTGGTCTGACATGACTTATTTTTCAGAAACCCATGCTGACTTTTAGTGATCACAGTGTTCCTTTCTAGGTGCTCACAAACCATTTGCTTAATGATCTGCTCTAGAATCTTTCCTGGTATTGATGTCAGCCTGACTGGGCGGTAATTGTTTGGGTCCTCTCTTTCCCCCTTTTTGAAAATAGGGGAAAAGAGAGTTTGTTTCAGAATTTTTTTAATATGGAGTCTGGATTCTGCCCTCCAGGTCAGGTGGAAAAGGCCTTCTGGCAGTGGACAAGTACTCACAGCAGCCAATGATAGGACCATGAGTTCTGTGAACTAGGCCCTCCTTGGCCAGAAGGGAGCTACCACGTGAAGCAGATCTGACTCGCCTGAGAAATCTCTGGATTAGGGCTGTGGCAAGAAAGGGGTATGGGAGCCCACTCCCCAGCCAGAGGGAAGTCAGGGCATCCATGTCATCACTCCCTGGGTCCTGAACCAGAAGAAGAGCTCCACCTTTTGGTTTGATGAACTTGTGAACAGGTTCACTCTTGGGAGGCCAAAGCAATCCCCTATTTGCTGGAACACCTGTGGGTGAAGGCTCCATTCCGCCTGGGAGACCTGCTGGTGGCCAAGCCAGTCGGCCGGCGTGTTGGAGGTGCCCGCCATGTGCTCTGCTGAGAGGGATTTTGGATTCCATGAGCATCTCAAAGTAGAGGGCCAGTCTGGCCGCTGTGAGCTCCAACCCGTTTATGGATTGGCTGGCTTCCTTCTCGGATCAGGTCCCTTGGGCATACTGGTATTCTGTGTGGGCTCCCCACCCCAAGAGACTTGTGCCCATGGTTTTCTGCACCTGTCAGGGTGCTGTCGGTGGCTCCCGGCTGGTTGCCCAGGAAAGTTTAAAGACAAGAAGTTTCTAACAGTCCTTTTTTATTTCAAACTTTAGAGAAGCTGTAGAACCCAGCCTCTTGGATAATGGCATGGTCCCAAGTGAATCTCCACCCTACTCCCCATCTCTCGCACTTCCTCATTCGTCATCAACATCATCAACTCCTCTGCTGCTAAGTGATCTTTGTCTTCAAGCTCTTATCTCGCTGGGTACCTTAAGTCTGGGGAAAGTGTTAAGCATAATCGTTTAATTCCCATAAATGAGAATGTTTACTTAGTTAAATTACTGTGTATTTTTAACACGGAGTTTTCCTTGGACAGTAGCTCTCATGTGATTGGCTGTGAGTCACATGAGAGAGGAATTCCATTCTGCAGAAGGACACATGTTCTCCGCTCTCCCGTCTTGGATGGGGAGACGCGTTCGGTAGCAGAGTTAAAAATAGGGAAACAAGGCTTCACACACCCCAAACCCTGGGAGGGTGTCTCAGAACGGAACCACTCGCTGCGGTGGCAGAAGGAGCAGCGAGCCAGGGGAGGGCCGAAGAGGGGCTGCCTTAAATGGCAGCCATCGAGCAATCATGCTGGCACAAACAAAGCCCAGGCCCCTTCCTCTTGGCTCTAGGTTGGAGGGAGGAGGAAAAAAAGCTGCAACCAGAGGGAAGCCATGCTGCTGGAACCAATCAAAGGCTAGCCTACTTCCTCTGCAGGGTGGGGGAGAATCCAGAATCCAGAAGGAAGCGCTTCGAACGGACTCCCAGAACGGATTAAATTTGAGAACCAGGGTACAACTGTACAGGGATCAGGGTCAGTGTGTTTGCAATTTCAGCTGAAAGTATTTTCACAACTTTTTTAACAGTAAAAACTTTTAATTAGTTCTATTTGACAAGAACATAACAGCCACCAACAATTACGTGGATTTGTTTGCTAAAAAGGACAGATGTAAACAAAGCTCAGAGCTAAACAGGTAACTTCACAAATGAACCTTATATTTTCCTGCTTGACTAGACCAGCTGCCATGTTTGGGTTGTTTTGTTTTGGTTTTTTGAAAGGAAAAGAAAGGCTTAAGCATCATTTTGACAGGCAGCAAACTTTCACCCTTAAGATCTATGGAATCTCTTACCTGTCACACAAGAAACAAGGCCTAATTCAACCCCCCACCCCACCAACAAACATCTTAATCCTCTCTAGCTATTTGCTGGTCCATCAATGCTGATGGACCTAGAAATATTCCCAGTTCCCCTAATTGCTGTCAAAACTATCCCAAGGTGGTGTCAAGCAGATATTTTCCCTAATATTTCCATACCGCAGACAATTTGATCCAAATCAACATTCATAAGCATGGAAACCGAGTATGTTGATGCTCGCCTAAGTTTCCCAGATTGGCGACTTGCAAACTCGGCTCCTGACAGTCTGTTTCTGAACTGTAAGGCATTGGCCGGTTCCTGTCACCTGACTGCTGGAGGTTTACAAAGAGAGAGTGCAGAGAGCTGAGGAACCAGATGCTGAGACTTCAACTGGAGTTCAACAGACATGGGCCCCAGCCCTACTATATGCTATTTGGAGACAAAGAATGCTTTTTTTCAATCAGATTCAGAACTATTTCCTGTCTTTTTACCTCTGAAGTACATTTCTGTTGCACACTTCCCTCATCAAGGCCACTGCAAGATACAGTGGTGCCCCGCTGGACGAATGCCTCGCTAGACGAAAAACTCGCTAGACGAAGGCATTCGTCTAGCGGAAGGCTGCCCCGCAAGACGAATTTGTCAATGGGGCTGCCTCGCAAGATGAATTTTTTTCTTCGTCTAGCAAAAACCGCGGTTTGCATTGGTGCTTCGGTAGACGAAAAAACCGCTAGACGAAAATACTTGCAGAACGAATTATTTTCGTCTAGCGGGGCACCACTGTATATTGCTTTCACGCACACAGCAACCCTGCAAGGTAGGTTTCACATAAAGATGGTGACAGGTTTTAAGTCACTCAAAAAGCTTCACGACTGAGGAGGGATTTGAATTGTCCCCAGCATTTGTGGACCTAGAATCCTAGATGCAGGGAAACCTGTGGCCCTTCAGAGATCATTTCACTCCAGCTCCCATGAGTCCAAGCCAGGACGGCCGACGGGCAGGGAAGATGTGAGTTGCAATCTAACAACATCTGGGGGGGGGGCCACAGGTTGCCAGCCTTTCGCCAGGTAAATATTCTGTAACCATTTTGTTGTGCTGGCTCACTTTTACTTTTCATGTTTGAACGTACAAAGGAACAAACTGCGCCTCAAAGAGGAAAGATCACCCAATCCCTGCCTCACCACCAGGTCGATTGCTTGAAGGTCCATCACAGAAGAAAAAAGGAAAATAACCAAGCAATATAGTCAAAACAAAATAAAAAATAAAAAAATCCTTCCAGTAGCACCTTAGAGGCCAACTATAATCTTCTATAATCTGCAAGATAAAAAAAATGTAAAAAATATTTAACTTCACAGCTGAAGAAGATTTTACTGTCTGAGGGCTCTTGTGTTTCTAATATTTTGTTGGAAGCCACCCAGAGTAGAAGGGCAACACAGATAGATGGGTGGCATACAAATGATAAAATTATGTTGATGAAGAACTTAAGGAAAAAAATAAAGAAGATAATATATATAAAATAATGATAAACATTCAACTCAGCAGCTTTTCACTGTGACACTTGTGGCTGTATTTCTTTTTCAAGCCCCCTTTTGTCTGGCGGCATCAACAACGTGGCTGCTAGCACCTGGCTTCCCAAGTTCACTTCTGGTAATCGGGGCCCCCAGGGGTCCTTTGCAAGAGACCCCTCCATTCCCCGAGCAGAGTTCTTGCTGTGAGCTGGGCCCCTCCTGCGAGAGAAGCTCACGCTCTCAAAGAGCTTCAGCTTCTCCGGGGCCAAGAGAGCGGCGGCGGCCACAATGCACTCCTTCACCAGCTCGCCTCTGGAGAGCGGGCGCAGCTTTTTGGAGACCAGCTCGCTCACCACGAAGCTGGCTTGCTCCACGCTGTCCATTTCCTTCCTTGGTTCCGGGGCGATGCCTTGCTGGGCGTGCAGGTCCGTTTTCAGCGCCTTGACCTTCTCCTCGCGCAGCTGCCCTTGGAACTCCTCGTACTGGATGTGCTTCGTCCTGTAGTGCCTCTGCAGATTGGCCTTCTTCAGGATGGAGAGGGCCTCCCCACAAATGAGGCACACGGGCATACCTTTGAGCTCCACAAAGAAATAGTCATGCGTCCATTTCTTATTGAAAATGCGGCACTCCAAATCTATCTTCCTCTTCTTGTGCGACGGCATTGCAACCAAATGATCTAACAACGAAGAAACGGGTGGAGCGGTTAACTGGATTTCTTCCAGGGTGGGTGAGAGGAGTGATAATATAATTATTATCAAGGGAAATCAAGAGAAAATACCAGAAACCAAGGCTCCACAACCACCATCTTGTGCTTCAGCCACCTTCAGCCTTATTAGTGGGAGAGGAAGCCCTGCTGATGGCATCCTTCCATGGCAGTATTTAAAACCCAGATATATAAGTTAATCGCCAAATGGCACCTTAAACCTAGGCTACGGTCGCCACAATGGAATGCCAAGGTGCCATTTTTTACTTTTGGCAATGAAATTATCTTTTATTATTCATTTAATTTCTATACCGCTTTATATTTTAAAGAAAAAGTCTCAAAAGCGCTTTACAACACATTGAATAGAACAAAACAAAATATTTCAAGGAAAATATTTCAGATCATTCTTCTCCCCCCCCCCCCCCGGTGGCGGTTCTCCCGTGTGTCAGGAAAGAGAGGCTACCTGGCTGAAGCTCTTAGCGCAGTCGGGGCCATAGCTGTCAAGTTTCAGATTTGAAAATAAGGGATCAGCAGTCTCACCTATCCTGGGGACAGTCACATGTCAGTGGTGGGCGGAGCCAGAAGCAAAAGTGGGCGGAGCAGCAATGTAAACTCCAAGCGGGCTCGGGCTCGGAGCGGAGCAAAGAGGAGGGCAGCCAGCAAAGAGGAGGGCAGCCATGTGCTCCGCGCAATGGAGCCCCATCGTCTTCTTGTCTGATCCCATCAAAACAGGACAGGAAGCAGCAGCTGCTCAAAGGCAGCCAAGCTCCGCCCGCCAGCTAACCCTATTGGCCAGCTGAGGGGCTCGGCGGCAACGAACAGGGGCTGATGCAGGGGGAGGAATACACCCCCTGTAAGCACGGGAAATGGCTCCCACTTGCTTTGAGGGCTGAGGCTTTTCTCTCCAAGTAGGCGAGGTCTTCCCACCCAGTCCCTGGCCAGCAGAGGAGGAGCTGCTTCCATTAAAAACGGGAAATTTAAGGGAAATAAAAAATAAGGGAGAGCAGCGGGAAACTGCTTAAAATAAGGGAGAATCCCGGGGAAAACAGGATACTTGACAGCACTGGTTGGGGCAATGGGAAAGTTTCTCTCACCTGTGTGGATTCTCTTGTGCCTCACCAGCTGGGAGCTGATCCCAAAGCTCTTCCCGCACTCGGAGCACCTGTATGGCTTCTCCCCCGTGTGGGTCCTTTTGTGTGAAGTGAGCGACGATTTCCAGCCAAAGCTCTTCCCGCACTCAGAGCACCGGTACGGTTTCTCTCCCGGGAAAGCCCCCTTGCGCGCAGTGAGGGAGGGACCGCTCCTCAGGGCTTTCCCACACAGACTGCAGTGGTCGGGGTCCTCTCCCATTTGCACCCTCTGACTCTTGGGAAAGTTGAAGCTATGGCACAGATTTTCACAGTCCACGCACATATTTCTTCTTTCGCCCTCAACGAGTCCCTGTTTCACAGGGCTGCCACATACGATAGTGTCCACTTCCTCACAAGGCACTGACTGCTGAAATGTTTCTAGTCCCTGTTGAGTCAAAAGCCAGCCTCGATTGTCATGATGGAGCAAGTCGTCCTCTCTGGCTTTCCCCAAAGGTATAGAGTTGAATTCTGCTTGCTTCGTTCTTTGCAACGGAAGATTTACCTCCTTTGCCTTTGTTTCTGCATTGCCTGTGGGGTAAAGAATGATCTGAGGAATCTGTGGGGAGAATGTTGAATTTTTACCCTGCCCTCTGACACCCTGAGACGCGTTCTTTTAGAGCCGACCCTATTCATATGATGGTAATCTTTAACTTTTATTAATTTTGAAGTTTAAATAGTGGTAACTAGCCCTGAGGTGAAGGCCAGGTACCGGTAATAAATTGAAGAATATTGATCATTTCCAGTTCTACAATATCTTTTATGAGACAGGACAATTAGAACTATACACAGTACAGTATTCAAAGTATGGTTGCACTATAGGTTTCTAATAAGTCTGGGCAGTTTTACATTTGCTCACTTCCCAATGATTGCCCAACGTGGGATTTGCCTTTTTTCAAAGCTGCTGCAAACTGGATAGACATCTTCATCGATCTATCCACAAAATGACCCCAAGATCCTTCTCCTGTTCAGTATCAACAATCTCAGACCACTCAGCACATACGTGAAGCTAGGATTTCTTGCCCCAACATGCATCACTTTCACACACCAAACAGCACTTGCCATTTCATTGGCCGTTCGCCCAGTTTGGAGAGATCCTTTTGGGGCTCATCACAACTTTTCCATATTTACCACCCTCCATAATTTGGTACCACTGGCAAACCTGGCCAAACATCAAGGCTTCTCGCAAACTTCAGATTGTTTATAATCTAGTTTAAAAGCACAGGGTCAAAGACAGATCTTTGGGAGACCACAGTCTTACTCCGTGGCAGTGCTGGGGAACCTGTGGGCCTCAAGACATGGCCAGACTACAACTCCCATCATGCCTAATCACTGGCTCTGCTAACTGGGGCAGTCTCCAGGTGCATGCATGAAGCCTGTCAGGGAATGGTACATAAACTGGTGGAGGAATTGTGGTGTCCTGTTGTTGCAACTGCTCCATAAAGCACAGGCCTGGGAACAGCTGTCTAGACCCTAGGTTGGTGTGTGTGGTTTTTTGGAGCCATGGAAACTACTGTAAGTGTCAGCTTGGACAATAAAGAACTATAACTCTCTGCTGGGTGCATTCCCTGGCAGCACCCTTGGCACCCAGCAACATGCAGAGGGTCGCAGGTTCCCCCCTTTGCCAAGTTGCTGCTCTCCAAGTGTTGCTGGAACACAACTCCCCCTAATCCTGGCTTGCACACCATGGGAGCTGTAGTCCCACATGTGGAGGGCACCAGGACGGCAAAGGCAATTCCAGTGCCAGCGCAGGAATCATCCCCACAGAGGCCTTCCAACAGTGAGATTTGGACACGGGGATCCTCACCCAGCAACCTGGCAAGCTTCTCATTCTCCTGGGCCACCTCCGCAGGGAAAAGCAGCTCCACAGCATCTGAGGGATCCTCCTCTGATTTGGGGGACTTAACAGTCACTATATGAAAAGGCTCCGGGAGCTGAAACAGGAAGAGAGACACAGCCGGTGAGATGAAGCCGCTTATGCAAGTTAAATGGCACCATCCACACAGAAGACAGAGGTGTCAGCAGGCTCAGGGGGAAACCTTGGGTGGCAGCCAATGTTAGCCTTACTCAGAGTAGACCCATTGATGTCAATGGACACGACCGACTTAGGTTCATGACCTGGAGTACAACTCAGCTGCCTACACTCCCCATAGTTTATAAAATATAAACAAAAATATCTCAGACCTTTTCACCCACTTGCTCCGCCTCTTGCAGCCTCAGCAAGAACTCGTCCGCCAGGGCCAAAGCCTGGGCACAAGTCTCCGGGTTGCGTTCCCGGACCCAGCACTGCATCTCTAAGGGCAGGATGGTCAGGAACTGCTCCAGGGTCACCAGCTCCAGGATCTGCTCCTTGCTGTGCCTCTCAGGTGTCAGCCACTGACAGCAGAGTTCCCAGAGCTGCCTCAAGACCTCCCAGGGCCTTTCGGCCTCCCGGTAGCCAAAATGGCGGAAGCGTAGGCAGCGCATCTCCAAGCTGAGAGCTTGCTTCTCCGGAACCTCTTCCTTCACTTTCACGGAAAGGTCCAGAGTTTGATGGGCCTCCTGGGCTTCTCCCTGGAGGCCTGGCAGGGCTTGGGCCACACACTCCCTTTTAGGCCACCGGTTGCCCACGGCGACGGCCTTCCCCGAGGCCTTCAAATCCTCCTCTGGCGTGAACTTGGATATCTGCGGAGTTCTCCAGCCTGACTGAGGGCTCTTCATCGTCTTCAGGAACTGCTGCCATTGGGCATCCCAGCACTGCTCCTCCGGCTCTGGCTTAATTTGCCGCAGGGTTGCCCCTGTCTGAAACTCTCTCAAGGCCCCAATGGGTGTGACCTGGGGGTCTTCCCCTCCTGCCTCCAATCTCTTCTTCTGGCAGGATCCTGTCGAGTTCTGATCTTCCATTGCTATTTTCTGGCTGCAGAATGGAGAATGGAAAGCAAACGACCATCAATACTTGATCAGAGATGGGGGGAGCTTGCAGCCCTCCTGTTGTTTGTTTTAATGCAACAATAAAAATGATTTTAAAACTTGCAGTTAAAAAAATACAACCATACAAAAAATAAAACCTCCTGTCCAAGTTCCACACCCTCAGCCAGGGTAACCAATGATATACATTCTATAGACACACAGTATAGCATGTCTATTTTTGTAAATGGCTTAGAGGTGTTTTTTCAGTCAAAAGGCATGTCAATTTTGTTAAGTAAATAGAAATAATCCAACAATGTCTGAGAAAGAGGTGTGAACTGTGCTCAAGCATTGCACATCTACGGGGGAAGGCCACAGCTCAGTAGTTCAGGAAAACGCTTTGCATGCAGTTGGATTAGATGTCCCAAGAGGCAGGGCAACAGCCCCCCCCCCCCATTACTGCAGTCATTGGCACATGCTCCTTCCGAACCAGGAAATTAGCGCAGGGGTGGGGATTCTGAAGGCCGCATTCCCTACTGGGCCACATGTCAGAGGTGGGTGGGACCAATGACAAACATGAGCAAAGCAATGAGCAAATTTTTTACCTTTGTACAGCAATATAAATTTACACACACACACACACACACACACACACACCTACCCTTCTCTATCCTCCCTACAGGCAAGCAAGAAGCATTATCAGAGTTCAACGACACATTCCAGAAAGCAAAAACATGGAGGGAGCAAAGCAGAGCGGGAGAGGAGTAAACAAGGCAAGTGGGAAATTTGCAGAACTGATAAGAGTGAAGCTGACTCCAAGAACAGATGAAAATAATTGTGATCAGGAGCGGAGGAGCTGTGAGCTTCCAGAAGTTGTTGGGACTCCAATGCCCATGAGCACCAGCTGGTCTGGGCAGCGATCACAGAGGATGGGACTTAGAATCCAGCAGCATCTGGGGACGCCTGCAGGCTCCCCATCCCTGGGGTAGACATGATGGACCAAAGGTCTGATTCAATAGAACGTGATCATGTTGGAAATTGGACACTGGCCCAGAAAGTCCCTTCCCATAAATCGGAGCATGGGATATATTTGTTTTCATATATATATATGGTAAGGTAAAATCTTTATTACGGTCAAGGACCAGAAAACAATTTATAAAACCACATATTAGTGTAAGTTGTGTTATGCCACAAACAAAAACAGGAATTCATAGAACCGACACCCACACCCAAGCCAAATTTCAGCCTTTTAGTGTTTAAAATTTAAATTCATTGGTCTCTGCTAACTATTATCGTTCCATCGGGGTTAAAGTTCGAAGTCTATTGTTGACATCACTACTCCTCTGATTCTAGTCGCGATGTAACAGTACTTTGCCACAGCCCTGGTAATTTCGGGGTCTTTATCTGCTAGGAGAAGTCTGGTATAGATATCATCTATGCTACCAGGCAGTTTCCTCAAAATCGGTTCAATCAGCTCTTTTCTTGAATCTCGATATAATGGGCAGTTATATATATATGCTTTCAAACACACACACACACACATATGCAATAAGGTTACACTCCCAAGTGAACTTGCCTAAACAAAGTATGTATTTAGAAGGCACTTAAAACAGTTCAGTGAAGGAACCTGCCTGATATTAATAGGCAGGGAGTTCCGGAGATTAACTTTTCGTCCATGAAAGGATCAATTCCTTGCCATTGCATAGTTAAAACTATGGAACTCACTCCCACAGGAGGCAGTAATGCCCACCAACTTGGACAGCTTTAAAAGAGGAGTGGAAAGATTTGAGGAGGAAAAGGTTCTCAAGGGCTACTAGCCAGGATGGCTATTGCTCTGCCTCTAGCACGGCTCTGAGATAGCTCATTCTTGGCTTTGATGTCAAAGATCCATGGGCAACCCTCTTTTCCTGCTGCAGTGGGTTTCTCAGCCACCTGGTCCTGGAAGCGAGTTGCGGATGTACTTATTTGGAGTGTTTATTTCCCTGCCCACCCTAGAAAAATTCCTTCCTTTTCTTTTTTCTTTTAAGTTTTGAAGTTTTGCCTGGTGTACATTTTTGTAACTGACGTAGAGGTAGGATGACCACTTGTCAGGGGTTATTTAGGTTTAAATTCTGCGTTGCAAGGGGGTTGGACTAAATGAACCCTCGGATTCCCTTCCAACTCCACAGTTCTATGAATCTAATGTGCAGAACGAAAATTATGTGGCACACACTTGCAGGAGATTGGGATTCTTATTCTACAGTTCTCTCACATTTCATCCAGGAAGTTCAAATCAACATACGATCAATCTCTTCCACATCCATATTTTTTTTTAATAAAAAAGATAACAAGGAAGGTTAGGTTGAGATAGAGTGAGCGTCCCAAGTTCAGCAAGGCAGCGTAGTGGCTGGGTGACGATTTGAACCCAGGTCCCCCGCCTGCCCCTTCTAGCTCTGTCCCTTAACCACTGAACCACACTTGGCTGCGCATTAAGCAACCGTCTTTTGCTTAGACTTCCCTCCAGGAGATACTTCTCTGCCTTTTCCTTCCCCATTCACAACTTTTCTCCCCAAAATAATTCCCTCTTCGCTCACCTTTTTTTTATTACTATTTTTCCACTTGCAGGATCCTTTGCAGCCTCTCGGATGTTGCAATCCAAAATGGCCAAAAATTTGAGAAAGCAAAAAAAAAAAAAAAGTAAGAGGAACGAAGAGAGAAGAGGTTCTCCCACCTGGACAAGGAGAAACAGGAAAAAGAATTGAGCACACCTTGGGGGCGGGGGGGGGGAACAGTGCCCGTCTAGGAAACGCATCTCTCTATCAGTTTAACCCCTAAGAGTCCGGGTGGCTCCTGGTCCTGCGAAAAAAGCAGGAAAGGAACAAGGCAGCCCGGCCCCTATATACATGAAATTGATGCAAAAGCGATCAAACGGGGGTGGAATTTTTTAGATCAGGGAAAGATCTGGCCCTTGAGAGAGTGTTGGATTACAGCTCCCTTGCTGACCACTGGTTATCCTGAACAAAATAATAATAAAAAATCCTTCCAGTAGCACCTTAGAGACCAACTTTGTTTGTTCTTAGTATGAGCTTTCATGTGCATGCACACTTCTTCAGATACACTGAAACGGAAGTCACCAGACCCTTAAATATTGTGAGGGAGTGGGGAGGGGTATTACTCAGAAGGGTGATGGGAATGGGTGATCAGCTGATAGGTGTGGAAAACCTGTTGACAGCTGTTAACGACTGCAATTTTTACAGGGTCTTACAGGGAAAGGCAAGGGGTGAGATGGCTAAAGATAGCTTTGTCATGTATAATGAGATAAGAATCCAATGTTTTTGTTCAGACCAGGTTTCTCCATGGTTTTAAGTTTGGTTATTAGTTGCAATTCAGCCACTTTTCTTCCCAGTCTATTTCTGAAATTCCTTTGTATTAAGACAGCTACTTTGAGATCTTTTATATAATGTCCTGGGAGATTGAAGTGTTATCCTGGACAGGAAACAAGGCAGATGCATAGGAAGCTTGCATGATTGTTAACGTGCTTTATTCTATTGTGGCTTAAACTTTTCTGTATGTTTTACATTACAGTTGTAAAAAAGTGATATTTTTATTTTTAATGTAAAGTGCTATGAGGTGCCCCCATATATAAATTCTATGAAATAAATAATACATAAAAGAAAGTAAGTGAACAAAGAAAAACTTGAAACAAAATAGAAAATTCTTTCCAGTAGCACCTTAGAGACCAACTGAGTTTGTTCTTAAAAGAAAAACTTGGTCTTGGATAGCTCAGTTGGTTAGTTTGGTGCTGATAATACCAAGGTTGCAGGTTTGATCCTCATATGGGACAGCTGTATAATCCTGCATTGCAGCCGGTTGGACTAAATGATCCCCAGGCTCCCTTCCAACTCTAGAATTCAATGACTCTCTCTTTACAGATTCAGGACAGATTACAGGAAGGACAGCTACTAGCCATGATGGCTGTGATCTGCCTCCATGGTCAGATGTAGCAATGCTTCTGAATACCAGTTGCTGGAAGCCACAGCAAGGGAGAGGGCTTTTGGGCTTGGGTCCCGCCTGTAGGTTTCCCATAGGCACCTGGTTGGCCTCTGTGAGACCAGGATGCCATTGCACTGATCCAGAAGTAACTTCCTATGTTCTTATGGAATCACAGGAGTTGGAGTCCAACAGCATTGCAGGTTTTTCACCAGCATGTTTTAAATTTAAACCAAAACTTTCCAATATTTCTTTTTCTTGTTTTAAAGCTCACTTTGATTACACCTGGAATACAAGAGACTGATCCGGAACAGATCTCTTGTAGAGAAATTGTTCTTCAAACGCAAACACGGGGATATCCTAGATCATAGATAGCCCATGTTGTGTCCTGTAGGTGTCGTTGGACTCCAACTCCCATCACTCCCAGCCAGCAGAGCCCAATGGTTAGGGATGGGAGCTGTAGTACAGCAACATCTGGGGATGGATGTCTACAGGGTGGTGATAATTTTATTTGTCTATATCACACCACACCCAGAGGCTCAAGGAGGTGGTGTGCAGAGTTCTCCGCCTCCTCTAATCCCCACAATGACCCTGTGAGGTAGGCATGGCGGCTGCTGCCGTCTCCACCATCACCTGAGGCAACTGACAGTGGCCCAGGGAAGCCCTGGCATGCTGAAGGTAGCAAGGGGGGGGAAGAGGCTAGAGAAGAACAAGGGGTGATGGAGGAAGAAGGCAACAAGCATAGGAGGCAGCAAGCGGCACACTCTTGGGGGGCTGGACTGCCACGTTTCCCAGCTGCCCCCCAGCCTGTCACCTGAGGTGACTGCCTCACCCAGCCACAGAGGCAGTCTGGCCATGGAGGTGGGCTAGGCCAGGGGTTTTCAACCTTTTTGGGTCCATGGCTCCCTTGACCAACTACATATTTCTGTGGCATCCCCGTGGGGCCCAGGAGCCCAGTTGTGTCACCCCTTGCCTGTAGAGCTGGCAGCCCCATACCCCTTTTCGAATCCTCCCTTGTGGAGTGTTGCCTCGGCCTACTCTCTTCTCCCCTCTCCTTGGGAGTCCTCTGGGCAGTTGTAGCTGCCACCTTTTGTCTTTGAACTGCCCCCCCCTGCCCCTAAAGAGAGGTGCCTTCTCACAGTGCCCTACAGGGGCCTGGGAAGCACCTCCTGGCGAGGCATTTCGTGTTCTAGCACATTCCACGCATCTGCAGGCCCCAAATATGAGCTGAAGTGTAAACAGGAGAACGATTGGTGTGGCAGTGGAGTGCTATGGCATTTCAAGCCTTGTGAATCAGGAGGGAGCAACGTTGCTAAGAAAAAGATAGTGGATTTGGGAACATATCTAGCGGCAGCATACGTTTAGTCTCCAACTCCCATCATCGCCAGCCAGCATAGCCAGTAATCAGGGATGCTGGGAGTTGTTGTAGTCTGAGAACTTCTGGAGGGCACTAAATAGGGGAAGATTAGAGAGAAGGAAAGGGAGATTGGAGGATAATAGAACTATCAAGATGGAGACACACACAGATATTGATATTGAGATTGAGAGAAGCCCAGCGAAATTTTGAGGATACACCGATAGCAGAGAATCTAAATCAGGGTTTCCCCAGCTAGAGTCTCCAGATGTTTTGGGGCTACAACTCCCATCATCCCTAGCTAGCAGGATCAGTGGTCAGGGATGCGGAACCCCAGAGCCAGGGACAAACTTCAGCCCTCCAGCCAGGTCTCCCTGTATGACCCTTGGAATGCCACTGAGGCCACACCCCTTCTCCCAGGCCACACCCCTCACTGATCCTGCTATAGGCCCTCCTCAACTGCTTTTTCACGACTAGTATGTGTATTTGAACCGTGACGCCTCCTGTCTGGCTTATTTCCAATGTGATCTGCCCAGATGGAGTTACAGGTAGGGAGCCGTGTTGGTCTGCCATAGTCAAAACAAAATAAGAAATAAAAAAAATTCCTTCCAGTAGCATCATAGAGACCAACTAGGATGGAGATATTCTCACATTCAGGGGGTTTCTTTCCTATTTTAAATCTCTTGAATTTTCAGGACCCAATATTATTCCTGCTCAGGAAGGGCTTTGGCCTACTTGGTGAAATAAATGTGAAGTTTCTGACAGCTATGTGAAGTTTCCCTCGGGGCACGTTTATTAACTCAGCCCTCTTCCCAGGTAGTTATTTTTGTATTCCGTAGGCTCTGGAATGAAACTGAAACTTCTCCCACCCCTTAGAAGCTGAAATAGGGAGCCTCCCAACTCATGAGAACATAACAGCCCTGCTGGATGAGACCAAAGGCCCACGTAGTCCAGCATCCTGTTCTCATTGGGGCCAACCAGATTCCCCTGGGAAGCCGGCAAGCAGGACCTGAGCATAACAGCACTCTTCCCACCTGCGATTCCTGGCAACTGGCATTCAGAGGGACATAGCCTCCCATCTCCCCTTGGCTCCAGCCAGCATAGCCAAAAGAAATGGGAGTCCAGCACCATCTGGAGGGCTATAGTTTCCAATCTCTACTTTAGGCCACAGACATTTAAAGCACTCTTATTCTACTGTGACAGCCATGGTTTCCCCCAAAGAATCCTGGAAACTATTAACGGTGATGCCCGAGAGTTGTTAGAGATTCCTATTCCCTTCACAGAGCTACAATTCGGAGAGTTCCCCGGGAAAAGGGACCAGTTTTTAAAGCCACTCTGGGAATCTGAGACCTGCGAGGAGAATTAGGGGCCTCCTAAAAGCTTTCAGCACCCTTCACAAACTACAGTTCCAAGGATTTTTTGTGGTGAAACCGTTCAATTGCTTTAAAGGCCTGGTGCAGATGAGGCCTTACACCAAGCATCCATTCGGCTTCTCTTCTGTATGGCTTCTCTTGTGCGTAACGAGGGATGGTTTCCGACAGAAGCTTTTCCCGCATTCTGAGCACTTGTATGGCTTCTCCCCAGTATGCACTCTTTCATGTATTGCCAGGTAAGCACCAGTGCTGAAACCTTTGCCACAAACAGTGCATTTGTACGGTCTTTCTCCCGCATGAGTCCTCTTGTGCCTAACCAGAGATTGTTTCCGGCTGAAGCTCTTCCCACAGTCCAAGCATTCGTAGAGATTCTTCCCCGTGTGCATGCACTCGTGTTTCATAAGTGACCCTTTCTGACCAAAAGCTTTCCCGCACACCGAACACTTGTATGGTTTCTCTCCAGTGTGCGTCCCCTCGTGCCGGATGAGATCCGACCTCTGGATGAACCGGTTCTCGCACCGTGAGCACTGATAAGGTTTCTCGCCCGTGTGGGCCCTGATGTGCCTCAGCAGGCAAGAGCTATCCCGGTAGCTCTTGCCGCACTCAGGGCATTCGTAAGGCTTCTCTCCAGTGTGGGTTCTCATGTGTTTAATAAGGGATGGCTTCTGAGTGAAGCTTTTCCCGCACTCGGTGCACATGAAAGGGCTCTCGCCGGTGTGCACCCGAACGTGCCTCTTCAGATGTGATCTGGTGCCGAAAGTCTTTCCGCAGTGAGTGCAGTCGAAGGGTTTCTCCCCAGTGTGGATTCTCATATGTGCTCGGAGGTGAGAGTTGCTGTGGAAACCTTTCCCGCAGTGCGAGCATTCGTATGGCTTGTCATCCATGTGAGCCACAGTGTGCTTCCTAAAGTCTCCTCTCTCTGCAAAGCTTTCCCCGCAATCTGAACATTTGCAGGGCCTCTCACCCGTGTGAGCTCTCTGGTGTATAATTAACGACAAACTCTCGTTGAAACTTCTCCCGCAGTAAACACATGCACAAGGCTTGTCCTCCCTTTCTACTTCCATACTTTCAAGGGAGTCAGTGTTTTGGCGGAGATTTCTGCTGCCCTCAGTGGCTCTCATTTTCCTTCTATGACTGCTGCGGCTTCTATTTTGCGAGGGACTTTGAGACAGTCTTCTATCACCCCTCTCGCAAAAAGAGACCTCTTCGGCTGCCTTCTCTGGATGCTTCCCACAGTATTCTTCTGGGTCCAACTGACATCCAGGGGTCTCTTCTGGCTCAGCAAACTGGAAGTCTCTCTCTTGGGTTGTGCTCAACCATCTTCTTCCAAGGCTTGAGAGTTTGGATTCTTCTGTCTCCTCATTCTTCCACGCTAGAAATGAAAAGAGCCTTTATTTCATTTATGTGCTTTAGTTACTCAGTTGTGGTGCCCGCCCTTCAGATGTCAAGGAAATAAATAACTATCTGACTTTTAATATTATTATTATTATTATTATTATTATTATTATTATTATTACCCCACCAATCTGGCTGGGTTTCCCTAGCCACTCTGGGCGGCATCCAACAGAATATTAAAAAATCAATAAAACATCAGACATTTTAAAACTTCCCTAAATAGGCTGCCTTCGGGTGTCTTCTGAACCTCACAACTGGACAACTGCAATGGGGGTTTCCCTTGTGCTGGTCCCAGAAGCTGTGGCCAGGTTATCAAGAGGAGAAATTGGACATGCACATATTATGCCTTTACTGGGGGAATAACACTGGTTGCTGTTACTTTGTCCTGAAGAGTCCATGTCAGAACCAGGCCTGAAACACCCAAAACAGGGATGCGGAACCAGTTGCCTTCCAGAACTTGCTGGATTCTAACTCCCTTCATCCCTGGTCACTGGCTACAGTGGCTGTGGCAGATAGGAGCTGGAGACCCAACAGGATTTGGAAGGCCAAAGCAGGTTCCCTTCCTCTGGGCTCAACTGTTCAGACAGTAACACTTACCTAGCAAGTTGGCCTCCCTGTCAGCTTCCTGCTCGACTTCCATGGTAGGTTCCACCTTCACTATGTCCAATGGTACCTGCTTTGACTTGGGGAGATTAACAGCCACATTGTTCAAAGGCTTTGGTCCCTGAAAACAAGTAAGAGGAGAATGATATCACCATCAGATAGAATCACAGAATTGTAGAGTTGGAAGAGACCTCCTCCTGTAGTCCAACCCCCTGCAATGCAGGTTCTACAAAAGCATCAATGATAGATGGCCACCCAACGTCTGCTTAAAAACCTCCAAGGAAGGAGTCTCTGCAAGCTGATAAAGAGCACAGATCACGTGTAATTCAAAGGTTGCCAATTGTGGAACTCCCAGTATGCTAAGTCTAGTGCTGTCTCTCATGCCAACAGAAGGAGGATATTTGATCCTGCAGAGGCATCTGTCAACAGAACAAAGAGGGCAATCTTTTGCTGATTCTCCTCATCCCAACGCTTCACACAGCAGCTCCCTCCCATACTGTACCAAAGGACACACCAACCCTCTGGCACTGATTTTGGGGGTGGCATGTGGGGGACTGCAGGGAGGGAAGGGATGTCACAAGCCCCACTATGCATGCTGTCATCATTAGAGGTGCTATTAGACAGGTCCTTTTGTCAGAGACTGGGCAGCGGAGGAATGGTGGTGACCATCTCCCCAGCCTGACCCTTCCAGAGAAGAAGACAGTTCAGAATTACAACAGCTCAGAGGAAGATAAGGGGAAAAGTTGGGAAATAATGGGAGAGGAGGAGGAGGCAGAGCTGGAGCAGCTGGCTGACACGTTGTCATTAGAAAGCATTCCAGACCCACCATCTCCCAGAACCCAGCAAGCCTTAAAAGTAGGAGAGCAAAGGGCTCAGAAGCAATGGGCCCTCAGCGCCACCTGTAAAAGAGATGATGAATGAGGAAGAGGGAGAAAAAGGGGGTGGAAAGTCACTCGGGACAATGCCAAGAGGCTGCATTCCCAAGCCTCTCTTTGTAAATATTGAATAAAAGCAGAAGGTAAGGACTTTGCCTTGTCTTATCCATTCCTGGCAACCTGTCATGGGGGTTGGTTCCTCTGACTCCTGGCACCAAAACTGTAGCGCCTCCCTACCAGGGAAATTAGCCACACTTTATCTCTTGTAGAAGCAGCCACTTAAGGCACATCTAAGAACATAAGAAGAGTCCTGATGGATCAGGCTGAAGTCCCATCTCCCCCCAACCTCTGGGAATTCTAGAGATTCAGAATACACACAGTCTCTGACAATAGTGGTATCACAGCTAGCATCAGAATCTGTGTGGTAAGAAATGAGGCCCACCAGTGTGGGAAGAGAGCTGCTGTGCTCATATCCTGCTTGTGGGATTCCCAGAGGTATCTGCAGGGCCACTGTGAGCACAAAAGCCAGAGGCCTGTAATAAAATTCAGGACTTTGCCCTGATTCAAGAGGGATCTTACGAGCAGGTCCACCAGAGAACATTTGGTCAAGAGCCCTCTCAAACCAGGAGACAGCCCTGATCATGCCCAGTACTGCGTACCTGGTAAGGTTCCTCAGCCTCCTGGTAGCAGAATTGGATGATGGCACCCTTGTCCACAATCTCTTCCTTCACTTTCACAAGAGAATAGAGGCTTCCTGAGGGTTCTTGGGCTTGATGGAGGCTTGCTTCCTTTCCTTCAGTCCCGTGGGTATCATCAGCTACTGCAACAAGGGAGCCCTGGAATGGCTTCCTATTCTCCCTTGAATAGGGGACCAGTGGAGACTCCATTGTCTTCAAATATGCTTCCCACCGAACATCCCAGTTCCGTAAACGCTCCCCCTCCAGATCTTGGTTATTATGCCGCAGAAGTGGCCGAGTCACAAATTCCCCTCTGGTCCCAGCTGTCAGGAAATGAAACTCTTTGCCTTCCGACTTCAAGCTCTTTTGAGATTCCAGCCCTGCAGGGTCCTGGTCTTCCATTTTTATTTCTCACTCTACCTCCAGCTCTGGAAAGGGCAAAGCACAAGAAAACCAAACAGCCCCATGTATTTATCAATGCATCAGGATACAACTGTGGCCGTAACTCAGTGATGGAGTAGAGGCCTTGCATGCAAAAGATCGCTGCTAGGAATATCACCTGTCTGAAACCCTGGGGAGTAGCTGCCACTCAGTGTAGACAATAATGAGCAAGATAGACCAATGGTCTGACTTGGTCTAAGGCAGCTTCCATCTCCTCATTCCTCCCCAAAGTGCCCAGGGCAGCAAAAAGCAAAATGGGAAAACATTATAATTAAAAATAAAATAAAATAACAGACTGAAATCATTTAACAATAATTAAAAACATCTAGAAACATTTTAATGCAGTCCAATGTCCTTCTAGCTAATAATTTCAAGGTTGCCTTGAACAGTATATTTCAGTCATCAAATGCCTCCTCAAAGTTAATAGTGAGGGAGACAAGTGTGCCTCACTAGGGAGAGAATTCCACAAATGTGGAGTTGCTACTGAGAATGCGTTCTCACAGGTTGTGAAGAAACCCTGTGCGTTTGAACTTTGTTTTAATGGGTAATGTGTCATGTATTCTGTCAGCTGTATTATAATGCACACTGCAATGTGTTTGACAGGGGAAGTCTTCTTTCTGGTCAGGTGAAAGTTGGCTTAATTGTAACTTACACTGGCATTCCTTAACTGACAGATGAGTTAGAATTCTCAGGATGCAAATGGAGGCTAGAATGCATGCATACTCTGATTGGTGGTTGCAGCTTTAGAATTCTCAGTTAGATAATGTGATTGGCTGGGGTTAGATCAAAGGGGCCAGAAGGAGTGTGTGTGTATATATATATACTGTACACATATACAGTACATATACAGTACTTTGGCCACCTCATGAGAAGAGAAGACTCCCTGGAAAAGACCCTGATGTTGGGAAAGATGGAGGCCACAAGGAGAAGGGGACAACAGAGGATGAGATGGTTGGACAGGGTTCTCGAAGCTACTAACATGAGTTTGGCCAAACTACGAGAGGCAGTGAAGGATAGGCGTGCCTGGCGTGCTCTGGTCCATGGGGTCACGAAGAGTCGGACACGACTGAACAACAACATATATATATATATATATATATATATATATATATATATAGCTGGAAGTTGGTCAGCAGAGTTAGTTAGTTGATTGGTACTGGCAAAGGATGGCCAGAAGAAGACAGATGAAGAAGGGAAGGAAGGAAGGAAGACTGAGAGGAAGGCTGAGAGGAAGGCAGAGCAGCTGAAGACTTGCTGGGGGGGGGGGAATACCTGAGGCAGTTTTGGATGCTAGGATCTAACATCTGGTATGAGAGCCAAGGGAGATTCCCAGACAGGATAGCAAAAACAGACCTGTGCATCAATAGGTGAGTGGAGAGTTGAACAGAGGCTTCCATAAAAGCCCTCACTTATACTGTTAGTGAGGTTTAACTGACGAGGAGTAAATATAAGGGCAATCTGGCAAAATAATTTTAGTAGGCTAACTGCTTCCTCAAAGCTGTCTTGCTCTTGTGTAAAATAAGCTTTTGCTATTTCATGTGACAGCAACCGGTAAACAAAGAGCATGGTCTTTTAAAGACACAGTACCAAATCAAAGTAACCACATAATAAACCTAATTATCTTTGTTAAACATAGTAACTCTATTTGGTTGGCTTCTTACCATGCCTACATCCCACAGTTACCAGGGTTATTGGTAAGTTAAGGAGGTAAAAGGTATAAGTGCTATTAAATGGTGACAGCAGTAAGGGTTTAGGAAAACCATTGGCGTGGAAGTTGGACTTGGTTAATAACTTAAGTTATGAGACACCACTACCCCCCTTCCCGCCACACACGTCATCCCCAACAAGGCTGCACCTTTAGCAGGGACCCCCATTCCTGTGGGAATGGTGCATTCAAAATACTATGCAACGGGTTAATGCTATAGAATCTTGTGATGTCATACGTCTGAGGCAGTTTTTTTCAGTTAGTTCAGTTATCAACTGTTGAGGGAGACTTAACTGTTAGAGCAGCAAGTACACTCTGTTATGCTGTTTGCTGTCTGCCTCAGATAGCTATTAGTCAGTCTCGAATACAAATTCATATGTTTCAGTAACATAAGTATCACCTGCCTGCCTTGTACTGTACATTCAATCTGACAAGTACACCAGGTAAAAGTCGTGCTATTTCTAAACTATGCCTTGCATAGTTGTTTTTGTTGTATCTCTAGGAGGGAAAAGAGAACTATTAAAAAGGGTCAAACATCCTGGGGAAACTTCCTCACAACTGTGTAAACTGTGTAATTGCCACAATGGCAACCATAGTGCACCTGCACACCACTGGTCCTTGGTGAGATTCTTCCCTTTGCTGCCTATGAGAGTCAAAACACAAGAAGAACCCCGCAGGATCGTCTAGTCCAGAATCCCGTTTCCTACAGTGGCCAACTGGGCCCTCAAGAGGCGCAGTGAATCCAGGAGGTTGGCAGTTCGAGCCGGAAAAGGGTAAAAGGCGGATCTAGACGGATCCTCATGAATTCATATGATTTTTTCATTCAAATGAAAAAAAACCACCATGATACTGTAGACCACATCTCAGTCTATATGTAGCATCAAAAAAATCATGCACCCACTGTTTTGTGGGGCCACAATGGTGCAAAAACTTGTTTAAAAAACACGGATCCTCATGGATCCTCATGATTTCTGCATTGGGACACCCCAAACTCACCGTCAAATCACATATCATGTCCAGGGGCACAGCCTGCACCACAAAAATCTGGGATCCATGGCTTCCTCGCGACAATATGGCGCAAAAACTTGGTTTTGAAGCACGGATCCTCACGGATCCGCACCCTTTTTGCATTGGGCCACCCCTAACTAACCGTCAAATCACACATAATGTCCAGGGGCACAGCCTGCACCACAAAAAACACGGGTCCACCGCTTCCTGGCGACACCACGGCCCAAAAACGTGGTTCTGAAGCACGGATCCTCACGGATCCGCACCCTTTTTGCACTGCGCCACATCAAACTCACCGGCAAATCACACATCAAAGCCAGGGGCACAGCCTGCACCACAAAAAACACGGATCCAACGCTTCCTGGCGACACCACGGCCCAAAAACGGGGTTCTGCACCACAAAAACATAGATCCGAGGCATGGATCCACATGAATTCATATGATTTTTATATTGAAACAAAATAAAACCACCATGATACTCTACACCAAATACTAATCTATAGGCAGGACCAAAAAAATCACGTTTCCACTATTCCGTGAGGCCGCAATGGCGCAAAAACATGGTTCTGAAGTGCGGATCCTCACGAATCCGCACCCTTTTGCACTGCGCCACATCAAACTCACCGGCAAATCACACATCATAGCCAGAGGCACAGCCTGCACCACAAAAAACACGGGTCCACCGCTTCCTGGCGACACCACGGCCCAAAAACGGGGTTCTGAAGCGCGGATCCTCACGAATCCGCACCCCTTTTGCACTGCGCCACATCAAACTCACCGGCAAATCACACATCATAGCCAGAGGCACAGCCTGCACCACAAAAAACACGGGTCCACCGCTTCCTGGCGACACCACGGCCCAAAAACAGGGTTCTGAAGCGCGGATCCTCACGAATCCGCACCCTTTTGCACTGCGCCACATCAAACTCAACGGCAAGTCACACATCATAGCCAGGGGCACAGCCTGCACCACAAAAAACACGGGTCCACCGCTTCCTGGCCGCACCACGGCCCAAAAACGGGGTTCTGAAGAGCGGATCCTCACGAATCCGCACCCTTTTGCACTGCGCCACATCAAACTCACCGGCAAGTCACACATCATAGCCAGGGGCACAGCCTGCACCACAAAAAACACGGGTCCACCGCTTCCTGGCCGCACCACGGCCCAAAAACGGGGTTCTGAAGCGCGGATCCTCACGAATCCGCACCCTTTTGCACTGCGCCACATCAAACTCACCGGCAAATCACACATCATAGCCAGAGGCACAGCCTGCACCACAAAAAACACGGGTCCACCGCTTCCTGGCGACACCACGGCCCAAAAACGGGGTTCTGAAGCGCGGATCCTCACGAATCCGCACCCCTTTTGCACTGCGCCACATCAAACTCACCGGCAAGTCACACAACATAGCCAGGGGCACAGCCTGCACCACAAAAAACACGGGTCCACCGCTTCCTGGCGACACCACGGCCCAAAAACGGGGTTCTGAAGCGCGGATCCTCACGAATCCGCACCCTTTTTGCACTGCGCCACATCAAACTCACCGGCAAGTCACACATCATAGCCAGGGGCACAGCCTGCACCACAAAAAACACGGGTCCACCGCTTCCTGGAGACACCACGGCCCAAAAACAGGGTTCTGAAGCGCGGATCCTCACGAATCCGCACCCTTTTGCACTGCGCCACATCAAACTCAACGGCAAGTCACACATCATAGCCAGGGGCACAGCCTGCACCACAAAAAACACGGGTCCACCGCTTCCTGGCCGCACCACGGCCCAAAAACGGGGTTCTGAAGAGCGGATCCTCACGAATCCGCACCCTTTTGCACTGCGCCACATCAAACTCACCGGCAAGTCACACATCATAGCCAGGGGCACAGCCTGCACCACAAAAAACACGGGTCCACCGCTTCCTGGCCGCACCACGGCCCAAAAACGGGGTTCTGAAGCGCGGATCCTCACGAATCCGCACCCTTTTGCACTGCGCCACATCAGACTCACCGGCAAATCACACATCATAGCCAGAGGCACAGCCTGCACCACAAAAACACGGATCCACCGTTTCGTGGTGATACCACGGCCCCAAAACCTGGTTCTGAAGCACGGATCCTCATTGATCCGCACCCTTTTTGTTTTGGGCCACCCAGAAGTCACCGGAAAATCACACATCATAGCCCGGGGCACAACCTGCACCACAAAAATCATGTTGCACCACATTAAACACAAAAATACCCTCTCCTGCACTGTTAATGTGACCACTGGAACGTTTTTATTAGAGCCAAGAGGAGAATGTACGACTATATATTGTACCAAGATATGGTTCGTCTTCAAGAACAGATCAAATTCATGCTGAAGTATTAAAGAAGAAGAGAAATATGAATCTGCTTGTTGTTGTTGTTGTTGTTCAGTCGTTCAGTCGTGTCCGACTCTTCGTGACCCCATGGACCAGGCCACGCCAGGCACGCCTATCCTTCACTGCCTCTCGCAGTTTGGCCCAACTCATGTTAGTCGCTTCGAGAACACTGTCCAACCATCTCGTCCTCTGTCGTCCCCTTCTCCTTGATCTTTCCCAACATCAGGGTCTCTTCCAGGGAGTCTTCTCTTCTCATGAGGTGGCCAAAGTACTGGAGCCTCAACTTCAGGATCTGTCCTTCCAGTGAGCACTCAGGGCTGATTTCTTTAAGAATGGATAGGTTTGATCTTCTTGCAGTCCATGGGACTCTCAAGAGTCTCCTCCAGCACCATAATTCAAAAGCATCAATTCTTCGGCGATCAGCCTTCTTGATGGTCCAGCTCTCACTTCCGTACATTACTACTGGGAAAACCATAGCTTTAGCTATACGGACCTTTGTCGGCAAGGTGATGTCTCTGCTTTTTAAGATGCTGTCTAGGTTTGTCATTGCTTTTCTTCCAAGAAGCAGGCGTCTTCTAATTTCGTGACTGCTGTCACCATCTGCAGTGATCATGGAACCCAAGAAAGTGAAATCTCTCACTGCCTCCATTTCTTCCCCTTCTATTTGCCAGGAGGTGATGGGACCAGTGGCCATGATCTTAGTTTTTTTGATGTTGAGCTTCAGACCATATTTTGCGCTCTCTTCTTTCACCCTCATTAAAAGGTTCTTTAATTCCTCCTCACTTTCTGCCATCAAGGTAGTATCATCAGCATATCTGAGGTTGTTGATATTTTTTCCGGCAATCTTCATTCCGGTTTGGGATTCATCCAGCCCAACCTTTCGCATGATGAATTCTGCATATAAGTTAAATAAGCAGGGAGACAATATACAGCCTTGTCGTACTCCTTTCCCAATTTTGAACCAATCAGTTATTCCATATCCAGTTCTAACTGTAGCTTCTTATCCCACATAGAGATTTCTCAGGAGACAGATGAGGTGATCCGGCACTCCCATTTCTTTAAGCACTTGCCATAGTTTGCTGTGGTCGACACAGTCAAATGCTTTTGCGTCGTCAATGAAGCAGAAGTAAATGTTTTTCTGGAACTCTCTAGCTTTCTCCATAATCCAGCGCATGTTTGCAATTTGGTCTCTGGTTCCTCTGCCCCTTCAAAATCCATCTTGCACTTCTGGGAGTTCTCGGTCCACGTACTGCTTAAGCCTGCCTTGTAGAATTTTAAAATTTAAGCCTGCCTTGTAGAATTTTAAAATTGTAAAATTCTACAATGAATCTGCTTGCTTACTCTCAACTTATATCCAGATTCAAGAAAGACAGTTCAATCATTGAAAAGACAAAATTTGAGTCCATCATAATAGAGGTCTACCTTTTGGGTAAAATTTATAAACTATTGGACTTCCGGTGAGCGCCATTACCGATCGGCAGGGTTCCTTCCCAGTCTGGGGGGTGCCAACGTTGCCAGGCTTCTGGGGTACCGTTACTGCGATACGGCCCCGTTTAAACTGCAGATTGAGAGTTCTGCAGACTTGGAGATTCGGCTGATGCCCTTTGCGCCTCCTTTGCCCCCCGGTAAGCTCTAATAAGAGCTGCCGAGAGCGGGTGAGGTGGTAGGCGCGGGCGCTTGAATCAACCGCTTGCCTGACATTGTGAAGCAGCGTTGCCGGCGGATTAAGAGCGCCTCATCCTTCCTTAAATTGGATTTGAAAGTTTTGGACTCTGTAAGTAAGGAGCATTCATTATTTGAAAATTTTAGAAGATTTGGATCGGAGGGAGACGTAAAAAGGAAGTCCGTCTCCCCCTGCTTGCGATAGGACTGTTGTAACGGGACTTAATGTACAGCCGAGAACTTTTTGAAGTTTATAAAAAGTTTAAAGTTTGGGAAAAGCAAGCCCCCTGAGGGGTAAAACCCAGTGGGGGGGGGCAAGAAAGTGGGACTTAAGAGTGTTTTTGAAGGCGAAATTGAAAGAGGAAGCCCCACGCGCCCTCTGGAATACGGAAGCCGGGTCAGTCTGCGGGCAGCCATTGTGATGCAAAGAACTGAGTATACTGTTGGATACATTGTTTCCGACTTGAATTTACTGCTGCTTTGAAACCTGTGGAAGCCCTGGGAGGACTTTGAAGGGTTAGAAGGAGCAGAAAGCCACTTTGAAACACTTTGGATTTGTACAAAAACTTTTGGTAACTCTTTTGACTTTGCCTGAAAGTGAAACAAAATAGAAAATTCTTTCCAGTAGCACCTTAGAGACCAACTGAGTTTGTTCTTGGTATGAGCTTTCGTGTGCATGCACACTTCTTCAGATACCAAGCTCATACCAAGAACAATCTCAGTCGGTCTCTAAGGTGCTACTGGAAAGAATTTTCTATTTTGTTTCGACTATGGCAGACCAGCACGGCTACCCACCTGTAACTGAAAGTGAAACAGTACGACTTCTGTGGTTATCTATTGGGATTACAGACTGAACAGCAAGGGTCCCTCTAGTGGCCATAAAAATAGTGCTTTTGACAGTTTAAAGTGATTTTTGGAGTTCTCAGAGCCTAGGAAACCATCTGCAGCTGGGTGACCTTGAGAATGGATGATGATAAAACAACACCAGCACAGACAGTGAAAAGAAGGGATCAAAGAAAAGGCTCTGTGAAATCTTTTGAGGAGCAAATTTTAGCACAGCTGGCAGTATTGACAGCAAGTGTGAATGCTAACACAGAACAATTGAAGCAAAATTCTCAGGAGGTGCGTCAGAATACACAGACACTTGACAGATTGGGTAAGGAGGTGGGTTCTATGAAAACAGAAATAAAGCAAACTAAGGAACAACTTACAGAAGTGCAAGTACAAGTCAATACTATCAAAAATGTCAAATTAAAGGCAGTGGATCAACAGCAGGAGGAATTGCAGATTCGGATGGCTATGCTGGAGTTGAAGGAGAGACAGACTAATTTGAGGATCAGATCGCTACCAGAACTGGAAAAAGAGGACTTTAAAACTTTTTAAATTGAAGAGCTGGCAGAATTTTGGGATCTGGATGAGGAGGAGCTGAATAAAACGGTGGTGAGAGCATTCAGATTTGGTGGGAAAAGTAAGAAAAGGAAAACTGTAAATGACTGTATGATCGAATTTAGAACCAAGGAAGATAGAGATAAAATATTGGAACTCCATTACGCAACGAATTTGGTGATTGGCAACCAGCAATTTATACTTTTTAAAGACATCCCTCAACTCCTCCTTGACCTGAGGAAGAGATATACTGACGTGACCACAGTTTTGAAGAAAAAAGGAATCTTTTTCCGGTGGGAGTTTCCATAAGGCCTTTCCTTCAAGTATAAAGATTGAAAGATAAGAATAAGATCAGTGGAGGAGAAACAAAAGTTTCTGGATACATATTCAGAGGAATTTGACGCAGGAAAAGAACAAGAAGCACTTCTGGGAAGGTTGGGACTACCGTCATCAAGACCACCAGCTAGACCTGAACAGGACGACGACAAAGAGCTATTGGGAGCAACAGCACCGATACCTGACAAAGAGTAAAAATGGCGCTAAGGTTTTTGACGTGGAATGTAAGAGGTCTTAACTCAAAGGCCAAGAGGAACCAGGTAAATCATATATTGATTAAACAAAATTTGGATGTAATCTGTTTGCAAGAGACTCATGTTGTGAGAATCCACAGAAGAGTATTACAGAACAAAAAGCTGGGACAGGACTTTATTTCATCAGACAAAGTTAAAAAAAGAGTGGTGATATACGCAAAGGAAAAGTACAATCCAAAATTACTTTTCAAGGACAATGAGGGAAGATACGTGGCAATAGAAATAAACATGCAAGGAGAAAAATTCTTAATTCTGGGAATCTACGCACCGAATGATGCTAAAGTGGACTTTTTAAAAAGAATCCATGATACTCTATTGGACTATTTGGATTACAAAATTATCTGCATGGGAGATTTGAATGGTGTGGTCTCCACATTAATGGATCGGTCACAAAGAACCAAGTTTTCGAATGAAGGAAGACTACCAAAATCATTTTTTGAGATGACAGATAACTTGGACTTAATCGACTCATGGAGACTGCACAATCCTCTGGAAAGAGAGGCAACTTTCTTTTCAGAGGCGGTGTTGGCTTGGAGCAGACTCGATTATATATGGATTACAAAGGATTTGGCACCAAGAATCACTAAGGTACAGATAGACCCAAAATTCGGTTCAATTGGAATTAAAATTGACTTTGCAAGGTTCATTCAGATGGAGGATGAATGATTCGCTTCTAAGAAATGATAAAATTATTGAGAAGGCCCAAAGAACCCTAAAAGACTATTTTGAAATCAATTTAAATATGAATTTGGAAAAGAGGGTGATTTGGGACGTGAGCAAAGCCGTAATGAGAGGTTTTCTGATTCAGCAAAATGCGATCAGAAGGAAAGAACAAAATGAAAAGAAAGAAAGAATCTTGGCAAAAATTAAAGAGAAAGAAGAAAAATTGAGGAGTAAACCAAAAGACCAGCAGATACAAAAAGAAATCAAAGCGCTAAAAGTTCAATTTTCAAATTTGATAAATTTGGAAATAGAGTGGAAAATTAAATGGCTGAGACAGAGAACCTTTGAGTTGGCGAATAAATGCGGAAAGTTATTGGCTTGGCAATTGAAGAAGCGTCAGAAACAGAACACTATTACAAGTCTAAATTATGAAGGAAAAAGCATCGAGGATCCTAAGGATATTAGGAAATGTTTTCAAAAATTCTATAAGCAATTATATAAGAAAGAAAAACAGGATAGTGATTTGATCCAACAGTTTTTGGAGAAAAATGGAATGCGTAAGATACCAGAGGAAAAGAAAACTATGCTCAATCTCCCCATCACAAAGCAAGAGATAGAAGAAGCAATAAAGGATATGCAGTTGGATAAGGCTCCAGGACCGGATGGACTTACAGCAAAATACTATAAAGTTTTAAAAGATTGGATGATACAACCAATGATGGAGGTTTGCAATGAAATAATACAGGGGAAGAAGGCACCTGAGTCTTGGAAGGAAGCTTATATTACTCTGATACCAAAGCCGGACACAGAAAAAACACAAGTTAAAAATTACCGACCAATCTCCTTATTGAATGTAGACTACAAAATATTTGCAAGTATTTTGGCCAAGGGACTGAGAGGAGTGTTGAAGGAGTACATCCACAATGATCAAGCAGGCTTTTTGCCAGAAAGGCACCTCAATGGAAATATAAAGAATATAGTGGATGTGCTGGAAAGGTTAGAAAAGAGAAGCAATACAAGAGCTATTTTGATGTTTGTAGATGCGGAAAAGGCCTTTGACAACATATCTTGGAACTTTATGAAACAAAACTTTTATAAAATGGAGATGGGAGGTAATTTTTATGAACGGAATAAATGCAATATATCAAGAGCAGAAAGCAAAAATCATTGTTAACAGTGTGGTTTCAGAGGAAATAAGGATTGAGAAGGGAACAAGACAAGGGTGCCCCCTATCCCCATTACTTTTCTTTACGGTCCTGGAAGTCCTTTTAAATATGATCAGGCAGAATGAGAATATTAAAGGAATAAGAGTGGGAGAAAGAGAATACAAAGTGAGAGCGTTTGCCGATGATCTGGTCCTAACCCTACAGGATCCTGAAAATAGTGCAGTGTGTGCACTGGAAACAATTCAACAGTTCGGGCAGGTCGCAGGCTTCAAGTTAAACAAAACCAAGACTAAAGTTTTAACCAAAAATATGAGTAAACAAGAGATTATGAGATTGGAATCACAAACAGGGCTTAGCTTTGTGAAGAAAGTAAAATATCTGGGTGTTAATATGACTGCTAATAACATAAACCTTTATAAAGACAATTATGAGAAAGTCTGGAAAGAGATAAAGAGATTTAGAAATATGGACTAGATTGAAATTGTCATTATTAGGAAGGATTTCTGTGATAAAAATGAATATTCTGCCAAAAAAGCTATTTTTGTTTCAGTCGTTGCCAATTATTGATAAGATGGAATGTTTTAAAAGATGGCAAAAAGATTTAACGAAATTTATCTGGCAGGGAAAGAAACCCAGGGTTAAATATAAGATTTTAATAGATGCAAAGAACAGAGGGGGATTTTCCCTGCCAGACTTAAGAACTTATTATGAAGCAGCTGCTTTTTGTTGGTTGAAAGAATGGTTTACATTAGATAATGCTGATGTATTAGATTTGGAAGGTCACGACAATGTTTTTGGTTGGCATGCATATTTATGGTATGATAAATGCAAAGTAAATAGTGGATTTAAGAAACATATAATTAGAAATTCTCTGTTTAAAATTTGGATGAAATATAAGGTTTTCTTAGAAAGCAAAACACCCAGATGGTTATCACCCTTAGAAGCTAAAGCACATAAAAGAGCAAATTTGGACCGACAATGGCCGAAATATAAAGACATTTTGATACAAGAAGGTCAGAATTTTAAATTAAAAACTTATGAACAATTGAAAGAACAAGTCACAAATTGGTTACAATATCATCAGATCAATGAAACATTTAAAGCAGATAAGAAAGTTGGTTTTCAGATAGAAAAATCCAAGTTGGAGACGGAATTAATAGAGCCGAAAAGGAAAAATCTTTCCAGAATGTATAATCTGTTATTGGGGTGGCATACACAAGATGAGTTGGTAAAATCGGCAATGATTGAATGGGCAAAAGACCTGGGGCACAACATCATGATGGAAGATTGGGAGAGGTTGTGGAGTCAAAATATCAAATTCACAGTGTGCAGTTTATTAAGAGAGAACTTTATGAAGATGATTTACAGGTGGTATCTGACACCTGTTAAATTGGCAAAAATTTACCGTGGTTTAAGTAACAAGTGTTGGAGATGTAAGCAATCAGAAGGAACTTTTTTTCATATGTGGTGGTTGTGCCCTAAGGTGAAAGACTTTTGGGAAAAGGTATATAATGAACTGAAAAAAATTCTTAAATATACCTTTAAGAAAAAACCAGAGGCCTTTTTATTAGGCATTTTAGGTAAAGACATTTTGAAATGCGATAGAAATTTAGTTTTGTATGCCACAACAGCAGCGAGAGTATTAATAGCCAAGAACTGGAAGTTGGAGGAATTGCCTACTATTGAACAATGGCAGATGAAGATGTTGGAGTACATGGAGCCTGTAGAAATGACCGGGAGAATCCGTAACCAGAGAGACGACGTGGTGGAGAAGGAATGGGGAAAATTTAAAATGTATCTAAAAAAGTATTGTAAGATTCAAAATTAGATTTTTGTTTGAAGGAAAAGGATAGGCTGTCAAATATATAATGTGAATTAACAATACGAATTTTAGGAGAGTATAGAGTATAGAAATAGATCTGGAAATTGTTTTGCATTTACTAGTGTGTATAGAATATGTGATAAATTTAAATTGGGAAGTTACGTGAAATATTTTTTAAGGGACGCAAATAAGGGGAAACAGGAGGAAGTCCATGTAAAGATGTGAGGAAAGTGGAGCTTTTTTAATACGAAAGTTTGTTTTTTGTTTTTATTTTTTGATAGATGTTTTGTATTGTAGTTTTAGTTTGTTTGTGTATTTTTTTGTATCTATTTTGTTGTTGTTTGTGGCGACGTCACGGCGCATGCGCTATGGAGCACAGTCTGCTCTTTGGCCGCCACACGCTTTTCTTCTCCCTTCCTAAAAAACGAAAAAAGAAAGGGAAGCAGCCGCTTGTGCTGCTTTCCTTTCCTTTTTCTTCTTCTTCAGGATTTTCTTGGCGCTGGCCCATTGCTGAGTGCGACGCACAGCGCATGCGTGCCGCGCCATAGTGGCGCTGGTGGGCGGGTCCCAGGCAGGCCACGGGGTGGAGCGGCCCCGCTCCGCGGCTTGCTTGCAAAAAAAGAAAACAATGCCCAACCTGAAAAATACGGAGCAGATGATTCAGCAGGGGAAACACAGCCCAGAATAAGTAAGGAGGTAGTACAGGAATACTTGGCTAGTTTAGATGTATTCAAGTCTCCAGGGCCAGATGAACTACATCCAAGAGTATTAATAGAACTGGCAGAGGTGATTTCAGAACCACTGGCAGTAATCTTTGAGAATTCCTGGAGAACAGGCGAAGTCCCAGCAGACTGGAGGAGGGCAAATGTTGTCCCGATTTTCAGAAAGGGGGAAAGAGAGGACCCAAAAAATGACTGCCCAGTCAGCCTGACATCAATACCAGGAAAGATTCTAGAGCAGATCATTAAGCAAATGGTCTGTGAGCACCTAGAAAGGAACGCTGTGAACACTAAAAGTCAGCATGGGTTTCTGAAAAATAAGTCATGTCAGACTCACCTGATCTCATTTTTTGACAGAATTACAAGCCTGGTAGATGAAGGGAACACTGAGGATGTAGCCTATCTTGATTTCAGCAAGGTCTTTGACAAGGTGCCCCATGATATTCTTATAAAGAAGCTGGTAAAATGTGGGCTAGACAATGCTACCATTCAGTGGATTTGTAACTGGCTGGCTGACCGAACCCAAAGGGTGCTCATTAATGGCTCCTCTTCATCCTGGAGAGAAGTGACTAGTGGGGTGCCACAGGGTTCTGTCTTGGGCCCAGTCTATTCAACATCTTTATCAATGACTTGGATGATGGGCTTGAGGGCATCCTGATCAAGTTTGCAGATGACACCAAATTGGGAGGGGTGGCTAATACCCCAGAGGACAGGATCACACATCAAAATGACCTTAACAGATTAGAGAACTGGGCCAAAGCAAACAAGATGAATTTCAACAGGGAAAAATGTAAAGTACTACACTTGGGGGGGGGGAAATTATAGGTACAAATACAGGATGGGTGACACCTGGCTTGAGAGCAGTACATGTGAAAAGGATCTAGGAGTCTTGGTAGACCATAAACTTGACATGAGTCAACCGTGTGATGCAGAAGCCAAAAAAGCCAATGCAATTCTGGGCTGCATCAATAGGAGTATAGCATCTAGATCAAGGGAAGTAATATTACCATTGTATTCTGCTCTGGTCAGACCTCACCTGGAGTACTGTGTCCAGTTCTGGGCACCACAGGTCAAGAAGGATACTGACAAGCTGGAACGTGTTCAGAGGAGGGCAACCAAAATGGTCAAAGGCTTGGAAACGATGCCTTATGAGGAACGGCTTAGGGAGCTGGCCTAGAGAAGATTAGGTTAAGGGGTGATGTGATAGCCATGTTCAAATATATAAAAGGATGTCACATAGAGGAGGGAGAAAGGCTGTTTTCTGCTGCTCCAGAGAAGCGGACACGGGGCAATGGATTCAAAGTGCAAGAAAGAAGATTCCACCTAAACATTAGGAAGAACTTCCTGACAGTAAGAGCTGTTCGACAGTGGAATTCGCTGCCAAGGAGTGTGGTGGAGTCTCCTTCTTTGGAGGTCTTTAAGCAGAGGCTTGACAGCCATCTGTCAGGAATGCTTTGATGGTGTATCCTGCTTGGCAGGGAGTTGGACTGGATGGCCCTTGTCGTCTCTTCCAACCAGGGGCGTAGAGACGGGCGGCGGGGGGCGGTCTGCCCCAGATTCCAGGGGAGGGCAGGGGTGACACTTGGGCCAGCCCCGCCCCGCCGGTGGCCCAGAGAAAGCCGCAGAGTGAAGCCACTCTGCCCTGCGGCCCATCCGGGGTCCACCCGTCACTGCCGCTATGGGGCTGCCCTGCGAGATCGGCGGCTTGTGGGGCTCCCCCACCCGTGCTGCTACAGCACGGACGGGGGAGCTCCAGGAGCCAGCACTCACTTAGCGGGTCGCCCCTGGAGCAGCAGCGCCGGCTGAGATGGACTGCGCATGCCCGGATTTTTAAAGCAGCATAGACAGGGAAGCCCCAGGAGCCAGCGTTCGCTCGGCGGGTCCTGACGCATGCATCATGATGTCATGACGTCATGGCGTCATGATGTCCCGCCCCCAGGGGGTGCCTCCACGGCAATGCCGCCCCTGGATGCTACGCCTCTGCTTCCAACTCTGATTCTATGATTCTATGAATGTCAGCTTGCTGAGTTATTTTGTACCATTGTGATTCAATGTTATATTTGTGCTCAACAAGGGAAACCCACACGACCTGAAGGTGCTGCTGTGCAATGCTAGGACAATGATTCATAAGACCACTGCCATCCCTGACTTGATTGTGGATGGAGGACTTCACCTGGCATGTATAACAGAGATTTGGTTGGATGAAGCAGATGGGCCTGTCTTAGCATCTGGTTGTCCACCAGGTTTCTGTTATGCACAGCAACCCAGGTCATGTGGGTGGGGAGGGGGGGTTGCAGTGATTTTTAGGAAGTCACTAGCTTGCATCAGGTGTCCTACCTGAAATACTCAGTTCTCTGAGTGCATGTTCTGGAAGTTGGGCAATAGGGGCAGTACAGGATTCCTTTTGGTGTACCGACCTCCCCGCTGCACCAAGGATTCCCTGCCCGAGCTGCTTCAGGTCAGGTCGTGGCGGATGTTCTCCTGGAGACACCTAGTTTGGTGGTCCTAGGGGATTTTAACATCCATGCCGACACGACCTTACAAGGGGCTGCTCGGGACTTCGTGGAAAGCATGGCCTCCATGGAGCTGTCCCTGAATAAGTTTGGCCCAACTCATAGTCATGGACATGCCTTAGATCTGGTGCTCACCTCTATGGATGCTGGTGATCTGACATTAAGTAAAAGCAAAACAAAAGAAGTGCCATGGTCGGATCACTTCCTGGTGCAAGTGGACTTCTCCGCAACCCTTCCCCTCTGCAGGGAGGTGGGACCGATTTGGATGGTCCGCCCCTGTCACTTAATGGGTCCAAATGGTTTCCAGAGAGTGGTAGGGGATGCTTTATCCCATGTTGAGGGCTTTTCATCTGATTTCCTGGTGGCTCGCTGGAATGCGGAGTTAACCAGGGCTATCAACTGTCTGGTTCTGAGGCGCCCTCTCCGATTGCATGGAGCCCAGACAGCCCCATGGTGTTCTCCAGAGCTGAGGGTGAGGAAACGGTCGCTGAGACAGCTAGAGCGCCGGTGGCAGAAAACTCATTCTGAATTGGACCGGACACTGGTTAGAGCTCAACGTCAAGCCTACCAAGTGGCGATAGCGACGGTGAAGAAGACTTTCATGCCTCCATGAAGTTTTAAATTTATTTTTCTGTCGAAAGAGTGTGTTGGTAATAACAAGGTTGTGCGCTGCACATATCATCAAAAGTAAAATTCCGTTCTGGTTGCTGTTGCCAACTCCTTCTTTCCCAATAGTCCCAGGCCACAGATCGAAATCTCGCCCAACTCTTGCATTAAAATCACCCAGGAGGATAATTTTATCTTCCTTAGGTGTCTCTGATAGGATGGTATCCAGCTGACAGTAAAAAATTTATTTCACGTCTTCATCAGCATCCAGTGTTGGTGCATGAGCGCTTATAATAGTAGCCTGTTGGTTTTTGGTGAGCTTTATTTGAAGGGTTGAGAGTCGCTCATTAATACCGGTAGGGACTTCTGACAGGAGCTTCACAAGGTCGTTTTTGATAGCGAAGCCTATCCCATGTATTCAATGTTCTTGTTCAGATAGACCTTTCCAGAAGAATGTGTAGCCTCCTTTTTCTTCCTTCAGCTGCTTCTCGCCTGCTCTTCGAATCTCTTGAAGCGCTGCAATATTGATGTTAAAACGCTGCAGCTCTCTTGCAATGATGGCAGTTCTGTATTCAGGACGCTCGTTATCTGTATTATCTGACAAAGTCCGTATGTTCCATGTTCCAAAGTTGGATTGTCTTTTACGACCACTGGGTGGTGACCTCACTGGGTGCAGTAATCCAGACAGGGAAAAGGGGAAGCAGACTATGTTTAGGCCACCTTTCCTAGCCCCTCCCCCTTTTCGGGGTGAGCAGAGTGGATCCTAAAAGGGCTGCTCAGTCATGGATACAGCTGCAGAGCTGCTCAACTGCCTCGTTCCTTGAGTCAGAACAACTGAATCTGTATCTACCGCCCATGTGCCAGTTCATGACTAGGGGCTTCCAGATTTAATGATCCTGCCCCCGTTACCATTTGCCAATCACCATGGGACTTTTGGGGTTTGGGTTGGGTTTTTGGAAGATGCCTGTGCGTGAATTTGTTTTAGGTGTGTAGATCAGTGCACAATGACCAACGCAGTGTCTTTGCAGTAGGGCTCTGTTCCAATGGCATGAGTAGTCATGACAAACTGGTAGATCTTATCTGCTGCAGCCTTCATCTGCCTTCACAGCCGTTGTAACATACCGCTTGTTTACATCCGCCTATTCTGCCAATGAGGACTTCTTGGATCATTCTTTGTCTAGCTCCTTCCCTTTGACCTTACCGCCTTGGGAGGCCCTGCTTCGCTCACAAGGGCCATAGGAATGTGCAAGCCCACTCACCACTGTAAGGTGACGACCCAGCGAGTGAGATAACTGAGATACATTGCGCTGAGCCCTGGTCTCATTAGACAAAGCGTTCCACCAAAAAGGCTCTGGCTCTGGTTGGGACAGCTGGATATGTTTTGGGCCAGGAACCACCAGTAGGTTGCTGTTAGATAAGCATCACCCTCTTTGGGGGATGTATTGGAAGATAATTCCCACAGATAAGAAAGGTGACAGACTGTTTAGGCTTTAAAGGTTAGCACCAAAACCTTGAACCTGATTTGATACTCCACCTGGAGCCAATCCAGCTGATGAACCACCAACTGAATGTGGGCTCTCCACAAAGTCCGAGTAAGAACTCATGCACCTGCATTTTAGACCATTTGGAGTTTCTAGAGTAGTCTCAAGAGTAGCCCTGCGTATCTATCTATCTATCTGTCTCTCTGTCTATCATCTGTCTATCTATCTATCTATCTATCTATCTATCACATTTATACTCCGCCCACCCCAGCTCAGGCGTAGAGCAAGTTAAAGTAGTCTAGACTGCAGGTGACTGCTTCATGGATCACCATGGCTAGGTTGGAAAGAGACAGGTACAGTACCAATTGCCTAACCTGTAAAGATTTTAAAATGCCAGTTTGGCTACATTTGTGACCAGTGCCTCCATAGAGACAAAAGCATCCAGGATCACACCCAGACTCCTGATGGCGGGTACAGGTGACTATTGTGCATCATCAAGAGCTGGGAGCTGGCAAACCGAACCAAAATCATTCCGGCCAAGCCATTGGACCCCCATCTTTAATGGACTGAGATTCAGCCGACTCCATTTCCTGCACCCCAGCACACAGACCTAAATATTGGCCATTATATCCAGGGCAGCATCTGGCCAGGACCACGAAGCAGTAGATCCATGCTTTTTGTGGTCAGATCTGTGGTTATGTACAATATATTTGAATTAAGGGTGAATTTGGGGTCCCAGAATGCAAAAACCATGAGGATTCGCGCTTGAAAACAACATTTTTGGTCCACGGTGTCGCCAGGATGTTGTGGATCCGTGTTTTCTGTGGTGCAGGCTGTGCCCCTGGATATGATATGTGATGTGACAATGAGTTAGGGGTGGCCCAATACAAAAAGGGTGCGGATCCATGAGGACCCGCGCTTCAGAACCCGGTTTTTGGGCCGTGGTGTCGCCAGGAAGCGGTGGATCCGTGTTTTTTGTGGTGCAGGCTGTGCTCCTGGCTATGATGTGTGATTTGCTGGTGAGTTTGATGTGGCGCAGTACAAAAAGGGTGCGGATTCGTGAGGATCCGCGCTTCAGAACCCCGTTTTTGGGCCGTGGTGTCGCCAGGAAGCGGTGGATCCATGATGTTTGTGGTGCAGGCTGTGCCCCTGGCTTTGATGTGTGATTTGCCGGTGAGTTTGATGTGGCGCAGTGCAAAAAGGGTGCGGATTCGTGAGGATCCGCGCTTCAGAACCCCGTTTTTGGGCCGTGGTGTCGCCAGGAAGCGGTGGACCCGTGTTTTTTGTGGTGCAGGCTGTGCCCCTGGCTTTGATGTGTGATTTGCCGGTGAGTTTGATGTGGCGCAGTGCAAAAAGGGTGCGGATCCATGAGGATCCGTGCTTCAGAACCACGTTTTTGGGCCGTGGTGTCGCCAGGAAGCGGTGGATCCATGATGTTTGTGGTGCAGGCTGTGCCCCTGGCTTTGATGTGTGATTTGCCGGTGAGTTTGATGTGGCGCAGTGCAAAAAGGGTGCGGATTCGTGAGGATCCGCGCTTCAGAACCCCGTTTTTGGGCCGTGGTGTCGCCAGGAAGCGGTGGACCCGTGTTTTTTGTGGTGCAGGCTGTGCCCCTGGCTTTGATGTGTGATTTGCCGGTGAGTTTGATGTGGCGCAGTGCAAAAAGGGTGCGGATCCATGAGGATCCGTGCTTCAGAACCACGTTTTTGGGCCCTAGTGTTGCCAGGAAGCGGTGAATCCATGATGTTTGTGGTGCAGGCTGTGCCCCTGGCTATGATGTGTGATTTGCCGGTGAGTTTGATGTGGCGCAGTGCAGAAAGGGTGCGGATCCATGAGGATCCGTGCTTCAGAACCACGTTTTTGGGCCCTAGTGTTGCCAGGAAGCGGTGAATCCATGATGTTTGTGGTGCAGGCTGTGCCCCTGGCTATGATGTGTGATTTGCCGGTGAGCTTGATGTGGCGCAGTGCAAAAAGGGTGCGGATCCATGAGGATCCGCGCTTCAGAACCCCGTTTTTGGGCCGTGGTGTCGCCAGGAAGCGGTGGACCCGTGTTTTTTGTGGTGCAGGCTGTGCCCCTGGCTTTGATGTGTGATTTGCCGGTGAGTTTGATGTGGCGCAGTGCAAAAAGGGTGCGGATCCATGAGGATCCGTGCTTCAGAACCACGTTTTTGGGCCCTAGTGTTGCCAGGAAGCGGTGAATCCATGATGTTTGTGGTGCAGGCTGTGCCCCTGGCTATGATGTGTGATTTGCCGTTGAGTTTGATGTGGCGCAGTGCAAAAAGGGTGCGGATCCGTGAGGATCCGTGCTTCAGAACCCCGTTTTTGGGCCGTGGTGTCGCCAGGAAGCGGTGGATCCATGATGTTTGTGGTGCAGGCTGTGCCCCTGGCTATGATGTGTGATTTGCCGGTGAGCGTGATGTGGCGCAGTGCAAAAAGGGTGCGGATCCATGAGGATCCGCGCTTCAGAACCCCGTTTTTGGGCCGTGGTGTCGCCAGGAAGCGGTGGACCCGTGTTTTTTGTGGTGCAGGCTGTGCCCCTGGCTTTGATGTGTGATTTGCCGGTGAGTTTGATGTGGCGCAGTGCAAAAAGGGTGCGGATTCGTGAGGATCCGCGCTTCAGAACCCCGTTTTTGGGCTGTGGTGTCGCCAGGAAGCGGTGGACCCGTGTTTTTTGTGGTGCAGGCTGTGCCCCTGGCTTTGATGTGTGATTTGCCGGTGAGTTTGATGTGGCGCAGTGCAAAAAGGGTGCGGATCCATGAGGATCCGTGCTTCAGAACCACGTTTTTGGGCCCTAGTGTTGCCAGGAAGTGGTGAATCCATGATGTTTGTGGTGCAGGCTGTGCCCCTGGCTATGATGTGTGATTTGCCGGTGAGTTTGATGTGGCGCAGTGCAAAAAGGGTGCGGATCCATGAGGATCCGTGCTTCAGAACCCCGTTTTTGGGCCGTGGTGTCGCCAGGAAGTGGTGGATCCATGATGTTTGTGGTGCAGGCTGTGCCCCTGGCTATGATGTGTGATTTGCCGGTGAGTTTGATGTGGCGCAGTGCAAAAAGGGTGCGGATCCATGAGGATCCGTGCTTCAGAACCACGTTTTTGGGCCCTAGTGTTGCCAGGAAGCGGTGAATCCATGATGTTTGTGGTGCAGGCTGTGCCCCTGGCTTTGATGTGTGATTTGCCGGTGAGTTTGATGTGGCACAGTGCAAAAAGGGTGCGGATTCGTGAGTATCCGTGCTTCAGAACCCCGTTTTTGGGCCGTGGTGTCGCCAGGAAGTGGTGGATCCATGATGTTTGTGGTGCAGGCTGTGCCCCTGGCTATGATGTGTGATTTGCCGGTGAGTTTGATGTGGCGCAGTGCAAAAAGGGTGCGGATCCATGAGGATCCGTGCTTCAGAACCACGTTTTTGGGCCCTAGTGTTGCCAGGAAGCGGTGAATCCATGATGTTTGTGGTGCAGGCTGTGCCCCTGGCTTTGATGTGTGATTTGCCGGTGAGTTTGATGTGGCGCAGTGCAAAAAGGGTGCGGATTCGTGAGGATCCGCGCTTCAGAACCCCGTTTTTGGGCCGTGGTGTCGCCAGGAAGCGGTGGACCCGTGTTTTTTGTGGTGCAGGCTATGCCCCTGGCTATGATGTGTGATTTGCCGGTGAGTTTGATGTGGCCCAGTGCAAAAAGGGTGAGGATCCGTGAGGATCCGCGCTTCAGAACCATGTTTTTGCGCCATTGCGGCCTCATGGAATAGTGGAAACGTGATTTTTTTGGTGCTGCCTATAGATTAATATTTGGTCTAGAGTATCATGGTGGTTTTGTTTTGTTTCAATATAAAAATCATATGAATTCATGTGGATCCATGCCTCGGATCTATGTTTTTTGTGGTGCAGAACCCCGTTTTTGGGCCGTGGTGTCGCCAGGAAGCGGTGGACCCGTGTTTTTTGTGGTGCAGGCTGTGCCCCTTGCTATGATGTCTGATTTGCCGGTGAATTTGGTGTGGCCCAGTGCAAAAAGGGTGAGGATCCGTGAGGATCCACGCTTCAGAACCACGTTTTTGATCCACGGTGTTGCCAGGATGCCGTGGATCCGTGTTTTTTGTGGTGCAGCCTGTGCCCCTGGACATTATGTGTGATTTGACGGTGAGTTAGGGGTGGCCCAATGCAAAAAGGGTGCGGATCCGTGAGGATCCGTGCTTCAAAACCAAGTTTTTGCGCCATATTGTCGTGAGGAAGCCATGGATCCCAGATTTTTGTGGTGGAGGCTGTGCCCCTGGACATGATATGTGATTTGACGGTGAGTTTGGGGTGTCCCAATGCAGAAATCATGAGGATCCATGAGGATCCGTGTTTTTTAAACAAGTTTTTGCACCATTGTGGCCCCACAAAACAGTGGATGCATGATTTTTTTGATGCTACATATAGACTGAGATGTGGTCTACAGTATCATGGTGGTTTTTTTTCATTTGAATGAAAAAATCATATGAATTCATGAGGATCCGTCTAGATCCGCCTTTTACCCTGGACCGTTCGAGCCCACCTAGGGATGGCTGTGGGCAGGATTCCTGCACTGCAGGGGGACGGTCGGACTAGATGACCCTCGAGGTTCCCTTCCAGCTCTTCTGGTGCATAGCCACACCACTACTAGCAGCCTTGTGCTCCATGATCTCCCCTTTCCGCATCTCGCGGTGGTACTGAATGCCAGTGTATCAACGTCTGAAAAAGTCCTTCCCTTTCCCCGTCCGGAACAAGGCTGCATCTATCCTGACCTCTTCCCGGCCCCAAATTTCTGAACTGCGTCCTCTTTTCCCCTCTCCCTTTTTCTGCACTGCCCTAGGCGGAATGAGCGACACGGAGGACGCTCTCTCCTGGGAACAGCTGCAATGAAAACCCTGGATGTGGAGTCTCTTCCCCCCCCCCCCCAAGCTTGCTCAATTTCTGCTGCCCCTGAATCCCGATCTCTTATCCCCCCCCCCTTCCAACTCACCTGCTGTTTGCAGCCTTTGCATTGCCGGCCCTTCTAGGAATTGAAACTCAGCGCACACTCGACGCACCCCATCGCCCCAAGGAAGGAAAACCCGACAATCTCCGCTCTACTTGCCCTAAGTCCCACCTTCTACCGTCTCTCCCCTCCATGGGCCTTTCTAGGCTCGAAGAGCTCTCTGTGATTAACACTTTCACAATGCACTTTAACTATGCGCCCTCAGGCAATAGTGTGTAAAGACTCTTCTCTGTGGTTAGTGATGAGACAATGCAAGCCTAGTCCTCTTTACTCGGAAGTAAGGCCACTATGGGTGGCCATCCATTGGGGATTGTTTACTTCCTGCGTTACAGGGGACTGGACCAGACAGCCTTTGGTACACCTTCCTAATCTACAGTTCTATGACGTTCATCACCTGCAGAAGTTGATCTGATGGGGGGTGCAGAGTGCATTACTCCTTCCCACAGCACATTAAATGATGGAATTTGGTCCTGGAAGATGTAATGAAGGCTACCAACTTGGATAGCTTTAAAGGAGGATTAGACAAATTCATGGAGGGAGGAGGAGGCTATAAACAGCTAATGGGCCAAGAGGGCTGTGTTCCACCACCACAGTATGAGGCAGCGTGCCTTTGAATCCATTTCTGCGCACTGTTGGGAGGGGGTTGTACTTTTGCGCTCAGTTCCTGCTAGCAGGCTTCCTGTTGGAGCATCTGACCGGCTGCTGTGCGCACAGGATGCTGGACCATGATCATTGCGCCATATTATTATTAAATACCACCCTTCATCCAAATATTGAGGTCTCTGGCTTGATCATTCAACAGGGCACTTCTGAAGTTCAACCCCTGGTAACAAAAAGGGTTAGTGTTGTGAATATTTTCCCCCCTTCAGCGGAAGAGGGCTTGGGGAGATGGGTTTTTCACAATGTTATCACAGGGGGGCATTTGCAACTGATCTTAAAGCACTCCATCCATCCTTGTATCCACGATTGTCCCGATGTCCGCATCTCTGGCCCACTTTCCCCGCCTCCCTCTTCCTCACACAGAGCTGCTCTTTGAAAACACTTCTGAATTCAACCTCAGGAAACAATATCCTAAGCAACTTGGGACTGAAAAGGATTGCAGCCATCAAGAAATGGAGGTACAGTTGCAATCAAAATTATTCAACCCCCATTGCAAATCAGGTTTATTATCAAAATAGCTCAACGCAATGGATGCTTGAAGTGGTCCCCCAAATTCAGCTGAAAATGCAACTTATACTGGCTTCTCCAGTTTCACTATTATTCAACCCCATTATGGCAAGCATCTTTAGTACTTAGTAGAGAGGCCTTTTGCTGCCATGACCTGCTGCAAACAAGATGCATAGCCAGACAGCAGCTTCCAGCAGCGTTCCTGAGGAGTCTTAGCCCATTCTTCATGAGCAATGACCTCCAGTTCAGTAATATTCTTGGGTTTGCATGCTGTAACTGCCTTCTTCAAATCCCACCAGAGATTTTCTATTGGCTTCAAGTCAGGTGACCATGATGGCCACTGTAGAACCTTCCAGGACTTATTCTGTCACCAAGCCTTGGTGGAATTTGAGGCATGCCTGGGGTCCTTTTAGAAGGTTCCAATGATACCCAAGCTTCAGCTTCCTCGCAGACGGCATTACATTTCCTCCTAGGAATTCCTGATACTTCAATCAATCCACCCTGCCTTCCACACGCTGCATGTTTCCAGTGTCAGAGGATGCAAAGCAGCCCCGGAGCATCACCGAGCCCCCACCACGCTTCATTTTAGGCCAGGGGTCAGCAACTATTTTCAGCCGTGGGCCGGTCCACTGTCCCTCAGACCATGTGGGGGGCCAGACTATATTTTTTTTGGGGGGGGGAATTGAACGATTTCCTATGCCCCACAAATAACCCAAAGATGCATTTCAAATAAAAGGACACATTCTATTCATGTAAAAACACGCTGATTCCCGGACCGTCCGTGGGCCGGATTTAGAAGGTGATTGGGCCGCATCCCCCCCACGGTCCTTAGGTTGCCTACCCCTGGTACTGTATATGAGGCCTTCTGGGATGTTATAGCTGTGTCCCACTCTCATGATTATAGCTCCCCGCTGTCAGGGAGAATGAGCATCTCAGAGAAGAGTGGTGTTCTCAGGAATTTCACATACACACTCATGGGGTCTGAACTGGCGGTGACAGACCAGAAATGAGACCTTCGGGCCATAGTAAAGAGCTTGATGGAGTTGTTGATCCAGTGTGTGGTGCCCATGAGAAAGGCATATTCCATGCTAAGGATCACTAGGAAAGGGATTGGAAATGATCTGCAGATATCATAATGCCGTTATACAAATTGATGACCGGACTGCATTTGCAATCCTGTGTACAGTTCTAGTTGGCTCACCTCAAAGAGGATATGGTAGAGTTGGAAAAGCTTCAGAAAAGGGCCACCAAAATGATTGAGGGGATGGAGTGAACCCCACTTCCCATGAAGAAAGGATGGGACTTTAGAGAGCAGGTGAGAAAGAGGCAACATGATAAAAGTTTTAAAAAGATGCATGGCATGGAGAAGGTGAATAGAGAAAAGTTTCTGCCTTGTAACACTAGAACTTGAACCTCAAGATTGGAAGATTCAGGACAGATAAGAGAAGGTACATCTTCACATGGTGCATAGTTAACCTATGGAACTCCCTCCCACAGGAGGCAGTGATGGCCACTGTCCTAAATGGTTTTAAAAGAAGATTAGACAATTTCATGGAGAGGGATCCCTAGGGCTATTAGCTATTATGGCTATGCTCTGTCTCCACAGTTCGAAAAAGTAATTCTTCTGAACACCAGTTGGGGGAAACCACAGGAGAGTGGAGTGCTCTTCTTGTGAAATCCTGCTTGCTGGTTTCCCACAGGCATCTTGTCAGCCACTGTGAGGGCAAGATGCTGAACTAGATCGCCCACTGGCCTGATCCTGCAGGCATTTCTTATGTTCTTATTTTTTACTTTGGATTTAATAACAGGGGCTAGATGACAATGAGCATTTGTCCTGATTTGCTTCATTAATGTCTTCCTGTTAATGATTCAATCATGCCACAATTTTCAGTGCCTTTCCTCTTCACTTTCCTAACTCACCAAAGGCTCTTTCTTAAAATTTAAAGACATGGGTTTCCTGTTCTCGGGCACCAGTGTGCTTAAATCCACTTTCATTGTGCAAACCTAAATTTACTGTAGGCAGTTGGATCCCTCCCACAAAACTGACACACTGAATGCATCTGGGTAAATAGCTGTGTTATCAAGACCCTCACAAAAGCATGTGGTCTAAATCGGTGCACCAAAAACTCCTCACCTGCGGTCACCATCCACATCAGCTTCTCACGATGGGCCCTACTAAAGCAAAAAGGCTAATTGGACAGCACCTAAAGGACCTAGAGCAACAGAACAATTTGGCCATTTTAAAGAAATTCTGCCCCTGGTATGCCTTCTTTTCCCCTTCCCAGTTTGACTCTTTGGCACCTTACTTGTACAAATTAACCATCTCAAAATTCAGACATGCCTTTACTCTAGCTAGACTGGACGTGTTGCCCTTTGCCGTACTTGAGGGCAGATTTCAAAAGATTCCAATCGAAAAGCGACTCAGCCCCTGTGGAAATGGCAAATTGGAAACAGTGGCTCATGTCCTCTTGTCATGCTCCCTCTATAAGGATTTGAGATCCGAATTTATCACACCACTCCTACTTACTATCCCAGGCCGCCCACCTGTGGCCACGTTGTTCTTTCTTTTATCAGATCAAAAAGATCTGATAACGACAAATGTTGCCAGATTCATCGAGGGTGCAATGAGACTAAGAGCCACTATCTGAACGATAATCATAGATATATGTTTTTTTTAATCCATTGTTGTTTCTATTTGTATATTGCGTGTCTGTTTTTGCTATGGCTGTTGCCTATGCGAATAAAGCTTTTATCCTATCCTATCCTAGCTGTGTTATCTTTGCAACGTAAATGAGCAATGTCTTCCCATCTGCAACCTCCCTTCTCTGTATCCTCCATCTAGGCAAGCAAGAGTCATGGTCAGAGTTCAAGGACAGGCGAAAACACTCAAGGAAAATGCAGAGCAGGGTCTGTAACAAGTGCGGCTAGGGAGGGTGAATGTTCCGAGGGCTAGGCATAAAGTCTTGAAGAGCCACTCTGCTGGGGTTGTCCAACCCCTGGTAACAAGAAGGGTTAACGTTCCAAAGATTTTCCCCTTTCAGCAGAAGAGTGCTTGGGTTTTCCACAGTGTTATCACAACTGATCTTAAACATTCCATCCATTTCTACATCCAGAATGGTCCTGATTCCCAAATCTCTCGCCCATTTCCCCCACCCGCCAATACACTTCGTCACATGAAGCTACTGTTTGGATGTTTTCAAGCACTCTGAATTCTACCTCAGGAAACAATATCCTAAGCAATTTGGGAACGAAAAGGATTGCAGTCAACAAGAAAAGGAGGTGTGTATATATATATATGTAGGTATACAGTAGTGGAATTTTCCCACCATTCTTATTAAAATATGTTGTATCAAGAACATTTCTAGACTAGGACTTGGAACAGAATTTTAAGAGCTGGGGGTGAAGGGACTGACAATTACTACCAGTTTTACAATTCTACTACCATTTCCAGAAACTGTACCAGACTCTTTGGAAATTACACCATTGGGAGATATGGATGGGAAATTCCAAGTTAGCCAGGGCCAAGGATACATTCCTTTCTCCAGCATAGATTCTCTGACTTCTAATAACACACAACCCAGTGCTGAAGCTCCTTCTCCAATGAGGGTTTCTCTTCTTCCCCACTTTCCTTTAGATCTCCCCCCCCCAAAAAAAAATCACATTTATTGACATTCAGCCAGGAATACTTTCTGCCTGCAGCTGATTTCCACAGTTGGAGCTTTTAGTACCACAACCCGCCTGTGTGGATTCTTTCATGTCCTAGGACAGGAGACGTTGCACTCAGGCTGTGCATTTGTAAATTTTCACCTTCATGTGGATTCTCTCATGCTTAATAAGGTTTGACCGCCAGCTGAAACACTTTCCACAGTGGGAGCATTTATATGGCTTCTCCCCTGTGTGGATTTGCTGGTGCTGGAGGAGATCGGAGCCCCGGCCAAAACATTTCCCGCACTCGGAGCATTTATATGGCTTCCCTCTTTTGAGGATTCTCTGATGTCGTAGGAGGTCAGAGCGGTGCCCAAAGCTCTTCCCACAGTCGGAGCATTTGTACGGTTTCTCCCCTGTGTGGGTGCGCTCATGTGCCAGGAGACCCGAGCTCTGGCTGAAGCTCTTCCCACACTCTGCACATGTGTATGGTTTCTCCCCCGTGTGGGTTCTCAAATGTCTAACGAGAGCTGTGCGTTCACAGAAGCTTTTCCCGCACTCAGTGCACCGGTACGGCTTCTCTCCAGTATGGGTCCTCTCATGGGCCAAAAGGCCCGAGCTCTGGCTGAAACTCTTCCCACATTCTGTGCATTTGTATGGCTTCTCTCCCGTGTGGGTCCTCTCATGCGCCGAAAGACCTGACCTCCGGTGGAAGTTCTTCCCGCAGTCCAGGCAGGTGAACGGTTTCTCACCGGTGTGGGACCTCTCATGTGCCACAAGGGCTGAGCTCTGGCTGAAGCATTTCCCGCACTCCCCACATTTGTACGGCTTCTCCCCTGTGTGGATCCTCTCATGCGTGATTAGGTGGGACTTCCGGCTGAAGCTCTTGCCGCACTCTACGCAGTCGTAGGGCTTCTCCCCTGTGTGGGTTCTCTCGTGTGCAATGAGGTGGGACTTTCGGCTGAAGCTCTTGCCGCACTCTGGGCAGCCATACGGTTTCTCTCCAGTGTGAAGTCTCCGGTGCCTGTACAAGCTCGAACTCTGCTTGAAGGTTTTCCCACAGTCTATGCACATCTTCAACCCCCCATAGTTGTAGATCCTTGCCTGGATTCTGGGCTCTTTCAGATCCCAGTGGCCCTGGTCATAAGGAGGAATGGGGGTGTCCTTCTGTTTCTTGTGCCCATCTGAGCCCTGGCGGCTTCCAGATGTTTCTCCCGTCTCAAGGATGTCCCACTTGTCTCCTCCAAGAGACGCGCCGTCTGCCTCAGAATCTTCCTGCACAAGGTTGTCGTCCTCCTCAATCTCACTCACCTTTCCATCACCTGTTGAGAGAAGCAGAAAACCTTGAAGTGATGAATCCAACCCTTGAGCTTTATGGTGTTGCAGCTAATGAAACCTTCAGGCATGGAATTAAATAAATCCTTACCGAGTGAAACCGTGTCCTCATCTTCTTCCTGCTTTAAGCTCTGCTCCTGCTCAGTGTCTGAGGGATGCAGCTCAGTATCAGAAAGGTCTGTGGCCAACGCCTGCAGTTAAACATTAAGAAACATGAGTCAGAAAGAAGCAGAAAGGCTTAGAAACAGAAAGGTGTCTCTCGTGTGTCTGTTTTTTTCAAAGGCAACTTTTTACATAAATAATTGTGACCCCAAATCATACACTTCTCCCATCTAATGCTATGACAGTATGAATCGAAATACAAAACTGAAAAGTGGGATGGGTCATATTTCTCAGTGGGAACAAACATGGCTGCTGCTCTTAGGTATATGGAACCTCCAGCTTCAGGGGCAGTATACCAGTCTCCGAATCCTGCAGCTTCAAAGCAACAAAAAGTGTTGTGTCTGGTTGACCACGAGAGGAAACAGGATGCTGTACTGAGCAGAACTTTTCTCTGATCCAGCAGGGCTATTCTCAGGTAGAAACAGAGGGGTTTTAGTCAAATTTTAGATATTAATCCATCTGTTCCAGCTGTTTCCAATATTTTGGAACTGAGTGGGTTTCTGGGTCCCACTTTTTACAGTGCAAGAGTCTCGCTCCAGATAGCAATATTGCGGTAACATTGTAGAAGGATCACAAACAGTTTATAAAGCAGAACGATGGATGGTCCCATATGAATCCATCACTAATACACTATTTTTGCATAAATGGGCACACCCACACTACAGATTTCAAGAGCTTTTACAATCAATCCTTTCTCCAAAGGAACTCTGGAAATTGTAGTTCTGTGAGGGGGATCAGAGGGGTTTCTCCTAACAATTCTCAACACCTTTATAACAATACAGTAATTTATTACTTATACACCGCCCATCCAACTGGGTTGCCCCTGCCTTAACAAACTACAATTCCCAGGCGTCTTTAGGGGAAACCCTGACAATTAGAGTAGTACTGTATAAAAGTGCTATAAACATATAGTGTGGGTAAGTCCAATGACATATTACAGAATACACTTGCCCCCCTCCGCACCAAAAAAATCCCCACCAATCTTGGTGGGACCCTGATAGAATTCCCACCCACCCACCCACCCTGACACTTCAGAAACAGCAATGTAGGTGTGAGACAAGCATACATGGAGAGTGAATTCCTTCCCTCTCACCTGCACACCCCATCTCTCATTCTCCTGCTGCCTCAGTAGGAAATCCTCTGCCAGGGCCACGACATGAGCACAGATCTCTGGCCCTCGATCCTGAACCCAGTTCTCCATTTCGCAGAAAAATTGCTGCGGTGTCACTCAAAAGCGTTCTGAAACAAGCAGGTGATATTATTTCTTTCTTTTATTTCCAGAGTGCCCTTTGTCAAAAACTGACAGGGGCAGCATAATACAAAAGCGTAAATGAAATGCAAGCGATATATAGATACAATGGCAAAGACATATTGTAATCATTTTCATGGGATCTTAGATTTTATAGTAACTGCTGTGTGCCACCTTGAGATGTGTGGACTGTCTACAAACATTTAAACAAATAAATACATATGTATAGATCAGGGCTTGGGTAGCTATGGCCCTCCAGATGTTACCAGACTACAACTCCCATCATCCCTGGCTTTGCTTGCTGGGGCTGATCTGGAGGAGGGCCCCAGGCTCTCCACCCTCCTTCACTATACTATATTCTCCAGAGCAAGCTTCTGTTAGAAGCATAGGAGCCAAGCCCTGCAAAACAAATAGGCCACACTACATGCAAGGATGCTAAATCCATAAAGATCTGTCTCTGCCCCCCCTCTCTATATCTGAATGATGCAGAATTCATTGTTGAATTTATTATGAAGCCAAATACCAACCAGGGATGGCATCCCAGAGTTAGTTCTACTAAGAGCTAGCCTGTTAATTTCGGTGAGAATAATGCAGTTGGGCAGGAAAACCCTTTTGTTTCAGAGCTGGGGATCTAGTCCCCTTCTCCCCACCGCCTTGGTTTGTATTCTGGTGGTTGGCAAGCAGGCAGGAGGGGAAGGAGATGCAGGGTGTTGTTGGCAGTTTCCCCCTTTGCACTGTGCCATTTCAAATGCTTCTTCTGCAGGGAGAGCTTCTCCTTTCCCCCAACCGCCCCTTTCCTCCTCTACCTCCTTCAACGCACCTCTTTCTCTTTCCCTGCACCAGCCAGCAGCCGCCTTGGTGATGCAAGCTCCTTTTCAAGAAATCTTAGTCCCCTTCTCCCCCCCTCGGTTCGCATTCTGGTGGGTGGCAGCAGGCAGGCAGGCAGGAGGGGAAGGAGATCAGGGTGCTGTTAGCAGTTTCCCCCTTCACACTGCCGGGTCTCGCTTCTCCTGTGCCATTTCAAATGCCTCCTCTGCGGGGAGAGCTTCTCCTTTCCCCCCAACCGCCCCTTCCTTCTCCATCTCCATCTCCGCACCTCTTTTCTCTCTCTCTTTCCCTGCACCAACCAGCCGCCGTCTTGGTGATGGCAACCTCCTTTTCAAGAAATCTCTGCAGTCCAAATTGCCCAGAGGCTAGCAATATTTATAAATATATCTATTTTAAAAACACCACGAAGGGGGAGGAAGCCCCACAAACCACCGAGTTTCCTATCAGCTACAGGAAAAGGCGATGGGTAGCTAGCTTTCTTCGCAGATGTCCAAGCCTCTCTGTAAAAATGCAGCTCCGCTGATTTAACCCTTGGGGTCTCAATCTCGGGGAAAGAGGGCATTGTCCAGGGCGGGTTACAGCGATAGAAAATGCAATTATAAACACACATTAACCATCACAACTACAAATTACATACAAAAACAGGGGAGCATAAATCCACGCTTGCAACACTCCCAGCCTGCCACGCCCCCATTTCCTCCAGAAATGGGACAATCCCGTTAAAATAAACTATTACGGGCACGTGCAGAGAGCACTTCTTTTCTCAATGCACACTCGGGAAAAATGTTTTCACGACGCAGCGTTGCACCAGCGGCCCCCTGCCGCCTTCTCCCTTTCGCATCTCCGCAGGGTGACATTCCTCAAAGGTTACAGGTGGGTAGCCGTGTTGGTCTGCCATAGTCGAAACAAAATAAAAAATAAAATAAATTCCTTCCAGTAGCACCTTCCAGTAGCAGAATTGATGCTTTTGAATTATGGTGCTGGAGGAGACTCTTGAGAGTCCCATGGACTGCAAGAAGATCAAACCTATCCATTCTCAAGGAAATCGGCCCTGAGTGCTCACTAGAAGGACAGATCCTGAAGTTGAGGCTCCAGTACTTTGGCCACCTCATGAGAAGAGAAGACTCCCTGGAAAAGACCCTGATGTTGGGAAAGATGGAGGGCACAAGGAGAAGGGGACGACAGAGGATGAGATGGTTGGACAGTGTTCTCGAAGCTACTAACATGAGTTTGGCCAAACTGCGGGAGGCAGTGAAGGATAGGCGTGCCTGGCGTGCGCTGGTCCATGGGGTCACGAAGAGTCGGACACGACTGAACGACTGAACAACAACAGCACCTTAAGAGACCAACTAAGTTTGTTCTTGGCATGAGCTTTCGTGTGCATGCACACCTCTTCAGGGTTAAGAAAACGGCAACCGGTTGCCTAGACAAGACCCGGAAGCGTAAGAATGCTCCGCGCTTCCTGTTCCTGCGCGTCTCGACGGTCCGGGACTCGGGTATCGGCATTGGAGATTAGCCGAGGTTGCCCGCAAAGGTGAGTTGGGAGATGGCGGAGGAGAGAGCGAGAAGTTCGTGGAGACGCTTCCTTAGGGCTCTTTGCCCGTTTGTGCTCAGGGTCTGCCCTGCAAGCAGCTCTCCCGGGGGCCTTCTGCTGAGAAAAGCTGGGAAAAGGCTCAGAAAAGGGCAGCCAGGAAGGATCCAAGGGGGGGGGGGTTGGAGCAGTTCCCCAGTGATGAAAGGGTGCAGCATTTGGGGGGCGGAGGGAGTAAATGGAGAGCCGGGAAAGGGGTGCATAAAATTATAGACACGGCGATTGGGAGGAAGTGACTCGAGAGACGTTTTACTCCGCCTTTCATGAAACCAGAACTCGGGCCAAGCAGTGAAGCTGAGCGGTGAGAGATGCAGGACAGACAAAAGGAAAGAACTGATGCATGCAGCATATTATTGAACTATGGGGTTCACTGCCACAAGAACTAGTGATGGGCACCGAGTTATTATTATTATTATTGGAATTTATATACTACCTTATACCCCGGGGGTCTCAGGGCAGTTCACAGAATAAAATCAAGATATAAAACCACAAAATACCTAATAAAAATAAAAACAGCAACCCATTATTGTCCCCCCAAAAAAACACATTTTAAAAGGGCATAGGATGTAAATCGGATCAACCAAATGCCTGGTTAAAGAGGATGGATTTAAAAGGGGATTTGGAAAATTCATTGGGGGAGGGGTAAGGCTATCATCAGCACTAAAATGACTCTGTCTTGTCTCCACTGCCAAAGAGACCTGCCAGGCGGAAAGCATCTATGAAGGGCGTGGACAGGGTTGAAGAAGTATGCAACTTGGAGAGAGGGTGTGGCCTGAGGGAGAGACCCAAGGGCCAGACAGGAGGGTATTTGGCCCTCAGGCCTGAGGCTTCCCACCCCTGCTATGGGCCATTGGCGGCTTCCGATGTCCTGTCATTTCAGAAGATGCATTTCAACTTTTGTGTGACTCTTCTATGAAGTCGCCTTGTCACCCGTGATTATGCAAATACCCTCATTAAACAATTAGAAAATGATTCTGTTCTGAGATGCTGATGTTTGCTCCCACCCTGTCCTCCCTTGCTAATACACAAAGGGAAGTGAGCAGCTGTGGGAGGGAGAGTCCCAGGCTCATTGCTTACCAGACTGATAAAATTCACTCTGAAAGGGGAGCTGATTACAAGGGAAGTGGGAAAGTTACTGTTAAGAGGAGTGAGGTTAACTCCAAAGAATGCAGGACAGAATTGTGAGAGATTCTGTGACTACAAAGAGACAAAACACATGGCTTATAATAGTTTATGTCTTTTAGATACCTTGGATATATGGACCGCCTCTATTAATCTATGTGTTTAGATTAGGATTGATGGACTATTTTTATCATCGGTGTCAGCAATGGTTTATTATCTTTTCCTTGGTATACTTGCAAAAAATGTTGAAAAGTAAGTTTTTAGAAAAGAAAGGGGTAGACAGACACAAGCCTTGAAACATATGGCTGCTGTTCTTGCATCATTGGCCTGTTGCACAACACACACACAAACCTCAACTGTAGAGGAGCCCTTAGTTTGCATCATCAAAGTGACTTAAAGCACAATCTCGTCCTAGTGCAATAAAAAAAAAAAGAGAGGGAGATTTATGGTGGTTAGGGAAATGACGGGGGAAATGCACTGAATAGTGTGGGATGAACAAATGATTAACAGGGAGATGCATAAAAAAACACTACACAACCAAATCGGAGAGAATGCTTGCTGTCATATTACCGCCCCACAAACAAATCGGGATGAATGCTCAGTAAATAGGTGGTCTAGAGGAGACCTAACTTAGGATCCAAGCAAGATCCCAAGATTTTGCTACAAGCATACAAAACTTTTCACTCATTTTTCAATTTTATTTTATTTTTCCTCAGACGCTGCTGCCAGGAATAAAAATGGAGGAGCAGGACCTGCCAGGACCCAATCCAGCAAAGAGATCAGAAGTGAGAGGAAAAGGCTCCCGTGCTGTCCAAACTGGGACTGCCAGGGGGTTTCCAGCTGAGACCACCCCGAGAATAATTAAGCATGAACTAAACAAGGGGCCCCACCAGAAAACTCCGCAGCAGGGGTTCCTGAAGTCCAAATGGTCTATGCGTTCAAGATCGAAACCCTCGTGGCTCTTTCAGTCCCAGCCGCGGTTGGATGATGATAATGACTTCCAGGCCTCCTTCAAGGCTGTCATTGACACCAGCCGGTGGCCAACAGGAGAGAGTGTGTCCCGTCGAGAAGCCCGCGGGGCCCATCAAAGGCTGGATCCTTTTGTGAAAGTGAAGGAGGAGATTCTGGATGAGGAAGCTCTCAGCTTGGAGATACGATGTCTGCGGTTCCGGCATTTTGGCTACCAGGAGACAGAGGGGCCCCGAGAGGCCTTGAGACAACTCCGGGAGCTTTGCCGCCAGTGGCTGATGCCCGAGAGGCACACCAAGGAGCAGATCCTGGAGTTGGTGACCTTGGAGCAGTTCCTGACTGTCCTGCCCCTGGAGATGCAGTGCTGGGTCCGGGAATGGGGCCCAGAGACCTGCACCCAAGCAGTGGACCTTGCAGAAGATTTCTTGATGAAGCCTCAAGAGACCGAGAGGCCAGAGGAAAAGGTGAACAGAGGTTGTGCGAATTGACCTAGGAATTGTGACAGTTTGGGTCGTCTATGAGTGTGGAAAAGTTGGTCTGGAAATGTTTCTTGGCAAACACAGTTCAATAACACAAGAGAAAAGTCTTGATAACACTTTACTAAGTATACTGAACAAAATGCTGTATAATTTGAGAAGAAAGGAAACAGAGGTTTTGTGTTTCAGTTTGGGCCTTGTACAGAGTGCAGGGAGACATTCAATCAAACATATAGAGGTAAAACTCCCTCGGAACTGCACAGCCAACCAGAGCATGTGCTGTCTCACTAAAGATAATGCCACTGCCTGGTTGCTACGTAATAACTCCACCTGTCCCCCTCTTGGCTAGTTGACTTTAATGCTAATCAAATTAACCCTAAATTACAAACAGCCCCAGCAATAGCATGACCAACAGCCAGGGATGACAGGAGCCGTAGTTTAGCACTATCTTGAAGACCAAAGGTTCCTCATACCTGATACTACTTTTCAGTCATTCCATTCCTATCTGCTCCAAATTCCATTTTATGTGGAGGAAAATATTTTAAGTTATTTAAACCATTTACTATCAATAGATCTTGAAGCAGTTTACATTAAAGTGGTTTACATGTTGAAGAATCCAAGAACATAACTATAGAATAAAACACTTTCAACAATTTAAGATGAATGAAGAAAATCCAACTACACATAGGTCCCGCTTTCTGAACACAATGCGCTTCCCAGGAAATCACCCTTTAGGTGAACGTTCGCATAATGATCTGACAATTTTCATTATTTCTTATGGGAACATTTCTAATGTGTGTTCCCACCATAGTTTCTTCCTAAAATGGCTGCAGTCAACCAGCAAAAGAGAGGCAAAGGAAAAACTGATTTGTCCGCTGCTCCCTGATTAGTCTGATTTCTTTTCACCATGGTTTCTATTCCAGCAAAAGTACAAACAAGCAGGGAAGTGGGCAAACTCCAGCTGTTCATGTATCTGAATCAGCCGAGTGCGCAGCGAAGCTTGGGTATAACTCTCTGTGTAAAGAGAAGTGAATTTTTTGCATAATGAGCAGGTGGATGGTGGGTAGGGTTGCCATATTTCAAACTGAAAATCCGGACAGAAAAGCTGTTGAGCTTTTTTGGGTAAAATGCCATTTTGGAGCTATGCCAATATGGGGTGCCATATGTCTGGATTTCCCCAGGCATTTTCCCGATTTCCACTCGGACACCGCTGCTGACTGCAGTATTCCAGATATGTCAGGGGAAATCTGGTCACATGGCAACGCTCATGGTGTGGCCTGAATGTACATAGATAAACAGCACAGTGCAATATCTGTATATGCAGCAGTAATTGTATCAGTGTTTAATTCTTTTCTTTAAGGTGTGTGTTTGTGTGTGTGGACCACCTCTCCCCCCCATGAACCAACCTAGACTCTGCTTTCATAATCCAAGGCCTTTCTCTCCATGTGCCCCCTCAGAGAGGGAGATGTGGAGAGTGTCAGCATGAGACTGGCTCTTCTTAGTGGTGGCTCAATGCTTCTGTAACACACTCCCCGGCTACACATGTCTGGCAATATCACTACATTTCTTTAGGTGCAGGCAAAAATGTTTCTCTTCATCCAGGCCTTTTTATTGGTACCTCTGGTTACGAACGGAATTCATTCCGGAGGCCTGGCCATATCCCAAAATCTTCATAACTGGAGGATTGTTTCTGCGCACACGTGAGCGGCAAACCCACTTCCGGGTTTGCCATGTTCACAACCCGAGGATTATGTTACCCCCATCATTCAGCCCCCATCACTGAGATCCAGCGCCGAGGGCCTTCTGGCGGTTCCCTCACTGCGAGAAGCAAAGCTACAGGGAACCAGGCAGAGGGCCTTCTCGGTAGTGGCGCCCGCCCTGTGGAACGCCCTCCCATCACAGGTCAAGGAAATAAACAACTACCTGACATTCAGAAAATACCTGAAGGCAGCCCTTTTTAGGGAAGTTTTTAATGTGTGATATTTTTGTATTTGATTTCTGTTGGAAGCCGCCCAGAGTGGCTGGGGAAATCCAGCCAGATGGGCGGGGTACAAATAATAAATATTATTATTATTATTATTATTATTATTATTATTATTATTATTACTCGAAGGGTAACTTGAGGGTCCGCTGTACTGATTTAGTTTTATGTAGGTAACGTATGTGCTACTTTTGATAAGTCACTTTGAGTTCCTTTTTGTAAAAGTGACTAATAAGTTTTTAAAGTGACTAATAAAACTAATCATACAGATTTAACACCTACAGTTCTAAATCTTTTGTTCTTCGGTTTCAGATATGGGGGCCTTTCACAAATGTGGCCATTCCTTCGCCCGCATCAGAGGAGGATTCCTCGGACACTGCTGAAATGCAGATTTGCACGGAGGTCAAGGAGGAAGCAGATGAGATCAACTTGCTGGGTCAAGATTTAGGTTTGGGTCCTTTGACTACGAAGTTTCTTAGCTGGTGATGCTGGGGATTGGATGTGGGTTCTTCTGCATTCAGAGCAGATGCTCTACCATTGAGTTAGGACCTTTCCCATTCTAAATCATGGTATTTAGAATCTTCTCTCTCATTTCTTGATTCTCTTATTTATTTCAACAGATGACAGGCACGAATTGGAAGATACAGAAGGGATCTTTGAAGAGGAAACAGTTGAGCAAGTAGTTGTGGTTGGAGTATCCCCGGAAAGAGCCAAGGGGGATATTTTCCAGGATCCTGAAGTTGACAAGAGACCTGGAAGCCAGGAGGGACAAGAAAATCGCCGGGACAAGCACCCGAGGAAGGCAGCAAAACCATCTGGGCAACGTGAGGAAGGCAACAAGGGTTTGAACCAAAATACCTTCCAGCACGGAATCCGCCAGATCTTTGATCTCCTGGAGAATCAGAAGCAGCAGGTGAGGGAGAGGCCGTACAAGTGCACATACTGCAGAGAGAGTTTCCAGAACAAGTCCCACCTTTCGATTCACGAGAGGACACACACCGGAGAGAAACCGTACGAATGCCTGAACTGTGGGAGGTCGTTCTCCCAGCACTCGAACCTCCTGAGGCATGAGAGGACGCACACGGGGGAGAAGCCCTACAAGTGCGCCGACTGTGACAAAAGCTTCAACCAGAAGGCCACCCTTGTCATCCACCAGAGGACTCACACGGGAGAGAAGCCGTACCAGTGTTCGGAGTGCGGCAAGAGCTTCAGCACCAGCTCCCAGCTCATCACCCACAAGCGGATCCATTCGGGAGAGAAGCCGTATCAGTGCTCTGACTGCGGCCAGAGCTTCAGCCGAAGGCCACACCTTGTGGTGCACGAGAGGACCCACACTGGGGAGAAGCCATACAAATGCACCGACTGTGGGGAGAGCTTCAGAAACAGCTCGGTCTTCAACGTTCATAAAAGGACCCACACGGGAGAGAAACCGTATAAGTGCTCCTACTGCGGGCAGAGTTTAAGCCGGAGGACCAACCTCATTAAACACGAGAGAATCCACACGGGAGAAAAGCCCTTCAAGTGCCCAGAATGCGACCTCAGCTTCCGGTCTAGCACCTTGCTGAAAGCTCATAAGAGGACCCACACAGGGGAGAAGCCGTACAAATGCCTGGAGTGCGAGAAAAGGTTCTGTGGTCTCACGGGTCTTCGTAAACATAAGAAAGTCCACACTGAGAAACAGCCATAAGGGTGGGCCTGAGGATATAAGCAGGGCTGTGATGAAGTGAAAGGGGTTCAGATCACAGGTGCTGGCCTTAACTGGCCTGGGAGCTGGGCATCTTAAGGACTACCACCTTCTGTTATGTGCCCTGCTCACACTCTTCAACAGGGGTCAGCAACCTTTTTCAGCCATGGGCCGGTCCACTGCCCCTCAGACCATGTGGTGGGCCAGACTATATTTTGAAGGGGGGAAAATGAACAAATTCCTATGCCCCACAAATAACCCAGAGATGCATTTTAAATAAAAGGACACGTTCTACTCATGTAAAAACATGCTGATTCCTGGACTGTCCGCGGGCCGGATTGAGAAGGCGGGCCACATTCGGCCCACGGGCCTTAGGTTGCCTACCCCTGCTCTTCAACATCTAAGGCCCCACTCTATGTGCCGCTGCCAAACAAAGCTCAGCTGACTTCTGTTAAGAGCAGAGCCTTTTTTGCAGCTGCACCACAGTGCAGAATGCCCCTGCCTCAAGAGGTTCTGCCAAGCCCGGACACTGTGCTCATTGAACCCCCAGGCCAAACAGTGATGTTGGTGTGGCACTGCCCCATTCATCTCGATTGAGTGACCTCTGCTGGTCAACAAGGAAGCAATATGTGGTTGTTTCGATTGCATGATCCTTAGTTTTAGGCTAAGTAGGGCATGGGAACTAGAGGGTTAAGCCAAAAGCCTCGTAGAAAAGGTGGGATTTGCGGGTGACTGTTGATCCATTCCTCCCTGTAGCTCCATTTTTTATTGTTAGGGGTGGCTGTTTGTGTGTGTCTCCTGCTGGGAAGGGATTTGGGTCATTTTATCAGCTCCTGTCTTGTATCGTTAGACCAGCTCCTCTGATGAATTTTTGCATTTATTAGTTGCTTTCTATTGTCTTTAACCTTTATTTGTAAGCCACTTTGAATAATCGTTGATAAAGAGGAATTTGAGTTACTGCTTTGTTGTGTGTGTGTCTGTGTCTGTGTATGTATCGTAATTGGAGAGGTAAAATTTCCGGAAATTTTGAAGCCATGAGAAAAAAATGTTTTCCCCCTGTTTCCTTGCCAGAAAAAAACAAATTTTGGAAAAATGGGGAAAAAGTTCAGTGTGGAGTAGTTTTACAAATTGTGTGAAACGCAGTATATATAAAAGTATTATGCTTGCAATAAAACAGGTAACCACCCCCCTTTCCCTCAAAAGCAACAAAAAAAGCAAGAAACCGGCATCAACATAAAAAATAATCACATTTAACCCCTTAGCACCAACAGCAAATAAAGTCAAGGTCCACCTCAATATTTAAGCTCCATAGAAGACCTACCCTTTGAGTGGTGCTTTAAAAAGAAAGAAACAGAAGACACAACATATAAATGCAGTTTATTCTATCTCATTTTCTGAATTACTGCTATCAATTTACTGACCAGACTATAGGTAAATATTACGCTGTGATGGTGGAGAACATTAATGGGAATCATTTAAGGGTTACAAAAGAGAAACTAATTTGTCAGACAAACTTACCCTCTTACCTGTCAGTTAAGACCTGAGGGGACAGGAAACTATCACATCCTGTATATACTAACCATTACTGTACTCAACTGTAGGAGGTCAGAGGCATACAAGTAAACTAAACTGGAGGCTTTTCCCTGCAGTGCCCCCCCCAGAGGCACAAATGCATATTTCTCCTGTTTGAGAGCTGCATTGAGAAGTACAGTACAGTACAGTGTTACTTGAATTTTATTCCAGGATTTGCTTGTGTTCAGCTGAGAGAACTTGCAATAATTTAAGACTTTACAAAAAGTCTCAGAAATCTTTCGTTAAGGTCTTCATGTTATATAGTTTGAATACCATGTCATAGATAAATTAATTATCATTGGAAAAGAACATTCTCCACGCACTCCACCCCATTTTTTTCGGGGGGAGGGAAACGGCTTTGGGGGGGAAATCAGTGTGTGTGTGTGTGTCCCCAGGCCTTTCCATCTCTAATTGTATTATATTGTATGCAGGAGGAGAAAAGCGCGGGGGGGGGGGGACACACAAGAGGAAGAGGAAGAAAAGCTAGCAAAGCATTTTTAAAGAAAATTGTTCAAAGGTATTTCCTCAAAATATGGGCACTGAATTACCATGGCCAGGAATTGGGGGAACAAGGACTTCCATACCTTATTTCATGCGTCTGATGAAGTGGGCTTGAATCTGTGAAACCGTATGTGAGAGCCAGTGTGGTGTAGTGGTTAAGAGCGGTAGACTCGTAATCTGGGGAACCGGGTTTGCGTCTCCGCTCCTCCACATGCAGCTGCTGGGTGACCTTGGGCTAGTCACACTTCTCTGAAGTCTCTCAGCCCCACTCACCTCACAGAGTGTTTGTTGTGGGGGAGGAAGGGAAAGGAGAATGTTAGCCGCTTTGAGACTCCTTCGGGTAGTGATAAAGCGGGATATCAAATCCAAACTACTACTTCTTCATATGCCACAACAAATTCGTTAGGGCCCCTCCAGCATGGTGGTGGGGTTTCTGCAAATGTGCTTTTGCAAAATGTCACTGCTACAATGATAGTGCATTTGGTGGCTGATTTATACTGAACATCATTCCGCTTTATTTTGCTATTGCATTATTGCTGCCAGATGGAGCACTCCTGCACTATCTAGCACAACAAAAGCAGGCCATAAAAAAACACAACAGAACGTTTGTGGTATGAACAGTTAGAAGAATTCAGCAGGAAGCTGTGGTACATACAGTGCTTTTTTTCTTTAAAAAAAAAGGTTTAGGGGTACTCTCATTTTTCTGCTTATATTGAAATACTGTCCCTCAATGAGGCCAAACTTTAAGGATATGCATACCCCTGTGTAGCCCCTGCAAAAAAAAGCCCTGGGTACATGCAGATTGGAAACGAAGCAGTGTGTCTATCTGAAAACGTTTGCACATGTAAACACTATTGAAACAACCCTGATAGCATCATGAGCACAAATGACAAGGAAAAGGACATCTGGAATGGAACTTAGGTGACCATACATCTTAAGTTACAGGTAGGTAGCCGTGTTGGTCTGCCATAGTCAAAACAAAATAAAATAAAAAATTCCTTCCAGTACCACCTTAGAGACCAACTAAGTTTGTTCTTGGTATGAGCTTTCGTGTGCATGCACACGAAATGTATCTGAAGTAGTGTATCTGAAGAAGTGTGCATGCACATGAAAGCTCATACCAAGAACAAACTTAGTTGGTCTCTAAGGTGCTACTGGAAGGAATTTTTTATTTTATTTTGTTTCATACATCTTAAGGACAGGACTACTTCCAAAGAATCCTGGGAACTAGTCCACCCCTCAGAGCTAGAATTCCCAGCGCCCTTAACAAACTATGGTTCCCAAGGTTCTTAGGGAGAATCCATGTCCTTGAAAAGTGTTAAGGTGCTCTTTTAAAGTGTTGCAATACTTTCTTGAGGTTAAATAACACAGCAGCAGCTAACCTGCCTGAAAACAGTCTTCTTCTAGGGCTGAAGAAAGATTCATCCTCAGCACCTTTCGGGAACCAGGATTTCCCCCTCTGCTTAGCACCTCCCAACTATTTATATTATGTGCAGGATCTTTCCGCCCATTCGTCCCCCTCGTGTAGCAGGGGCTTCAAGGGGTTAATATCACAGAGCTGTGACTCCTAGACAGGGCCAGAAAAAGGGAATTCATTTGAAGCTGCAAATGCATTCTTCTTCCTGCCTCCCCCCCTTCTCCTGGCTGGCTGGGAAGAAGAAACAGCCTTTTGCATGCATTTAGAAATATATATATATTGCTTGCATTTTGGAGTACAGATTGCTACAGCTGCAGCATAACTGGAGAAGTGAGTTAAGAAGCGAGGGTTTTGGGGGGGGGACGGGGGGGATCTTCAATGGAAAAGAGGGAGCCAAGTGGGGAACAGGCAGCAGCAGGAAATTTGGGGGAGAAGTAGTGGGCTTCCCCACCTTCCTAGCCCTTCCCATTTTGCAGAAATGCAAATAGACTAGAGAAACCATCCCTCTTTAGTCTGCCTTTGCAGCTTATCCACGACCGCAGCCGCCGCCTTGTCCAAACTAGGAGCAGTGGAAGGAAATATTTGTTAAAAAATAAATAAATCAGGGCGATTGAATAGGTGGTGATGGGGTGTGGCGGAGAGAAGGCAAGAGTCCTTTTAGGGTCTCTGTGCGTGTAGCTCAGCGGTTGGAGAGCAGAAGGCAATAGGGACGTTTCCTTTAAACAAGCCAAACCATTGTCCTGCCTGTAACTTGGCTAGTTTGCAAACGCACCATGCCTTTGAAGCACACGACTTCCTCCAAAGAATCATGGGAACAGTAGTTTTAGATGCTGGGAATGGTAGGCCTGCAAGGGTAAACTATGGTTCCCGGGAATCTTTGGCATGTGGGAGCTGTGTGCCTGAAGTGTATGGTGTTTAAAGCCTCAGGGATGGGGAAGTAGTCGCTCGCTGGGTGTTGCTGGACTCTCAACTCCCATCATCATCTCTGACCTTTAGTTTGCCTTTCTGATTTGTCCGCAAGAACTTGTGAAGCACACTTCTGTGGCAACTAAACCTTTGGGTTTATGAGCTGAGTTTGCACCCCTGACCGGCCATGAAGTTCTCTGGGCCAGTGTGGTGTAGTGGTTAAGAGCGGTAGACTCGTAATCTGGGGAACCGGGTTCGTGTCTCCACTCCTCCACATGCAGCTGCTGGGTGACCTTGGGCTAGTCACACTTCTCTGAAGTCTCTCAGCCCCACTCACCTCACAGAGTGTTTGTTGTGGGGGAGGAAAGGAAAGCAGAATGTTAGCCACTTTGAGACTCCCTAGGGTAGTGAAAAGCGGGATATCAAATCCAAACTCTTCTTCTACTCTTCTTCTTCTCTGGGTATCCTGAGGCCATCCATTTTCTCACCCCCTCTCTTTCTCACCTTATCCCATCTTGCAACGCGGTTGCGAGAATAAAACCAAGGGAGCCCCAAGCACTTCAGACCGCAGCTATTTGACAAAGAAAAAAAAACCCTGCACGTAGAAAGCTATTATATCAGCAAGAAGGCAAGGCTAGAACGCTTATCCCTGCTGCACTAGCTTTCTGTGTGCAGGTATGTGCTTATTTGTTCTTGTAAGAGTGAACATTCACTGAAGTGAGACCTCACCCGCAGTCTCAAGTGGCACACTCCAGACATAGGACCATACTAAACTCTGTGGGGATAAGTAGATCAGTACATCTTTATGATTAGCTCAATGCTACTTTGAGGGAGAGATGTAGTAGAGGTGGGGAAAGTCTTTCAGCTTGAGGGCTACCTTATGAGTGTCAAATTTTACCTTTATACACTAATTTCTAAATAAACTCACATGCCCATCTCCAGCCTCATTGAGGCCTGGGGTTCCTCTCTCCTGCTATTATAGGTACACTACAACGGTCTGCTATAATTGTTCGGGGACATTGTTTTTCTCAACATTGCACTGCCCCACTTCATTTTAACACTGGATTTCTTTTCCAGAGCTGCTGCGAAGATTTCAACATGGAGGAACAAGACATTGCAAGACCCAAGCAAGCTGGGAGGAGATTGGAGGAGGTAGGAAGAGCCAGTGATGTCCAAGGGGAGAGCACCACCAAGTCTGTGACTCAGGCACCACCGCAAGGCGTTAAGCAGGAACTAGAAGAGGGGTTGCTGCAACAAGGCTGGGGAGCCCAGTGGTCAGAGTTCCTGGGCGTGCCACAGCCCCCTCATTCAAGATGGAAAAACTTATGCCCCTGGTCAGGGCCTGGCGCCAAAGAAATCCCAGCCTCCAGAGCCGCTGAGGCTTGCCGCTGGCCCAGCCGGGAGTATGCAACCCAAACCGCGGCAGTTCCTGGTGATGAAACCCGAGAGGCCTACAAAAGCCTGGACTTCGCTGTGAAAGTGAAGGAAGAGGTCCTGGACGGGGAGGCTCTCAGCTCCGAGACACTGCGCCAGCGGTTCAGGCAGTTCTGCTACCGGGAGGCCGAGGGGCCACGAGAGGCCTTCAACCAGCTCTGGGAGCTTTGCCGCCAGTGGCTGAGGCCCGAGAGACACACCAAGGAGCAGATCCTGGAGCTGGTGATCTTGGAGCAGTTCCTGACCATCCTGCCTCTGGCGATGCAGAGCTGGGTTCGGGAGAGTGGCCCAGAGACCTGTTCTGAAGCGGTGGCCCTGGCAGAGGACTTCTTAATGGGGCAGCCAGAGGCGGAGGGATGCCCACCAAGAACTCCTGCCAAAAGAGCCAGGGAAAGGGAGAGCTACAGGCTGCCTTGGAATGTCGGTGTTGGGCTGCTTTTTCCCCAGGGGGAGTGAGGGGGGTTGGAATTGTGATGTATAAGGGCTCAGGTCAACCCGCAGCCCAGAGGCCACCAACCTTTTGTGGGGGCCAGCGGGCATATTTGGAAATTTGAGAAAGCGTCGTGGGCACCAGTCACAAAATGGATAGCATAACAAAATGCCTTCCATTTGGGGTTGGAGTGTAATACAGAATGGCTGCCACATCTAAAAGAGCAGAAAAAGAGATGCCCCCCCCCCCAAATGTGGACATGCCCACCCTTAAACCACTTGCACCAGTGGATAATCAACCAGAAGCTCTTTGCACCTCTTCTGTGTTCAGAATGAAAGGAAGAGGATGTCCACTTTTTTGCGTCCAGTGAAATATGGACCTGTGTAAGGGGCTGTATTTGGTGTTGGAGAGGCCAAGGCAGTACAAACCCTGCCTCTCTGTGATAGACCAGGGCTTGGGGTGCAGTTGCTGCTTTCTGGATCCAGCACTGCTTGGGTAGTGATGGGTAGAAAAACTCACTTCACTGGGATCTCTGGTCCTCCCCCACCCCACCCCCAGTCAGATTTTCTTTGCATCTTAAAACTGTTCTCACATTTCCGTTCCAGATGTCAGAGCCTCTGGAAGACATGGCTGATAACACCACAGTGTCGGCAGAGGATATGTCGGACCTGGCGAAGCTGCATTTTGCCTCAGATGCTAAGCAAAGGAGCGATCGGGAGGCCATCTTGCTGGGTAAGTGCTTGAGCATGAAGCAGATACTGTTAGAATAATAGAATCATAGAATCTTCAAGTTCGAAGAGACCCCAAGGGTCATCTAGTCCAACCCCCTGCAATGCAGGAATCTCAGCTAAAGCATCCATGATAGATGGCCCTCCAGCCTCTGTTTAAAAACCTCCAAGGAAGGAGAGTCCACCTCTCGTGGGATTCTGTTCCACTGCCATTTTTCCGAACGTTTAGTCGCAATCTCCTTTCTTGTAACCTGAAGCCATTGGTTCGAGTCCTACCCTCCAGAGCAGGAGAAAACAAGCATCCTCCCTCCTCCATGTGACAGCCCTTAAGATATTTGAAGGTGGCTATCATATCTCCTCTCAGTCTCCTCTTTTCCAGGCTAAACATACCCAGCTCCTTCAAGTGCTCCTCATAAGGCTTAGTTTCCAGACCCTTGATCATAGAATCATAGAGTTGGAAGAGACCACAAGGGCCATCCAGTCCAACCCCCTGCCAAGCAGGAAACACCATCAAAGCATTCCTGACAGATGGCTGTCAAGCCTCCGCTTAAAGACCTCCAAAGAAGGAGACTCCACCACACTCCTTGGCAGCAAATTCCACTGTCCAACAGCTCTCACTGTCAGGAAGTTCTTCCTAATGTTTAGGTGGAATCTTCTTTCCTGTAGTTTGAATCCATTGCCCCGTGTCCGCTTCTCTGGAGCAGCAGAAAACAACCTTTCACCCTCCTCTATATGACATCCTTTTATATATTTGAACATGGCTATCATATCACCCCTTAACCTTCTCTTCTTCAGGCTAAACATACCCAGCTCCCTAAGCCGTTTGACCATTTTGGTTGCCCTCATCTTGGTTGCCTTCCTCTGCACACGTTCCAGCTTGTCAATAACCTCCTTAAATTGTTGCCAGAAAGACGTCTTGTGCACTAATGGCAAAGCCCTTCTCCCAGGCGTGGATCTTGTTTGTGGTCAAAATGGCTTAACTCAGGCTCAGGGCAGGTGGATTGGCTGGGAGGTAGAGCAAGGTTTGCAAAGTTTGCAGTGGGGGGAGGGAGGGGAGAGAGAAAGGGACTCTAAACATGGCGAGAGGGGAAACAACTCAGTGAGCACTGAGCTTGCTCAGTGAGTACATAAGGAAGGCTGGCAGGCTGCTGGGCAGGGTGAGACAAAGAAAAAACATGGAGAGGGAGAATGGAATGCCAATAGGAGTCCACACACTGGACAATGGTCCATCTAGTTCAGTGGCTATGGGAATGCTGATTTGTTTACCTGCCCCTTTCACCATAAGGTTGCAAAGCGGGTCAACAACAATTGAAAATGCAACATAAAAAGCAATTTAAAACCAATTATTGCCACAAGATAGGGGCAGACTGAGAAGTCCGGAACCCCGAACAAGGAGCGTTTTTATTTATTTATTTATTTATTTATTTATTTATTTATTTATTTGCAGTGCAGTCCTGTGCAGGTCTACTCAAAGGTAAGCGCCCCCGAGCTCAGTGGGGCTTAACTCCCACATACAGCCTTGGTGTGTTTTTTCACTCAGTCGTATCAACAGCATTTCCCGCAGGAAGCTAACATAAAAGTAAAACATTACAAATTGTAATGATCAAGAAGAGGTTTAAAAAAAACAGAACACCAATTTAAAAGGACTGAAGCAGCTCCAGTCAGCAGCAAGAGGAAAAGCAGTGGCAAACGATGATGACCTACCTTACAGGGAGGTTGTAAAAATAACAACAAAATATACGAAAATCTTTGACCATTCTAAACTACTAAGTACTATTCTTTTACTGACATTGCGTACCCAGGCACAGCAGGATTGTGTACATCGTTCTCCCTCTTCCCCCCTCCCCCACACTTAAAAAACCATCATAACTACCTCATTAGGTAGATCAGACTGAAAACAAATGACTGAGCTTCATGGTGGTTTGAACTTAGATCTCCCCAGTTCAGGTCTGACACCCTTAAGAACTATACCATATTGGTTTTCTGATACAGCCTTCCTCAACCAGGTGCCCTCCATATATTTTGGACTATGACTCCCATCAGCCCCCCCTCCCCAGCACAGTTGCTGATGGGAGTTGTAGTGTGGAGAGCCAGTGTGGTGTAGTGGTTAAGAGTGGTAGACTCGTAATCTGGGGAACCGGGTTCGCGTCTCCGTTCCTCCACATGCAGCTGCTGGGTGACCTTGGGCTAGTCACACTTCTCTGAAGTCTCTCAGCTCCACTCACCTCACAGAGTGTTTGTTGTGGGGGAGGAAGGGAAAGGAGAATGTTAGCCGCTTTGAGACTCCTTCGGGTAGTGAAAAGCGGGATATCAAATCCAAACTCTTCTTCTTCTTAAAACATCTGGAGCATAGCTGGTTGTTGCAGACTGTTTCATTATGATGCACTGTGACTCATGAGACTCCCTTTTGTTCTGCCAGGTGAGGATCAAATGGAGACAAAAGAGGGAGATCCACAACCTGTGGAACTCAATGAGACATTGTTGGGAAGAGCCAAAGGGGATCCCTCCCTTTTTCATGTTGAGGAAGAGGCAGCACCTGAGTGTCAGCCAGAACCAAGAGGTCTCCAGGGAAACCATCCCGGGAAGGAAGCAGCAAAGAAGGCCTTGCTTTGTGAAGGAGGTAATGGAAGCTCTCACAAAAGCACAGCTAATGAAGGGATGCTCAGGAGCAAAAAGAAGTGCACTGAGTGTGGAAATCTCTGCGAGGTCTTTGACCTCCCCACGAACCAGAAATCACAAACGGAGGAGGAGTTTTACATATGTCCCCGGTGTGGGAAGACCTTCAAGAATGGAGTATCCCTTGCTCCACACCAGGGGACCTCCGTAGCCGGAGCAAAACCCTACCCGTGCTCAGAGTGCGGCAAGAGCTTCGGCACCAAGGCTGCCCTCCTGAAGCACAAGGGGACGCACACGGGAGAAAAGCCCTACGTGTGCTCCGAGTGCGGGAAGTGCTTCACCACCAGCTCCAACCTGATCTACCACAACATCGTGCACACGGGGGAGAAGCCGCACAAGTGCTCCGAGTGCGGCAAGAGCTTCCACTGGAAGTCGTCCCTCATCACGCACGAGAGGACCCACACGGGGGAGAAGCCGTACGAGTGCCCCGAGTGCGGGAAGAGCTTCGGCAACAGCTCCCAGCTCCTGCGGCACAAGCGGGTGCACACGGGCGAGAAGCCGTACCACTGCTCGGAGTGCGGCCGGAGCTTCAACCAGATCGCCTCGCTCATCGCGCACAAGAGGATCCACACGGGAGAGAAACCCTACGAGTGCTCGGAGTGCGGGAAAGGCTTCGGCACCAGGACGAACCTGATGATGCACAAGCGGGTGCACACGGGGGAGAGGCCGTACAAGTGCTCCTACTGCGGGCAGAGCTTCAGTCAGAGGACGCACCTCATCATCCACGAGAGGACCCACACGGGCGAGAAGCCCTACACGTGCTCCGACTGCGGGAAGAGCTTCAACGCAAAAGCTCCCCTCATCACGCACAAGAGGACCCACACGGGCGAGAACCTCTACCAGTGCTTCCAGTGCGGGAAGAGCTTCAGCACCAGCTCCAACCTCCTGAACCACAACATCATCCACACGGGGGAGAAGCCGCACAAGTGCTCGGACTGCGGCAAATGCTTCAACCGGAAGTCGTCCCTCATTACGCACCAGAGGACCCACACCGGGGAGAAGCCCTATGCGTGCTTTGAGTGTGGGAAGTGCTTCATTTCGAGCTCGGACCTCACGAAGCACAAAAAAGTCCACAGGGGGAAGCGCTCGGCCATCGCGGAAAGCGTTGTGTATAGCCCGGCGCTTGCCGAACCCGGTAGCGTTCAACCGGGAGGGCAGCCTTGCTAGGCCCGAACAAAGGGGAGATGCTGTCAGACCTGTGTCCTTTTCAATACGAGTCTGCCTCAGTCACGTATAACAGTGAGAGCCAAAGGTTCTGGTTTTAATGTGTTAAAATAATAAAATAATAACGGATTTGTGAGGCCGGGAGGAACCCCATGTAGAAGCTCTCGGCAGGTTCCCCTTCCCTGCACCAGAGGAAAAGGTGCCAGTTTCTGAGGAGGGTCACGGCTTCACTTGATGTTTCCTTATTTTCATGACTCACTAGAATAGGTAACATACATTGAGCTATCGGAAATGTGAGATTTGGCACCTGAAATACACGTTCATGGTTGGTGCCTAAAAATAATAATAAAAATGTGACCGACCCTAAACTCTTGTGCATCATTTAGCACCAATATTGTCGAAGCTCTGTGGATTTATTTTATCCAGGGGGTGGCATGGGGAGAGCTGTTCCAGTGTAGCAGAATGGGACATTTAAGAATTTGACATGTTTTTAATATAGCGATTTTACACATACATTTCTGTTCTTTCTTTTTTACCTGGTCTAAACTAGTAGTCTGGGATTAGCTAGGAGGGTCATGTCTGTGTATTAGCTGTAGATTTTTAAGTTATATTGTTTGTTTTCCTTTATGAACATTTCCGCTTGTCCACTTCCACACACTGTCTTTGAGTTCATTGGGGTGCTGCTATTTGTCAATTACTAGTATGGGTGTGCCTCCTTTATGGATTTGTGCACACAATGCATTTAAGGTCGGTGTGCCTAAGGCACACTGTTAATTCCACATTTCTTTTTCATTCCTTTTGTAGCTTCCACTTTATTATGTCCCCTGAAGTCTTGTGACTCACCTGACCACAGCTTCAGTTTTGTGATGTGCTTATTAAATTGTGAGATGTTTGGTCAGTCCTGGAGTTTCCAGATTCCTTATTCAAACAAATATTCATTGTGAGAAATCTGTAAATAAATACTAAGTTTGAAAATTGTGGGTGAAAAAAAAATCTTTTAAAAGTCTGCATGTAGGAAATGAAAAATAAAAAAATCCTTCCAGTAGCACCTTAGAGACCAACTAAGTTTGTTCTTGGTTGGTCTCTAAGGTGCTACTGGAAGGATTTTTTAAATTTTGTTTTGACTATGGCAGACCAACACGGCTACCTAACTGTAACTGAAATGTAGGAAATGAGTATACCTATGGGAAAAGATTCTCCCTGAAATGCTAGTTTTCTCCAAGTTTCTTTTCGGGGAGTGCAGTCATACATATGAAGCAGGACACCCCTGAGACGGTTTGACTCTGGGCAAGTTCACATTTTTAATTTATACTTCATAAAATTTATATGCTGCTTGATTTTACGGGGGGCGGGACTCAAAGCGGCTTACAACAAGAATAAAAGAATATTATAACAAGAATTTATAAAAAATTAAATAAAAACTGCTTTTTAAGCCATTCGTAGAATAATTAAAATCAAAGCTAAACTAAGAACAAGTAGTAGTAGTAGTAGTAGTAGTAGTAGTAATACAGTGGTGCCTCTGGTTACGAATGGGATCCATTCCGGAGCCCTGTTCGTAACATGAATGTTCCGCATCCTGAAGCGCCGCGTCTGTGTGATGTGATTCTGCACATGCGTGTGACGTCATTTGATGCGTCTGCACATGCGCGAACTGCCAAACCCGGAAGTAACCCGTTCCAGTACTTCCGGGTTTGGCGCGTCCGTAACCCGTGACGAACGCAACACGCAGTGTTCATAACACGAGGTACGACTGTAATTATTATTATTATTATTTATTTATACCCCACCCATCTGGCTGGGTTTCCCCAGCCACTCTGGTCTACTCCCAACAGAATATTAAAAACACGATAAAAGATCAGACATTAAATACTTCCCTAAACATGGCTGCTTTCAGATATTAGATTGTTGTTTATTTCCTTGACATCTGATGGGAGGGCGTTCACAGGGCAGGCGCCACTACTGAGAAGGCCCTCTGCCTGCTTCCCTGTAACCTCGTTTCTCACAATGAGGGAACCGCCAGAAGGCCCTCAGAGCTGGACCTCAGTGTCGGGGCTGAACGATGGGGGTGGAGACGCTCCTTCAGGTATAGTGGGCCGAGGCTGTTTAGGGCTTTAAAGGTCAGCACCAACACTTTGAATTGTCCTCGGAAAAATACTGGGAGCTAATGTAGGTCTTTCAGGATTGGTGTTAAATGGTCTTGGTGGCCACTCCCAGTCACCAGTCTAGCTGCTGCTTTCTGGATTAGTTGTAGTTTCTCAGTCACCTTCAAAGGTAGCCCCATGAAGAACTCATTGCAGTAGTCACACATACAACATATCTTGGCAGGGGTGCCATCTGGGGTGGCAGGGCCCCTCCATATTTTCATGGAGGAGGCCAAACCCCCCCATATGTATTAATCCTCAAAAGGATGCACCAGCACAAAGCATTTTCCAGGAAAGCACTCTGGTGATCTCCACTGGGGACACACCAGTGCGAAGCATCTTCACCTGTTGTGTCCCTTTGAAGATCACCTTGCAGGAAAGCCAAAGTTCCCAGCAGGCTTTTGTTCCTCTTGCTTTTCCTTCCAGGTCAAGGCTTGGGAAAACCTTTTGGTGGCTTGAGGGCCACATTACCTTGTGGACAACTTTATGGGGGCCACATGCCAGTGGCGGAAGGGGCCAGATTCAAAAGCAGGCAGAGCAATGGATATGCCTTTCTCTTTGAGCTCGGAAAATGTGTAGCCTTTGTACAGAGGCTACACTCCCGAGTACGTAGAAGTCGGAGGTTTCTCACTCAGGTCTCTCTCGTGCTCTGCAAGGCTGCATGCATGTACACTAGACATTTTAAAGCACATTCCTTGTCCTCCCAAAGAATGCTGGGAACTGTAGTTAATCTTTCATGAAGCTGCAGCTGTCAGCACCCTTCAGAAACAAGTCCCTGGGGTGTGTGTGTGTGTGTGTGTGCTTTAAATGGTGTGTATACATTCCAGGTAAAGATAAAGGACCCCTGGACAGTTAAGTCCAGTCAAAGGCGACTATGGAGTTGTGGCGCTCATCTCACTTTCAGGCTGAGGGAGCCAGAGTTTGTCCGCAAACAGTTTTCCAGGTCATGTGGCCAGCATGACTAAACTGCTACTGGCGCATGGAGGACTGTGACGAGTGCCAGAGCGCACGGAAATGCTGTTTACATTCTATAGGCATCACCACAGTCCTAATAACACATTTCAGCTAAGCAAAAGCACTCAAAGGCAGTGTGTCCTGCAAGGCAGTCGAGGGCCACATAGAGACTTATGGAGGGCCACAATTCATACATGGGTCTGAAGTTTCCCATAGCCCAGGCAAACAGCACACAACTAAGGCAACCCTGAGGGCTCCCCCACTATCAAAAGCTGGAACTGACAACTTTTATTGCTTTCTTGCAGCTAGGCACAGAAATACTAATAGGGAATTTATTCTGTGTTTGGATCCTTAAATAGCCCAATTAATGATTTCTTCATTTATCTATTATTTGTTGCAGGTGTGAATCGCTTCTCATGAGTCATCCCAAAACAGTTTACAATATATACAAAAGAGTTTACAGGCATGAAAAACAGTTCAAACAATTATGTATACCAAAGCAGTTTTAATAAAACACACACACACACACACACACAATTTTAATATAAAAATGATTTAAAACAGGACACACATTCAAATCCAAGACAGATAACAGATTTTATAGTTTGTTGAAACAGTAGACACCCAAAAGACAACAGGGAAGGCACCTGTCTGATACGCAGTTACATGTTGCTGTTGTTAGTGTTCTAACACTATTGAGTTTTTATACTGAGCTCTTTGGATGAAGGGTGGTATATAAATTTAATAAATATTTTTAATGTATTCTGTTAATTTCCCAGTGTACTTACTTCTTGATATCCCTCCCTTCATCCAAAAGGAGGCCAGAGCGGTATAAGAAGGAGATATCAGCAGCATTGGGGTTGTTGTTGTTTTTTGGTTTTTTTTTTTGCAAGATTTACTGAAATGCATTTTTTTAAAAAAACGAAAACCCCTTATGGGAGAGTCTAAAACACACATACACTTCCTGGGGGTGGGGGGCAAGAAATCAGCCCAATGAAGACTGAACCTGCTCAGGGGCAGAATGATGCCTCTTTAAGCGGAGGCTTGACAGCCATCTGTCAGGAATGCTTTGATAGTGTTTCCTGCTTGGCAGGGGGGTGGACTGGATGGCCCTTGTGGTCTCTTCCAACTCTAGGATTCTATTCTATGATGCTGACTGGCAGTAAGGGAGAACCGAAAAGGAGGATGGCGCACCCGGGAAAAAGGAATACTCAGTATAAGGCAATGTAAGCCTGTTTAAGACCCCAGTTTGGTGGTGGTGGTGGTGGGGAACTGGGTTCACAGCTCAGTGAGAGCATTTGAACAGGTCCCACATTCAGTTCTCAGTGGCGTTTCCAGGATGTTTCTGTCTGAAACTCTGGAGACCTGCTGCCGGCCTGTGTCGACACTACTGAGCTAGATGCACCCAAGGTTTCTGACTTGGCATCAATCAGCTCCCTGTGTTTTTCCTGGGGAGGGACCGAAGCTCAGTGGCTGAGGGCCTTCCTTCCCTTCAATCCATGGCTTAGCTGCTGCCAGCCAGAGTCGGGCAGCACTGTGTGGATCCTTCCCTAAACGTGACCCCGACTCGAGAAGTTGCGCTGGAGGAGGAGAAGCTTTGCAGGGAGCCATTTGCGGAAATATTCGGAAGCCCCACCGAAAGAGGCTGGATCTGAGGTGGATTCCCCGGAGAATGCATATACCAGGGATCCTCTCCCGGCTGCTCTTACTCTTGCAGGCGCCTTATCCGCCGCCAGCGGAGCGAGCTCTTCCCCCCCCCCTTCCCTCTCAAGGGGTTAAACGCACAGAGCTCTCCTTGCCTAGAGAGGTCCAGAGAGCTGGTGGATGGTGCGGGGAGGGTGTCGTGGGTGGGAAAGGTAAGTCCGCTTCCTGTCCTGCAGCCTTTCTTTTCCCGGGGAGAAACTGCCTTTTGTACGCCTGCTCCGCATCGAGAGGAGGCGGGCGGACGCGCCGGTTCCCGGGAGAAAGTTGCGCTTGCGAGGGGCTTTGCGCCGGGGGAGGAGGTGAGTGGGAGGCGGCCGGGGGAGGGGGAGGGTCCGGGGAAAGAGGGGGAGGGGAGGGGGAAGGGTCAGTATTGAATGGGGAGGTTTCAGAGAAAGACACCCCCCCCCCCCACGCCGTCCTCTTTTGGAGGCTTTCCGGCGCAGTCCTTGCAATGCAAGCGCGCTTTCCCCGGGAGCAGATCCCGCGGAACTCCCTGCAGCTTTACTTCCGAGGAGGCAGGTGCCCGGTCACTTAGTGTGTGTGTGGGGGGGGGGGAGAAGTGGAGAGACGAAAGGATTTTTGCTTCTCTCTCTCTCTCTCTCTCTCTCTCTCTCTCTCTCCCCACCCCCCTCCAACTAATAATAATAATGGGCTGCGACGGATTTATTTATCCATTGCTGGGTCCCATTTATAATTCTTCTGTCATCCTGCTTTTCCGCGGAGCTCAAGGAGACGTCTCCGCCCGCTTCCCGTTTTGCCCTCACGACAACAGCAACAACCCTGCGAGGGAGGCCAGGCTAAAGAGGCAGCCCCAAGGTCGTTCAGTGGGTTCAGTCGTTCATTGGATTTCATGCAGTGGAATATTTCAACCACAAATCCACAGAACAGCCTAAGGCTGTTCCGGGTCCTGAGTCTGAGACTCTGAAGCCGCTGCGGTCAAATCCTCGGACTCTCACCGAAAAGGAAACAATAGGAACAGTGGTTTAATGCAGAATAGGAGCAGAAAAATAAAGGTTCACCCCAGTAAACCCGTTTCACAATGTAAATCCAAGCACAAAAGAAGATAGATCTGGCACTGCTGGTAGATGTTGGGGTGATCTACAGCTAAATTTATCTCCCAGTCCTAAAGTACAAAACTGAGATAAATAAACTTTGAGATAAACAGGAGTTTGTTTTTGTGGAGAGCTCTGTTGGGTCAGTTCTGGTACTCCGTGCAAATTACAGAATTGGGCTTAAAAGCCTTTGATTCCAGTGGTTATAGCTAACAAAAAAGTTCTGTTCAGAGTTGACCAGGTGGAAATTCATAGATTTAAGTTAGGCATGTCTGCTAATTTCAGTGGGTCTATTCTGAGTAAGACAAGCACTGGATGTAATCTTTTGCACCAAGATCCAGGTGGGAGGATCTCAAAAGTTTTACTGAAGACAAAGTAGATCCCACAAGCCCACATTTGCTGGGCGCTTCTGGTCAGAAGTGAGTCCTGTTATGGCCAGTGGTTTTAATGCTGCATAATTAGTGGGTGTAAGATTGCAGCTAGCTTGCTAAGAATATTAAAATAGGTCAAAACAAGATAAAGCAAATAAACATTCAGTATAATCAGGGACGACTGGTGATCCCTGGAGCTAGTGTGGCTGTTTTAGGGCCATAGAAGTCATGTAGGCAGGACATCCCTTGCACAGAAATAGTGGATATTTAAGCACAGCAATTGCTCAGATAATTGTATTTTTTTAAAGGGGGGTTAACAATATAATTTGGAGCAGTTAGTGGTTCCCAAACATTTTCTTCTCACAGAAAACTGCTGATGTTCTTGATTATTTCTCTGCCTGTTCTAGCAATTGTAATGTGCTGCACTAGATACTTTACACGATTTTTAATTGTACTTTTATTGCTTCTTATATATTGTGTTTTAATGTATTGCAGTTAGGATCCCATGGCATTCAAATTCAAAAGCAATAAAATACAGGTGTAAGAACTACAAGAAGCAAGTAAAACAACAACTAAAAATCAATATGCATATTTCATGCAGTGGAATATTTAAACCACAAATCCACAGAACACCTAAATGGTCTGTGGACCATTGTTTCAGAACCCCTGATTTAGAGATAACTTAATTTGCTATCCTTTACATATTTGCCTGGGAGCAAGACCCATTGAACTTACTGGGGCTTACCTTCTGAGTAGGATTGTGTTGTCAGAGACATATAACTTTAGATGTAAACAGAAAATGCAGGTATCGAAACTAAACCACCAAAATTAATTATACCTACCCTTCCTGCAATTGGGAAAATGAACACAATTTCTCTGTGTGTTACATGCCCAGAGAGGTAGAACTTAATCTGCAATTTTAGACATTTATCTGTTTGACTTAATTCTGAGTAGGCATGTATAGGATTTCTCTCCACAGGCATGCGTTTAGAGCATTTCGGAGACTGCACTTCAGTCTGTTAAAGCTGCAGTAACTGCAACAAGCACGTTTGTCGTGACATAATTTCATACGGGCAGGAGCGGGTTTATGCCACAATAACTGTACACACCTACCCATTAAATTCAGTGGGGCTTACTCCCAGGTAAGTGAGGTTAGGATTTCAGCCTGATTAGCATGTATAGGATTGCAGTTTAGGTATGTTAACAAAAATATTATCATCATTAATTAATTAATTAATTAAATTTGTATACTGCCATTCATCTGAAGATCGCAGGGCAGTTCACAGCATAAAAGGACAAAATGAGAACACAAAATATATAATACATAATAGAACAAAAACAAACCAATAACCCCCCTCTTACAAACACATTTAAAAGGCCATAGAAAGTTAAATCAGCCGAACCCTCGGTTGAATAGAAGCGTTTTCGCCTGGTACCTAAAGATATGTGATGAAGGAGCCGGGTCTTCATTAAAACATTTATTTCATTAAAACATAACATCAAAACCCGGTAGAATGGATATAAACAACCTGAGGAGGTCTTTTTGGTGGCTGTTCCTAGACTTTGGAGCTCCCTAGAGAAGCTAAACTTGCTACGTCCTTGACTTGTCTTCTTGCAGGCAAGTGAAGACCTTCTTATTCCAACAGGCTCTCAGAGACTGGCTGTTTTTCTTTTCAGGAAAGGGCTTTTAAATAGTGCTGTTTTACTCGCTGTATTTTAATAGATCTTTTTGTTTATGGGGGACAGGGGGCGGGCGGGTGTGGGGGACTCCCTGGTCCTGAATGGGGTAACTGTGCCCCTAAAGGACCAGGTGCACAGCCTGGGAGTCATTTTGGACTCACAGCTGTCCATGGAAGCGCAGGTTAATTCTGTGTCCAGGGTGGCTGTCTACCAGCTCCATCTGGTACGCAGGCTGAGACCATACCTGACCGCGGACTGTCTCGCCAGAGTGGTGCATGCTCTAGTTATCACCCGCTTGGACTACTGCAATGCGCTCTACGTGGGGCTAACCTTGAAGGTGACCCAGAAACTGCAATTAATCCAGAATGTGGCAGCTAGACTGGTGACTGGGAATAGCCGCTGGGACCACATAACACCGGTCCTGAGAGATCTACATTGGCTCCCAGTACGTTTCCGAGCACAATTCAAAGTGTTGGTGCTGACCTTTAAAGCCCTAAACGGCCTCGGTCCTGTATACCTGAAGGAGCATCTCCACCCCCATCATTCAGCCCGGACACTGAGATCCAGCGCCGAGGGCCTTCTGGCGGTTCCCTCACTGCGAGAAGCAAAGCTATAGGGAACCAGGCAGAGGGCCTTCTCGGTAGTGGAGCCCGCTCTGTGGAATGCCCTCCCATCAGGGGTTAGAGAGATAAACAACTACCTGTCATTTAGAAAATACCTGAAGGTGGCCCTGTTTTGGGAAGTTTTTAATCTGTGACTTTGTATTGTATTTTAATATTTGTTGGAAGCCGCCCGGAGTGGCCGGGGAGACCCAGCCAGATGAGCGGGGTATAAATAATTATTATTATTGTTGTTGTTGTTGTTGTTGCTTTAATTCTCTTACAGCTTAGTTGCTTTTCAGCTATAATTTTAATGCTTTATCAGTATTTTAATTTGTGTACAGTGGAACCTCGGGTTACGTACCGCCCTTGTTGCGTATTCTGCAGGATATGCATGCAGTGAACCCAGAAGTAACGGGAAGGCTTTTGGCGGCCGCACCTACGCAGAAGCGGGCTACCGCTGCACATGCCTGTGTACAACAGGCACCTCTGGATACGAATGTTTCGGGGTGCGCACGGACCCCGGGAACGAATTAAATTTGTATCCAGAGGTACCACTGTAAGTCGCCTTGAGTTTCAGGCAGGGCGGGGGGGGGGGGTGAGGCAGGATACAAATAATGAAAATAATACTAAGTAATTCTTTATGTTCCCCATTCATGGCCTAAAGCAGCTGTGGTGATGCTGAACTACAACTCCCAAAAGCTCCAGCTAGTATGGCCAGGGATGTTGGGAATTGCGGTTCAGCAACATCTGGAGCCAGAGGTGTCTTGGCTTAGAGAGTGGTTCTGAAGTGAGAAAAATACCACACCATGTGACGAACCTGCACCTCAGACTCTCCCCTTGTTACTAAGTTACGTTTTTACTCAGGTGTTCTGGGTCAGATTAACACGCACCCCACCTGTCCCTTTGAGGTCCGTCTGTTATTGTCTTTCCCTTTGTTTAATAAACTGGGAATTTCTTAGTAACAGGGGTTTTATTGTCCAGCGGCCGTGGCCGGTTATTTCCACTGCACTGGGCTTTGGGGTTCAACCTCTCTTTTGCCTATAGTTCGGGGCCTCTCTTTGTTAGATCCCCTCACTATACCAGTTGACTAAGCCCTCTTAGCAACTCTGTGGCAATCCCAGGTTTCTCGCCCACTAGCCCCTCCTGAGGGAACTCTAAGACACAAACTATCGCCTTTCAGAATAGTTTTGCCCTTTACCTGACTTCCCCTCCTCAAGAGCTTATCTAACCTGCTGGACCAAAAGAACGACGACTTGGCTAAAAAAACGTGAGATCTTTATTTAGTACAAAGCATAGCGGTTTCAGTATAGGTTCATAAGCTTAGTTTGTTATCAGTGTATATTCTTTGTTTCATCAACATCAACATAAACACATCTTTAACGTTCCTAACCTAACCTAAACCTAACCTCGCCCCACACCCTCCTTCTTCAGTCACCCCTCTCCAACCCTCTCACACCCTCACACACCCAACCAACGGCTGCTCTCTCCTTTTAAATAGCGGAATGTCCCGCCTCCTAAGGGTGTCTGTCACTCTAACTGGGGATTCCATTAACCCTTAAAACTCCATGGGTCTCTAAACAGCCCCTAACTATGACCTGATTATTTTAAATTTATGAAGAGAGACAATAGTGGGTAGAGAAGCTTCTGCACCCTATTGCATTTCAAATGTTTTATTACTGTGTTTTTATTATTGTTATTATTAGCACCTGTTTTGTTGCACAAGCCAAAATCCTTGCACACATGAGATGTTTGCTTGGTGCTGTGTTGGAGGCAGCCCAATAATAACCGTATCAATCCTGAATTTATGCTCCTGCTCAGGTGGCACGCAGCCAGGAAGAAGCGATGGCAGACTGTAACTTGCTGGGACTGGGACCAAGAGGAAAGCAGGCTGAAAGAGACCCCCGTGACTCCCAAAGGCCCCCCGCCAAGGAGATTTCGACTGGGGCAGCTTCCCCACAGAACCTGTCTGAGGGGCTACGACAGCATCAGGAGACTCAGGAACAGCAAAAGGGCTCAAAGCCAGCACCGTCTCCTTACTCCGTGTGGAGGCCGTCGCGGTTATTTGAACCCGTGTCCACGGAGGAGAGGAAGGAATTTAAGGCCACCTACCGAGCAAGGGAAGACAGTGGGCGGCTGCCCAGAGGAGGGTCTGCCATTGCGGTGCAGACCTTGCCTGTTCTTGGCGGGGGAGCACGAGAAGAGGCCTACGAAGGCTCGGAAGTTTCCAGGGCGTTGAAAGGACCGATTCCAGACGAGGACGATGCTGACTGCTTGGAGATCCACCGCCAGCACTTCCGCCATTTCTGCTATCAAGAGATCGAGGGGCCCCAGAGGGTCCTGAGCCAGCTCCGCGAACTCTGCCGCCAGTGGCTCATGCCGGAGAGGCACACCAAAGAGCAGATCGTGGACCTGGTGATCCTGGAGCAGTTCCTGACCATCCTGCCCTTGGAGATGCAGATCTGGGTCTGCAAAGGCGGACCGGCCACCTGCACCCAGGCGCTATCCCTGGCCGAAAGCTTCCTCTTGAAGCTGCAAGAGGCTGAGAGTCACGAACAAAAGGTAGGAGGGGGCTGGCTTTGTTTGAAGGTGCCGTTGTGGCAGGGCCAGAGTAACGGAGAACCCAGTGTCAGGAACAGGTGCCAGGAGTGGGTCAGCAATAAATCACATGGAGAAAGGAAAGTTTATTAGGAAAAACAAGTTTGGCTCAGGAGTGCCAGGCCTAATGAGCACAGCGACTCTTCTTGGTAGTTCTTGTCCCTGTGAGGCAGTTGTGGAGACTAAGGGTACCTGCCTTCCAATAATAATAACAATAACAATAACAATAATAATAATAATAATAATAATAATAATTCATTATTTATACCCCGCCCATCTGGCTAGGTTTCCCCAGCCACTCTGGGCGGCTCCCAACAGAATATTAAAAACAGGATAAAACATCAAACATTAAAAACTTCCCTAAACAGGGCTGCCTTCAGATGTCTTCTAAAAGTCAGATAATTGTTTATTTCCTTGACTTCTGATGGGAGGTCATTCCACAGGGTGGGCACCACTACTGAGAAGGCCCTCTGTCTGCTCCCCACAGCTGCCTAAGACCAAGTCTCCCCCTCCCCCTGGCCCTTCCCAAGCAATCTGAGACTATGCCAATGTGCCTGTCTCTGCTCCTTCCTTTTTTCATGCCTCTTCTGGTTCTGGGAGACCAAGGGGAAGGGGAGATTGATGCAGCAGGAGGGAGAGACCCCCATGGCTCCTTCACCAGCCTGTCTCATCTCTGCCTCCCCCCCCCCTTCTCTCCTTCTTCCACTTCTGGACTTCTCTCTGCCACAGAGTCTCCCAGCTCACTAAACCCTGTTACCTCTTCAGCTTCCGACACTTTCTCTTCCCAGTCTTTCCCCTCTTCTCCCTCTGACTGCTCACCATTGTCCCACCACTACTCCCCGGACTCCGAGCCTTCTTCCCCCCACCATTCCTCTGCGTCCAACCAATCTGTGACACCCAGAGGTAGAGAATCTGTGGTCCACGGGCCAAATTAGCCCCACCAGTCTTCTTCGTGTTTCAGCAAAGCTGAACCCACCTGACATCAGGTAAAATCATGGCTGTGCCCCCAAAAGGGGGTTTGCACATCTGCAGCCCCTGCAAATCCCTCTGCAAGGTGCTTTGAAGCCCCGACTATCAGCTGAGTGTTGGGACTTCAGAGCACAGCACAGGACTCTCTGTAAGCACCTACTGAGAGTCGGGGATTGAAGAGAGAGCCCTGCATAACTGAAGCCCGGAGAATCAGATGGGACCAGTGGCATTAGGGATCTTTCTTTTGGGATCGGAAATTGCAGCAGATCCTTTGAACGTCGACTGGTGGTCTTTAGTGGGGGGCAGAAGGGGAGAGAACAGGCTCTGGCCCACTGACCAGACTCAGTTCCCCACACTCTTGGGATAATAACGCGATTGGTTTATGTCACGGCACTGAAATGAGAGGCTCCTCATGGACTGTGGTCAGCCTTGCTGGAGGGTAAGAGAAGTTGCTCAGACTGGGAAGAGATGTACCGGTCGAGAGGCACCTGCCTGGCTACTGTCCCAGACAGGATAGGGTGACCCGGCAACAATCTTCTTATGTTCTTAGACTGGCAGCGTGCCCCAAGGTCAGGCTGCGGCGAGGCTTTCATATCTCTCCCTCTCGCTTGCAGGCGGAGGTGCTGAGAGGAAGGGAGCCAAACCGGGCCACTGAGATACAAGAGGGATTTCTAAGAGGACAGAGCCCCAAAATGTGCAGACTTAAAAACAGACATGCACTAAAGGAATAAGAGACACATCCACTCCTTGTGAAAACTAAGCATGTTCAGGAACCCGAGACTGTTTGATAGCTCAGACCTAGGGTACCTCAGTCCGCAGAGCACAAGACTCTTAATCTCTGGGTCATGGGTTTGAGCCCCACGTTGGGTTAAATATTTCTTCATGGCAGGGGGTTGGGCTAGATGGCCCTATGTTCCCTTCCAACTCGACAATTCTGTGAGTGTCAGTTGAAAAAGAAAAATGGATACCTCAGGGTGTGTGGAGTGGCTGCTTGAGCATCTTCTAGGTTGGTATCTCACAAGTGAGACCTGCAACAAAATGTTGCAGTGCATCTTCACCTCCCAGCAGATGAGCACCTGTCCAGGATCTGTTTGTTTGTTTCTATTATTATTATTAACAAAGTAATAATAATCCATAAGAATAAAAATGTGCACCCCACCACTGAGACCATTCCATCGTAACTACCCAAACGCCCAAAATTTTAACCCTCTTGCGATGGTTTGACCCCTTTCCATTTTAACAGTACAAATTCTACAAACACCCTCCACAACTCCTCAAAATCATTTCTCCTGCATATTCTCCGACTTGCCTTATGGGCACATGTTCATTTATCATTGAATTAATCATTTAACTTATAAAATATTAGTAGAAATCGAGGATCAAGAAGATCAATTAAAAGAGGTGTGGGAAAAGGAGACAACAGGGCATATAGATAGTTAAAGCTGGGGGAAAATATGGGAGAATTGTATGCTGAAAATGTCTGTAAGAATAAAAGAAAATTATTAAAAATTATTTTGGAGATGGCACTTAACACTGGTCAGATTAAATCACATAAACAAGGAATATTCAATGTTATGTTGGAGGGAATGCCAGGAAACTGGGAATTATGTTTACATATGGTGGGGGTGTAAATATGTACAATTTTTCTGGCAAAGGGTACTTAAGAAGAAAACAGGGTTAAAGCTGACCAAAAGCCTAGAGGTAGCATTATTATCAATCTACGATGGGGTGGAAGGTTCTCAGGCTAGGAAGGACTTGCTCACAAATTTATTGACAGCTGCGCAAATTATTATAGCCAGGAAGTGGAAGGGGCAAGCAGAATTTAAGATGGAATAATGGTATAAAGAGGTGTGGGATATAGCTATTATAGCTATCTGGGATCTGTTCTTAACCTGAGGGCCACATTCCCTTCTGGGCAGCCTTCCGGGGGGCACATGCTGGTGGGGGCGGAGCCAGAGGCAAAAGTAGGCAGAGCAAAATGAACCTGAAGTTTGATATCTTTATACAGCAGGCTAGTTTCTACACCCATTCACCGCCAGCTCTCTATCCACCCTCCGTCCAGGCAAGTAAGAGGCATGATCAGAATTAACAATTCAACCAGGCAAAAACACTCATGGGTGTGAAGGAAGGCAACTGAGGGGGTGTGGCTGGGGGGGACGTCCCAAGTGTCAGGAGATGCCTGGAGGGTCACCTGTGCCCCTTGGGCTCAAGGTGCCTCATCCCTGGTATAGCCTATTTAGAGGACAAACAGTTTTATTTCTTGTTTCAGGATACCTAGCTAAGGAGGACCGCAGTTGCACCCGGTCCATTTAAAGCACACAATGTTCCTCAAAGAATCCTGGGCACTGTAGCTTACCGCTCACAGAGTTTAATTTCCCAGCACCCTTAGCAAACTACAGGTCCCAGGATTCTTTGGGAGCAGGCGTGTGCTTGTAGTATATGGTGCGCACGCAGCCTGAGAATCACACTTGCAGTGGTCAGAACTGTCTATTTAAAAATGTGATGAGAGGGGTGTGTGTGTTTGGCCCCCTGGGCTTGAGGTTCCCTCTCTCTGCCCTGTAGTGAGCAGCAGCATTTCCCAGAAAGGAATCCCTTCCCCAGTGCTAACTGGAGTCGTCGGGAATTGAACCTGCGACCTGCCGCACACAAAGCACATGCTCTACCTGCTGAGCTGTAGCCTTCCATCCAGCTCTTGGCTAACAGGGATGCTTGTATTCCAGGTGTCCGGACTAGTGGAAGAGGCATTTGTTAATTCACCAACATCAGAGCAGGATCCGTTGGCGACCATGGAGATGCAGCTCTCTACAGAGAACGAGGAAGAGGACGAGGATGAGGATGATGATGAAGAGGAGGAAGAGGAGAAGCCCGTTTTGCTGGGTAAGGTTGTGCTTCAGAGTGCTGGGTTCAAGTATTGATGAAAAACTAGGCTCCAAAGGGAGATCTGTTTCACATGTCACATAGTTTTGCATCAAAATCTGCCACCCCATGATGGGGTGATGAGCATTAGCAAAGATGGCTGTTGACAGCAGTTTGGTGTGGCTGAGTTGCTGCAGCAGACTTGGACAGAGAGACGGAGGAGAGTCGGGATGGTAGCAAGTTTGGCACGGTGCAAACACGTCGGTGGAGGGGATCTGGCGCTCTTATTGGGGCTTTCAACCTCCTCTGGCTCCCAGTACATTTCCGAGCACAATTCAAAGTGTTGGTGCTCACCTTTAAAGCCCTAAATAGCCTCGGACCAGTATACCTGAAGGAGCATCTCCACCCCCATCGTTCAGCCCGGACACCGAAGTCCAGCTCCGAGGGCCTTCTGGCGGTTCCCTCCGTGGGAGAAGTGAGGCTACAGGGAGCCAGGCAGAGGGCCATCCTGCCCTGTGGAATGCCCTCCCTTCAGATGTCAAGGAAATAAACAATAAACTATGTGACTTTTAGAAGACATCTGAAGGCAGCCCTGTTTAAGGAAGTTTTTAATGTTTGATGTTTTATCGCAATATTATTATTATTATTATTATTATTATTATTATTATTCTGTTGGGAGATTGGGTATTTTTATTATTATTATTATTATTATTATTATTATTATTATTATTATTATCATCATCATCATCATCATCATCATCATCATCCCAGCAACTCAACTAGACGGAGGTGAGGTGACGCCCAGAGTTGGTTTATTTATTTATTAAACCATTTACAGGCTGTCTTTTGGGATGCTATCTTCTCCAGGAAGCTTACATATCACAGAAACACACAACACAGCCACCCAATTCAGAGTGCAACCTTTGGCATGTTAACTCAGAAATAAGTCCTGGCGAGTTCAATGGGTCACCCTCCCACAGTCCTATGTATTCATACTGTACTCATCCTTCAAATGCTGGTCCTGCATCTGCAGAATGTCATCATTGACACACAAGAGGTCGTTATCAGAAAGAGTAGCTTGCAGTGGTTAAGACAATTCAGTATGGACATAAGCAACTTTGAGACCTTGTCGGCTGACAGGCAGGCTGGAAGTTAAGCGAACAAACAAACCACGGACTGTTGTGCATAACCGTTGTCATGATTATCTGCTTCTTTCAGAGCATGAAGAGCATGGGCAGGAGAACCTGGAGCAGGAGGAATCGCTTCTGGAGAAACCCAGGCTTACCGAGTGGGGGCTGGCGCTGGACCGAGGTGGTAAAGGGGCCTACCTTCAAGGTACTGACATGGAAGCAATTCTCGGGAACGGCCGGGAAAACGTCCCTGGGAAGGCTTCGAAGCAAGCCGAGAGCGACAAAGGCTTGCGGGAGAGGAGCCTCCAAGAGGAAGTTCTCTGGCAGAAGAGGACGAAGGCAGGCTCTGAAAACGGCCTGCGCCTCAGCTTCCTGAAGAACCAGAAGACACAAACGGTGGACAAGCCGCGCCGATGCCCGTCCTGCGGGGAGCGCTCTCACAAGAGGTCGTGCTTGGCCATGCACGAGAGAGCCCCCGGCGGGGAGCAGCCCCGCAAGTGCCCGCAGCGTGGCAGGGAGCAGCCCCACAAGTGCCTCTCCACGCTGCGGCACGACGAAGGCCTCCGCGAGAGCCAGGAGGGGATCTGCCGGTGGAAGTCCAAGAAGCGAGGGGGTGCGGGCAGCGACTGGCGGCAGCAGTTCCACCACCTGAGCGCCGACAGCTGGCGAGCGCAGAAGGGAGAGAAGGCGGCCAAAGGTTCTGCATGCGGCGCCGAGAGGGTCCCCTGGCGCGCGGCCTTCCCAAATCGCGAGCGGGCCGAGCAGGTGGGGAAGCCGCACCAGTGCTTTGAGTGCGGCAAGAGCTTCAGCCAGAAGGGGAACCTCAACATCCACAAGAAGACGCACACGGGCGAGAAGCCGTACGCCTGCTCCGAGTGCGGGAAGTGCTTTGTGACGAACTCTCGGCTGCTTACCCACAAACGGGTGCACACGGGCGAGAAGCCGTACAACTGCTCGTACTGCGGCAACAACTTCAGCCAGCTGGCACACCTCGTGCAACACCAACGCAGGCACACGGGGGAGAAGCCCTACAGCTGCCCCTACTGCGGCAAAAGCTTCAGCGTCAAGGCCAACCTCATCACCCACCAGCGCACCCACACGGGGGAGAAGCCCTACGAGTGCTCCGAGTGCCCCAAAAGCTTCGTCTCGAGCTCTGACCTTAAGAAACATAAACGGGTACACACGGGCCAGCTCTATACGTGAGGATTGTGCAAAGGTTCTTCGCAAACCCCGCCCCAAATAATAAACTGTAGATAAACGGGCACCTTCCTAGCCCTGGTCCACTGTGAGAAAAGAAATAAAGGCTCGTTTTTAGAATACCTGTATTATTTATATTACGCTGCTGTCCCATCCTTTCTCCCTTCACAAAAACAGCATTGTGAAGTGGGTTAGGCTGAGTTGAGAATAAGTAGCTCAAGGTCGCATAGTGAGTTCTGTGGCAGAGGAGGAATTGTGATCCCAAATGGCCTCCAGTCCTAGTCTTGGCACTAAACCAAAGCACTTGGTCAGAGCAGAGTCTCCCAGCCGCTTCTCTGTATGATTCCAGGGTCTGGGATTGGCTGCTTTGAGGAAACGTAAGGCGGTGTTTATAAGACTGTTCTCAGCAGTTCCTCTGAGGAAACTATTGGAAGCACGTTGGGCCTCTAATAAACAGATTCCTGTCTTTCCTTTGAGGTCTCTTGTCTGTGTTTCCTGCGCTGGAGCCCTTCACTTGCTCTTGACTCCTTCCAACCGTTGTCAGCTGTGAGTGTGCGTCAGGTGCGATCATTCAGAGCAAGCCATTTGGCACCGGATTGGCTGCAGGAGTTGCCGGAAGCAGGCATACAAGGCGCCATGTAACCACCTTAGGGGCTCCACTCTGGATTTGTGTAGAGTTTACTCCTTAGCTTTTTCTTCTGCAAGGCAATGGGTATGGATTGCTCCTCAGGGTTTACTCCAAAAGCCCTTCTTATTAATGGGTATAGCGGTAAATCAGTGGAGGTTTAGGATCAGAGTTTTCCTTCTCCTAGGTGGGCTCCTTCCCCAGGTTGACGAGCCCTGCCTGCCCCTCACTTCCCTGTACAGCACATGCAGAAATTGCTTTCTTGACCATTGGACCCACTCTTGGTCTGGTCTGCCCAATCCACCAGAGCCTGTCTTCACATGCAGGGGAAGCCCCTTACTCACCAAGGGTTTTTGAGACCCATTTGCTCCCCTCACCCGGTTTAGCTGGGCAGTTGAAGCTGTTCCCCAGGGTGTGGCCGCTGTCACATGTTGACCGCTTCTAGGAGCCACAAGTGAGAGCTGAGTGCAGGGTGGGGACCAACTACTGTACCCCCGGAGGAGCATGATGTGTCCCTGCCAGAGGTACTGTTGTTGTTGTTCAGTCGTTCAGTCGTGTCCGACTCTTCGTGACCCCATGGACCAGAGCACGCCAGGCACGCCTATCCTTCACTGCCTCCCGCAGTTTGGCCAAACTCATGTTAGTAGCTTCAAGAATACTGTCCAACCATCTCATCCTTTGTCGTCCCCTTCTCCTTGTGCCCTCCATCTTTCCCAACATCAGGGTCTTTTCCAGGGAGTCTTCTCTTCTCATGAGGTACCCAGAGGTACTACCCTTCCCCATACACCCCAGAGTGAATTATAGAGCCCAGGATTTTTAGGAGGAAGCCATGTGGTTTAAATGCTTCGAGTGCATGCAGTGCAAGTTAGATAAATATCAGATAATGAGAAATAAAGTTTTGTTTTTTCCTTGCCTGAATTGGGGATGGTGAGGGGTGTCCAAGTGTGTGTAGAAAGCAGCCTACCATACAAAGGGGGGAAATTACATTCATTGCTGCATTTGGTTTTCGCCTCCACTTGTCACTGGAAAATGGCTCTAGGAGGGTTGCGCAGAACAGAATGCAGCCCTCGGGGCTGGGGAAAAGTTCCTAGTCCTGGCCTCTCTACTAAACAGTCCTAAAAAGAGAGGTTGCCAAACTTCGTTGCAAGGGTTACCTGTGGTGACAAGACAATGACTCAAAGCAATGAATGGCAAACTGCAATACAGTATAAGTCTCATTGGTACCTCTCGAGTGAATCACTGCTTCGGGCTTGTCTATTTTCAGTCACAAAATTAAGCCTTTTGAGCATAATTAGAAAGTAGGTACTCTGGCTGTGAAAAGTTTGGGAAACACAGATTTATTGTAAGCTATAAGGACCAGGAACATTTTACCCAAGAAAACCTGATAAAAACTACCAGAGATCCTGCACAATTAAGCATTGAGCTTATTATTTTTAAGATTTGGGGCGAAAGAGCCAGATTCAGCTGACCCTGAACAATAGCAGAAGGCAGCGCAATAAGAGTTCCCACAAGCTCATTGAGGTCCCCTCCCCAAAACGGCTGGAGGGGCAGGAAAACCCCCAGAACAGTGGGGTGGGGAGAAGAGGGGGGATGGTTTAGTGTGGCAAAGCAGAAATCCGTAGAATTGGAAGGGACCCCAAGGGTAATCCAGTCCAACCCCTTGCAATACTGGAATCGCAACCAAAGCATCCCGCACAGGTGGCCACCCAACCTCTGCTTAAAAACCTCCAAGGAAGGAGGAGCCCACAACCTCCAGAGGGAGACCATTCCGCTGTAAACACCTCTTACTGCCATCCTGGGAAGGAACCATGGGTGGCTGAACTAGCTGGGACCTTGTGCTGATTCTACACGGCTCTTCTTTTATGTTTTTGCATATTTCCCATGCAGGTTAGCCATCTCTCTCCAACTTAAATAAAATATTGGCGGGAGGGGGGGGGAGGTAAGCCTAAACCCACATAATCACATGATGCAACACAACAAAACGTTTGAATGGCAATGCCTGTCAACTAAGGGGGGGCAGCCCTGTCAAATATTTTATTGATCCAGTTACAGGTGGGTAGCCGTGTTGGTCTGCCATAGTCGAAACAAAATAGGAAATTCTTTCCAGTAGCACCTTAGAGACCAACTGAGTTTGTTCTTGGTATGAGCTTTCGTGTGGGTATCTGAAGAAGTGTGCATGCACACGAAAGCTCATACCAAGAACAAACTCAGTTGGTCTCTAAGGTGCTACTGGAAAGAATTTCCTATTTTGTTTCAAATATTTTATTGGTGAAGGGACTTCGGTCCCTAGGAGTTGGCTCCTCTCACCCTCCCTCCCTCCCTCCCTCTCTCTAAGAGGGACTCATGGGGTTAAACGCACAGAGCTCCGGCGCTTAGAGCGTCCACAGAAGCTGAGGAAGGGGGGAGGTGTGGCAAGAGAAGCCACCTTCCTGCCCCCTCCCCTTTCTCTGAGAAACGTGGAGGAATTTGGGAGGCTGCAGCAGAGAGGCTTAGGGTGCCTTGCAAGGGCTGCTGGGAGCAGGTGAGTCGAAGCCGAATGGATGCCTGGGTGCAGGAACAGCAGGAGGGAGGGGATAGAGCACAGCTACGAGGGAGGGGGGAGCCCAAAACCCATGGCTGGAGAGAGAGAGAGAGAGAGAGAGAGGGGCACCTTCCAGATCAAAAGGGTGCAGATGTTGCTGTTCATATAAATGCAGCCTGGCCCCTCCCTAAACAGCCAAATCAAGGGCATGTCAAGGTGCTGGTTCTTTCCTTCAAAGCCCCACATGCCCTAGATCTCTGGAGGGGAACCCGGTCCCCTCCAGATGTTCCATTGGCTGGTGCCCAAAGGAGCTGGAGCCCACCCACATCTGGAGTATGCGCCAGGTCCACCAAGGCTGGTGTCACCGTAGAATAATTGTAGAGTTGGAAGGGACCCTCAAAGGTCATCCGATCCAACCCCCTACCGAGACCCCATAGCAGATTTCTTCCGAGGGAAGCTGCCTCCGCTTCTAAGCAAATGGATTGCCCTTGGTGAAATCAGGCACAGAACACACTGTGGAGCTGCCCAGAACCTGTGGGATTCATTGCCACATGACAGTCTGTTGGAGCAAGAACAGCAGGACGTCTTGTGGCAGCTTAAAAGGTGGCCAAATTGACTGCAGGCATTTGTTGATCTGTTTAAGGCGCAGTGAGCTGCTTTGCTGTGCTTGACAGTGTGAGAGTTGCCCTGCTGGATCTAATCAAACATAAAAAGCCCATCTACTCCTGTATCCTGTTCTTCATGTGGTCAACTGGGAAGCTTGCTAGGGTTTGCCTCCTCCCTGCCTCCGATACTGAGTAACGCTTACAGTATTTGGGGCTGTTTAGTTTAGAAAAAAGGCAAGTAATGGGCGTGAGGGATGATAGAGGTTTATAAGACTATTAATGGTGTAGAGAAAGCAAACAGGCATATGTTTTTCTCCCTCTCACATCATAGTAGAGTTTGGGGCCTTCCAATGTAGCTGAGTGTTGGAATATTCAGGACAGGCAAACCCCGCTTAGTGCTATTGAATTCCACTCTCAGCATTTCACAAAAGCTCTAATTGTTATATTGTTCTTTTAATTATACACTCATTATTTATTGCTGCACAGTGCAAATATTTGTTGACTGTAAGAACCTGTCCTAATACTACATTTTCCATGCAACTTTCATAACTTTATGATAGATTCAGATCACTATTGCATTGCATATAAATATCAAGTGTTTGTAGAGAATGAAGCAATAATTCAAAAATTGCACTGTGCACTCATTAAAGCTTCTTTTTTCATTTTGCATCTTCGTTATCACTGAAGAAGCAGTATCAAAGCACAATATCAATAAGAGAAGATATATATATGTTCTGGCCGGGGAGGGAAGGTTTAAATAAAATTTATTATTATTATTATTATTATTATTATTATTATTATTATTAGCATACACAATAAAAAACACACTGTAAGAATGGCAAACAAATTCCAAAAATAATTGTTCATGTTACTGTCTTACAGCCCCCCCACAAAAATATATAGATTTGCATTTTCCTGTATTTTATTGCACCTAATACTGTAATTTATAAATACACATTTCCCCATAAAACAAAGATACCGGTAATGTTGTTTTCCTTCCAACAAACTCTGTCAATTTTACTGTATGCTGTTTCTCATGTTTCGGTTATCTCATTTCCCACTGTCAGAGTATTCCCCCCCCCCCCAATTGTGGCAGATTGTTGTAAACAAAGCCTCAATTTATTTTTTAGTCCTGGAAGCACAGCTAGGAATAAAGATGGAGGAAGAGGAACCTTCTGCAGCCAAACCAGAAGACAGCTCAGTGGCAGAAGACGGAGATGGCCATGTTGTCCAGGCTGGGACTGTCCGTGAGTTTCTGACTGGGGAAGGCCCTCCACGAATTAAGCAGGAGCCCGAGGAGGGGCTGCAGCAACGCTGGGAGAGCCAATGGCAGGATTTCCTAAAGACGGTAGAGTCACCCCCACAAGAGAGGAGCAGCTCCCTGCAGCCTGACCCATGGCCAGAGGATGACACAATGGAATGTCGGGTCTCCTTGAAGAGAGTCGCTGATGTCACGCAGGGGCCAGGAGGAGAGGGTACAGCTCGAACCCATCTTGATGTGTGTGGAGAGGTCCATGAAAACCTGGACTCTTGTGTGAAAGTGAAGGAAGAGATACTGGAGGAGGAGGAGGAGGAAGCAGCTGATGTGGAGAACCAACGCCAGCACTTCCATCAGTTTTGTTACCAGGATGCTGACGGGCTGCAAGAGGTATTCAGATGACTTCAGAAACTTTGGGAAGGGGGATAGCTCAGTAGAGGAGCATCTGCCTTGCATTCAGAAGGTCCCAGGTTGAATCTCTGGCATCTCCAGGTAGGCCTAGGAAAGAAACCCACCTGAAAGAAACCCTGGAAAGCCAGTCATTACTAAGCTAGATGGACCAATGGCAGTACATGGCAGCTTCCTCTGGGCTATCTGTGGATGTGGAGAAGGGTAGATGCCAAGGGGAAGATCTCAAGAGCTGCCGATTCTAGAGCAGGTGCCAATGGGTGGTGCCAGGGCAGCCAGGTGCTTGGGTCTGGTGGCTGTCAGCTAGATGGGGTGTTGGTGGGGTGGTGGAAAGAAGCAGTGTGGCCTGCTGTGCTTTCAAGAGCCAAGAGTGATTTGCTCTGTGGAAATCAGCAGCTGCAACTTCCTTGGTTTCATGGCATGGAAATGAACCTTTTGCTAATTGCTGCAGATAAACTGCTGCTTAAAGGCACAGGGGCTTTCGAACCTTGACAGAGCCCCAAACTGGCAAATACCTGGGTCAGGCAGGCAGGTTGTCTTATCTGGAGAGCTGTGATGCATCCCTGACCGCTGGCCATCCTGTTGCCCTAAGAAAGATAGACCTGCAAACAATCTGGAGATACCTAAGTGGAGACATTTCCTGTCTTTGCAACTTTAGATGGGGGTGGGGGGAATTGAGCCTCTTTATCTTTTCTTCTGTTGAGCTGGCTAGCTGGGCAAGGGGAAGCTAAATGTAGAGGGAGCGGAAAGCAGACCAAAGCATTAACCCTTGCAAGCATTTTGTTGTGCCTTAACCATGTCTCCATTTTCTGTTTCAGGCACCAGGGGCCCTTGGTGTTGTGACTGTAAAATCTCCAAAATCGGAGGAAGAGCCACTGGACATTGTAAAGTTGCAGCTCCCCCTGGAGGTCAAGCAGGAGTATGACTGGGAGGCAAGCTCAGCAGGTAAGGATTTGAAGCAGGGGTGGCTCCCTTCTGGTCCTCATGGTGGGATGCTGAATTCTGTGATGGCCACCTCCCAGCCAGACACAATTCAGTGCCACTAGGGGAAACAAGAACTCGCTGCAACAGAGTGTATCCCTGTCTTGCACCCTCTCTTTTCCCTGCTTAAGGAACTCACTGCCACCAGATAAAGGGGGAAATGATATCTACCAGGCTGTCCTTTATCAACCAGCCTAAATACCTCCCTGGGATCTTCTTGAAGCCTCTGTAGATAGTGCAAGATGTGATATGCCAGCAGTGGTTTGCAAAGAATAATGATGATGATCTCAATTCTCCAACAATAGGAATTGTCTTCTCTGGCGATCACTCATAGCTGAGTAAGATTGTCTTCCATGAAAAACGGTCTTAACAGTGAGTCCGTAAGTGACTGTGGAGGCCAATTCTGGATCCACACGTCCTTTCTGTGTGGGAGTTGATCACAGTGAGGGTTTCCCAGACGTGCCTTCCTCTTAACACGTTTCTCAGCAGTAATCGTAATATAATTGGTAATCCCAGTTCTTCGGGTACTGATTATTTAGGTAGCCAAAATGGCACCATCCACACACAAGGGGAAAGTGTCTGTGAACTTGGGGGAGTCTGAAGATTTGAAGAAGTATGGGGGGGCGTCTAAATGTGAAGATAGCTCAGTTGGTTAAACCATGGTGCTGATAATACCAAGGTTGCAAGTTCAATCCCCATTTGGCATATTCCTGTATTGCAGGGGGGTTGGACTAGATGATCCTAAGGGCCCCTTCCAACTTTACAATTTGATGATAATTTGTGGGGGTGGGGGGTGGAATTCCCAAACCACCTAATGAGGACTGAGCCATGGTCATGGAAAGTTTATTGATTGTGCCGGGTGGGAGGGGGGTGGATCAGGGTGACTAGAATCCCGAAAGGGAGTACTCTGTGTTGCTACATTATGTTGCAGGATTTATGAGTTCATATGATACTTTAAATAAATAAGTGGATCTCTGTTTGTTTCAGAATATGATGGTCAGGTACTGAAGAACGAGGAAGAGACCTTTGAGTCGGAAAAACCTGGGGACATGGATGTCTGTGGCACACCATTGGAAAGAGCTGAAGGAATGTTTTACTGGGGGCCTGGGATGGAAGAAAAGTCTGGAAGTCAACAGGGGGTAGACTGGCATTTAGGGAAGAGCGTAAAGCAAGGCTTCCTGTATGGGGAAGGGGACCAAAACTTTTATGAAACGACCTTCCCATTTAGGAAAAAGACGAGTTCCAACAGTGGACAGCAATGTCACCTGGACATTGATCTGCCGGAGGGTCAGCAAATACAAGCAAAAGATAAACTGCATAAATATACGCACTGCGGAAAAATCTCTAACAGCAGCAAAACATCCCTGCTTCCCCACGAGAGGACCCCCGCAGGAGGGAAAGCATACATCTGCTCCGAGTGCGGGAAAAGCTTCGGCTGGAGAACAAACCTTGTTAAACACAAGAGAATCCACACGGGGGAGAAGCCGTACAAATGCCCGAGTTGTGGCAAAAGCTTCAATGCAAAATCCACCCTGATCAAACACGAGCGTTCGCACACGGGGGAGAAACCGTATGAGTGCACAGAGTGCGGAAAAGCCTTCGGTGAAAAGGGGATACTTGTTAAGCACCTGAGAATCCACACGGGAGAAAAGCCCCACAAATGCTCAGACTGCGGCAAGAGCTTTATCGAGAGGGGCGCCCTCATTAAACACGAGAGGACCCACACGGGAGAGAAGCCCTACGAATGTCCCGACTGCGGGAAAACCTTCAGGATCAGTTGCCACCTTAAACTCCACAAGAGGACGCACACCGGCGAGAAGCCACACAAGTGCTCCGATTGTGGCAAAAGCTTCAGCGAGAGAGCCTCTCTGGTGAAACACGAGAGAACCCACACGGGAGAGAAGCCGTACGAGTGCTCCGAGTGCGGGAAAAGCTTCCGGATCAGCTTCCAGCTCGTGATTCACAAAAGGACTCACACGGGCGAGAAGCCACACGAGTGCTCCGACTGTGGCAACAGCTTCAGGGAGATCGCCTCCCTTATCAAACACAAGAGAACGCACACGGGAGAGAAGCCTTACGAGTGCACCGAGTGCGGGAAGAGCTTCAGGACCAGCTTCCAGCTGAAGACCCATAGAAGGACGCACACAGGAGAGAAGCCATATCACTGCCTGGACTGCGGGCAAAGCTTCAGCCAGAGATCCCGCCTTGTCATACACGAGAGGACCCACACCGGGGAGAGACCATACAGCTGCTCTGAGTGCGGGAAGAGCTTCGTCTCCAGCTCTCACCTTCGGAAACACACCATCGTGCACACAGGAGAGAAGCCCCACCGATGCTCATACTGTGAAAAAAGCTTCAGTAAGAAATCCAACCTTGTTGTGCACGAGAGGATCCACACGGGAGAAAAGCCGTACGAGTGCTTGGTGTGTGAGAAAAGGTTTTGTAGCTCCTCTGTTTTTCATAGACACATGAAAATCCACCCGGGAGAGGCATCCTAGGGATATTCACGTCCTAGGGAAGAGTTGGACGTGAATATCCCTAGGATGCACTATGGTGCACTTGATGGTCCAGTGAGAGCTGGACCATCAAGAAGGCCGATCGCCGAAGAATTGATGCTTTTGAATTATGGTGCTGGAGGAGACTCTTGAGAGTCCCATGGACTGCAAGAAGATCAAACCTATCCATTCTCAAGGAAATCGGCCCTGAGTGCTCACTAGAAGGACAGATCCTGAAGTTGAGGCTCCAGTACTTTGGCCACCTCATGAGAAGAGAAGTCTCCCTGGAAAAGACTCTGATGTTGGGAAAGATGGAGGGCACAAGGAGACAGGGACGACAGAGGATGAGATGGTTGGACAGGGTTCTCGAAGCTACTAACATGAGTTTGGCCAAACTGCGGGAGGCAGTGAAGGATAGGCGTGCCTGGCGTGCTCTGGTCCATGGGGTCACGAAGAGTCGGACACGACTGAACAACTGAACAACAACAACAGGGAAGAGTTTGGCATAAAACCCAGAGAACTGAGGGGAGCATAATGTAATGTCACTGGAATGGGGTGATAATGGGAAGGGAAACGTGTTTCAGGAACTGTCTAAATCATGAGTAGGCAAACTTTCTGGCCCAATCGCCTTCTAAATTCGGCCCATGGATGGTCCGGGAATCAGCGTGTTTTTACATGATTAGAATGTGTCCTTTTATTTAAAATGCATCTCTGGGTTATTTGTGGGGCCTGCCTGGTGTTTTGACATGAGTAGAATGTGTGCTTTTATTTAAAACGCATCTCTGGGTTATTTGTGGGGCATAGGAATTCGTTCATTCCCCCCCCCCCCAATATAGTCCGGCCTCCCCCACAAGGTCTGAGGGACAGTGGACCGTCCCCCTGCTGAAAAAGTTTGCTGACCCCTGGTCTAAATAGCCACCCATGGGTTTGTTGTTGTTGTTGGTTTCTGTCTGTCTCAGCCACCTGCCTGTCTTGGAACAGTGGCCATAGCTCAGTGGTAGAGTATGTCTTGCATGCAGAGGAACCAAAGTTCATTCTCTGGTATTTCCAGGTAGTCTGAATCCCTGGAAAGCTGCTGCCAGTCAAGGTGGACAATACTAAGTTAGATGGGCCAATGGTGAGTGATAAGTGCAATAATACAGCTTCCTAGGTACATGATGCATTTTCTTTCCCCCCTGTTATGGAATAAATGTATGTTTTGAGGATGGCATGTGAACAGCCAACATCGCCTTACACAGAGTCTCAGTGTTTGCAGCTGCTCATTGGCTCTGGGTCTATAGCCTAACAGCTGTGGAGTGATTTAGATGGGAGAGGAGAAATTCTGCAGTGGTATCCTTGAAGACCTACAGCCGTTCTGAACTTCCTACATAATACCAGTCACTCCTCCCAGTCTGTGGTCAACAGCTATTTTAAACCTTTACCTGATCAGATGTAACCGTTGTGGTTTTTCGTGTTGGCTGGGGGTAATGGTGTAGAATTGGAAATTAAAGTACAGAAAACATCCTTGGAACTCCCAACTGCATTGGAGCCTTCATTAAGTTGGCGCCATCCAGCTGGGCTGACTGGGGCTGATGAGTTGCAGTCCAAAACATCTGGCACCAGGTTGAAAAAGGCTGCTGTTCTGGATACAGTGGTACCTCGGAAGTCAAACGGAATCAGTTCCGGGAGTCCGTTCGACTTCCAAAACATTTGCAAACCAAGGTGTGGCTTCCGATTGGTTGCAGGAAGCTCCTGCAGCCAATCAGAAGCTGCGCAAGCTGCGTCGGACGTTCGGGTTCCAAAGAATGTTCACAAACCGGAACACTCACTTCTGGATTTGCGGCGTTTGGGAGCCAAAACATTAAAGTCGCAAGGCGTTCGTCAACCAAGGTATGGCTGTATTAGGGAAAACGTATAGAAACAGGACCTTTGAAAGAACATCTTCAGAAGTCTTTGTTTGATGGGAGAAGTTGAGCCCCATACACAACATATATTTAAAGCACATAATTCCCCCCAAATATTCCAGCTCATAGAGCTACAGTTCCCAGCACTCTTGACAAACTATAGTTCCCAGGATTATTTGGGGGGAGTCATGCTCTTTAAATGTATGGTTGCGTATGCAGTCTTTAAGTATACAGTTCCTGCATCCTCACAAAGATGGCTTTTGTCTTTAAGGGATCTCCCATGACACTGTGTTGGTCTTCATATACATAAATCTACCTCTTCTGCAGGACTGTTGACCAAAGCTTTGGAACTGGCTTCAAAATGAGCACCAGTCATCTTAAAAACATTTTTCAATCCTGTCTGTGAGCATATATAGTCACTGGAATAATTCTGTTCCCTATGCAGAGGGAAATAAGGTATTTTTGTTAGAGTTTGGGATGTATATTGCCACAGAACGCATAAATAAATACCAGGGTAATGCCGTTGGTTGAAAGAACAAAGAAACATAAGATTTAATACTCCTTGAAAACAAAGCCATTCTGAGTACAAGAATGTGTCCATTATGGTTAACGAAAGGAAGATCAAGCACTAACTGATTGAATGAAGGAAAGCCTGGAAAAAGAACACTCTACAGGGAAAACAAAATGAAATAAAAAATTCCTTCCAGTAGCACCTTAGAGAGCAACTAAGTTTGTTCTTGGTATGAGCTTTCGTGTGCATGCACACTTCTTCAGATACGAAAGCTCATACCAAGAACAAACTTAGTTGGTCTCTAAGGTGCTACTGGAAGGAATTTTTTATTTCATTTTGTTTTGACTATGGCAGACCAACACGGCTACCTACGTGGAACTCTACAGGGAGTGACCTAAGGAAGAATCAGTGAGGGAAGAACAGGCTGCCTCTCTACCACCTCAATGGTTCAGATAACTTATTGCAAGTGTCATTGCTCTACTCTCAACCATCTTAGGCAACATATAAAAATGGTACATATATATATATATATATATATATATATATATATATATATATATATATATATATATATATGTGTGTGTGTGTGTGTGTGTGTGTGTGTGTGTGTGTGTGTGTGTGTATATATATATATAAATTCATTTTCCTTCTGACACACCCTGCTTCTCAGCCTCTAGGTCCTCACCCATAGTCTAAACAAATTCTATACTATTTGTGTATTTTAGACTGCTTTTATCCTTGTTTTTAGTGTTCAGATTTTAAAAGGTGCTTTTGAGTTTCATTTTTTGAAAAAAGGAACAAATTATTATTATTATTATTATTATTATTATTATTATTAGAGGTCAATGTTGTCTGCTCTTAACTGGCAGCAGTTCTCCAGGGTTCCAGGCTCCTAGCCTTACCTGGAGATCATCATTATCTTCATTTATTTGTATGCCGCCTTTCCATTTTTAAGCCATGCTCAAGGTGGCTTGCATCACCAAAGGATTTACATAAATGCAAAAACATAATAAACTTTTATGTAGTCATAAGTGAAGGAAAACATCTCAATAAGCATCAGGGCTGGCCTAAGACATTTTGGCACTTGAGTCGAACCCCAAATTGGGGCACCCCCCCTTCCCCACCAGGGTGGGTGATAATAATAATAATAATAATAATAATAATAATAATAATAATAATAATAATAATAATAATATGTTCCTTTTTTCAAAAAATGAAACTCAAAAGCACCTTTTAAAATCTGTTATTTGTACCCCACCCATCTGGCTGGGTCTCCCCAGCCACTCTGGGCGGCTTCCATCAAATATTAAAATACATTTAAAATATCACAGTTTAAAAACTTCCCTAAACAGGGCTGCCTTCAGGTATTTTCTGAATGTCAGGTAGTGGTTTATCTCCTTGACCTGTGATGGGAGGGCGTTCCACAGGGCGGGCGCCACTACCGAGAAGGCCCTCTGCCTGGTTCCCTGTAGCTTTGCTTCTCGCAGTGAGGGAACCGACAGAAGGCTCTCGGTGCTGGATCTCAGCGTCCGGGCTGAACGATGGGGGTGGAGACGCTCCTTCAGGTATACAGGACCGAGGCCGTTTAGGGCTTTAAAGTGAAGATCGACATCAAGGACATAGGTGTGTGTGTGGGGGGGGGGAAAGATCGAAATCGGGATCTGCTGATTATATTACATATTGTTTTATATTGTGTTGTTTTAATATGTATTCATGATGGGGCTTCTGCCTTTCTACAGAACCTTTCTTCCACTGAGAAGGTGGGATAAAAATATGTAAATAAACGAATAATTATGAAAGATCATGGTGGTTTGATCTAAGGTTTCATTTCTGTTCCACCTTCCCTTCAAATTTTATTTATGCATTAAATTGGTATGCCGTCCCTTATCTCAGGGTGGTTCACAGCATAAATATACAAGATAAGAACACAAAATAAAAAGAAGAACTAAACAAATGGATAACCCTCCTCGACTCCACTCCAAAGAACTTGAGGCGGTGGGTGCAATTCAGTGAACAGCTAAAGAGATTGTTCTGTCAGTGTAAGAATTTCGGCTTCCCCTGCGGAACAGTATCCCTTCCCTCCCCCCCCCCCCCAAACGCTGATCTGTGGGTTCTCTTAACACTCCAGGGTGTATTTGGGGGAGATGGGATATGGCGGGTTTCCACTAGCACAGAGCTTTCCAAACTTTTATTCCCCCCCCCTTTTTTTCTTTTAATAAATAATCTTTATTTCAAAATATTTTAAAAGAATACATTCACACACAAATATACAACAAAGAAAATGCAAATCATACAATACAAACACAATCACAAAAAAACTTTCCAAACTTTTCATGTTGGCTACACACTTTTCAGACACGCATCATTTCGCAACATGGCAATTTAGTTTTACTAGCAAACCGGTTAAAGTAACCCCTTTCCAGCCAACACAGTTTGAAAAGCTCTGCACTAGCAGAATGGGGTCATTGAATTCAGCCCACTGTATATATTTTAGTTTGCCTCTTTCCCCTGCACTTCATCGTTTTATCCTCACAACAACAACTCGTGTGAGTTGGGTTAGCTGAGAGGGAGTATGAGTGGCCCAAGTCAAGCTGTAAGCTTCTTGACTGAGTGGGGGTGAGGACCCTGCCTGGCCTCTGACAGGTCCTCTCACCTGACACCCCACCACCCTGGCTCCCTCTGTCATGACTAAAGTCTAAGGGCAGAAACTGGAAAGTGCTGGAAGATTCTGCAAGATTCTAGAAGGTTCATTTCTTATGCAAATACTGTTTCGAGTATCTCAAGGTCATGCTGTTCCGGACAGTAAAACAAGGGACTTTGACATCCCTGTCACGATCCCCTTCTGCGTTATACATGTGTAACATCATGTTTCAGTAGGGGCACCCATGGGTTTTCCAATGGGGTGTAAAGTTACAAGTTTGAAAGGAAGGAGCAAGCAAGTTTATCTTAGAGAGCCAGTGTGGTGTAGTGGTTAAGAGAGGTAGACTCGTAATCTGGGGAACCATGTTCGTGTCTCCACTCTTCCACATGCAGCTGCTGGGTGACCTTGGGCTAGTCACACTTCTCTGAAGTCTCTCAGCCCCACTCACCTCCCAGAGTGTTTGTTGTGGGGGAGGAATGGAAAGGAGAATGTTACCCGCTTCTTCTTTCTCTTACACCAGAATTGAGAAAAATTGAGCCCATTGCTTTGACTTCATGTCTCAGCTTGTACAAATGCAACTGACTTTTTTTTTTAAAAAATGAAAGTGAGAATCTGGGGATTATAGTTCATCCAGGGGAGCAACAGTTCTCCTCCCCGCTTCAGCAATATTTTATTGCTGTTTTGCAGTATTTTAATCCCCCCCCCCTTGCATTAGTGCTATTTGCTGCCATGAGCACGATTCTGGGGGGGAAAGATTCTACAAAAATAACAGGTATGTTTCTGCCCAGTTTCAAACTGGGGACCTTTTGCGTGTGAGGCGAACATGATAACCACTACACTACAGAAACTGTGTCCTGCTCTCTGTCTTAGCTTCCTCCCCCAGCTGAAAACATGCCTTTATTGTGCAATTTCCCCAAGCTTGAGCATAAGATCCCACCTCAGTAAAATCTTCACCTCCCTGGAGATGGATAGGGAGCAAAAAAGCTTCACTTGCTAGGCCAGGCAGAAAACTCTGTGGAGGCCCAGTCCCTCTGCAAATGCCTTTTCAACATAAACAACAACTCCCGTATGGCAAACGGATTTCCTTACAGAAAATTGATTAAAGGGACTAAGGGAAAACTTGGCTATTTAAAAAGCCATTTGATTAAATATCTTTCCTAGTCTGAGGGCTTGCCCACACTTCTGCTTGTGCTGTGGCTAGAAAGCACAGGTCTGAGTAGTTTTCCCTTTGCCCCACTCCATTCCAAGGACAATAGCTTGGAACAAATGTCAATCCGAGGAAAACTGGAATTGCCGTCCCCACTGAGTGCTAAAGAGTGGGTTTTCCGGGGGGCGGGGAGCTGAGGCACAAGAGGAAGTGTGGATAATCCCTCAGTTGAAAATGTTGAGGTTCTTGACTGAAGCCCTTATGTTTTGTTTTTATTGTATTGCTGTGGTAATATGGTGGAAAATCGGGTCATAGGAAGAAAGGGACATATTCCTCCTAGTTTCTGACTGCGGACCTTTCACATGTGAGGTGAATGTCTCTTTTGGGAAGAAATATGGATTGAAATGGAATAAACACTTAAATAAAAAGCAGGGGAAGGATTGCACCAGCTGGGACTCGAACCCAGGTCACAAGGTTGGGAACCTTGTATGATGCCTCTACACCACTGATGCAGTTAGCAAAGATTTGCTTTCTACCCAGAGAAGGAAGCCTGCAGGAACGTGTCAGGCAGCTCCCCAGATCTTCTCACACGCAATATAAACATAGGCACCGCAATATAAACATGTAATTTTTGCCCTCAGATTCTTGCTGTGCATCTCTTCTTGCCTGCTTGCATTTCTTTTGCCAAAGTTTGTTTCTCTTTTTGTTCCCTTCAGGGGCGTAGCAAGGTAAATTGGTACCCGGGGGCAATTTTTTTTTTTGTCAAACCCCCCCCCCCCCGAGGCATGGGAAGGTCAAGTGGTACCCGGTGCGGAAAATTTCTTGTCGACCCCCCCATTGATTCCCCCCCCCAAAAAAAATGGTTTTACGTTATTTCATATTTTCTTACAAAGGAATAATAACAAGTAATAATAATAAAAAACTTTTATTTATATCCCACCCTCCCCGGCCAAAGTCGGGCTCAGGGTGGCTAACATCAGATACATAACATTGGTATAAAATCAAACAATAATTAAATTACCTCCTAAAAACATCTCAAAATCAAATTAAAGTCTAATTAGATGGCTTTCCACAGGGTTAGGGTTGGGAACAGTAAGTGTTCTCTGAACTGAAATTTCAGCCTTCATGACATAGGAAAACAGCCAAGTGAACAGCTATTTTGGTGGAGGAGGGTCAAGATATTAACCGATATGCATGAAATTTCATATATAGCTATATAATCCCTAGTATAGTAAGGTAAGACCTTCGGAGCAGGCATTTTCAAAAAAATAATAATTCAAAATTTTACACAATTTTTTTTTAAATAAAAAATTGTTCCTTGATAATTTGTCACCCCCTCCATTATGGAACTGGGGCAGCCCGCCCCCCGGCCCCCCCTTGCTACACCCCTTCAGTTGGTCCAGGCTTCCATTTTCTTTCTCTCCTTGATCCTAATAGCTTCCTTGACTCTGCTCATCAACCACACTGGCATTCTCTAGGACTCGGCAGTACCTTTCCCAATCTGGGGTACACATTCCATCAGAGTTTTTTTTATTATTGCAATTTTGAATAGCCCCCAAGGATTTTGGAGCCATGTGTCCCTCTTGACCTCCCCTTTACAAATACTTTCATTTCTGAGAAGCTGAAACGGAGTAATGAAATTTGGAATCTCACGTGATGGCATGAAGAGGACCCTGGTGGTCTAGTGTTCAGGACTTGGTGCTCTAACAGGGTTGATTTCTGGCCAAGGAAAAGGGCTTGCTCTCTCCTGGAAGTGAAGCTCTTGCAGCAGCACTGCCTTGCAGCCACGCTTGGGCTGGGTTTCTACAGAAAATGTGCTCAGGCATATTTCTATGTAGCCTTCTTAGCGCAGTAGGCAGCGCATCAGTCTCATAATCTGAAGGTCCTGAGTTCGAGCCTCAGAGAAGGCAGCTTGCAGTTCTCTTTGTTGTTGTTTTTTGCAAAGGGTGTTCACTCCTCTGCTCTCTGAGCAAGAGGCTCTGGGTGTCAGGCTTGTGAATGTAGGGACAGGATTGTTGCTTCAGGTGTGAAAGTGTGTGAGTGAAGGCCTAGGTAAGTCCCTGTGCTTGAGCAAAGCAAATCACACTTTGAAAAAAAAGAATAAGGCCCTTCAGGTGAAGGAAGGGAGGGATGGGAAAGACCCTCATTGTGTATCCCTGATGGTCTAGTGGTCAGGATTTGGCGCTTTCACCGCCATGGCCCGGGTTTGATTCCCGGTCAGGGAATCTTTTTGCCAGGGAGAAGGAGCAATGGCTTTGCTGTGGTTCGTGTTCTATAGCACACATTGAGGGATTCAGAAAGAAATTTGGTTAAAGGAGGCCTCTATCTTGCCATTCTTCCTGATGGTCTAGTGGTTAGGATTTGGTGCCCTCACTGCCAAGGCCAGGGCTTGATTCTCAATCAGAGGATCCTTTATTTTCTCTATTTTGAGGCTTTTTCATTAGTTGTTTTATACAGAGAAATAACGCCAATCAACATCCCCCCCCTCCATTACCTCCCTCACATACCTTCCACAATCAATTATCGGCTGCAAATGGACCCCTGTTCCATCACAAGAATTAATACAACCATCTCAGCAATTCTCACCAATTTTCTACTGTAAAAGGTTAAAGGTGTGTCTATTTAGTATATATTGAGGCTCTAATTATCACTGACTGCAACATTTCTCTGATTAAAAGGAAATACGGGACATTCTGGGATAGATATTTCCCCCCAAAAAAGTGTGGGGCTGGTTGTTGTTTTTTAAATAAAATTTTTATTTTTATTTTTATTGAAACTTCTTACAATGGTCTCCGTCATGTTTCAACAAAATACACAGGAACAATAATAAAAGAGGGCAGGAGGTTAAAAAATAAATGAGAATAGATGTCCATGATCAGCCTCAGAGAGCATGGCCAATGAGTCAGAAACGATGGTAATTTGAGCCCAAAAACATCTGGAGGGCCACAAGCCTCCTTCCCCTGGTATAGAAGCTAAAGAAAAAGTAAATTAGGGGCACAGAGTAAATATTGTCCTTTACCTTTCTGACTCGTCTCAAAAACTTAAAACCAGTAAGCGCTGGGTTCCATCTTGGATTAATTCCATTAGTGGAACGCTCATTAAAATCTCCACTACAATTAGACCCCTTAGGAGTAATGCAGATTTTAATGCTATAGACATTTTTTGGGGTGGGTATTTTTGCATAATTTGCATAATTCCAGGAGTGGAGGAACCTGTGGTCCGGTGTTGTTGGACTCCAACTCCCCTCAGCCGAAGCCAGTATGACCAATGGTCAGGGATGATGGGACTAGCAGTGAAATAAAACAAAAAATATATAGGGGGCCACGGGTTCCTGGTATCTGAGGAATTTTGGCTCGATTGTTAAACCACTCTGCGTAGCTTTCAGCAAACAAACTACAGGTCCCAGAATTATTTGAGGGAAGAGATGATTGTTTCACGTGGTATCATAGTACTTTTACTGTATGGTATGTTTGTAACCTCTGATTCTGTGACAAGGATGGGGAGCCTGTAGCTCTTCAGGTGTTGCTGGACTACAACTGACATCATCCCTGGCCAATGGCCATACTGGCTGAGCCAAATGAGATTTGGGAGGGTCCCAACAACATATGTGGGGCTCAGGAGCCCAGTTATGTCACCCTTGTCTGCAGAGCTGGCAGCCTCTCACCCTTTTTTTGAGCATCCTCCCTTGTGGAGTGTTCCCTCAGCCTCCTCTCTTCTCCTTGGGAGTCTTCTGGGAAGCTGCTGCTGCTGCTGTCCCTAGTCGCTGAGCTTCCCCCCTGCCCCAAAGAGAGGTCCTCTCAGAGGCACCATTCCCTTGTGGAACTTATAGCCAGGGCTGTTGCAATAAACAGCTGTGCTAGCCTTTGGGAAGCAGAGACAAGAGGGGGTATCAGAGGGAGGGAGGGAAAGGAGAGAGGGAACAGAGGCCAGTGTTGCCCGTGGCACCCCTGACCATCATTCAAGGCACCCCAGGTGCCACAGCACCCTGGTTGAAAACCACTGGCCTACAGCACGAAGGTAAGAATTACATCCATTGCTTCTGACCCTGCCCACCATAGGCATGCGGCCCTTGGAAGGTTGTGCACAATGGAATGCGGCCCTTAGGATGAAGAAGCTTCCCTGCCCTTGCAAGGAAACTTTTATAATGTGAAGTTTCAGGTTTGGCACATCAACCAACCATTTCCAATATCCCGTTAAAGATGACACCTTCGTTGCTAATGTTTATGTTACATTTCTACGGTTTTATTTATTTTTAAGGGAAATAATCTTTTAAAAAAAATTAAATTCTGCATTTGTACTTTGAGGAAACCACACTGCCTTTCGGCAGCTGAAGTGTGGCCAGCGCCAATGCCTCATCCTCTCTGACAACTCTTAACACCCAGGGGGATTGGCTCCCACGTGGATTTTCTCATGTCTACGCAGATCACTTCGATTAAGAAACCTCTGCTCGCACGATGAACATTTATAGGGTCTCTCTCCTGTGTGGATTCTCCTGTGTATCAGAAGGTACCCTTTCTGAATGAAGCTTTTCCCGCAATCCGTGCACGTGTTTGGCTTCTCCCCCGTGTGGATCCTCTCGTGTGTCAGGAGGGACGAGCGCCGAGTGAAGCACTTCCCACACTGGGCGCACCTATAGGGGGTCTCGCCCGTGTGGGTCCTCCGGTGGATGACAAGCTGCAGTCTCCGGCTGAAGCTCTGCCCACAGTCGGAGCAGCCGTATGGCTTTTCGCCCGTGTGGATTCTCTCGTGATTGATGAGGTTGCACCGGATGCTGAAGCGCCTCCCGCACTGCGCGCACTCGTAGGGTTTCTCTCCCGTGTGCATTCTCTTGTGCCTCACCAGCGTGGACTTCCGGTTGAAGCTCTTGCCGCAGTCCAGGCACGTGTACGGCTTTTCTCCCGTGTGGGTCCTCTCGTGCACAACCAGGTTGGCCTTGCAGTTAGAAGTCTTCCCGCAATACAAGCATTTGTATGGCTTCTCGGCCATTTGCCCAGCCTGGCTGAAGCTCCTGTCTTCTGGCTGCTCTTTCTTTATCTTCAACTTGATGATCTCCTCCTGGAAGGGACTTTCATCTAACCCGGCGCCCACTTCATCGTAATGAAAAGCTTGTTTGGCTGCCTTCCCAGGATGGTTTTCCCAAGGACCCCCTGGTGCCGGGGGACTTCCTGGCATCAGCCCCATGTCAAGCCCCTGGAAGAAATCCCCTTTGGCTCTTTCCAGGGATATTCCACAGAGGTCTGTCTGCTCAGGTCTTTCCAGCTGGAATGTCTCCTCTTCATTCTCCTGTTCTTGCCCATCACCTTCAAAGGGGGGAGGGAGAGAGAGAGGAAAATCATGGCACAATAAGTAGAGGCTTGTAGAAATTCCCCATCCCTGTTCCATTACTTTCTGTCCCTTAGTTTTTAGAGGCAACCCACCCCCAAGAATCCTGGGGGCCATAGTTGGGTGCTCAGAACTGTAGTCTCTTTTGTGCAACCAAGATGATCAAGAGTCTGGAAACAAACATTAAACGGTACAAAACAAAACAAAATAAAAAATGCTTTCCAGTAGCACCTTAGAAGAGACCAACTAAGTTTGTTCTTGGTATGAGCTTTCGTGTGCATGCACACGAAAGCTCATACCAAGAACAAACTTAGTTGGTCTCTAAGGTGCTACTGGAAAGAATTTTTATTTTTTATTTTGTTTTGACTATGGCAGACCATGGAGTTTTCTTGGCAGGGATACTGGAGTGGCTTGCCACTTCCTTCTGCAGGTGGATCACATTTAATCTAAACTCTCTGGTATGACCTGTCCATCTTGGGTGGCCCTGCATGGCATAGCTCATAGCTTCCCTGAGTTATTCAAGCCCCTACGCCACAACAAGGCAGTGATCCATGAAGGAGTTCCCGAAACGACTGGCATGAGTTTGGCCAAACTGCGGGAGGCAGTGGAGGATAGGGGTGCCTGGCGTGCTCTGGTCCATGGGGTCACGAAGAGTCGGCCACGACTGAACGACTGAACAACAACAATGGCAGACCAACACGGCTACCCACCTGTAATTAAACGGTACAGTTAAGGGAGCTGGGTATTTTTAGACTGGAGAAGAGGAGGCTGAGAGGAGATAAGATAGTCATCTTTAAATATCTCAAGGGTTGTCATATGGAAGAGGGCAGAGGTTTGTTTCCTTCTGCTCTGGAGGGAAGGACCAAAACCAATGGCTTCAAATCACAGGAAAGGAGATTCTGACTAAACATCAGGAAGAACTTTCTGAGAGTAAGTGCTGTTCAACAATGGAAGAGGGTGGACTCACCTTTGTTTGAGGTTTTTAAACAGAGGTTTAAAATGATTCCTGCATTGCAGCGGGTTCAACCAGATTTATTTATTCATTTCATATTTATTTCATAAAATTTATACACCGCTTGACCTGTGGTCGAACTGTTTAATTATTATTTGCTGAAGCTTAATTTTACTGTTTACTACAGTGGTACCTCTGGTTACGAACTTAATCCGTTCAGGAGGTCTGTTCGTAACCCGAACCCGTTCTTAACCTGAGGCACGCTTTCGCTAATGGCGCCTCCTGCTGTGCGCACGCCTCTGGCACGGGATTTCTGCTCAAATCCTGGGGCAAAGGTCGCAACCAGGAGCAACTACTTCCAGGTTAGCGGAGCTCATAACCCAACACGTGTGTAACCAGAAGTGTTCCTAACCAGAGGTACCACTGTATTAGATTCTGATGGATTGTTGAATGTTGCTTTGTTTGATAAAAGTTGTTTATTTTAAAGTTACAGGTGGGTAGCCGTGTTGGTCTGCCATAGTCAAAACAAAATCGAAAATTCTTTCTAGTAGCACCTTAGAGACCAACTGAGTTTGTTCCTGGTATGAGCTTTCGTGTGCATGCACACTTCTTCAGATACACTGAAACAGAAGTCACCAGATCCTTAAATATAGTGGGGGAGTGGGGAGGGGTATTACTCAGAAGGGTGGTGGGAATGGGTGATAGGCTGATAAGTGTGGAAAACCTGTTGACGACTCTAAACGGCTGCAATTAGTCTTGGTAAATGGACATAAATCTGATATCAGGAATCACAAGACAGAGAAACCAGTAGGAGAACACTTCAATCTCCCAGGACATTCTATAAAAGATCTCAAAGTAGCTGTCTTAATACAAAGAAATTTCAGAAATAGACTGGAAAGAGAAGTGGCTGAATTGCAACTAATCACCAAACTTAAAACCATGGAGAAACCTGGTTTGAACAAAGACATTGGATTCTTATCTCATTATACATAACAAAGCCACCTTTAGCCATCTCACCCCTTGCCTTTCCCTGCAAGACTAATTGCAGCCGTTTAGAGTCGTCAACAGGTTTTCCACACTTATCAGCCTATCACCCATTCCCACCACCCTTCTGAGTAATACCCCTCCCCACTCCCCCACTATATTTAAGGATCTGGTGACTTCTGTTTCAGTGTATCTGAAGAAGTGTGCATGCACACGAAAGCTCATACCAGGAACAAACTCAGTTGGTCTCTAAGTTTATTTTAAAGTTATTGTGACTTTTTTATTGGATCAGATTTTTGCTATTAATGTTTGATGTTTTATTTCGTGTTTTTTTTTGTCTTGGAAGCTGCCCAGAGTGGCTTGGGCAACCCAGCCAGATGGGTGGGGTATAAGTGTATTATTATTATTATTATTATTATTATTATTATTATTATTATTTACTATTATTGACTGTAAAAAAGTGCCCCTCAATGATGACCCTTTGAGCCCCTTCCAACCCTACAATTCTATGATTCTGTGATGGTTTTGTTCTAACCCCATTGTCGGACACAGCATTTTTATTTGTGTTTTAACAACTAGCAACTAGCAAAACTTGTGAATTCTTACCGAAGAAATGGGATTCTCCATCACTCTCCTGCTTGGCTTCTATGGAGAGCTGCATCTTCCCAGGGGCCCAGGAGTCCTGTTCTGAATTAGGGCTGCTGACAAATGAGCTTATTGACAACCCTGACTCCTGAAAAAAAAAAAAGTGGACGATAATAAATGATAACAAGGAGGTTAAAAGTATCAGTGCAGATGGCTTAATGACAAAGATGTTGATAGGACATTGTGGTGCAGAAAAGTAAAACCCCAAGAATGAGAATTTACAGTGACAGATTTGGAATTTATTTTGCAATGTTATTAAGGTTATTTCAGGCCTCTACGTATATTCTCTCTCACATGTGCAGGGGCAATGGCAGATGTAGTTCAGCCACATCTGGAGGGTCAAAGGTTCCCCACACTGGGCGTAAGCAAACACATGTGGCCATCCCATCTATCTTGGGTTGGGGCCAAACTAGATCTATTTTATTTTTAAAAAACAGAGCTTAAGGAATTGCCGCATCCATTTCTCTGCCCCTCACGCCAATAGATGGAATCTCTGCCATTTTTTTCTGGGTTCTCTCAGGGTTTCCCACAGGCTAAGACACTCACCTTTCCTTCCCACCCTTCCGACTCTTGCAGCTTCAGGAGGAAATCTTCTGCCAGGACGACTGCCTCGCTGCAGGTCTCCGGGCCCCGTTCGCCGACCCAGCTCTGCATTTCCGGAGGCAAGATGCTCAGGAACTGCTCCAGAATCAGCACTTCCAGGATCTGGTCCTTGGAGCGTTTCTCTGGCTTCAGCCATTGGTGGCAAAGCTTCCACAGCTGCTTGCAAACGTCCCGGGGCCCCTCAGCCTCCTCATAGCAGAAGCGCCGGAAGCACTGGCGTTGTGTCTCTGAGTCGGCGGCGTCTTCGCTCGATGTCTCGTCCTTCCCTTTCCCTGAAGAATCCAGCCCTCTGCTGGGTTTCTGAGCTCCCCGGAGGCCCAGCACGGTTGCAGTTGCCCAGTCTGCTTTCGGCCACTGGCTGGCCCCAGCTATTTCCCTGAAGGAGGCCTGGAACTCCTTCGTGTCCACCTCAGAGATGGGCTCAGGTAGCCTGAGGTGCCTCCATCCTGAGCAAGGGGATTCCACCGTCTTCAGGAACTCCTGCCGCTGGTTTTCCCAACTCTGCTGCAAACCTTCCTCTGGCTCCTGCTTCACTTGTGCTGGGCCTTCGCAGGTCAGGAACTCCTTGATGGTCCTGACTTGGACAACCTGAGGCTCCCTTTCGCTTGCCTCCAGCTTCTCCCGGGATCCTGGTTCTGTTGGGTCCTGCTCCTCCATTTTTATTTCTGGCTGGAGTTCCTGGGCTGAAAAGGAAATTAAGTTCTTGATCAAGGGCAAAGCATTAAAAACATAAGAGTCTGCTGGATCCGGCCAGTGGCCCATCTAGTCCAGCATCCTGTTCCCACACTGGCCAACCAGATGCCTGTGGGAAACCTGCAAGCAGGATTCGAGCCCAAGGGCCTCCTGCCCTCCTGCGGTTTCGAGCAAATGGGATTCAGTAGCCATTGAGAGCCCTCTTCTCTGGGAATTTGCCTAATCTTCTTTTTTATGCTTTTTATTGTTTTCCCCACATGGCAAAAATTATACATTCCAAATAAAACACAAAAGAAACAACAAATTTCCAAATAAACCAACAATATACAAATCCTTAAATTCCTAAAAGAGACTTACATTGTTTAAGTTTTTTTTCTTAATTCACAAATTCTTAATTTCTCCATATGACTTCCAACCTCCTCATTGAGGATCCATCCTTTTCTTCTTGTTATTATCACTGCTTCAGTATTCCTTATCTCAATTTCTTTCTTTTGTTTTGTCTCATGTTTTCTTAATCTAACTTGCAGCTTGCAGAGTCTAGTCAAAACATGTCCAGGTTTTCACTTGTGGACAATGTTAATTAAATATTCTTTACAAATGCCCCATTCATTTTTATACCTTTGGGTTGGCTCTCGCCTAATTATTTCAGTTAATTTAGCTAATTCAAGATATTCAAGATTATTTTCTAATCCTCTTTTAATGCCATCTAGGTGGGTGCCCATCACTGCCTCCTGTGGGAGCAAGTCCCATAGTTTAATTAAGCACTGCAGGAAAAAGTACTTTCCTTCAGCCTAAATCTTCCAGGGAGGAAGGTTGCAACCACCGCAACACAATCCTTCACATCCCCCTACGATCTGCAGGGGAGACCTTGGTAGACTGCCTGGTTGGCGGTGACTCAGGTGACAAGGCCTTCTTGGCGGTGGCTTCCAGTTTGTGGAATGTCCTCCCTAGTGAGGTGCACCATTCTCCTTAATTATTAACTTTTAGGTGGAAAGCGTTCCTCTTTACCCAGTCATTTGATGGCTGAAAATATTAGTTTTGAGAGTTGGCGATTGCTTTTAGTTCTTAACTTTCTTTAAAGGCTGCTTTTAACCGTTTCTAGAAGTTTTGATTGTATTGTTTTGGTACTGATGTGTTTTCCAACCTGGGCACTTAGGAGGAAGCTGTGATATATAACTAATAAATAGAGAAAGTTGTATTCAGAAGTAAGCCTCATTTAGGCTCCTGATATCTGTAAGGCTGTATAGCTTGTAAAAATGCACTTCTTTACTCTGACAGTCTAGTAGTGGAAAAGGTCATGGAATCACAAGTAGAGTTGGAAGGGACCACAAGGGTCATGTGCATGGTCATGCAATCTTTCACCCAACATGGGGCTCAAACCCACGACTCTGAGAGTCTCATGCTCTACCAAGGTTGTAGCTCAGTGGCAAAGATTCTTCATTCCTACATTGCAGGCGGTTGGACTAGATCAGGGGTCAGCAAACTTTTTCAGCAGGGGGCCGGTCCACTGTCCCTCAGACCTTGTGGGGGGCCGGACTATATTTTGAAAAAATAAATAAATGAACGAGTTCCTATGCCCCACAAATAGCCCAGATATGCATTTTAAATAAAAGCACATATTCTACTCATGTAAAAACACCAGGCAGGCCCCACAAATAACCCAGAGATGCATTTTAAATAAAAGGACACATTCTACTCATGTAAAAACACGCTGATTCCCGGACCATCCATGGGCCGGATTTAGAAGGCGATTGGGCTGCATCCGGCCCCGGGCCTTAGTTTGGGGACCCCTGGACTAAATGATCCTCAAGGTCCCTTCCAACTCTATGATTCTATGATTATTTTTAATACCGTGCAATAACCACAGCAGAGTTGCCAATGCAAGACAGTCAGCGACCCCCAAAACTGACACTGATTCCAGTCCCATTCATGTGTGAAGTGGGAATGCAGTGGAGAACCTTATTTTAACACCCAAAATGGGTGTGTGTGAAACAGCCATCTTCCAAGCTGCAAGGATGGTTGAGGTAACGTGAGCGTGAAGCACTTTATGCACTCAAAACCTGATATTATAATGTGGAGTTACTGCTATGCTTAAGGTTGCCAACTTTCCAGGCACCTCCGCTCCTGTGCTTTTAAATGGCAGGCAATGGCGCTCCACCTGCACCTCCATGCCACAAAATGCTTCGCTGTTTTGATTTCTGCCACGTTAAGTTGCTGTTGAAAGCAGAGGAGCAGGCCTGACTTGGTTCCCCTATGGATAAGTTGGCAACCCTGACTGCCAACTGACCTGTGGGAAACCAGCGTGGCCTGCTCCTGTGCCTTTAACAGCAGCCTGCCATTCAAGAATCAGCTTTCCAAGGCAAGGGAGATAAATGCAGTTGCAAGCTGGTTTCTGCACATCGAGCCCCCGGGCGGAAGGCAGAAGGCATGCTGCTGGCAACGGTAAAAGGGAAATCTGGGAACACCGCCCTCTGCAGCTTTCCCCACGGCTCTTGATTTCTCTGGCATCTCCCTCTTAATTGTTTAACTCACCCGCTCCTTGCACCTTTGGCATTGTTGCAACCTCTGGGAAGAGATCTGCAGCCCCCAATGGCTCCATCCAAGAGGCAAAAACCCCTGGAGGGAAGAAGGAAGGTGGTGGATCAGGAAGGTGCCTCAGCTTAGGTCACAAATTAGCATGCTCCTCTAGCCGTCACAGCTCTCTGTGTTTAACTCCTTCAGGGCAAAGGCACAGTCAGGCATCCTAAAACATAAATGGAAGCAAGCAGAAGTTGCACATGAGTCCCTGGGTGACCTCTCCCCGCTCTGGCAATTTGATGCCCTGCGTTTCGTCCTACTTAAAATGTCAATGTGGATTGCTAGAATTGCCAGGTTTAGTCCTTTCTCTGGGACTTTAATAGTTAAATCTCAGGGAGAAGGGGAATGGTTCGTTCTTGCCTCTCTGACAGCACATTCATGCTCATGCATGTGCATGCACAATAAGGCACAGGCTGCTTTTCCACGGGCTGCAGCTGCTGAGACAGATTTGGAACTATTGACCTCACAGTGGCAGGGAAATGGACATTTCCCAGCAGTTCTGTAACCTAAAAGCGGGGGACGAAAAACCACTGGACTTTTAAATCTGTGGAGGTGGCCCGATTCATATGTAATACAAAACCACGGTTCACAAGACATTCTTTATAATTTGCTTAATGTGATCATTGGGACCTGGCAGAACAGGTGAACAATGTTTTATTAACATGACTGGGATGGCTCAGTTGGTAGAGCATGAGACTCTTAATCTCAGGGTTGTGTGTTCGAGTCCCACATTAGGCAAAAGAATTCCTGCGTTGCAGAGGGTTGGACTAGATGACCCTTTGTTGTCCCTTCCAACTCTACAATTCTATTATTTGCAGGTGCAAACAGTATTGAAGGCAGGATGATGCATACCCACTCTGATACCACCATGAGCCCAAGGCTGCGTATATGCCGTGCATTTATTTTGTTATTTTATTTCTGATAAAATTTATTTATCACTTCATTGAAAAGCAAAAGCAAACATGAAAGTAGCACAGTAAAGCACACATGCACTGATAATCCATAGATTTAAAGCACCTCCCCCCCCCAAGAATCTTGGGAACTGCAGTTCGAACCTCACAGAACTACAACTCCCAGTATCCTTAACAAACTACAGCTCCCAGGATTCCGGAGGCGGGGGAGGGGACGTGGAACGTGCTTGAAATGTTTGGTGTGCTCTCACAGCGTAAAAATAAACGCACAATAAAAAGGACACCCGGAAGCTATGCCGGTTACTTTCCCTACCTACATCAGGCTTAATGGGTTAAAAGCACCGAGCTCTCCCGCCTAGAGAAGGCGCAGCCAAAGCGGAGACATTATTAATATATTATTGTTGTTATTATTGTTTTTTAAAAAGTTCCATAGAATACCTCTTCCTGTCCCGCCCCCTTGGCTGAGTATCATTTTGGGTCGTTCCGAAGTTTGGATTTTATTTTATTTTTTGCAATTTTGCAGCGGCTGCAAAGGAGTCAGCGCCTTTTGGGAGCGGTAAGTTAAGTCGGGGATTTGGGAGAAGGGGGCGATCGGAGGCGAAGCGGCGGGTGGATGCTTTGGAAGGGGAATCCGAAGCAAGGAGTAAACAAGATACACACGTCTCTCCCCGCCTTCCTTTCCCACGACTGCCGGATCAAAGGGAGAGCTTGTTAGCTGATCTTCGCTGGGCCACGCACCCCACCGCGTGCTCTTGTGGAAAACAGAACCTCCACCTACAGGTGCAGTGTACCCCTGTAGGCCAGGTGCTGTGGGGAGCGGGGAGGAAAGAACAACAACAACCCCCCAAAAAAGATCGGGGTAGGGTTGTTGCTTTAATCTTTTGCTTGCAAGCTTCAGAACTTAAGCAGAGATGAGCTGGAACACCGATGGGAAGTTTTTAGATGTTTTTTTGTGTGTGTGTTTTGTGTTTTCCTTTAAAAAAAATCTTTATTGAAATTTCAAAAAGTACATAATTATATGTGCACTAAACATGGTGAGACGTAAATAAAGAAGAGAAAAGGAGAAAGAGAAACAACCCATGTAGAAGGGAAAATAAAGGGGGGAGGGGGGGAACCCAAAACTATATATTTTTGCAAGGTTGTTATTGTTCTTCACCAGAACGATATTGTTCTTAACCTAGGTGCTACTAGAAAGAATTTTCGATTTGGTTCTTAACCTATTACAGTATTTGTAAGAACGGATTCCAAACATCATTGAATTTATCCATGGCATGTCTGCATTTATATGCAAGTTGTTCATATGTTGTGAGTTTGTGTATAAGTCTTCATTCCAATTGTAGAAGGGAACCACATTTTTATTTTTCCAATTCATCAGTACAGTCATACCTTGTGGTGCGTCCGCTTCATGTTGCGTCTTTTCGCGGCCTCGGGAACGGATCCCGTCCGTAACACGAGGTACCACTGTATCAGTCTTTTTGCTGTGGTAAGGACACATTTGTAAGGTTCCATGTGCTGGGTATATAATTCAAGAGGATATTTTGCTCTGTAAATATAAGGTTGTTCCATACAGTTCCGTTGATAGTTTCAGTTACCTTCTGCCAAAATTATTTCAATATAGGACAGTGAAAAAACCATACGTTTTAAAGAAGCATCATCCCTATTGCATCTCCAGAAGAACGTAAGCAGAGACGAGCTGGAACACTGCTGGGAAGTTTTTAGTTTAGAGAAAAAGGAAAGGGAGGTGCAGGATGGAGGTGTATAAAGTTATGCAGAGAGAATATTTTCTCCCTCTCAGTCCTAGAACTCTGGCACATCCAACGAAGATGAAGGCTGGAAGGTTCAGGGCAGACGAAAGTACTTTTTCACCCAGCACAGAGCTTAACTACAAAATTCGCTCCCCTGAGCTGTTGTGGATGATCACCAACCTGTACTGGTGTAAAAGGCTAGATAAATTCAGGGGGTATAAGGCTTTCATAGAAGGGGAGAAGGAGAAGGGGACGACAGAGGATGAGATGGTTGGACAGTGTTCTCGAAGCAACTGGCATGAGTTTGGCCAAACTGTGGGAGGCAGTGGAGGATAAGGGTGCCTGGCGTGCTCTGGTCCATGGGGTCACAAAGAGTCGGACACGACTGAACGACTGAACAACAGCAAAGGCTTTCAGTAGCCACTGGCCTGCCACAGCAAGAGGCATAGCAGGGAGGGGGTCAGCTGCTCCTCATCAAGTAAATAAATAAAAATACTTAACAAACTGACCAATCGTGTCACAGATAGCTTGGTTCTGCCCCCCCCCAACAAAAGTCCGGCCCCCCAAACATAAATTATGAGTCACGGTGGCTATTCTTTACCTCTGCTGTTGAAGGCAATATATACCAGGTGATGGAAACCACAGAAAAGGAGGTTTCCATCTTGAACTCAGGTCCTGCCTGTCGGCTTCCCTTTGATACATCTGGTTGGCAACTGTGAGAACAGGATACTGGCCTAGATGTGCCATGGGCCTCCTCCAGCAATGCTCTTTTTATGTCCTTGGACCGAGGCTCTGTCCCGAAACTGAATCTGAAAGAACTGGGCGTTGCTGTTCTTTTGCAAGTGGGGAGCGATAAATTTCATTCTTTCAACTTTACAAAATATGACATTTACAGCACTGCAAACGCTATTTGAACGTTCATATATGATCGACCATTCACGAAATGCTACTCATTTAAGATATCCACCTCCTGGCTTAATAGGACAGTTAAAGCATCATAAAACCCACTTCCAGTGCTTTCTCCTTCAGTACCTATGGCTTTGCTGCTGCTTTCTGTTGTTGTGGGTTTTTCGTTAAAGCCAGCAGGTTGGGCTGGGACCAGCTGTTCCCAGATCTGCTTTAAGAATTCATACTTGCTTGTCTTTGAGCTTCTGTTCCTCATCCCCTCTCTCTTTCTCATTAGGAATAGGAATAGGAATAATTTATTATTGGCCAAGTACATTTTCCAACATACTTGGAATTTGTTTCGGCTACATTGCAATGTAAACATACAGACACTGTTCCTCTCACAATACAAGGAAGGAAGCAAATAAATTACATTTTCTCTAATTACACGCATTTCTTTTATGCTCGCACCCCAACATATGCACACAAATCTCTTTGTGCTCTGGGGGTAATTTGCTCAGCTGTCTGGACTCCAGGAAGAAGATTATGGAGGTTCTTGATGGAGAGAAAATAGGGGAAATGTTGGGAATGTGATATCAGAATGCAACCATGTAGCTGACATGATCAAAGGGTTGGTTCATCTTCCCTGCATGGAGGGGGTGGGGAATTAATATTTTTTGGCCTCTGGCCCCACCCTCCACTGGCATGTTTAACTGGATAGCTCTGTCATTAGAGCAGGAGACCTAATCTCAGAGTTGTGGGTTCAAGCCCCACATTGGGCAAAAAGATACCTGCATGGCTGGGGGTTGGACTAGATCAGTGTTTTTCAACCTTTTTTGGGCAAAGGCACACTTGTTTCATGAAAAAAATCACGAGGCACACCACCATTAGAAAATGTTAAAAAAATTTAACTCTGTGCCTATATTGACTATATATAAAGTAATGTTTCAATTTTTCCCATGGCACACCAGGCAACATCTCGCGGCACACTAGTGTGCCGCGGAACAGTGGTTGAAAAACACTGGACTAGATTACCCTTGTAGGTCCTTCCAGCTCCACAGTTCTGTGATTCTGTGTGACCCTTCCTTACCCAGAAGGAAATGCAGCCCTTGGATCGAAAAAGTTTCCCCACCTCTTCTGTACAGTGAACAGCCTTTCTGATGTGCTTGCCTTTGCCGTGAGGAGGCGACGCTGTTTATACGGTTTGAATTTGGTTTTCAGTGTTTTAACAATGTTCTTCTCTCATTTTTTAATTTTATTGCTTTATCACTGATGGTTTTGCTGCCTTTGGGAGGAAGATCGGGAAATACATTCCAATTAATCAATCAGTGGGCAGCATCTAACCAAGTCCCACTGCAATTAATGGGACTGAGCTGGTTTGGCATGTCAGTTTCCGTGGGTCTGCTTTGACTCGGATGAGCAATAGATAAAACCCAATCAGAATTCCCAGGGAAGATGTCCAGAACTTGTCTTCCAGATTCGCAGACTAGAGGCACCCTTCTTCAGCTCTTTGAGGGTTAAATCCACTGAGCTGCAATTGCTAGAGAGGGATGAGGTTTGGGAGGGAAGGGAGGGAAGAATGGGATTGCATTCATCAATGCCACTTCCTGTCTGCCGCCTTTGCCAACTGGGATTTTGAATTATCTTTGCGAGCGGCTGGAGAAAGATGTCTGAGAGCAGTGAATTAAAGGTACCCGGGGTGATGGGTGGAGAGCTGGAGGGGGGGGGAAACGATGGGGAGGAAAAGGCAAATTGGGGGCAGGGGCAGGAAAAGCGGATTTGGGCAGGCAAGTCAAAAAGTGCTGTGGAAAAATCCCATAAATAACTGAAGAGGCAGGAAATTGCTCTCTGGCACGGTCTGGTAACAAGAAAGAGGGAAATAAACACAATCAGTGCCTCTTGGGCTAAGAAGCTGAGAGAAAGGATGCCTGGACTTATATATCAACCCATACGCTGCATTTCAAGAGAGATCCTTTCCCCCTGCGGATTGGGACTAAGCTGGGAACAACCTCTGTCGAATCGGCCCTGCAGCATCTTACGTGGGTGTTTTAGATGTGGGATGCTTGTGAATTCTTTCCATATTGCTCTTTAATCTTTTATTACTTCTGCGGTAGGAGAGAGCTGAATTCAGCATGAGTGGCACATCTCACTGCTGTGAAAATTAAGAACTACCTTAATATTAGGTCAGACTAATACTCTGTGTGGGCCAGCATATTCTACATCAGCAGTGGCTCATCCCAGGGGCATTTCTGAAAAACTTGGGGAAGGGATGTAGCTCAGTGGTGGAGCATTTCCCTTGCATGCAGATGTTTCCAGGCATGTCTAGGTAGAACTGGGAGAGAGTTGTGGCCTGGATTCTGGTCTGACTAGAACAGATTACAGAACTGGATCCAAACTAACAAAATGAATTTCCATAGGGACAATGTTCTGCACTTAGGCAGGAAGAACCAGATGCACAAATATAAAACAGAGGACACTTGGCTTAACAGTAGTACATGTGAAAAGGATCTAGGGGTCTGAGTAGACCACCAGGTTAGCATGAGTCCGTCCACACTGTGATGCAGCAGCAAAAAAAGCTAACACTATTCCAGGCTGCATCCACACAGGTATAGCATCCCGATCAAGGGAAGCCATAGTACCGTTCTATTCTACCTTGGTCAGACCACATTTGGAGTATTGTTTCCAGTTCTGGGCGCCATAATTTAAGAAGAATACTGACAGGTTGGAACATGTGCAGAGAAGGGTGACCAAGATGATCAAGGGTCTGGAAACCAAGCCTTATGAGGAATGGTTGAGGAAGTTGGGTATGTTTAGCCTGGGAAAGACGAGACGGATAGCCATCTTCAAATATCTATAAAGGGCTGTCTCATGGAAGATGGAGCAATCTTGTTCTCTCCTGCTCAGGAGGTAGGATTCAAACCACTGGATTCAAGTTACAAGAAAGGAGATTCCAACTAGCCATCAAGAAGAACTTTCTGATGTTGAGAGCTGTTCATCCGTGGAGCAGACTCCCTCTGGAGGTTGTCGACTCTCCTTTCTTGGAGGTTTTTAAGCAGAGGTTGGATGGGAATTTATCATGATTCCTACATGGCAGAGCATTGGACTAGATCACCCTCAGGGTCCCTTCAGACTCTACCATTTTATGTTTCTGAAACAATTTTTTCACTTGAGAGCCAGTGTGGTGTAGTGGTTAAGAGCGGTAGACTCGAGTCTCCGCTCCTCCACATGCAGCTGTTGGGTGACCTTGGGCTAGTCACACTTCTCTGAAGTCTCTCAGCCCCACTCACCTCACAGAGTGTTTGTTGTGGGGGAGGAAGGGAAAGGAGAATGTTAGCCGCTTTGAGAATCCTTCGGGTAGTGATAAAGCGGGATATCAAATCCAAACTCTTCTTTTTCTCTTCTTCTTCTACTTTCCGAAAGAATGCATGAACTGAAATACACGGCTATTGTTTGAAACCCACACGCCGCTGAATTTTGCAGAGCAGTTCTTTTGCCAAGTAGTGTGTGTAAAAATGCATGCATTGGGATGAAGCGTGCATATACTTGCATATGCTGGCCAAAATGATGCGCACAACTGCATTATGCCAGGGGAAATAGCTTTGGTATATTTGGCAAACTTGCACACAAAAAAGGTGCATTTTAGGAGACATTTGCACTAAAACGCTGTTGAATTTTCATGAAGGCTTTAAAAGAAAATTGCAAACTGGCAAAGAGAACTTAAGATTGGACAATGAAAGACTTAAAGAAAAAATTGCCTATTTCCAGTGCCCCCATATGGTTAAATAATAAAGGAGACAAGGGGCAGGAGATTCGCCCCCCAGTGTAAAATACCTGGGGCTCACTGCCCCTTGGGTTGTGCCCTAATAACACCCCTGGCTATTCCTATCACCTGCTACTTGTTGTTCCCTTTAGCTGACTTCCACCAAAACAACACAGCCTTGTAGCAATTTAGGGACTAACGCTTTATTATCACATTATTATTGAGAGCCAGTGTGGTGTAGCTGTTAAGAGTGGTAGACTCTGAACTGGGTTCCCGTCTCCACTCCTCCACATGCAGCTGCTGGGTGACCTTGGGCCAGTCACACTTCTTTGAAGTCTCTCAGCCCCATTCACCTCACAGAGTGTTTGTTGTGGGGGAGGAAGGGAAAGGAGAATGTGAGCTGCTTTGAGACTCCTTCGGGTAGTGATAAAGCAGGATATCAAATCCAAACTCTTCTTATCATTGCTTTTTCTGGGGGGGACACAGGGGTATGCCTAAACATTTTGTGAATCTTTGTACTTTTGTCCATTTACTGCATTTATTTTTCCCAATTTGAACTATAAAATGGTGATTTTCTTGAGCCAAAATGAGAGTACCCCTAAACATTTTTTTGGCTATTATTGGTGGTAGTAGTACCAGTAGTATTAATTACTTAGTTGCTTGTTACCAAAAAGTCTCCAAGTGACTTAGTGCACACATAAAAACATAAATACTTTATGCTGTTAACAGAGTTCATATAAGACAGCTGCATATTATATTTTTTGTAGTATACTACTGTATACACTTAATCAGATGCATGAAGTATTTATCCTGAGTTGCAGGTGTATGTGGGCATGTGTGATACATAAAACACACCCTCGCGCAGGCACACATGGTAGTGGGATGTGCAAGATTGTAAACAGTGAGGTCAGAAGAAACGGAAATGCAGAAAAGTATGGGTGATGTTTATTACATTATTAACCATGGGTGCTCCATATCTTGTTGAACTCTCAACTTCTGTCATTCCCAGCCAGCTTTTAGCACATGCTGATGGTAAGGGATCTTGGGGAGTTGTGGTTCAGCAACACCCCAATATTTCCACCCCTGGTGTAGACTCCACACTGTAGAGCCCTATGTTATTTATCCTCTGTAGAATGCAGAATGGTGTCATTGGCAGATGGTGGGACCTTGTGCTCTGACACTGAATAACCTTCCACACGTCTCAAAATGCTGTACAGTATACTAAAATGGCTGAAAACAACAGCAGATAAATTTAAAAACAATACCAGCTAAGCGAGGTCTGTTTATCCAGCTAGGAAAGTTTGCTGGAACAGAAATGTTTTCGTTTGTTTCCGGAAAGTGTATATTGTGGGTGCCTGTTGTATCTTGAGAATAATAATAATAATTATTATTTATTACTTATATCCCGCCCATCTGGCTGGGCTTCCCCAGCCACTCTGGGCGGCTTCCAACAAAACATCAAAATACAATAATCCATCAAACATTAAAAGCTTCCCTAAGCAGGGCTGTCTTCTAAAAGTCTGGTAGTTGTTGTTCTCTTTGACATCTGGTGGGAGGGCATTCCACAGGGCGGGTGTCACTACCGAGAAGGCCCTCCGCCTGGTTCCCTGTAACTTGGCTTCTCGCAATCACAGCAGCAGACACACTAAAATCCTGTGGAGCAGGATTCTGCTATAACAATAACAATAACAATAACAATAACAATAACAATAACAATAACAATAACAATGTATTTATACCCTGCCCATCTGGCTGGGTTTCCCCAGCCACTCTGGGTGGCTTCCAACAAAATATTAAAAACACGATAAAACATCAAACATTAAAAACTTCCTTAAACAGGGTTGCCTTCAGGAACCCTTTTTCTTTGGAACACGCAGGTAGGGCTTCCTCAGGCAGCAGAATCCAAGGGGCACCTCCCTGGGCATGCCCCCCACCTCCAGATATTTGGGGGCAGCTCTTTTTTCTCTGGGTGTATTCAAGGGTATGCATTACCGGCACCTTCCCCCCCCCCCCAAATGTTAAAAGTGTAACTTACTATAACAAGTTCACGGTGAGTACTTTGGGGGCAGGTAAGCTTCACCCCACATAATCGATTGCAAGATGCAGTACACAGACAATATTTGAATAGCAATTACCATCGACTTGGGGGGCGGCCCCCTCAAATATTTTATTGGGGGGGGGGCGACGGGACCTTGGCCCCTAAGAGTTGGCTCCTATGATGCTAGAGTGAGGAGAAGCTGATCTAGTGGCTTCTGGGTTTTAGGAAGATCTTGCAAGAGTCCTGCAAGATCACACGGGGAGGCTCCTACAGTCCTTTCTCATGATCTCGCCAGAACGCAGAAGCTTCAGCTGTGTAAGTGGGGCTTTGGTGGGGGCGGCAAGCGGGGGTCCATGGCATGAATGCAAAGCGGCACCTTCCCATTTTGCCTCAGGTGGCGAAACAGGACAGGCTGCCTCTGCTTGCAGGAGAAGCTCTCCTGCCATTGCCTTTACCTCTCAGGTGCCTCTCAGGTAGCCTCATCTCTGAGCTTATCTGTTATGTGTTAGTACCGACACCTTGAACTCAGCAGGTATCAGATTGGCAGCCACTGAAAATACTGCGAACAAGGTGTTACAGGCTGGCAACCTGCTGTGGCCTCTTTTCTTCCTCAGAGGTAGCAAGTGGAGAAATTGAGGAGGGGCAGGAGTAAGCCAGAGTTGCAGCACAGTCATAAGGGTGGGTCTGTGAATCAGTGAATGCCAGCCCCCAATAATTATTTGCAAGGATATTTGGGGAAGGGCTGTACGTAACTCAGTGGTAGAGCACATGCGTCCCGTGCAAAAGGTCCCAGGTTCGATCCCCCACATCGCCAGGTATTTATTGTTGTTTCTTAGATTGATTTACTGCCTTTCATCATAAGATCTCAGGTTGGTTTACAGAATAAAATAATAATAATAATAATAATAATAATAATAAAATTATTTGTACCCCGCCCATCTGGCTGGGTCTCCCCAGCCACTCTGGGCGGCTTCCATCAAATATTAAAATACATTTAAAATATCACAGTTTAAAAACTTCCCTAAACATAACAAAAATAAAGGATAAAAGCACAAATAAATAATTAAAACAGCAAAACAACACCCCCGCCCTTCCTGCAGAGACATTTAAAAGGCTGTAGAATATTAATCAGCCAAAGGTCTGGTGGAAGAGGAACATTTTTGCCTGGCACCTAAAATATATATAATGAAGGCACCAGGCAAATCTTCCTGGGGAGAAGATTCCACAAATGGGGAGTCACTACAGAGAAGGCCCGTTCTTGTGTTGCCACCCTCCAGATCTTGCACGAAGGAGGCACACGAAGAAGGGTCTCAGATGATGAACGCAGAGTCTGGGTTGCTTTATGTGGAGAGAGGCGGTCCTTGAGGTATTGCAGTACTGAGCCGTTTAAGGGTTTATAGGTCAAAACCAGCACTTTCAATTGGGCCTAGAAGATAATTGGCAGCCGATGTAGTCAGACCAGGATTGATGTGATACGCTCAAACTGTCTTGTCCCAGTGAGCAATCTGTCCGCCGAATTCTGCACTAGCTGAAGCTTCTGAATCGTCTTCAGAGGCACCCTTAATGACATTTCTGGAAATGTCATAGAATCATAGAACTGTAGAGTTGGACGGGACCCCGAGGCTCATCTAGTCCAGCCCCAGGAACCCTGGAGAGCTGCTGCCACTCATAATGCTAGAACTCAGGGACACACCCCATGAAGCAGAACGTTGGGAGATTTCAGGACAGACAAAAGAAAGTCCTCCTTCCCACAACCCGCAGTTAAAACTGGAATTTGCTCCCACAAGATGCGGTGGTGGCTACAAAAGATGATTAGGCACATTCATGGAGGGCACTTGCTACGATGGCTGTGTTCTGTCTCTAGGGTCACTAGGCCTCTGTATGCCAGGTAACAGAGGTTTTCCTTTTGAGGCACCTGCTTGGCCACCCTGAGGACAGGGCTCTTGCTATGACCTCACAAACTACATGGACCAGAGGTCCAGCTCTGAAGAGTGCAGCTTCCGACTTCCCTCTCCTTCATTTGTTGCCTGGTATTCAAAAGTACACTGCCTCTGACTGCGCAGGTTTCATCTTGCAGCTGTGTCTAATGGTTGCTGAGGCTGGATGTGGTTCTGGGGGAAGGTGGGGTGGGCAGAGAGAGAGAAAGAAAGAAAGAAAGAAAGAAAGAAAGAAAGAAAGAAAGAGACTGCCCCCCATTGCTGCTTTTTGACCCATAAAAGCTGCTGTTTGTTGGGATGACAAGCAATTGGGGGGGGGGGAGAGCACTCTGCATATTAGAAGTGCTCCGTCAAATCCTTTTATTAGATTAATAAAAAGCAAGGCAGTCTTTGGCTCTAGGCTAAGCGCACCAATAAATGCACCAGAGCACATGCCTCCCTCTTAACCCCCCCCAACCCAAAATAAACCAGGATAGGATACACTGTGCTCCCCCCCCCACTTGCATCCCTATTCTGGATGGCGAAGGGCCTCTCCTTGGACCAGCTGTGTAGACTCACCACCACACCCTGAGACATACGCCTCTTTCAGCAGGATCTGTGCCTCTCTCTCTCTCTCTTTTTAAATCCCAACCTGCATTTTATGACCCGAATAGCAGCGTACAAATTATAACAGCAGTAAAGTGCTGGTGGAGGAAAGCTGGATTTACCACTGCAGCAGCCAATGTGGCAAGGCAGAGCTCTCAAAATAATTACACAAGCAGAAAGAGGGAGGGAGGGAGGGGTAATTAACTCAGAGTCTCTGCTTGGTGTGCAGGAGGTCCCCAGGTTCAATCCCTGGCAGCTCCAGGTAGGGCTGGGAAAGGCTCCCTGCTCACATTCTCCCTATACAGTTGAAGGACTTGGATGCCACTTTAAGCAGTCATGGCTTCTCCCAAAGAATTCTGGGAGGTGTCATTTGTTAAGGGTGCTGGGAGTTGTTAGGAGACACCCTATTCCGCTCCCGGAGCTACAATTCCCAGAGTTCCCTGGGAAGAGGGATTGATGGCAAAACTGCTCTGGGAATGGTAACTCTGTGAATATTTGGGTATGTGAAAAATTGCATTGAAAATGAGCTTTTTCATTAGGGTTTCCACACACAACCCACACCCAAACAAAATTTGGCAGATTTTTACGGAAATGTGAAGAACTGGAGGTGAGAAAAATGAGAAGCAGAGAAATGAAATGAACTGATTTCTCTATATCCATCTCTATGGGACGCAGGTGGCGCTGTGGGTTAAACCATAGAGCCTAGGGCTTGCCGATCGGAAGGTCGGTGGTTCGAATCCCCGCGACGTGGTGAGCTCCCGTTGCTCGGTCCCAGCTCCTGCCCACCTAGCAGTTCGAAAGCACTTCAGAGTGCAAGTAGATGATTCACTTCATATGTCTAATGCACTATATGATCAAAACAAAATAAAATAAAAAATTCCTTCCAGTAGTACCTTAGAGGCCCCAAGATGGGACTCTAAGATGCTGGCACAGCTTCTTCACTTTAGGAGGACCAATTTGCACAATCTGAAGAAGTGTGCATGCACACGAAAGCTCATACCAAGAACAAACTTAGTTGGTCTCTAAGGTGCTACTGGAAGGAATTTTTTATTTTATTTTGTTTTGATCATATAGTGCATTAGACATATGAAGTGAATCATCTTCTTTGGTGATCACTCGTAGTCGAGTAAGATTGTCTTCCATAAACATGGTTTTAACAATGAGTCCGTAAGTGAGTGTGGAGGCCAATTCTGGATCCACATGTCCTTCCACAGTGGGGACATGGGTTTCCGGGCGGGAGTTGATCATGGTGTTGATTTGCCAAGCGTGCCTTCCTCTTAGCACATTTCTCCCTTGTGTCCTGAGTTCGAGTGTCTTCAAAGCCCATGACACCTTTAATAAAGGCTGTTCTCCAACTGGTGCACTCGCAGGCCAGTGTTTCCCAGTTGTCGTGTTTATACTACATTTTTTAAGATTTGCCTTGAGATAGTCTTTAAACCTCTTTTGTTGACCACCAGCATTACGCTTTCCATTTTTAAGTTTGGAATAGAGTAGTTGCTTTGGAAGACAATCATCAGGCATCCGCACAACATGACCAGTCCAACGAAGTTGATGTTGAAGAATCATTGCTGGTGATCTTTGCTTCTTCCAGTACACTGATAATAGTTCATCTGTCTTCCCAAGTGATGTGTAAAATTTTTCGGAGACACCAGTTGATGGAATCTTTCAAGGAATTGGAGATGGCGTTTATAAGTGGTACATGTTTCACAAGCATATAGTAAGGTTGGTAGTACAGTAGCTTTGTAAATAAGCATTTTGGTTTCCCTGCAAATGTCCCGGTCCTCAAACACTCTGCACTTCAATTGGGAGAAAGCCACACTCGCAGAGCTCAGGCGATGCTGGATTTCGGCATCAGTGTTGGCCCTTGTGGAAAGATAACTGCCTAGGTAGGAGAAGTGATCAACATTTTCCAATGTTACACTATCGAGTTGGATTTGTGGCGCTGCAGAGCGGTTATTTTGTACTTGTTGGTGCAGCACTTTGGTTTTTTGGATGTTGAGTGATAGGCCAAGCTTTTCGTAAGCTTCTGCAAAAAAGGATATTTAGGATGGTTTGGAGGTCATCTTCTGAGCGTGCACAAACTACGTTGTCATCAGCATACTGAAGCTCTATGATGGAAATTTAAACCTTACTCTTTGCTTTAAGCCTGCTCAGATTGAAGAGCTTTCCATCAGTTCGATATATGATTTCTACTCCGGTGGGGAGTTTCCCTTCGACAAAGTGTAGGATCATGGCAATGAAAATAATGAATTCATTATGAAGTGAATGTGACTTCCATGACCCAACTGTATTGCTGTGGAAGCAAGCTTTGTCCTTCCACAGGGCTCTTCCTGGGCCACCACCTCCAATTGCTAAAGCGGGGGGGGGGGCAGCCTGGGGCCCTCCACATGTAGGACTCCCACTCCCAGCAGCCCCAGCCACCATGGCCAATGATCAGAACAATGGGAGTTGCAATCCAGCAACATCTGGAGGGCCACAGATTCCCCATTCTTGTGCTAAGGTTTGTGTAATATATCTGATTTCGGTAGAAAGCCTAATCATAGTCATCACACATGTGCACAGACACACAGCCTTTTCACTGAGTCGCGGATGTTCCCGTCTGCATTTCACTCTTCAATCAAAGCGCAGGAGGGCGATGAAGCATACTGGCTCTTTGTTCTTTTTGCAGAATAAAGTGTGGCAAATGTTAGTGTACAACCACACAAGTGTATCACAGCAGCCACAAAATTAAGCTAGGAATTGGGAATGTGCCCTAGTAAATATCCGCTCAGATGCAAGCTCATTAGGAGGCCTTAAGCAAGCCTCCCCTACTCTTTCCCCCCCTTTCCTTTTTAAAAATAAGCTTAAAAGAATTGTATCAGGTTTGCTTCTTTTCTTCCTGGCAGAGGTTCTGTGTCTGACTTTTTAAGAGGTGCGCATAACTGGCAGGGACTCTTAAGATTATTATTTATTTATCTCATTTAATGGTTTGGCGCCCTGCTTTTCTTGTAAAATAAAACCAAAGCAGCCCGCACCAGGGAATCAACAGATTAAAGCCATCCATCATTAAAAACAATAAAAGCGCAGAACTGAAAGAGATCGCAAAAGTAACAAAGAGGCCAGCAAAATAAAATCGGTCTGTAAAATGGTAACAAAATTGCACAGGGGTGGGTGGGGTGGCAGCATTGCAAAGCTACTCGGAGCTGGGGCTACTCTCCTTGGTGTGAGGCTTCAGAAAGTAAGTGATCATGGAGCAGGACCTCCATTGCTGAGAAGAGAGTATGCAATGTCTACAGTGCCAGCTGGAGCCACCAACCTTTTGGGGCTGGTGGGCACACTGGGAATTTTGAGAAATCACCATGGGCAGCTGTCACAAAATGGCTGTCATGCATGCATAACATAACACAAGATGACTGCCATGGGAACGTGGCATGAGACAAAATGGCTGCCACAGCTGAAAGAGAAGGAAGAGAGATAGGAACACAAAATGGAGCGGATGTGTGCCCGTCCTCAAATCTGGCACCCCGTCAAATGAGGAAAGGGGCCTAAACCAGCCACCGCTGTGGTTGCTCACTGAGCAAAGCTCTTTGCACATCTTCTGTTCAGAATAGGAGGGAGAGAAGGGGTTCAGTTCTAGCTTCCAGTAAAAATGTGGGCATGGGAATGTGTGTGCTCAGTGTAGGGTTACAGGTGGGTAGCCATGTTGGTCTGCCATAGTCAAAACAAAATAAAAAAATTCTTTCCAGTAGCACCTTAGAGACCAACTGAGTTTGTTCTTGGTATGAGCTTTCGTGTGCATGCTTCATGTATCTGAAGAAGTGTGCATGCACACGAAAGCTCATACCAAGAACAAACTCAGTTGGTCTCTAAGGTGCTACTGGAAAGAATTTTTTTATTTTGTTTTTTCTCAGTGTAGGGGATGCTGAGCCAAAGTAAACAGTCCCTCATGCATCGTGGACTCGGTGGGATATTTGCTGAGACATTTTGTACATGCCTTAGGGAGGTACCGGTGGGCGCACTGGTGCCTGCGGGCAGCATGTTGCCAACACCTGCTCTAGGCAACGTGAGGCCTCTGCCTCAGGCAGCAAAAGCAGGGAGGTGCTGGTATGATAGGGCTGTGTGTGTCATGCGCTTTGCCCTCAGCTAGCCGGCTGGGCCCTCAAGTGCAGTGGAGGACACTGCCAGGTCACATCCACACCATACAATTTGAGCACTCTTAAGCCCACTTTCAATAGTCATGGCTTCCCCCAAAGAATCTTGGGAACTATGTTCAGGGTTCTGGCAGTTGTTAGGAGAGCCCCCTCACAGAGCTACAGTCCACAACAGGCTTAACAAACTACAGTTTTCACATTTGGTGGGGGGGGGGGAGGACACACAATAAATGTTAAAACTGGTATAAGAGTGTTATGAACGTGGTGTGACCCCAGTCATATCCACTTCAGTTGCATGGAATGAGGAAAGGCGCCATCTTGTCCTTCCGCCTCAGGCAGGGAAAGGCCTCAAGCCAGCCCTGCAGGTGATGGAGGCAATTTTGCTGTGCCTCGACATATTCATGAACGTCAGCTTTATGCTTGCAGTGTTGGAGAATGCTTGCTATTATTTATTTAAATTCCATTTAATAATTGCTTCCCAGAAAATGCCTCGAAGCAATTTCACAATGAAAACCAGCAGCAATAAAAGCAGTTGCACAGTGACCTATATATTAAAATGAAAAACAACAACGCAAGTGAGAACAACAACAACTAGAAACGCTTTCATATGTAAAAGCAATTAAAAACCACTTTTGTATGTAAAATCAATTTCAAATCCAACGACGATAGAAAATGGGATAAATATCTCCACTTAAAAGGCTCTTTGAAAAAATAAGGTCTTTGATAGGCAATGGAGACTTTGCTGGTCTGATCTGTAATGGGTAGGGTTGCCAGGTCTGCTTCCCAAAAATAGCTGACAAGCGAGGGGGGGTTAAATTAAATTAAATTATATATTTTCTTACAAACATTTTAACACGTATTAAAATACCATTTCATCATAAAGCTTTTGAATTAAAAAATGTCCACTATTTTGTGGGGGGGAAATAGTGAACATAATTGAAAAAAGTGGACTGTCCACTCAAATAGTGGACACCTGGCAACCCTAGTAATGGGGAAAGTCCTTCTAAGGGCAGGTACCAACATGCTAAAGGCCTGATTCCTATATCGTGATGTGGTAATAACTACAGGAGGTCCTCTCCTGCAGAGCCCAGGGATCGGAGATCTCAAACCCTTACTAAAATAACACAAAGTATCAGAAAATGAACGGAAATTAAGCTTTCTGTTAGAAGGAACTCCTTGGTATGTGACTTGGAAGGCAGCCTCTTTTGCGGCAAAGTTATTTGGAATCCATTTCAGAACAACTGTGGTGGAGATCCTGGGTTTCACTGAGTAGACCCACTGAAATTAATGGACCTTCGTTAGTTGTGTCTGCTCTGAGCATGACTAACACTGGATATGCATGAGGGCGCATATCCGATGGGCTTGCTGATCAGAAGGTCAGCGGTTCGAATCCCTGCAATGTGGTGAGCTCCTGTTGTTCTGTTCCAGCTTCTGCCAACCTATCAGTTCGAAAGCACACCAGTGCAAGTGGATAAATAGGTACCGCTGTGGCGGGAAGGTAAGCAGCATTTCCATGCGCTCTGGCTTCCGTCACAGTGTCCTGTTGCGCCAGAAACAGTTTAGTCAAGCTGGCCCCATGAACTGGAAAGCTGTCTGTGGACAAACGCCTGCTCCCTTGGCCTGAAAGCGAGATGAGCTCCGCAACACCAAGTCACTTGACCATCCAGGAGTCCTTTACCTTTTACCTTTTTACCTTATGCATGAGGGTATACATGCATTTTGACACGTCTCTCCTCCTTTTATTTTCATGTTTTAGTAAAGCTATGATACAAATTTCTGATTGATGTGTACTTCATTAAAACTAGGGAACTTGCTCCCTCAGGAGGCAGTGATGGCCACCAGCTTGGATTGATCTTAAACAAGGATTAGACAAATATTGCAGAGGAGAAAGCTCTCAACGGCTACTAGAAACAATGGCTATATCCTAGACTGTCAGATGCGATCTATGCTTCTGAATGCCAATTGCTGGGAATCACAAGTGGAGAAGGCAGTGCTGTTCTCCTCAGGTCCTGCTTGTAGGTTTCCCTCATGCACCTGGTCAGCCATTGTAAGAACAGGATGCTGGACTAGATTGGGCCATTGGTCTGATGCAGGCTGCTCTTAGGCTCTTAAATTTTATGTATAGAAAGCATACATGCCTTCCTTGAATGTTTTTGTGCAGCTGGAAGGTGTCCTTTGAAGTGTGAGAACGCCCCTAGATGGAGAAATGTGCATTGCTTTACATGGCTGGAATGTAGCCTACAGTAGAAAGGTAAAAAAAATAATTCGGCTGATTAATATTCTACAGCCTCTTAAATGTGTTTTTGGGTGGGTGGAGGGGTTGTTGTTTTGTTTTAACTATTTATTTTTGCTTTCATCTCGTATTTTTAATTTTGTGAACTACACTGAGATTTTTTGATGAAGGGGGTATATAAATTTAATAATAAAAAATAAGTATATCTGTTGCTCCTCCCACTTTTACCTCTAGCCCTGCCCACCACTGGTATGTTCACCCTGTAATAATGTCAATTTACTGTATTCCTAACAAATCTGTTTGCTCAGGCCACCAAGATTCTTTGTTTCATGAAAGTGACTAATTATCCAGTGTTTCCCCTCTGAGATTTGCTGCTTAGACGTAATTATGCAGTATATCTTTGCAGTGTTTCTCCTTGTACCAGTCTGGGTATGTAATCGGGGAAGGGGAGGTCTTTGATTCAGTTCACATTTAAATATTAAGCTACCTAATTCACACTGAAACAATACGAAAATGGAAACACAGCTGTCCCTTGAAATTTGTACTCTGAAATTTGTACTTCTCTTAATTTTGAAGCACAGTTCTCTGGCCGAGTGACTTCTACAAAAATTCATACTTACTGGACTAAAGTGCGCAGTAAAATGCATATATCAGTTTTAAAAGTATACAAAAATGCATTATATTGCCGGGGGGGGGGGTTGCTATATAAAAATGTGTATATTAGGGAAATCACCATACCAAGAAACATATATTAGGAGCAGTAAAAATGCTGATGAATTTTCATGAGGGCTATACACACACACACACACACACACACACACACACATCACAAACAGATGTGGAGAACGGAATATAAGGCTGGGAAATTAGAAAATGAGAAAAGCTGATTTTGCCAGAATCTCCCATCCCTAAAATGTAATAACCCCACCCCCAAACAGCACTTCATGGATTGGCAATAGATTTGTGCCTTTCTCCAATACCAGGGATAGGGAATCTATGACCCTTCAACTCCCATAATCCCTGGCCATTGGATGATAAGAGATTTAACCCAGGAACATCTGGAGGGTACCACTTCCCTGTCCTATATGAACCTCCCTATAAATTATGATAACCTTGCAAGTCCCTCTTGCATGTCCCAGTTTGGGGGGGGGGGGAAACATGAGCAAGGACCTTTCTGCAGTAACACCCTGGTCCTCACCACATCCCTGGCGGTGTTCAGGCAAGCAATGAAGATATTCCACAATTGCTTTTAATGTAGGACCCTCCTGACTGGTATTTGATTGTGGGTGTATTCTGCAGCATGCTCTTGACCCAGGGGTAACTTCTGCACCATATATTTAGAGGTGAGGGAAAGGGGGTGTTATTGTTTTGCTTTGTTTTTCTTCCTGTTTTCTTTATGTACCGTATTTTTTGCTCCATAAGACGCACTTTTTTCCTCCTAAAATGTAAGGGGAAATGTCTGTGCGTCTTATGGAGCGAATACATGGTCCCTGGAGCCAAATTGCCCAGGGGGGAAAGGCAGATCCTGCTTTTTCTGTTTTAGAAAGAGCTAAAGGCTAACAAGAGGCAAAGAGAGTGTTGAAAAGAACCGCTCAACAGCTGATTGCAGGAGATCGGGAGGGAGATAAGGGAGCTAGCTCCCTTCCTGCCCCGCCCAGGCCCCTTGCATAGTAGTTCATTTGGGAGGGCTGAGGATCCTGGGAAATTGAGTTTTTCAGCCATTTGGGGCTTTCTGTTACTTTTCCTCTTGCTTTCTATTACATGCTGGTGCTTACTGGTTTGCTTTCTTCTTGCTTCCTATTACCTACTGGTGCTTACTGGTTTGTACTGGTTTGCTTTCCTCTTGCTTTCTATTACTTGCTGGTGCTTACTGGTCTGTACTGGTTTGTACTGGTGCTTACTGGTTTGTACTGGTTTGCTTTCCTCTTGCTTCCTATTACCTGCTGGTGCTTACTGGTCTGTACTGGTTTGTATTGGTGCTTACTGGTTTGTAAGCAATGCTTTTCCCCCTTTGCAAAAGCTGCACAAATCTGAACTGATCCTCAAAAAGCAGGGCTTTTCCCTTTGCAAAAAAAGCTGCAAAACTTTGAGCTGATTCTCAAAAAAAAAAAAAAAAAAAAAAAAACCCATGGGTTTTAGAGGAGGAAAACCAGAAAAATATTTTTTTCCCCCTGGTTTCCTCCTCTAAAAACAAGGTGCGCCCTATGGTCCGGAGCGTCCTATGGCACGAAAAATACGGTATTTTGTGTTTTTATCTTTTACTTTGATGCTGTGAGCCGCCCTGAGATCTTCGGATGAAGGGCAGTATACAAAGTTAATAAATAATAATGAAATAAAATAATAATATATTTAAAGCATTCTTATACCACTCTAAACAGTCATGACTTCCCATCAAAAGAAACCTGAAAACTGTAGTTTTTAAAGAGCCTTTAAACTGTAGTTTTTAAAGTGGCCTTTTGTAGTCCAAGAAAATCTCCCGCTGCTGTTCACTTTCTGGCCTTTAAAAGACTGCCAGTCAAGTCCTCTTGACTGCAACAGATTAACATGGCCACTGTCCCTCTGGAATTGTTTTCCTCTGTTGATGTTGTTGTTTTCCCCACTTTGAGTGGTTCAGAGGGTTAAACCTATGAAGCTCTGGTTCCTAGAAAGGCCTGTGGAAATTTGAGATGAGAGCTGCAGAGAGAGAGAGGGAGGGAGGGAGGGAGGGAGGGGGAGGAAGGCTCCCTTTCCCTTCTTGGCCCGCCTCCCGCCTCCGGTCTGACATGAGAAACGGCCTCTTGCATCTCGCTTTCCAACCTGGGAGCAATCGAAGGGCTGCGGCAGACACAAAGGCTGCAAGGCGCTGGTGAGTTCAAGGAAGGAAGGAAGGAAGGAAGGAAGGAAGGGGGGGGGACACCCGGATGCAAGGTACAAAGTAGTGGCAGCAGGAGGGGGGGGGCTGAGTGGGAGAGACAAGAGAGACTGGGAACTAATGCTGGAGGGAAGGAGCAGGGGGTCCTCGGAGAAACTTAAAAGTGTGCAAAATTCGACTCGGAGCACTTGTGTGCCCAGATGCCATGTGGTTTGACACGAGTGCTTTAATGTGATCTGGATTCACACGGTAACCAGGAGCTGTTATTGCAGGGAACTGAGAGAGAGGCAGGCTGTCACCCCGAGAGGCAGGGCCTAAGTCGGAGGCTTTCCAAACTGTGCCCCGGGGAATCCTGGAGTCCCTCTGAAGCTGAGCTCCGCGAGAGGATCAGTAATGGCGGACCAGCTTCCTGGGGCAGCGGGCTGGGGGGAGGTGGGGGGGGGATCAGCTTCCTGTTGCCACTGATCTTCCCCCAGGCAGGTGGGGAAGTGTGTCTCAGGTGCACACTTGGTTCACAAAGAGGACGGGATGGCGAGGCCCACGCTCACCTGGCCATACACTGTCAGAGCATCCCACCCCTTGAATCCTCTTGCGGGGAGTTCCATGGACAACATAGCCAGCTAGATGAGACAATGCGAGAAGGGTATTAACTTTGAAAAGTGCTAGTCTGTGTTGGTCACTGGCCCTTTGGAAGTTGTCGGGGGGCGCATATTCCCCTTACAAGTCCCAGAGTTCCCTGGGAAGGGGAACTGAGTGTTAAACCACTCCGGGGATTATAACTCTGTGAGTTGAATAGGAGTTTCCTAACAATTCTCAGCACCCTGCAAAAAAACTACATTTCCCAGGATTTTGTGGGGGAAGCCATGACTGTTTAAAGTGATATAATACTGCTTTAAATGCATAGTGCAGATGGGCCCTGGGAGAGGAAAGGAGAAAGTTTGGGGGAACGGGGTCAGTCTCACAACGCCAAAGTGAGCCAGCAAGTTATTTACTACACATTTATTTCATCTTTTAAGATGGACCTTGGCATCAGTTATCTGTGTCCTGGTTACTTCCAGGCTGGATTGCAGCAATGCTATTCATGTGAAGCTGCTTTAAAAACAGACAAAATCAATGCCTCATAAACTTCCAATTGATGCAAAATGTTGCTGACAGGCTTGAGATCTGGTGCCTAAAATTTGGAGTTTTGTGCCTCCATCTGCGATGGTTGTCTGCTTTTGTTTTGGAGCTTTATTTCATGAATGGCTGCTATTAGTTGTTAAGGACCTGGAATGGCTTTGGGGCCAGGTTACCTCAGTAATCGCTTGTACCCATGTGAACCAGTGGGCACTCAGGATCAGCTTCGGAGGTCCTATGCTCTGCCCTTTTCCATGTGTGAAATTAGATGGGCCATGATGACAGAAGCGGCCTTTGTTGGTGGTGGCCCCACGACTGTGGAACGCCCTTCCCATGAAAAATTCACCTGGCCTTTCTTTCTGGTGGTAAGGCAGTATACACTTCATACGTTTAAAGCATATGACATGCCCCCCAAAATGCTGGGAACAGTCTGTAAGGGTGCTGGGAATCACAGCTGTGTGAGAGATAAACTACAGTTCCCATTATTCTTTGGGAGGGAGTCATGGATGTGCTTTAAATGTGTGTGTGCAGCTGAAGGTTCTTCATTCTTTATTAATTTTCTTTAAAACAAAAACACACAAACTAGCAACTTGCTGTTCTTAGATCTTTGCTGAAGTTCTGTTAGCAATCCCTCCAATTGTTGAGAGCCAGTGTGGTGTAGTGGTTAAGAGCGATAGACTCGTAATCTGGGGAACCGGGTTCGTGTCTCCGCTCCTCCACATGCAGCTGCTGGGTGACCTTGGGCTAGTCACACTTATCTGAAGTCTCTCAGCCCCACTCACCTCACAGAGGGTTTGTTGTGGGGGAGGAAGGGAAAGGAGAATGTTAGCCGCTTTGAGACTCCTTCGGGTAGTGAAAAGCGGGATATCAAATCCAAACTCTTCTTCTTCTTCTTCTTCTTCTTCTTCTTCTTCTTCTTCTTCTTCTTCATTGTTGCTTTTTTATTCAGGGGTCGACAACGTGGCACCCAAGAGCGCACAGGTTTCTGCAGAGGCCTTAATTGGTGCTTGCTAGATTCCCTTCCCCCTACTTAAATTAGGATTGGAAGATGCATTTTGTTGTAACCAACAAAAAAGGTTGTGGTTATAGGTAGGTAGCCGTGTTGGTCTGCCGTAGTCAAAACAAAATAAAAATAAATAAAAAATTCCTTCCAGTAGCACCTCAGAGACCAACTAAGTTGCATCTCCAGGCAGGGTTGGGGGAGAGTCTCCCGCCTGGAACCATGGAGAGTTGCTGCCAGTCAGTGTAGACAATATTGAGCTAAATGGACCGGTGATCTGATTCAGTATAAAGCAGCTCCTATGTTCTGTATCTCTGAATAGACCAGGACCAGATCAGACTGTGGTCCGTGGACTTCAATCCGGTGGTCTGCGGTGTGTGTGTAGAACACCGGGTGCAGCAACTGTGAACAGTGGGTGCAGTGCATTAAATATTCATATTGAGTTCTAATTGTATTTTTATTGCTGCTTTTGTATTGCATTTTTTAAATGTATTATTGTACCTTCTATTGTAGTCTATGTCCAAAAATAAAATACAATTTAAGTAATGAAAGAAGCAATAAAAATATCCTGCAACATCTAGCACAGTGCATTGCAATTGCTAAAACGGACAGGAAGAAACCCATTAACTGGTCTGCCAAGACTCTCAGCAGTTTTCAAGTGGTCGGGGTGGGGGGTGGGGAAGAATCATAGAATTGTAGAGTTGGGAGAGACCACAAGGATCATCTAGTCCAACCTCCTGCAATGAAGGGGTAACCGCTGAAAGAGGCTATGTTTTTATACAGAGCAGTTTATTGTGGTCTTGGAGCTGCTGGTACCTAACATGACGCCGTCGTTATCGAAACGCTGTGCCACATTTTGCTTGTCCACTCTCACCATTTAATCTGGATTTGCTATTTCTGTGTTGTTTTTTACTTAGTGGATTTTTGACAGAGACAGTAAAAAATCAGATTAAATGTGGTAATAATATGGGCTTGTATCTTGATGATGCCATGTCGTGTGCGGATGCTGCACAAAACTTGCACGCATTCACAGCACTCAGCCCGCACTGAACTGCTGTGTGGAAGTGCCATTGGATTGCATGGATGGAGCAACATCTTGCCAGCATTGGAAGAAACATCAGTGACTATGTTCTACTTCTGCGGTCGGAGGAAGCAATGCTTCTGAATAGCAGTTGCTGGAAACCTCAGAAGGGCAGAGGGCTCTTGTGCTCAGTTTCTGCTTCCAGGCTTCCCATAGGCATGTGGTTGGTTATCACGAGAACTTTTAACTTGCTTTTTATAATTATTTTACTATATGGTTTTATGTCTTTCTATTGCTGTAAACCCCTGTGATACAATGGTATATAAATGGTGTGTGTGTGTATATATATGTATATATGTATATGTGTGTGTGTGTGTGTGTGTGTATACACACACACACACACACACACACGAAAGAAAGAAATAGGACTAAGGTGGGCCAATGGCTTGATCCAGCAGGGCTCCTCTTAAGCACATCTGGTGGGGTGCAGCAATAAAACTGCTAGCACTTTCGCAAAGCTAAGCAGGGTCTGGTATGGTTTCAGATTGGATGGGGCACCATGTGTTGAGATTCTTGGGTTGGACCAGATGACCATTGGGGCCCCTTCCAACTCTACAATTCTAAAAAAACTTTTACGTTCTTATGGGTAATCAATCCATTCCCAAGGGCAGTTCAAAGATCTGCAGGATAAAGAGTTGCTTGCCCCCATAGGTACATGGGGGATCCATTGTCCAAATGGAACCAATGATGTAGGGGAAGGTGGGCTCTTCATCGTGGGACATCTTGAAGCAGAGGTTGGATGTGAAATTCCTACCCTCCTACCCCAACTTCAGTCTGAAATGGGACAGAGCTAGGAACATAGGAAGTGGCCTTATCTTGGCCCATCCAGCTCAGTATTGTCCACATTGACCAGCAGAGGCTCTCCAGGGGTCTTTCTCTTAGCCCTACCTGGATATACCCAGGATTGAACCCAGGACTTTTGGCATGGAAAGCAGATGCTCAACCACTGAGCTAGGAGCTTTAAGCGGAGGCTTGACAGCCATCTGTCAGGAATGCTTTGATGGTGTTTCCTGCTTGGCAGGGGGTTGGACTGGATGGCCCTTGTGGTCTCTTCCAACTCTATGATTCTATGATTCTATGAATATAGGGAGCTGCTACTTGAAATTGGTGTTTCTCCTTGTTGCAGCAGTCATAATGTGCTGAAATATATGGAATTAGAACTGTGATGTAATGAAACCCAATCTATAAGAAATAAAAGAAGCAAGTGACCTGCAATTAAAAATCAATGAATATTTAATGAGATGGATGGGCTATCTCTTGTCTTCAACCACAAATCCACAAACACACTGCAGGGCATTGGCATGAAGCTCAGGGTCCTCCTCCTGAGGTACCATATTCCCATCCCCTAGCTTGCTCCAGCTCCCAAATCTTCTCCCATTCCTGCTCATCACCCTCTCCAAGACATCTCCATGGGGTTTGAGACACAGTGTTCTTCTTCTGCTCTTAATTCAGCATAAGCTATCATTGGTTGTCCCCCCACCCCGCCCCATTTTTGGGATACATAACAAAATTTACTTTTCCCTCTTTCCCATTCAGGAGCTGGATTCGGAAACCAAAATGGAGGAACAGGAGCCTGCAGGACCCGAACCACGGGAGACTTTGGAGGGGGGAGCCCGAGACCTTCATGTCGTTCAGGTCGGGGCCACCGGGGAGTTGATGGAAGGGGCCACACCTCAGCAGTTTAAACGGGAGCCGGAGGACCATTGTTGGGAGTCCCAGTTGCAGGACTTCTTGAAGGCAATGCAGCCCTCCCGTTCGGGATGGAGGAACCCCCAACCACCTCAGTATTCACTAGCAGAAGACACCAAGTATTTCCAGACCTCCTTCAAGGGAGGGGCTGAAGGTGGCCGGTGGCCTAAGGTCGAGTGCATGGACCAGAGCCCACCGGGCCTCAGTGGAGACAACAGCAAGGCCTACGAGAGCAGCCAAGAGTCACCGGTGAAAGTGAAGGAGGAGGTTCTGGATGAGGATCTGGTCAATGTCGAGATGAGACGGCAGCGCTTCCGCCTCTTCTGCTATGAGGAGGCCGAGGGGCCCCGAGATGTTTGCAACAAGCTCTGGGAACTTTGCCACCAGTGGCTGCGGCCGGAGACTCACAGCAAGGAGCAGATCCTGGAATTCCTGATCTTGGAGCAGTTTCTGACTGTCCTGCCTCCGGAAATGCAGAGCTGGGTGAAGGACCAGGGCCCCGAGACTTGCACCCGAGCCGTAGCCCTGGCAGAGCGGTACCTGCAAGAGTCTGAGGAACCCGAACATAAGGCAATTGTTTTTGGATTAAGGGTTTGGGGTTGGTGGTAACTGTACCTGCAGCGTTCATGTTTTTTATACTTGTCTGACTATTATGCATCTCTCTCTTTTTTGTTAAAAAAAAATAGCTGTCAGGCTCCTTGGAGAAGCCATTTAACTCTCCCATGTCAGATCATTCGCCAGCTGCTGTCCTGAAGATGCAGCTCCCCTTGGAGGAGAAACAGGAGGATGACTGGGAGGCCACCTTGTCTGGTAAGTATTCCTGCTACCCCAGGGGTGAGGGACTCCAACTCTCACCAACCCCAGCCAATATGTCCAATGCTCAGGTATGATCAGACTTGAAGTCCTCTGCTGTCTCCTTGATCAGTCTAAACCACCTCACAGGCTTGCCAGTGTAGCAGAGTAGTTAGAGAGTGCCAGACTAGAACCTGGGAGACCAGGGTTCAAATCCCCATTGGCCAGCTAACTGCCTCTCGGCCTAGCCTACCTCTCAGGGTTGGTGTGGAGATTAACCAAGGAGGGGGAGAAACATGTAGACCACCTTGAACTCCTTGGAGAAACGCCACCTTGAGCTCATTTTTTAGTAAGGGTGGTGATCGCTGGAATAAATAAAATAACGCAGTGTTCCGTTGTGGAATTAGCTTGTCGGTGTTAGCTAAATGGTTTGTTGGGAGGACAAAGAGGAAATAAGGCTGTTGCCCACACATCCTGTTTGTGGGCTTGCTAGAGGGGTACCCGGTTGGCTACTGTGGGAAAGAGGAAGCTGGCCTCTGGGGTGATGCAGCAGGGCCCTTCACTACGATTCTTTTATTTGTGTTCCAACAGGCAACGAGCAAGTGCAAGATGACGACGAAGAGGAGTCATCCTTTCAGGCCGATCGGCCTGATCAAGTGGGTATTGGTGGGGCATCGCTGGAAAGAGCCAAAGGGAAAGGTTTCCAGGGCCTTGAGATGGACGGGAAGACTGAAAGTCGCCAGGGGCCAGAAGTTCACCAGGAAAGCCCTCCTGGGAAGGCCGCCAAGCTTCCTGAGGAAGGCGAGAGGGGCTTACGGGAAGGTTCCTCCCAGGAGGGAACCCACAGGCACGCTGACTCGGGGGAAAGCTCCTGCCAGAGCTTTGGCCATCAGGAAATGCAGCCAATTGAAAAGCCCCACAAATGCTCCTTTTGTGGGGCAAGCTTCTACGAGAGAACCCACCTGGTGATCCATGAGAGGATCCACACCGGGGAGAAGCCCTACAAGTGCTCGGTGTGCGAGACCTGGTTCTCGCACCCCTCTGAGCTCATGAGGCACGAGGAAACCCACATGCCCGAGAAGCCTCACAAATGCGCGGTCTGCGGGAAGAGCTTCAACCAGAAAGCCTCCCTGATCACCCACGAGAGGACCCACACGGGGGAGAAGCCATACGAGTGCTCCGAGTGCGGGAAGAGCTTCAGCACCAGCTCCCAGCTCATCACGCACAAGAGGGTCCACACAGGGGAGAAGCCCTACAGCTGCTCGTACTGCGGCAAGAACTTTAACCAGAAAGCCTCCCTCATCACACACAAGAGGACCCACACGGGAGAGAAGCCCTACGAGTGCACGCTGTGCGGGAAGAGCTTCAGCGCTTGCTCGCAAATCATCAATCACATCCGGGTGCACACCGGAGAGAAGCCCTACGAGTGCTTGGAGTGCGGGAAGCGCTTTGGGAGCAGCTCCCACCTCACCGACCACAAGAGGACCCACACGGGCGAGAAGCCGTACAAGTGCCCCGACTGTGGCAAGAACTTCAGCCGGAGCTCCAACCTGACGGCGCACAGCCGGATCCACACGGGAGAGAAGCCATATATATGCTCAGGGTGCGGCAAGAGCTTCCGGCAGAAAGCGTCCCTCATCACACACAAGAGAACCCACACGGGAGAGAAGCCTTTCGAGTGCTCTGAGTGCGGCAAGAGCTTCATCTCGAGCTCTCGCCTCGTCAGCCATAAGCGGGTACACACGGGGGAGAAGCCCTACGAGTGCTTGGAGTGCGGGAAGTGCTTCATTTCCAGCTCCCACCTCCTAAGTCACAAGAGGGTCCACACGGGAGAGGAGCCATATAAATGCGCATAAGAGTGGGAGAGGCTTTGGTCATTAGGCTGGCCCTCCTGATGGGGCCACTTCACCCATCGCCCCGGCCAGGAATCTTGTAAATCAGGGATGGCCTTAGCTTCTGTAATATCGAGGGCCGTTTTTATTCTCCACACATAACATTAAGGCGCGGAATCTCTCTTACAGTTTAAAAAGAAGACACGTATATTTTTCTCTCCATAGGTATAAATTTCCTCCAAAGGCTGGTCATCCATCCTGGCTGTTAAGGCTTGCTGATGTGATGGGCATCAACATGGCTAGGCCTGTGGTTTGTGCAGATCTCCCAGCCTCCCAGCCCATGAGGAGTGTTCAAGTGTGGCACATGTGCATGCTGCATTCCCCACCTCCATCCCCCATACATAAGGGGAGATGTGCACATTCGGCTAGAAGGACCCGTGGTCTGACTTGGCACAAAGGCAGCTTTGTTCTTATGGTGCCTGCCTCCTGCCTGTGATTCCCAGCTAGGAAACTCTGCGGACCATCCCTGAGGTCAAGGGACGGGCCGTGGCTCACTAGCAGTACACAAGCTATGCATGCACAAGGTTCCAGACTCAGTCCCCACAGCCTCCAGCTAGGGCTGAGAGAATCCTGTGCCTGGAACCATAGAGAGCTGCTCACAGTCAGTGTAGAAAGTTCTGAGCCACAGGGACCTGCAGGTTGACCATATAAGGTAACTTCCTGTGTTCTGATGACTCGCTTTGGGTCAGGGATGGGGCCCTCTGGATGTTGCTGAACTGCAACTCCCATCAGCCTTCTCTGCTGGCCATGTCAGCCAGAGCCAATGGCTGTTGGGAGTCAACAACATCTGGAAGTTCCCTGTCCCTGCCGCAGAGAATAGCCAAGGTGGAGGGTGGGCATGGAGATGAGCAATTCAGAAATTAGAAGCTCTTCCAAGGCAGTGTCTCTCAAGGCAGCTTTCCATTATGGAAACCTGTCCAGAGCAACTCGTCCACTGAAGTAGCCCTGAGCGGTCGCCACCACAAAATGGGAGCGTGTTGCAGAGGATTCTGGGAAATTTATCATGACATACACCCACCCACACATAGTTTGCATGGAAACACCTGCCTGGGCCTCTTGGGCCTCTAAATTTGTCCCCACCTTGACGCCCAACGGTGTCTTTCAATACATCCAACCCACTCTTATAGATGACCATTTCATTGGTTTTGAGAACATTGGTTGCATTGTGGTGGCCTTGCTTTCCTTTCAGAGGACAGCTTGTCCTCCATTTCCTTTCTTCCCTTCTGAGAAATTGCCAAGCTTTCCCATTCGCACCCCAGGATGTAGTTTGAAAACACTTCTAATAACTCTGTCCTCCTTCCCTCGTCATTGGAAAGCTGACAGGGTGTAGATTTGTAGAAGCAAAAGTATTTTATGGGATGGCAGGAGACCTGTATAACTGTTATTCTCCTCTGCCACCCAACCACTGCGCCACAAGTTTCTTGCAGGCAAACGATCCTCTGCTGCAAATTCATCCAGTCCCACTGTGTTTTACCACCTCTAGCCTGTGACGTGTGGCCCTATTTTTGTCCCCCCGCCCCGAGTGAATCTAGGGCAAGCTCACCTCTGCCCTTCATTTTTTTTGCCTGGGTGGGTGGGGATATTTGCATGCATGCTGCACTGACCTCCTCTGAGGAGGGCCTGACCAAATAGTCAGGGCCATGAACTAAGCATATGTTGCAGGTAGAGCACCGCAAATGGTCCCCTCCCCGCCCAGAAATTGGACATAAAGCACTAGACGGATCATCCTTTAACTGCTTTCAAGGTCACAGCGGAAGTGCCTGCTCCCAGTCTTAACATGGAATCATAGAATTGTAGAGTTGGAAGGGACCCCAAGGGTCATCTAGTCCAACCCCCTGCAATGCAGGAATGTTGAGCTCTTGCTGCTCACTTGCTTGACCTGACTAATTCAAGCCTCTTTCCAGACCCATTGTATTAATCAGCTAAGGGAATCTATAGTTTCATAGAGCAAGGGTGGGTAACCTCAGCCCCTGGGGTCCAGAATGCGGCCTTCCAGACCCATTTGCCACTAGTTTGAAGTTCGTGGGAGGCTGTCCATGAGGGACTGTGGCCTCTGGCTGAGAAAGTTTCCAAGAGCCAGTGTGGTGTAATGGTTAAGAGTGGTAGACTCGTAATCTGGGGAACCGGGTTCGTGTCTCCACTCCTCCACATGCAGCTGCTGGGTGACCTTGGGCTAGTCACACTTCTCTGAAGTCTCTCAGCCCCACTCACCTCACAGAGTGTTTGTTGTGGGGAAGGAAGGGAAAAGAGAATGTTAGCCGCTTTGAGACTCCTTCGGGTAGTGAAAAGCGGGATATCAAATCCAAACTCTTCTTCTTATAGAGGCAGAAGGTCGATTGGGATTGTGGTGATAGTTGCAGCAGGTTGACAAATAGATTCTGACTTCTGGTTGTTTTACAGTAGCAACAGCTAGGCACACCCAACTCCCAAGAAACCTCCTGGGCTGCCAAAATGGAAAAAAAACTAAGTAGTGATGGACTGTGGTATAGGACTGTAAGCTCAGTTCAATTCTGGTACTGGAAACAAGCTAGGCTTAGCATGTGTTTAGGAGCACCCTGTTTTGTTAAAGAATTGGTTTTTTTGGGGGAGGGGTTAACATGACTGCGGATGGTCCTGGACTCCGACTCCCAGCAACCCCAGCTAGCATGGCCAGTGGACAGGGATCATGGGAGTTTACCGGTAAGTCTCAGCAACCTCTGGAGGGCTGCAGGTTCCCCATCTCTGATACATAGCAAATGTGGAAGCAGGGCTGAGAAACCATTTGAGTCCTGGGAACCATAGTTTGTCAATGCTGCTGTCTGCATGGAACAATTCCCAGCACCCTTAACAAACTACGGTCCCCAGGATTCTCCATGACTGCTAAAGTGGTGTAAGAGTGCCCTGAATGCACTGTGTAGGTTAGGGATGGGGGAGAGGTTGGATTCAGTTTGCATTTAAAAGGCAAACTTGCCTAATTTGCGTCTTCTGAAACAATGCGCAATCCAAAACACAGCCATCCTTTGAACTTTGCACTTCTCTGAATTTTGCCATGCGGTCTTGCAGGCAAACAATGTGTACAAAATGCATATACTAGGGTAAGGTGTGCATATAAACGCACATGTTAGCAAAAATACAATTAAAATGAATTATATTAGAGGAAATTGCTTTGGGGAAATGTGTGTTTTAGGCAAAATTACATGCAAAAAAATGTATATTTTAGGATAAATACACGCTAAGATGCTGATGAATTTTCATGAGGATTTTTTTTAAGAGGAAAAATTTGCAAACTGATGTGGAAAAGCAGAGAAATGGATTTAAGATTGGGAAAAAATGAGAAACTGTACTTGACATATTTGTCCATGCCTAGTGTGGATATGACCTTAGTATGGGGGTACTGGAAGAAGAGGAGGACTAAGGAGTGGAGAGCAAATTGCATAAAGTGCATGTGAGTGAGAAAATTATAAAAGCAGGTTAGGTGCATGTGTATTTTTTTCTTGGAGAAAGGGTGATTCTCTGGCCCAGTTTGTACACCAGTCGACTGGCAACTATAAACACGTCTCTCTTGCACAGGTCCAGTTTGAGGTGAATGTGAGGAGAAGCGCAAACTCTGTGCTGTCTTCTTGATTTGACCACATGTCACGTCACTTCAAGCCTGCCTCCAGCTGTCCATCAATGAGCAGACATGTTGGCCTGCCCCAAAGCGGACAGTTGGTGTGTCCTGGATAAAGTAGTGCTCCCAGGAATAACTGGGATGGGGAGGGAAGGAAGGAGACTGCTTAACCGTCCCCCTCCAGGATGAAGGGAATGGAGCTTTATGGGGAAATTACATAATGCTGGGGTGGGAAACCAGTGGCCCTCCAGGTAAAATTGTACTACAACTCCCATCATGCCTGACTATTGGCTATGCTGACTGGAGCTGATGGGTCTTGGAGTCCGCCAACATCTGGAAGACCACAGCTTCTCCAGCCCTGCTTTTAGTGTTCACTGTGGTATACAGTGTTGTTTTTCCAGAAAAATTGGAGCTGGAAATCACTGTGAACGGCTCTTACACAGTCAAACCTCGGTTGTCAAACGTAATCCGTTCCGGAAGCCCGTTCAGCTTCTGAAATGTTCGACAACCAAGGCGTGGCTTCCAGTTGGTTGCAGAAGCTTCCTGCACTCAAGCAGAAGCTATGTCGGATGTTTGGCTTCCAAAAATCATTTGAAAACCAGAACATTAACTTCCACATTTTTGGTGTTCGGGAGCTGAATCGTTCGAAAACGGGGCTGGCCGGGAGCCGAAGTTTGACTGTAATGGCAATGGCAGCCACCTGAGAGGTGCCAAAACTGAGTTCTGGAGAGTTCTGGCTGAAAAAAGCCCTAGGTGTATACAAGATGAAGAGAAGTGAGTTCATGTAGGAGAGTCAGAACAGGGCAGCATCCTGGGAGCAGAGGAGAAATTAATTTAGATCTCACCCACCCAAAAGGTGGACAAGTCTTCTTGCAAAGGCAGAAAGGGAAGGTTTTATGGGTGCTGCCAAGTGAGCTGTTTGTTGAGCCTTCATCCTGCTTTGCTTGCAGGGAGATTAGAATGACATTCTGATTTGTTTGCGAGGAGGCAAGTGTTTCCCCACACTTTCCTGAACATGTCCCCATCCCTTTGCTTATTGTAAGGACGTAGGTTTCTTGTGCAAGACTTCCAAATGAACTATCAATTATCATTGCACAACCCTGATTTTGCTCACATTGTGATCCTACTTGAAAATAATGACGACAACCTGGAAGTTCAGGCGCAGCACTTGGGATCTAGAAAGGAGTAAAGGAAGGAATTTTTAAATAAATCAAATCAAATCAATATTTTGAAGGATAGAGAGATAATGGTAGTCTTTTTGCTCCCCTCTCTCCCCCCCCCTCCACTGGTAGGGCTGTTTTAGCTTGATCTGTTTTTTTCTCTTATATCTAGGATTGGCCAGTTATGGCAGGCTGTTCCCCAGGTGGTGTTAGACTACAACTCCCATTAGCTATGCTGGCTGAGGCAGGTGGGAGTTGTAGCACAACAACACCTGGAGGGCATCTGGTTGGTGAAGGGTGCTATGGGCACTCTGTATAAATTGGGAACAACATGATAAGGAATCCCTGCACACTTAAGGCAGAGCTGGGGAGCCTGCAGCCCTCTAAGGTGTTGCTGTGCTCTCCACTCCCATCAACTTCTGCTAGCAGAGTCAGTAGGGATGATGGGAATTGTAGTCCAACCACAACTGGAGGGCCAGTGGTTCCCTCCCCCTGTGCTAAGGTAACAATGACAGCACCTGCCCCATAATTTGCAACTTCTTCAAGGAGCTCAGGGCCAAATACAAATGGAAAAGGGGACAGGCATGAGTGGAAATCCTTTTTTGTCCTAACGATAACCCTGTGAGGAAGACAAGGTTGGAGAGGAGGGACTTCCCATACGACGCTCAGTAAGAGTGAAACTAGATGTGGGGTGGGAGAAGTTAATTGTATAGTATATTCAATCCTGATTTCTTTTTTTTTTAAGCAGGCGAATAAAGATTGTGATGGTAGAGGGAGGTGTTGTTCATCCCACAACGTGGAGTGTGTTTGGAGGGTGTGGGGGACGAACCTTCAACCCTCCCTAGCTCCCCTTTCCTTGCTCATTGTCTTGAAGCAGTTTCCTCACTGGCAGTGAGCTGGGTGGGAGAGAAAAATGCTTGAAATACAATGACAAGGAAGGAGGCAGCATTTTGCTCCTCTCCCTTGCAAACACCCTTATTTTGTGGAAAAGTAGCCTCCGACCTTTCTGGACCCAAGACACTCACTATCAGCTCAGACACTTATTGGGGGTCCCCCCTCTCCCTCCCTCTCTGTTTCTATACACAAACAGTTAAAGAAATAATCAATCATGGCGCTCGATCACAATTAGTTTCTCTTTCATGGATAAGGGGACATTTGAACCTGGCTCCCCTGGCTTTGCTGTACTGTGACAACAGGGGGACACAGTGCCTGGAAGGGTATGGGGACTGTATCACCCTCTCTAGGACTTCAGAACAAGGTCTTGCTCAAGCCTCCACAAGAAGAAAATGGCCACACTTCCATCTTTCTACAAGAAGTAAGAGGGGTCAGAAAATGGACGCCTTTCTCAAAGATGGGGCATCATGAAATGGACACCTTTCTTGGAATCTGCCTGTACTGCTGGGAGAAATTGAGCTGCACTGTCTCTCTTGAAATTATCAGCCCACCACCCTCCTCCAGCTTCCCTTGACCTCACTTACTCTTAAATCCACCTTTCACGTCCGTTTATATCCCTCGACGTGTCTGCATGTTTGCTGTTCACATGAAGAGGCACGGGGAGAGGTGAACACTGCTTCCTTCCTATGAATGTTTGTGAATCTGTAGTTGTAAAAATGCATTAAAAAAACCTTAAATTCAATTTATTAGGGATATGCATTACTTGTAGATTTTACATTAAATTCTCCCCCTCCTTTTTGCCATTAATTTTTTATACTTGTTCCATATTGAGAAGGAGCTCCAGTTTAAGTTGTGAGGTAAATTACGGGTTTTATTTTCTGTTTCTCTTTTGGCCGCCTCTGAAATTCTGCCTAGGACCATTCTTTTCTCTAGCATTCTTGTTCTGTGAAATGGCTGGAGGTGGATCCTTTAAAAAAAAAAGGTGTAACAAAACACAGTTGTTAAACATGAATTTGCAGATTAAGATGGCAGAATGAAGTGGCAGAATTGGTATCGCCCACAGTCTTAGCTAAAACCTGTGTTGGCTTTGTCCTCCTTCACAATGCAGGGGCGGAATCTTCTTTCTTGTACAGTGGTACCTCAGGTTACAGACGCTTCAGGTTACAGACTCCGCTAACCCAGAAATAACGCTTCACGTTAAGAACTTTGCTTCAGGATAAGAACAGAAATCGTGTTCTGGTGGCGCAGCGGGAGGCCCTATTAGCTGAAGTGGTGCTTCAGGTTAAGAACAGTTTCAGGTTAAGAAAGGACCTCCAGAACGAATTAAGTTCTTAATCCGAGGTACCACTGTAACTTGGTTTGTGTCCTACCCTCCGGAGCAGGAGAAAACAAACTTGCTCCATCTCCCATGTGATGATAACCTTTTAGATATTTGAAGATGGCTATTATATCTCCTCTCAGTCTCCTCTTTACCAGGTTAAACATATCCAACTCCCTGAACCATTTTTCATAAGATTTTTATTTCCAGACCCTTGATTATCTTAGTTACCCACATCTGTACATGTTCCAGCTTGTCAATATCCTTAAATGATGATACTCAGAACTGGATACAGGACTCCAGGTGGGGTCTGACCAAGGCATAATAGTGCAGTTCTGTTACTTATACAGCCTAGAATAGCAGTACCTTTTTTTGCTGCTACATCACACTGTTGACTCATGTTAAGTTTGTGGTCTACCAAGAGCCCTTGATACTTTTCATATGTACTTCTGGCAAGCCAGGTGCCCCCCATCTTATATTTGTGCAGCTGGTTCTTCCTGCCTAAGTGCATTTCAGCACCCATGTAGTGGCCAGCTTGATGCCTCTGGAAGGCTGACAAGCAGGACCCAACTGCAAGAGCACTCTTCCTCTCCTACCACTTCCAGCAACTGCACTGAACTTGAGGAAAGGTGAGCTCTGGAACGTCTCGCCACAAGGAAAATAGTGCAGCATAGAATTCAACCATTTTCAAAGATGGATTAGATTTCAGTAAAAAAATAAAAATAAAAAGACAGTAATTGCCAGATGATTATGACAAATGTTGCCTCCATTTTGCGACTGGTGGGCCTCAATAATTTCCAGCAATCTGAAGCAAGGGGGAAAGAAATTTGGAGAAAAATTGTCCTATATTTATATTTTAAAAAAAACCCTTAATCTTTCCTCATAGGGAAGTTGCTCTGGTTGTTTGATCATTTTGATTGCCCTTTTCCATGTCCTTTCCAGCTCAGCAACACTTTTTGTGAATCACTGTGCAGAGGCTGCCATTTCAGAGACTGCAGCTGCTGGGGAACATTTCTGTTTTACTATTGATTACATATTGCAGACCATTATAGTTTCCTAGTAGGTCTAAATCCCAAAGGAGGAGGGGGGGACACCCTCTTGGCTTTTAAATCACTGGGGAGGGGAAGCTGTTGCGGCAGAAATGACTACAGCAGACTGAGCAGAGAGGCTTTTATTGATTTTATATATTTAGGGGGGGTGCATATCCCGCCCTTCCCCCACAAAACACAGCGCTCAGAGCCGGCTCACAGAATATAAAACAATGCAATAAAAACAAACATAAACACAGGCAATGGTGCAGCAGGTTTAAAAAACAAAGCAAAAAAACCAAGATGAAACAATAGTGTCAGCCAGAAGAACGTCTGGGCTAATGAAATGCTTGCATAAAACAACTCTGTTGTAACCAGGCAGTTTTAAGTTAAAAATGTGAGGGGCTAAATCAAGGGCACTTCGAGACAGCCTGTTTATTGAGCATTCATCCTGATTTGTTTGTGGGAGATTGGATAATGGGCAACATCAGCACCACACATTTAAAACATCCCATGTGCTTTTCGTAGAATTGTAGAGTTGGAAGGGAACCTGAGGGTCATCTAGCCCAACCGCGTGTGGTGCAGGAATCTTAACTAAAGCGCATCACTTCCCCAAAAGAATCCCAGGAACAGGGACGTCTTAGCCATTGAGGCTACTGGCGGAAGGCGCCATGGCCTGAGGAGGGCGCCTGCGCCCGCCGGCAGCTAGGCTCTCGCCCACCTCTTGGGCTGCGGACGCGGGGAGGCCATCGGCGAGCCTCCCATCGGCACTGCAGCCAGGGCTCCCTGGACGGTAGCACCACACCGCCGCTTCGGACAAGGAGGCGGAGGCAGAGGTGGAGCACAGCTGGCAGCGTCCCCACCTGCCCCTCCGCGCCCTCTGGCTGCCCGCCGCGCCAAAGCTCATGACTTCCCTCAAATAAATATTGGGAAGTCATGAGCTTTGGCTATGCTTTAAATTTGCGATGTGGATTGTCTTGTCAATGCTGTACCACAGCAAGTGTTATCCCACACTTTCCAGTGCATTTTCCTGTCCCTTACTGCAAAAAGTCTGGTCTTTTGTGGGGGAAGCATGTTTGTTGCAGAATAACTCCCAGTGTAATTGAATCCCATTCAAATAGTGACAGTCTGGAAATGCCCCGAGCTCTCCTTGCTGCAGCCTTTATGAAGCTGTGTCCCCAACACCCAGAGCAGGGGAACCTGTGGCACTCTAGGTCTATGACTCCCGCCATCCCTGACTGTTGGGCATGCTGGCTGGGGCTGAGGAGAGTTGGGAATCCAACAGCACCTGGAAAGCCACAGGTTCCTCATCTCTGCCTTTCTCTGAAGCTTGTAGTGTTCAAGTTGCTCAAGCTTGCAGTGTTCAAGTTGCTCAAGTGACCAGCACCCTCCTTAGGTACAAACTGAGTTCATGGATGTCTACAGTAGGAGACATGGGGGGCAGAAGTGAGGGTCTCACCTGTCCTCTAGTTCTAAATTTACCTATCTTTTTTTAAGTCCAGAAGTCAGCAGCAGAGCTAAAGTGATCTCTGAAACTGTTTCAGAGAGACAATAGCAGAGCATGCTGCTAGGCCTGAATTCCATTAAACTCAGGACAGTTTGTTTTGGAGTAAAAATGCTTACAGCTGCACCACACAATTTTATTTTTGCTTCTAAATGGTTAAAATAAAACTGAATGCAAGCAGGTTAAACCCAGTTTATTAAACATATAATTCAGAACACCAAAAGACACTTAAGACAAAAAAGTAAAATTCATAAATCTACTTACATAACAATTTCCATTAATAATAAGAGCTGGAGATATATCTACTATGAACTTCATGAAGTATTCATAACTGTACACTTAAGAACAAAGAAATTAAATTTTAATAATTAAACTATTTAAGTTCGTAAAAATGAAGGTCAATTCCAAGCTTTTCCATTCTGAAGCCTGAATCAGCGGCCTTCAACCACATACATCAGCTCAAATCCAACTCGTATTGAGATGCATTCAAATGAAATTAGTGGGGCAATTTAGCTGTGATTAATTCAAATCTCATTATTTCCCACAAGTCTGAATAATTGTATGCAAATAAAGAACCAAGTTGCTGCTTTCTCACAAATTAGGACCATTTTCTCTCTGCCTCCCTACAAAAACAGATCTGAATGTGTCCTTTTCCTCTCATGCAAAGAAACGTTTTGCCCAGTTCACTGCCACACTTTTCTTGCAATTCTAGCCCCTTTGTTGCCTCTAAGCAGTAAACATTCAATAAATGTTATGGCTTGTATATCCAGCAGTATCTCATTACATTAGTGGAAGGATTTATAATAGTGCAACAGAACGTGCCCTTCTCCCTCCATGTACTCCCCTAAACCTGTCCTATGTTTACCCCACATACCCTTTGGGGCAGATTTTGGGAGTTTGTGGGGCTCAGTATGCCAGTGCTATTGTTACTGAGTTTCTTGCTTGGTGGGCTTCCCATAGGCATCTTGTTGACCACTGTTGGAACACAGGATTTTTTAATATTACTATTATTAGGATTTATGAGTCGCTTTTCAAACCAAAACGGCAAACTCGCAACGAAAATTAAAACCAACAATAACGCTGAAACAAACAAAAGCGGAAAACAATGATGTGCATTAATAAACAGGCAAAATAAAGCTGGTTGCCAAAGGCTCTTGCACCTTTAGTAGCTGCGCAGAAAAGAAAATTGCAATAGGGGCAGCGTGTCTTCCATGCCACACTTGCTAAAATGCCCACTTCTTAAACTGCATGAGCTTTCCCCGCTCGGCCACCATAAGGTCCTCCAGTATAAAAGCATCTCCCTATCCCCTCATCTCGACCAGCACCGACTCCTCCTGACCTGGAAACCCAACAGCACGTGACTTAAAAACAACCTGTTCTAGGCCATGGCATCTCTCTGGTGAAGCTCTCCCCCCCACTCCCTGCACTTTGCATCGGAGGAATGGAAAGCCGGAAGTCTCTATAATAACCACCCATAAAGATAGAACGAGGGTAGAGCGGCTCACCATGGCAACCCTGATGGGGCATCGCTCTATCCAGAGCAGCCTCTATGGTGGGCTCTGCTTTAGCTGGTGGGCGGCTTAAGGCCGGAAGCGCAGACGAGAGCCGGTCTCTTCCTTCCGGTTTGCTGCAGAGCTGGGATTGTGAATCCCCCCCCCTCGGGCAGAGAATGACGTCTGGCTCCTGGAGATGGTGAGCCAAAGGCGCCGGGAGGGACGTTGTGCAGCTCCGAGGGCAGGTCAGGGGAATGGGCTGCTCGGGAAGCACGAGGAGCAAGGGTCTCCGGGTTGGGCGCCGCCTTGCCTGCCCTTCCCGGGCTTCGCAGAGCGCTGTAGAGCCGCTGGCTGGGCGTGCATTGCTTGGCTCTTGCTCCTTGCAGCCCTGCGAGGTTGGTGAGGGTTGCGGTTGGTCCTGCTTCTCTTGCGCTGTTAATTCTTCTTTCCTCCAAGGAGTTCAGAGGAGTGGGAGATCCTCATCCCGCTTCCCCTTTGTCCCCCCCCCCCATCGCCCTAAGTTGAAGGCAGCCCTGCATCGCGAAGTTCTCTATGCTTGGTGTCTCGCTGGGTTTTTATAGCCTGTTGGAAGCCGCCCAGAGTGGCTGGGGCAACGCAGTTAGATGGGCAGGGGTGTTGTTGGCATCTGCCTGTCATGAGAGAGACAATGGAGTGTGCCTCCGGGGGTGATGTCGAAACTACTGCGTTAGCAGCACCAAAGTAGCTCCTGACTGCTATCTCCCTTGTTGTGATGTCTCCAGAGTGCAAACAAAATCAAAAATTCTTTCCAGTAGCACCTTAGAGACCAACTGAGTTTGTTCCTGGTATGAGCTTTCGTGTGCATGCACACTTCTTCGTGTGAAGCATGCACACGAAAGCTCATACCAGGAACAAATTCAGTTGGTCTCTAAGGTGCTACTGGAAAGAATTTTTGATTTTGTTTTGACTATGGCAGACCAACACGACTACCCACCTGTATCCAGAGTGCAAGCGTGGGCCGTGTGTGTGGAGGTCCTGGGCTGCCCGTAGGACAACACCCCGTTCTCAACCTTGCTGATATGGTCCAAGCCAAGGGAAAGCAGAACAATACGTTTGGCACCAGCTTGGCTGCAGAAGTTGCCAAAAGGAGGCATACAATGTGCCACCCAACCTCCTTGGAGACTCCACTCTGGATTTGTGTAGGATTTTCTCTTTAGCCTTTTCTTCTGAAGATAACCCACAAGGCAGTGGAGGTTTAGGACCAGAGTTTTCCTTCTCCTACATGGGCTCCCTTCCCAGGTTGACAAGCCCCATCTCCCTCTCACTTCCCTCTACAGCAGTGTTTTTCAACCACTGTTCCGCGGCACACTAGTGTGCCGCAAGATGTTGCCTGGTGTGCCGTGGGAAAAATTTGTTTATTTGATTCCTATTCAAGAGAATTACTTTATATATAGTCAATATAGGCACAGAGTTAAAATTTTTAACATTTTCTAATGGTGGTGTGCCTCGTGATTTTTTTCATGAAACAAGTGTGCCTTTGCCCAAAAAAGGTTGAAAAACACTGCTCTACAGCACATACGGAAACCACCCTCTTGACCGTTGGACTCACTATTGGTCTCATTCATTCAACCCGTCAGAGCCTGTCTTTGCATGCAGGGGAAGTCCCTAACTTACCAAGGGTTTGAAACCCATTGGCTACCCTCACCTGGATTAGCTGACCAGTTGAAGCCATTCCCAGGGAGTAGTGGCTGTCTCGTGCTGACAGCTTCTAGGAGTCATGTGTGAGAACTAGGTGCAGGGCGGGGACCAAAGGTGGACAAACTGCCCCAGAAGGAGCATGATGTGTTCCCCATCAGGGGTGCTACCCATTCCCTAGCATCCCATACGCCCCTGGGTAAATTATAGTACCCAGGATTTTTTGTGCTATGAGAGAGGGAGGAAAACATTTTTTTCTCTCCATACCATGTATAATTTTATACTCTTCAATCATGTCATTGATGTGATGTGATAGAAGGAGGCTTCAGAGGAATGAGAATCTCCCTCCTTGCCCTTCTTCTTAACAGGGGCTTATGACTTTCAAAGAGGTGGCCGTGTGTTTCACCGAGGAGGAATGGGTTCTGCTGGATCCAGGCCAAAGGGCTCTCTACTGGGAAGTCATGACAGAGAACTATGGGATGGTAGTCTCCCTGGGTAAGTATCTGTGAAAGTGTGCTAACCCTAATGTTCCTATTGCTTAAGACCCCCTCTAGCTGCTTCCCATTCCTAGGATCTCCAGTCTCCTTCCATGTCACATCATAAGTATACACGTTCTTTACACAAACTGTGGAGATTGCAAGAGGCAGTAATAGCCATGAACTTGGATGACTTTAAAAGAGGATGAGATCAGTTCCAGGAGGATAAGACTACATTGTCTTACTTCTGTATTCCAGCTGCTGGAAACTGCAAGAGGGAAGAGTGCAGCTACACTTAGGTCCTGCTTGCAGACTTCCCATGGGCATCTGTTGGCCACTGTGAGAACAGGATGCTGGACTAGATGAGCCACTGTGTACTTTTGCATCTCAGCCAGGAACTCAAGAATCACAACAAGGCCAGGCTGAGCTTGTGGTTTTCCTTATCCATGTCAAGATAACACTCAGCCTTAGCATTCTCCAGCCATTCTCATTGTATTGCTTCTCGTCATTAGTTAATCAAAGTGGCTTTTCTTGGGCTGTTCTTGGAGACTGAATATTGATTCTCATCATTAGTTAATCAAATTGGCTTTTCTTTTGGCTGTTCAATGGCCAAATGCAAGGTGGGCATCTGTCACACCTGACCCGAGAAGTCTGATAGATCTGAATAGCCCTCAAGTTTTCTCTCCTAACCTGAGTAAGATAAATGAGAATGTGTGCATCTGTGCTAGGGTGGGGGAATCTTTTTCCTATGAAAGTTTGTTCTCCATAGGAAAAGCCTGTGTGGAGCACAGCCAATGGTGGACAGAGTTGCAGGACTGCAGAAGGCTCTGTGCCATCCCTTCTGTCTGGCCCCATTTGCACTATACAGTTAAAACAGTATCCTGCCACTTGAAACAGTCATGGCTTCCCCCACAGAGTCCCCAAGAAGTGTCATTTTGAAGGGTTCTGAGAGTTGTTAGGAGACCTCTGTTCCTTTCACAGCTGCAATCCTGAGAGTTCCCTGGGAAGAAGAATTGACTATAAAACCACACTGGGAAAATGAAAAAAAAGCAGTGGTCAGACATGAGTCATAGAGAGTGAGAGAGAGGGACATGTTGGGCTAAGTGTGTAGATATGTCTCTCTCTCTCTCTTTCTCTCTCTCTCTCTGTGTGTGTGTGTGTGTGTACAGTTGTACCTTGGAAGTCGTAAGTGAGGAGAGCAATATTGCCCTCAGGAGGTTGTTGTGAGAACAGAATGTTGGAACTAGATGGACCATTGGCCTGATCCAGTTGCCAGGCTCTTACGTTCTCTTTTCTTTTCAGTCCAGGAGCTGCAGCCAGGAATGAATGTGGAAGCATGGGAGTTGGCAGCAGCCTATGAACCCGGGGAGAGAATGGAAAGAGGAGAAAATGAGATTCCTGCCGTCCAACTTGGGACTGAGAGGCAGTTTCTGAGTGGGGCAAGTCTTCCACAGGCCAAGCAAACTCCTGCTTCTGGGTCCCAGCTGGAATGGGAAGACCAGTTCCTGAACTTTCTGAAGACAGCAGCATCCCCTCCCTCTGGGCTTCCCTGCCCCCAGTCCTCGTTGGTGTCTGATATAAGGGAGTCCCAGGCTTCTTTGAAGGGGGTCATGAACCACAGCCATGGACATAGTGGAGAAGGCGTTGATCACACCCTGCCAGGCCTTTGCTGTGAAACTCCAGGAAGCCCGAAGTATTTTGTGAAAGTGAAAGAAGAGGTTTTGTCTGAGGAGGAGAGTGTTGGTGTGGATATGCAAGGGGAGGCCGGAAGAAAAAGTGAGATGATCTCTAACCTCCTGTTTTGTCTGAACAGAGATGAGGAAAATCTTGGTCCTCCGGGTATTGCTGAAGTACATTTCTAATCATCCTTTACTCTTCCACTCCTGCTGTTTACCATATATACTTGAGTATAAGCCTAGTTTTTCAGCACATGTTTTGTGCTGAAAAAGCTGCCCTCGGCTTATACTCGAGTGAGGCGGGTGGTGGGGGTGGCGAGAAAGAAAGCCCTTTCTCTCCGCTCGTGCCGCCACCCCGCTCTCCCCAGTCAACCATTCCTTAAGAAGTGTACAAGAACGGCGGTTCTTTACTCTCCCCAGGCAGCTTGTTCCATTCCTGAACTGCTTGCATAAATGCAAACTTGGCAAAGGAGAAGAGGAAGGAGCAGCCCAAAGGGTTGCTTTCGGGCTGCTCGTTCCTCCTCCTCCTCCACAGCGGCAAAGGTGAACCGGCTTATACTCGAGTCAATAAGCTTTCCCAGGTTTTGTAGGAAAATTAGGTGCCTTGGTTTATATTCGGGTCGGCTTATACTCGGGTATATACGGTATATGTGGAGGGCAGTCGAGGGGCTTTGTGTGGATTGGGGTGGGGTGGGTGATGGCAGAGAACAGGTCTTCCCTTGTCTTGTGGCACACACCAAATGACATTACTAATATAATTATTTCATCCTCTATCCCACGCTTCCTCCCCCTGAAGACGCCCAGGGTGGAAAACACATCAATTACAACGGGGAGAAAAAAGGATTCTAAAGCAATTTAAAACATTCTAAAAACATAGATATCATTGTGTGCCATTCAGCCACCGAAGGCATGGGTAAATATTGTTTTTAAAAATTCTTCCTGAAAGTCAGTAACGATGGAGACAAATGCACCTCGCTGGTCCACAAATAGGGAACCACCACTATAAAGGCCCCGTCATGGCCGCACCAACCAGAAACACCCCCCAGTGGTGTTTGGTGATACCCCCACCAAGGCTTCCCTGCCATTCTTAGTGTCAGAGATGATTGATGTTAGAGAAGACCCTTTTTAGGTGCTATGCTTCGTACTGAGTTGCACTCCTCTTTCCTCTTTTAGGTATTGAAGGCCTACTGGAGATATAATGCCTCCTTGTCAGAGCAGGATCTGACGGACTCGGTGAGATGCGAGAGGATGATCTCGTGGTAAGGATTGTCTGGGGTGACTCCAGGGTGCTACCAGGCTGTTATTTGAAGTGGTTCCTTTTTTAAAAAAAAAACCCAGACATGTTAAGTTTTAAGAGTGTCGGAAAAGCCCCTGCTGGATCAAAGCCTTATCTAAGCCTGGCATCCTGTTTCCCAGAGTGGCCAACCAGAGGCCTATCTGGAGGCACCAGGTCCATAGTCCTTCCCTGTTGTTGCTCCCCTACCTGCTGCTACACTGTCCCTGAATATGGAGGCTCCATATAGCGGTTTTTGGTAACCGTCCTTCCCTCCATTAATTTATCTGATCGCCTTTATAGTCATTAAACCGATTGCTATTGCCACATCTTCTGACAGCAGATTCCACAAATTTGTTGCTGAATGCTATTTGTATTCTATAAATATTAATAGTGAACTCATTTTCCAAATAAGAGTCCACGCATAGCCAGAAGACAATACCCTGCCATCTGTGGGAGAGGATATGTACCAAGCGCACCCTCTTCCTAACTGGCAGTCAAGGAATTGTTACGGGGAGGAAAGGATTCCCATAAACAACCCATAGTTCGCTCATAATAGATAAAATAAATTTAAAATTTTTCCAGTAGCACCTTAGAGACCAACTAAGTTTGTTCTGGGTATAAGCTTTCGTGTGCATGCACACTTCTTCAGAAACCATAAATATCATAATAGATATTTATTGTAATGCCCACAATAACTGATTTGTACTCTGGTAGGTTTTTTTTTAATTGTTATTGTTGTTTTGTTTAAATAGTTTTTCTCCTATGTTACTGAAACTTAATACAGTGGTGCCCCGCTAGACGAAAAACTTGCTAGACGAAAAACTCGCTAGACGAAAGGCATTTGCTAGCGGAAGGCTGCCCCGCAAGACGAAAAAGTCAATGGGGCTGCCTCGCAAGACGAAAGAAAAAAAATTTCGTCGCGAAAACTGCTTTCTGCCTTGGTGCTTCGCTAGACGAAAAAATCGCTAGACGAAGACACTCGCAGAACGAATTATTTTCGTCTAGCAAGGCACCACTGTACAAACCACTTTGGGGAGGAGCCATTGTAATTCAGTGGGAGACGAGAAGGAGGCCAAGTGAGCATCTGTTGGCTCTGCCTGTCATTAGCTCTGGTTTCGCCTACCATTATGGGGCAGGAGAGAAGAAGACCACTCCTGTGCAAGAGGGGAGGCAATTCCTGTTCCAGGGAATTGTGGGGAAATTAAGAAGCCAGGGATCTCTTCCTTTGCTGGGACTTCTGCTTCTTTCCATTTTGAGGAGAGTAATATTCTTGCCGCTGTAGTAGCATACATGAATAAGTTGCTATACAATTTAGGTAGTTCTGTCCCTATAATTCCCCAAAGAAAAGCTTCTGGTTTTTTAAAAAACAAACGTTATTTTAAACATCCTTTTCAATTCATTATATATCATTTCCCAGTAAGCTTTTTAACCTTACTACAAGTAAGGACCACAGTTTCCTTACCCTGATCTAACAAACTGATCAGCTGAACACTAGTTTTAATTATTATTTATTATTATTAGTCAAAAATTGAAGGCTCCCTCCCACTCTCTCCTTCTCATGTCATTTCTCTTGTTTGTTTCAGGAAACGGCAACAGAGTGCTCAAGTCTGAGGAGACCTTTTGGCAAGGAACACCTGAGCGAATGAGCCACAGTAGGACATCCCTGGAAATTGCCATGGGGGAATGTTTTCGGGGTCCCAAAGTAGAGGAGACTCCCGAGACTTGGCAGCATGTTGACAGCTTCCAGGAGAGCAAGCCTAACCTAGCTGTGCTTTGTGGGGAAGGTGCTAAAAATGTACCCAGGAGGACCTTCCCTGAGAACTTCCTGAGCACTGAGGGGGAAAGGAGGCCAAGAGAACGGGATCAGCCTCCATCAGAACGTGACAATGCCACCGGAAGCAGAGAAAGTGTATAAGTGCTCCTATTGTGGGAAGTCTTTCGGCGATAGCTTGGACTTGGTTGCCCACGAGAGGGCCCACATTGGCGAGAAGATCTACAAGTGTCCACATTGCGAGAAACGGTTCTCTCATCGGATCGACCTCCTGACGCACAAGAAGAACCACCAGGGAGAGAAGCCCCACCGGTGCGATTCGGACTGTGTGAAGTGCTTCCAGCAGCGAGCTTTCCTGATGGCGCACCAGAGAGCCCACTCCGGGGAGAAAGCCTGCCGGTGCTCCGTGTGCGGGGAGAGCTTCAGCTGGAAGTCCAACCTCATCAGGCACCGGAGGACCCACACGGGAGAGAAGCCCTATCACTGCACCGAGTGCGGGAAAAGCTACACGCGTAAAACCGCCCTGAATAGACACAAGAAGATTCATGGTGGGGAGAGACCCTGTGACAGCAGTGCTCCGAGCATAGGGCCAGCTTCAGTGTGGGTTCTCCTGGTGTAAGAGTTTGCAGAAGAGGTGACCCAACTTTGTTTTACCCTCAGCCAGCCTCTACCTCACCTGCCCTCAACTTGCCACCAATCTGGGGAGTGGCCCAGCCGGTTGGCTTCCTCCATAGTCTTAGGATGTCCCTTGTAGAGCTCAGCAGGAGGGAAGGGTGGGGGACTAGCATCAGTTGGATCTGCCTGTCATTGACTCTCTGGCTCCACTTACTGTTGGGCTCCCTGCCTTCCGCCTCATTAATGCTACAGAGGAAGAGAAAACACAGAAGTGTTTCACAACTGTGGCAAGCGTCTTCCGGATTCCACATGGGTTGACAAAATTGCTGAACATTTTTCGTGGATGGGAGAGCTTTCTGGGCAGCGTTTTTTAAAACCACATACACAGCAGAGGAGCGGTTGTAAGTGGTCCTGAGCGCATAGCCTGCCTTATGCACATAGCTGGGTGTGGTGAGAGACTGGCGTGCACCTTTTCAAACTGAAGGTGCAAGGCCTGCCATTTTTAATTTCCCAGATTCATTTTTAATTTTTAAAAATGAGAACCCTCTGGGCAAGTAAAAATCTAGCACATCAGGAAGAATGGTTCTAGCCCAGCTTGCTCCCTGATGCACTAGGTTTCTATGCGCAGGGCCTTTTTAACATAGAGGAACATTCTGAAAAATGGTTTTTCCTTGCCAGTCGGCAGTGGTACAATGCACTCTATGCTGCCTCTAGACTCTGCCACCTTTCATGATTGTATACAAGCAACTCCCCGTTTGTGTGGGAGTTGCGTTCCTGGTCCCCATGTGCACCAGTGGGATGTGTGTATGTCTGCTCTGCCCCCATTCCATCCCATTTCAGTGCTGAAAACTGCATGCATGTCAGTGGTCACACAGGTGCCGATCACACGCAAATGGGGAGTTGACTAAATATAAGGCCAGGTGCCCAAACTAAAGTTTCAGAGTTCAGGCCTGTGAAAATTGATTTCCATCTTCTGCACCACTTTTGGTTCGCATCCAAAAGCTACACTTGGAATAATATTGTAGGGATGCTCTCCTTTCTAGAAGGCTTCAGGGAGTGCAGGGTGTTAAGCAAAGGGAGGGAAACACTACTATTATTATTTCATTTTTAAAGAAATGGCAAGATATTGGAGACTAGAGCTTGGATTATGAACAGGGCAGGCATCTCAACAAAAGTTCTGGTGCCCCCCTCCCATGAACATATCAGAAGTATCGGAGCAGGGATTGGGAACCTCTTTGCCTTCCAGATACAGCCAGATTCCTAGCTCCTATCATCCTTGACCATTAGCTATCCTGGCTGGCTGGGGTAATGGGAGCTGAGGGGGCCACACGTTCCCCAGAGAATCTGGTGCAGTTTTCTGTAAGGGTTGTTACTTGGCTCAAGGCTTTTTCACCTTTATAAACTGCACTAGGAAGATGGTGTCACGTGGGCTTTGGTTTTGGGGTGATGTGTGAAATTTGAAAAAAAACAGCTCTTTCAGAAGGGTAGATGCTCAAGAATTTGTTCTCATTTAAAACAATGCTGCTGTTGTACAGTCATACCTTGGTTTTCAAACGCCTTGGGAGTCAAACGTTTTGGCTCCCGAACAATTAAAAACTGGAAGTGATTGTTCCGGTTTTCGAACGTTCTTGGGAACTCGAACGTCCAATGTGACTTCCGCGGCTTCCGCCTGCAGCCCATCAGGAGCCACGCCTTGGTTCTCGAACATTTTGGAAGTCAAACAGACTTCCGGAACGTATTCCATTCGACTTCCAAGGTACCGCTGTATGAGCATTTGAAAAACTCCTCTCCATTAAGTTTTCATTAGGTTTTCCATTAATATATACAGCAAGGAAAGAAGGCTCATTTCTTTGTTTTGGTATCCCATTGTGTGTAGCTCTTTGGTTAGGCAGGGGAGAGGTCTGTGGCCCTCGAGATGTTGCTGGACTTCAACTCCCATCACCCACAGCCATGATGGCTAATGGTGAGGGATGATGCGAGTTGTAGTTCAGCAGCAACTGGAGAACCACAGGTTCCGTATCCCTCCTTTAGCAATATCTCAATTCTGTTCCAAGAAGGGGGAGTACAAGTGCTTCTCCTGTACTTAATAATAATTTTGAATATGCTATATAAAAAACCTGTACAGTGGTACCTCCGGTTGCGAATGGGATCCGTTCTGGGGGTCTGGCCACATCCCGAGGAATTTGCAACCAGAGGGTTGTTTCTGCGCATGCATGTGGCATGGTTTAGCGTTTCTGCGCATGTGCGCGGCACGTAGAGCGTTTTTGCACATGCACGCGTGGTGAAACCCAGAAAAATACTTCGGGGTTTGCCGCACTCACATCCCAAAGTTTACGTATCAGAGGGATACGTAAGCAGAAGTACAACTGTACAGTATAAATTTATTTTCAACTGCTGTTAACTTACTAGGAGCTGATGGGTGGAATTAGCTGGAAGTGTGAATGAGTAATAAATTTTGTATATAATGCATGCTTGCAATTTCTTGTTGTTTTTTTTCTTCTCTCACTCGGTGTTTCAAGATGTGTAACATCCACATGGTTCCTGTCGATTCCACACATGCAGGCCTATTTTGCCCTCATCCCAACATTGTCCTCGGGACCATCTGTTCCTCCTCAGAAATGAGTAGCAACCTGTGAGGAACTGCAAATCTGACTTAAAATTAGCCCTAATGCCCTTCTTTCCAATACATAAACTCCCATTTCCCCCAGCCTCAAGCGGTGTTTTGGAGTATGGGTGTTCCAGACAAACAACCCCCACTTTCCTTTCTTTTGTCCTGTTAGGTCAGGGATGGGAAATCGGTGGCATTCCAGACATTCCTGGACTCCAACTCCATCACCCCCAGTGGTCAGGGATAGTGAGAGATGTGATCCAATTGTGGCCTTTCACGTACAACCAGTACATAGCCTGCTTTCTTTACTTTGACTGTCAAACCAGAGGTTAGGTTAGGGTATTAAGCACTGACACCATTTCTATTCAAGCCCTGCTCCCCACATCCTGCCATCCTCAAATCTAGTTCCCTTTCTTGGTTGTGTGCCTGACTGAAGGGGACAGTTTGGCTTCCGGCTCTATGTGGCTTCCTCTTACTAGGGCTCTCTGGCCCAGAGGTCTAGTGGCGCAAGAGGGGATCTGGTTGTCGGTGCAACACTACTATTGCTTCATTTCTTGTCATCCAAGCAGAGGTTGCAGAGCTTTCTATGTCAGGAATATTGGAGCGGGGTGTCTGCTTTTGTTCCATTCTTATTATTCATTATTATTTGAATTTATAATACCGCCCTATACCCAGAGGTCTCAGGCGGTTCACAGAAAAGACATGGGAGCCCCTTCATATGGCAATGAACCGTTAACATTGGGGAAGAATCACAGAATAACCCCTAAAGCAGAATGATATGTGGATTGTCTTATAAACCCAGCACTAATGCACTATTATTGCATCAATGACATCTTGCTGAATACTCCTGCAAAACAGCAGCAATCGAGGAGGCCCTTGACTGACTGGGAGGGAGTTTTGGAGCTTTTATTTCACTTCATTTTATTTTTATTGCACTTCATTCCTATACCTCCTAATGAACCACATACTCTGGTCTGTTCACAGATTTAAAAACAAATGCAATTCATTAGAAACAATCAGCATAAAATCTGCATCGGCACAAAAACCATAAAAATCAGCATAAGATCTTGAACCATAAAAGCACTAAAAACTGGCAACAGTGAAAACAAAATAGTTCTAAGAATTAAACAGCATTAAATGATAGCCTTTAAAAGCCTCAGAGAAAACTAAGATCTACCTGGTAGTGAAAAGGCCCTCTTTGGGGGAACATCCCATAACCAAGGTGGGGCTTGGGATCAGAGGGAAAGCTCAGTGGGAATTATATAGGGCAGACAGAGCCAACCTGGTTCCTTCCAAAAGTCACTGGACTACAACTCCCATCATGGATGGGGCTGATGGGAGCCCAACACCATCCAGAGGACATTGTGTTGGCTGCCTCTGATATACAGAATCCAACATTTATAGAAGATTAATGCAGCAACTGTAAATAATTTAGTTGTCCAGAAGCCCCACTGAATCCAGCGAAATTAATCTCTGAGGAACAGGGAACATGGTGAGGCTGCATTTGCAGAGGAAGCTTGAAGTTGGTGCCGCACAGACATTATTTGTGTTTTCTTCCGGTCTGAGGTCTGCACAGCAAGGAGCTTTCCCTTCTGAAGTGGGTAAAGGGGTTAATTTCTAGTAATCCATGTATGTTTGTATTTTAACAGCTGCTGGGGGTCTTGTGGGGGAAAGGAAGGTGGCAAAATGAAACCAGAGGATGGAGGCTGAGCCCTTTGGAGGAACTCTATATATTGGGTGTTAAAAGTGTTACCGTCTCTTTAAGAAATAATCTGCAGAAAGAATTCTGGAAAAGGGAAATAAAAAGCAAAAAAGGCACCCATTTTTGTCTGTTTTGTTATTTCTGCTAATGGTAGAGTAATCCTCTCACACAGCCCCTAAAAAGCTGCCCAAAGTGCAACTGAGGTAAGTGTTGGGTTTTTATCTCAGCCCTTTTTTTCTGGAGAGAAACTCCTGCTGGGCCTGAGAGGCAGATTTAGTCTCCTCAGGAGATCTTGAGGTGGGTTTCATTTCCCCACAGACGAAAGAAAGGGAGGAGGGTTTCTCCAGAGAATGAGGCTCCTGAGAATGTGTAGAGTTTGGCTCCTGAGTCAGCATCAGAAAAAGACACATGTCCCCCTTCATAGTCCAGAGTCACCTGGATTCTCTTGGGCTTCTCCCTCAGGGACAGAGGAGTGCTATGAGGGGGGTTCCAGGCCGAGTAGCCATTTTCCATCTTATCCAGAGCCCAGAGCCCTCCCTCAGGACTGAAGGGAAAGCGGCCCTTTCTCCCCACAGACATCCTGGCGACCCCCATAGCCCATTCTCCCTCACTTCCCACAGTGACTTCCCAGAAATGTCTGCCTGCTGTGAATCCCTCACGTCCCAGCACACAATGCCAGTTGTTGAATCTCTCAGGATTATTGGGCACATCTCGCTTTTTGACTGCCAATCTCACGCTTTTCCGATCCTTGGACAAGTTGAGGCAGGGATGGGCTGTGTCTGGATCCAGAGTGACATTTGCTTTTGGGGGAAGATGAAGAAAAGAGAGGCAAAATCAGCTGAGAGACAGAAACTGACATGTAATGGGGTAGGTTTATGTATGTTTTTTTTATAAGAAATTTATTATTATTTCAACAAATAACAAAATACATACATGCTACAAGAAATACATACAAACTACAAACTACAAAAAAAACAGAAAAAAATACATTACCTACAACAGTGTTTTTCAACCTTTTTTGGGCAAAGGCACACTTGTTTCATGAAAAAAATCACGAGGCACACCACCATTAGAAAATGTTAAAAATTTAACTCTGTGCCTATATTGACTATATATAAAGTAATTTTTCAATTTTTCCCACGGCACACCAGGCAACATCTCGCGGCACACTAGTGTGCCGCAGAACAGTGGTTGAAAAACACTGCCTTACAACACACCTACAACAGGAACACACACCAATTTAATTATTTTAATCTTGTTTCTAATCTTACTTGGGGGACTTCCTCACGTCCACCTCTGCGTTCAGTTCAATTTTACTGTAGTAACTTTGTAACTACTTTAACTCTTATTTACAATTATTCTTACAGGTTTATGTATGTTTTAACCTGGAACACAACCCTGCAAAAATGGGGATTTGCCAATACATATGAAAACATAAATGCCATTTTAAGGCTAATAACTTATTAAGGGTTCCAAAGTCTGCAGAAAAGATTGTACAACCCCAATGAAATGCCAGTCCCCATCCCACTGTGAATTTGGGTCACCATTGGAAATTTACCTTTCTGAAACTGTTGCCTGAATAACATACCGGTAGCATCTGAGAAAGAAAAAAAGGTAACAAGTTTAAGCACTACACTGCTCTATCTGAAATTAATTTTGTTAGAAAAATATCATTTAGTAACACAGCACCTGTTCTATCCTTATTTCAAGTAAACGATTAATCTGTGGAACAAATGATTAAGAACTCAGGAAAAACCAGTTAAAGAAAACTGTAAAACACAGCAATGGTAAACAAGACCTTTAAAAAGCAGAATAAAAATATTCACATTAAATCTGATGGTCTGTTAATGGATGCAGCCTTAATATTTGCACCAAGTAAAGTGGTGGGGAAAATAATTAAAGCCAGAATGGTTAAACGAAATGAGAAACTAAGTTTGCTGAGAAAGGATTCCAGAGCTCTCATCCAAAGGGAATTGTAAATAGATGCACATTATTCTTTCATTATTTATTTCTCAGATTTATATACTGCTCTTCATCATAAGATCTCAGGGCGGTACACAGAGTAAGATACAGGATAAAAACATGAAAATAAGTAAAACAAAACAGCAAAACAATACCCCCCCCCGAATAAAATTGGAAGGAAAAAACAGACTTTACTATAGAGTCTGGTGTGGACTTCCTTTATTTGTGGTAGCCACCATTTCTGATGCTGCAGAGTGCCAATGTACATGGGACATTCTGGGGGAATTAATTGATGGCTGGACCACCAAGGGGGGGGGTATGATGGTGCCACTCCTGTCTGCAGCAAGAGCAAAATACAGTAAGAGCCCAACATGTTCTGTGTTAGACTAATGTAATGCCCAGCATAAAATCCTTGCAGCCGCTCATCATTACCTTGGAATTCCTTCATGACTTCCTCCAGACGGAGATTCATATCATGGAGTCTGGAGACCTTCTCCTTCAGCTCTGGAGGAAAAGCCAGTGGATTCTCCGGTCTCTCTGTTCTCTCACACCTGATGAGGAAAAACAGTAACCTTTCAAATCACTAATTCCTAGTAAAGGAAAAGGGAAAATAAGAGGAGGAAGAAAATGGTAGAGAGAACAAGATGGATGCTTTAGTAACCTCTAATCTGAACCTGGGGACATGGGTGGCGCTGTGGGTTAAACCACAGAGCCTAGGGCTTGTGATCAGAAGGTCGGTGGTTCGAATCCCCATGATGGGGTGAGCTCCCGCTGCTCGGTCCCAGCTCCTGCCCACCTAGCAGTTCGAAAGCACGTCAAAGTGCAAGTAGATAAATAGGTACCGCTCCAGTGGGAAGGTAAACGGCGTTTCCATGTGCTGTTCTGGTTTTGCCAGAAGCGGCTTTGTCATGCTGGCCACATGACCCGGAAGCTGTACGCCGGCTCCCTTGGCCAATAACGCGAGATGAGCGCCGCAACCCCAGAGTCAGACACGACTGGAACTAATGGTCAGGGGTCCCTTTACCTTTAATCTGAACCTGAGTGGTACATGAGGCTTTTCTGCAGTGACTGAACTGGCAAATCTTGAAAGGAACTACAAAGGCACTGGTTGCTGCAAAGAAAGTAACTTTCTCCTGTTGTTTGGAAGTATAGCAGCCACTGGCGGAGGAAGAGGAGTGCGGGGGGATTGCACTGCCCCCGGCAGCGTGATCCTAGTGGGGTGCCATCGTGGCTGCCCCCCCCCCCCACGCTGGGTGCCATGCCCCTGCAGGCGCCGTGCCCCGCCCCAAGGACATGCGTCAGCCCTGCCCCGCCTTTTCTCCCCCCCCCCCTGGTGCCGGAGCATGAAGCTCCACCACTGGTAGCAGCTTTATCTTAGCAACACTTGAGTAAGGTCAGAATATTTGTTTCTGGAGGTTGCTGGTGTCCTGCCTTAGATAACCTCTGCTCTGGAACCAGATGCCCTCAGAGCATGAAGCAGATCTTCCAAGGGTGTACAATCAAATCAATATATCCAAGAAAGGATGGTGGAGAGGAATTGCAAGGGACAACAGAGAATAAATGGAGGGGCCAGGACCCTTACCCACATAGACCCTAATGAGCCTTGAAGGTACTAATACTTTTCAATACTGTTATGTCTCAACCACAATAGACTTCAACAAAATAGCTTTAAGTATAGCCAGGGGCGTTCCTAGCCCCTTGGCTGCCCGGGGCGGGAAGCCAAGAGGCACCCCTGGGGGCGGGGCGTCGCCGCGCGTGCGTGCGTCATGACGCACGCACGCGCGGCGACGCCCCGCCCCCGGGGGTGGGCGCGGGCTTCTGGAGCTTTTTTGGGCTGCAAAGAGTCCTGAAGCCGCTGCTGTAGCACAAATGGGGTGCTACAGCAGCGGCTTCGGGACTCTTTGCACCAAAAAGCCTCCCCAAGCTCCCGTCCGGCATCCCTGGGGGCGGGGCATCGCAGCGTGTGCGTCGTGACGCACACGGCGACGCCCCGCTCCCGGGGGGTGCCGGGCGCGGGCTTTTGGAGGCTATGCAGCCCGCGAAAAGCCGCTGGAGGGCGGGGGCTATTTTGGTTGCTGCCGGGGCAGAGCCGCAGGAGCGGCCAGCGAGGGGGGTGACACCCCGACTCGCTGGCAGCCCCTGCGGCTCCACCCCGGCAGTGCCGAAAATAGCCTAAAAATAATTTTTAAAAAAAGAAATTGTAAAAAAAAGCCCAGGGGGCGGGCAGCCCCCCATGTGTCACCCCCAGCAGGGGCGCTGCCCGGGGCCCCCCCCCCCCCCCCCCCCCCCTGCGACGCCCTGAGTATAGCATGTAATGATGGGGCGAGTGGGGGGAGAGGAAGCAGTGTTTTGGTCTTCATTCTTGGAATGAGAATAGGGGTGCCACAAGTTCAAAAGGAAGGTCCCAATCTTTGTGGGTGAAATTACACAGAGTGTGGAGTCCCAAAGTCTTTCCGTCAGGAGCTTGGAGGGCCAGGTTTTAAGTACTGGTGCTAATGGAAGTGAGCTGGATCCACTCACCTCTGCAAGGTGCTTCTCACATCCTAGAGGGGGGAAAAGAATGGAATTCAGTGCACAACACAGGCCACAGTAGGAAGCTCCTTCAGACCCTGAAATGGAGGGACTCTGGCTGTCTGGTGTCAGTTTCCCCAGCACACACAAATATTCTTGGTAGGGAGGTCCTAGTCAGCCAATTTTGGAATCTTTCAGATTTTTTATTTCCCCCTCTTCAGCTCTCCACATTTCCACATCAGCCTGCAATTTTTTTTAAAGTCCTTCTGAATATTCACCAGCCTTTTAGTGTGAATTTCTCCTAATATAGATATTTTTATATCCAATTTTGCCTGAAACACACATTTTGCAAAGCAATTTTGTGTAATATGATTTTTTAAATGTTAGTTTCACTTCATGAACTTGTATGATTTTTTTGTAAGCATTATTGGAGAACTGTTTGGAAATTTCAATTAAGTGCAAATGTTGACAGATGGCTGTGATTCTATTTGCATATTGATTTATAAAGTGCCCATTTGATGGATTCACCTTTAAGTGCAAAGTTAAGGAATTTTTCCACCATTGTTAGTTTTGCGCCATAACTTCTAAAATTTCATCCAATTTGCTGCACAAAAAAATTGTGGTATCCCACCCCTTCCCAGTGCACTTGTCATTGTACACTTAAGTTGAACTGTTTTTCTAGGGTATTTTCATACATACCCCTAAACAGGCCCAAGTATAAGCCAGTAACCATTTATCATTTTCCTTCTCACACAACTTGCACTTCAGATTTCAAGGCAGCCTCTTCCTGGAGTGGAGCCTGGGGCTACTCCTGCCGCCATCTTACCTGCAGGAGTTCACTCTCTGGCTGCTGACTCTTTTCTTCCATCTCCTGGATGATCCTTTCAAGAGAGGAGAGTTCCCTGGAGAGTCTAGCCCAGTGCTCATCCCTTCTCCCTGCAATCTCATTCTCCACCTCTTTTATCTGATTCAGCAGAAATTGGTGCAGTTCTCTGAACTTCTCCTCTGCCTTCTGCTTCTCAGTTGCTGTGCATTTCTGCAAGAAGCAGATAGAAAGAGGAAACGAGGAGACCAGAGTCTGGAATGTGGTCAGTCTTTACAACACAAGGAGGAGAGTTATGGAAATTGCACAGGAAATTTGGGTTTTCTCTGGATTGACATTAGTTCTGCCTTCCTGTTCCAGAAGGAAAGTAACTGCCTTCCTGTTGCAGAAGGAACAGCTACTATTGGTTCATTTAAGTTGCTGCATTTGGATCCTCAGTCTTATTGGTTCCCACCAAAAGGCAGCTTTGTGATTGCTTGAGATTGTTCCCTCCAAAATGTATACTTTCTAGCCAGTCTTTCTGTCCCTATAAATGTATCTCCCTCTCCTCAGTTCCCCAGTCTTGTTTGTCTGAATAAAGAGTGTTACCTGAAGAAGCTGTCTCCTGCCTGCTATGTCAAGCTGAAATCACTTGCTGAATCACAATCCCTACGTTACAACACTGAGATGAACAGAAATAGACAGATTTCCCCATTTCTGTTCAGTCCTGACTCCTGACCTGATTCGTCAAGCACTTGTTCCCTTCCAGTGAACACTAGTGACACTTACAAGGAGGTCTTGGCTTTCCTTTTCCAGTTCTGCTTTGTAGGCCCAAATTTTTTTTCTTTCTTTCCTAAGATTCTCCAGGTAGCTATTGATCTTTTCCTAAAGAGAAAATAAAAGTTCAGATCGTGATTGAGACAGACATAGAGAGAGAGAGAGAATTTGGCTGGCTGTTATGCTCCATTCTACTGCTGGTGCCTCACTGCTCTTAAGCTGTTTACCTGATAATTGCTAGTTTTTGAAATCTCTATGGGTTTCTAGGCTTTTAGCTCAAAATTTTAAAATCAAGGCTTTAATGAAGAGTTTCATTTCATTATTATTATATTTACTTTTCATTATTATTAAATTGCATAGGAGCTTCTTTGTGCTAATTTTTGTTTTTTAAAAAAATTTAGAAGCATTAAAAAAAATCTGGAAGCTGAATCAGGATTTTGCTTTAATCATAATAGCACAGAGGAGAGGAGAGTCAGTTCTTAGTTCTCATCTGTGACTGGACCTAATGGTCAGGGGTCCCTTTACCTTTACCTTTACCTCCACCCTAGCCTTTGCAAATGCTCCTCAAGTCCTTTGCCAATTGAGCTGGGGGGAGATCACCTGGGCCACCACCCTGTCTAAGACTTTATTGTGCAAGAAGCCCCCACCCCACAACCAGACCATGTGTGTTTCTCCCACTACCTGCTGCCATACTGTATGGGGTGTGTGTAGACCCACACATCCCCTGTAGTCAGATCAGACCCTGCTTGCTAGTTCTACCAGCTGAGCCCAGAAATGTGCAAATGTGATTCAAAACAACTTCACTGTGTTTTACGCCACAAATGTGTGTATAGCCTTTTGCCTACCTGTATGTTATGAATTTGGTTTGAACATTTTTTCGCTTAAGAAATATAACCCTTTTTCTACCACCACTTTGCCTCATGAGCCTTCATTGCAAGTATGTGGGAGAACCATTTGTTGTCTGGCACAGAGCCCCCTCTCTTTTGCTTTCTTAATACCGTATATTCCGGTATAAGACGACTGGGCGTATAAGACGACTCCCAATTTTTCCAGTTAAAATATAGAGTTTGGGATATACTCGACCACAGATTTTCCACCCGGCGTATAAGACGACCCCCGACTTTTGAGAAGATTTTCCTGGATTAAAAAGTAGTCTTATACGCCAGAATATACTGTACCCCATCACCTTTCCTTTGTTTTCTTAATCACCCCAGGTTCTTAACACACCAGAATCCAGGAATTTAGGGGAATCTGGCACCCATAAACTCATAACAATATTGATCAGCAACAGGATCTGGGTGCTGCACCTTTTCATTGAGTTTTCCTTTAATTTTACTGTTATTTTGGTGGACCCACATAAAATGTAGACTCTGAATGACTGTACTCTATCGGGGTGGGGCAATGAACAGCTTTGATCCCAAATGTGTCACTGGTGCCCGACCCAATGGAACTTTGTAAATTCCAGTCAAAACTGTAATCCTTTCATTTTTGGTTACAGGTGGGTAGCCGTGTTGGTCTGCCATAGTCAAAACAAAATCGAAAATTCTTTCCAGTAGCACCTTAGAGACCAACTGAGTTTGTTCCTGGTATGAGCTTTCGTGTGCATGCACACTTCTTTCATTTTTGTTTTGGCTTCATGGCTGCTCTTATCACATTGACAAGGTCTCCATGAGCAATGTGAACAAAAGTCCAAAGAGCTTCTACTGACAGGTCATAGTGTAGTTACAGGTGGGTAGCCGTGTTGGTCTGCCATAGTCGAAACAAAATAGAAATTCTTTCCAGTAGCACCTTAGAGACCAACTGAGTTTGTTCTTGGTATGAGCTTTCGTTGTGCATTATCATAGTGTAATCCACTTTGATCCATCATGGCTGCTCAACTTTGCACAAAAATACTATCCAAACCTCTGGGTGTGGTCTGTATGTGGGCCTAGCAGGGCCAAGATTAACAATATGGAGGGCTGAAGCGTATTGTCTTCCCTCTTGCAGTGACATGTTTAGCGCAGCACGATAGATACAGCGTAAATACAGGATATCTTGCCAAAGCAGCAGTGGAGGCGTCTGTACACAGCCTAAGCCCAAAGTAGACATGAGGTTGTTTACGTGGAATTAATGTGTGTAGTATTTTTTATTATTTACACAGCAGCCTTGCTGAGCAACCAGGGAAAATAGCCCATCCAGGAGAAGGAAAACTCTTATCCTAAATCTCCACTGCTTTGCGGCTATACAGCGGTACCCCATGTTACGTATGCGATCCATTCTGGGTCGCGCCACGTAACCCGGGCGTACGTAACGTGAACACACAGAAAAAGAGAAAAAAACCTGGAAGTTCGGGGTTTTTTTTGCACTTCTGCGCATGCGAAGTGCACAGAACGCTTCTGCGCACCCGCGTGTCGCGCGCGCTCCGTGAAGGACTTCTGGGTCGTGAACGTACGCAACACGGAGCATACGCAACACGAGGCATGACTGTACTCATTTGTGAGAAAGGCTTTGGGGGTAGACCCTAGCAAACATCCGTACCTGCCACCTTGCAGGATGTATTCAGGAAAAGAAAAGGCTAAGGAGTAAACCCTAAATAAAATCCGGAGTCCCTTAAGGCGATTGGATGGCGCCTTCTACGCCTCCTTCTGGCAACTCCTGCAGCCCAGCTGGTGCCAAAAGTATGGCATGCTTTCCTTTGGACCACCTCCACACAAACACGACCCACGCTTGTGTTCTGGAGAGGTCACTTCAGTGCAGCTAACACAGCAAAAGCAACATGGGAGGCTCTCTGGCTGTATGACTTTGTCCTGGAGGCCAACAATTATAGCAGCCTTGAGGGGTGGGGAGAAGGTCCCCAAGGGTTACCATTAACCCATTCTTTCCGTGTCACGGTCCCAATGGGTTAGGGCTAATGTCACGTGTGCACAGCTTCCCAAACCAATGGTGGAAGCACACTGGGTGCTGAGTAAACAAGAGTCTGTACACAGCCTAAGCCCAAACAAGACAGGAAAGAAGAAGTCCCAGCAAAAAGAAGAAGAATGGATACAAAAACTTATGGAACATGCAGAAATGGCAAAACTTAACGGACAAATAAGAAATCAAGATAAACTTTTTATAACAGAGTGGAAATGGTTTCTTGAATACTTACAAATAAACTGTAAACAGATAAGAGCATTGGCATGATTATTGTAATAACCTGCAGCTTTATAAGAGTATATATTTAAAGTAGATGAATAAATGAGCAAATTAAGTTAATTTGGATATGCAGAAAATATTAAAAAATAAATTTAAAGAACCGCAGAAAAGGGGGAAGGAAGTCAAGTTTTGAAATGTTAAAATGATTGTAAAATTATTGAAATGTATAAAATTGAAAATTTTGAAAATCATTAAAAAAACTAGACAGGAGATTGTGTAAGTGAAATTAACATTTTTATTATGTACATGAAGACAGGAGTGCCTGGTGCTCTGGTCCATGGGGTCACGAGAGTCGGACATGACTAAACGACTAAACAACAATTATGTACATACGGTAGCTTGGGGGCCATGGGTCCCCAAGATTTAATAATTTCTTTCCCTGTCATGGTCCCAGCAGTTACTGAACCTGCTGCTTGCATTTCAAGGGAAGCCCCTTTGGCATTGTGGCAGAGAGAGAAAGAATTACTCATGCCACCCACCTCCAAAAAAACCTCAGGCTTCTCCTTGGCTATTTAATCAACAAGCATTTAAATTGCATTCTGGCAATTAATACCATGCCTAGTTTGAACCTAAGAATTACAGAAAACTTCTCAAGAAGAATTAAGAAGACTTCCCTGCTCCCATCAAGGGCCAGAGTGATTTCCTACCTTGTAGTCCTCAGAAGCCCATCCACAGGAATCACCTCATGATCTCTGTGCTTCCTGGATTTGTCACACACCAGACAGACTACAGTTTCATCCTCCATACAGAAGAGTTTTAGGGACTCCTGGTGCTTCTCACAATATCTCCCCATTCCTCCTCCCTCCTCCCTGCTTTGGAAACGGATTTTCTTGCTTACGGGACCCCTAGAAGCAGCCATGGCTCCCTCACACCAAAGACACAGTCAATTTCACTTTCTTTGTTTATATACCCTGGGTGTTTCTCATCCTGTAAATGGTTAAGGATCTCAATGCAGACATGAATATATTTTATGCTGACACACCTTTATTGTTTGCCTCGTACGCTGCTGTGAAAAAGCAAAGTGCAAACAAATAAAATGTTGACACTGTGGAGGAACAGCCCTTCTTGAAGAAAACCTTCCTTCCCTGATGTAAGAGCCATGTGCCAAGAGTTTCCCTGTCCTCCTCATCTGGGCACAGGGTTACCACCTTTGTTCTGGCAAAATACAGGACAGGATGGAGGCTGGGATTGGGGACTGAAATTGTTTTTTGCCCGGTGCTGAATTGAGTTTAAAGCAATCCATTACATCATGGGTAGGCAAACTAAGGCCCGGGGGCCACATCCGGGCCAATCGCCTTCTAAATCTGGCCCACGGACGGTCTGGGAATCAGCATGTTTTTACATGAGTAAAGATTTAAAATGCATCTCTGGGTAATTTGTGAGGCATAGGAATTCGTTCATTCGCCCCGCCCCGCCCCCCCCCCCAAATATAGTCCGGCCTCCCACAAGGTCTGAGGGACAGTGGACCGGACCCCTGCTGAAAAAGTTTGCTGACCCCTGACATACATGGTTTACAAGGCTTTCTTCAATTACTAGCAGTTCGAAGCACGTCAAAAGTGCAAGTAGATAAATAGGTACCGCTCCGGCAGGAAGGTAAACGGCGTTTCTGTGCGCTGCTCTGGTTAGCCAGAAGCGGTTTTGTCTTGCTGGCCACATGACTCGGAAGCTGTACGCCGGCTCCCTCAGTCAATAAAGCGAGATGAGCGCCGCAACCCCAGAGTCGGACACGACTGAACCTAATGGTCAGGGGTCCCTTTACCTTTACCTTCAATTTAAAAAATAACAAAAGCATTATAATTTACAAGTGTAAGAAAAATATTGCACATCACATTATAGCTTGGCTTTGTAATGTGATAACATTGTAATTACGATAACATGGTGTCTATCCCAATCAGATGGTAACTACTGGTAACTGCAAACATTCCAACAATACTGAAAGGAAATAATAATATCACATCATAGCTTGGCTTTGTAATGCCAAACATTACAATAACATGGTGTCTATCCCAATCAGATGGTAACTACTGGTAACTGCAAACATTCCAACAATACTGAAAGGAAATAATGATGATGATGATGATGATGATGATGATGTGATGTAATAGAAATCTTTGTTTCTGTTGAAAGGTTCGGTAAGTCACTCTGTGTGAGCCAACAATATCTCTCTCTCTCTCTACTCAACCTTCCCATGAGTACTTCCTGTTACTCCTTGTGGCTTGTCCTGCAAAATAATTGAGTAGAAGTCAGCACAGGACAGGTGATAGCCGAGTGAAATCAGGAGCTCACTTTTTATCAGTTTCACAGAGTACTGGTTCCAGACATTGGTTCATTTGCTTTCCATTGTGGAGAAGATGCTCTCCACATACCCTGTTGAGGCTGGAAAGCACACAGTGTAGGAGATGACTGTCAGCTTATTTGGTAGATCAGATGCTGTAAATTCAGCCACCCACCTTGCAGCTTCCATTGATCCGTCTGAGATGCTTAAAAGGCTGTTGGCTGTACATAGTGTCTTATCATACAGCTCATCCATGTTCAGTCTGCTTGTGAAATTGAGCTTTTTGCAGACCTTCTCAAAGTCACTGAAGGTGATATTGCCATCTTGGAGGGAGAGGGGCTGAAGACAGTAAAACCATTTGTCTTCTGGGGAAAAATAGACGATCATCTGCAAAGACAACATCTACCAAACATTTCAGATTCTTACCAAAGACAAATTATGAATGGCCCTATAATTACTGGAGAGGTATGTGAAGCTATCAAAAAAGATAAGAAAGGAAAAGTACTGAGGCCTGGGTTATCAGCTGTTTATTCATCCTGTAAATAGAGTAGCTGTTTCAGTTTCATCTGGTGAAACAAGCCACCTGGCATTTATAGGAATCATTAATGCTCTTTGTAGAACATCCGTAGAGATTAAAGTCCCTTCCAAGCAGGACCAAGCAATAAATGTAAAGTTTTTATCTCTCAACCCTTGTAACGCCAGAGCCAGATTGTTATGCAAGCCTAACAGTTGTGATTCTTGACACCTATTGCAGTGAGGTCACAAGAAGCAATGAAGAACAAGATAAGTTGCCAGTCCATTAATTCTCTGACCATGAGAGGATTTTAATCTAGGAGTCCTTGTGTTATTCCTTTTTGGATGCTGCATGAGAAGAGGAAAATAGGAGTTGCTTCCATACCCTCCAACATCCCTCAGATGAAAATGTCCCTATTTACATGTGCACAGCAGATAGGGATTAATCCAGTGTCAGCCAACATGGTGCCCTCCAGATTTGCTAGAGTACAACTCCTATCAGCTCAAGATATCATGATATAAATGATTAGAATTGTAGTTTTATAGCTTCTATGGAGACACCATAGGTGTGCAAAGAGATGAGCTCACACCACCATGTGGCTTTTCTGATAATTCCCTGAACTTATCCCCCCCCCCTTTAATGGTGACCTTTGCCTCATTCCTCTTCATGTAATACAGATGGATGGGCAGACATTTGTTTTAAGAAAAACTCTGACATCTGCTGGTCAGCTGAAAAAAAATGCATCAAATTTGGTCTTGGTATAATGAAAGCGAGTGGCTACATAGGAAGTGAGGAGCAGATTTTCCCTCCTTCACTGTGAAATTGTGATTGTAGGAATGATTCCTGCAGCAGGGAAATAAGAGAGGTGCTTGTTGGGATACTGGACAGGCAGAGATGTGGAGGGTTCAACATCACAGGAAAAAGATTCCTCCATTATCCTGATGGTTTCATTCTGTCTGTCTCTAGCAGGAACTGTGACTTGCGTCTGGTCTTACAAAGTCACACCCAACTGAAAGAACCACAAACAAAGTGCTGAAAGGTTTTTGCTGCTGTTTGGATATCAGTCTTTTGTACCTTTATTTTCAGGTCTTACTATGATCTATGTGAAAACTGTTCAAATTTGATTGTGCTTTTTGATGTGTCTTATCTATTGTTTATCATTACTGTTCTTGCAAATTGTAATTATGTAAATGTTTTCATGCTGTGAGCCACATTGAGCACAGTTTCAGCTATGGAAAGGCGGCATACAAATAAAGATGAGGATCAGCCGATCTACAAATGCTCCCATTGTGAGAAACTGTTCTGTCATCAGATGGACCTTGGGAGAGAAGCAAGACAGTTCTCAGCTAGGAGAGACCCAGTGAGAGCAACACTCTTGAGAGTAGGGCCAGCTTCAGGGTGGGTTCTCCTTGTGCAAGGATGGCAAAGGTGGTGGGAAGGGGGCAGAACCTACCCAATGCTCAGGCTGCAGGAAAACCTCCAGCCACAGAACCCCAATAATTTTGTTTAGCCCCTGTCTATTGATAATAGGCAGGTGCATTTGCTGCGCTCTTTTCAGCGTCTGCTTGAAACATTTTTGCAGGGCATGCAATACCAGCAGCAGTGAAAAGCAATGGAGTGGAAGTCCCTGCCCCCCCCCGTCACTCTGTTACTCTGTAGCATCAAACAAAAGCATTTTTTCCACTGCATCATTGTTACAGGTGAGCGATTGCCCCCCCCCCCAAGGTCAACAACTAGATTACTAGTGCAAAAAATGAAAACAGGAAAAATACCATAATTATCAGAATGGGTAATTATGGAGATGGCAAAATTAACAGCATCAATTAGGGCCCCAAGCAAAAAATGATTGAGACCACAGCGCTACCCGCATCCTGGGCAAACTGAAGGTTTTAATTTATTTTAGATGAGAACCCTCTATGCAAGTAAAAATCTAGCACATCAGGAAGAATGATTCTGGCCAAGCTTGCTCTCTATTGTACTACTAGGTTTCTATGTGCAGGGCCTTTTTTTAACATAAAGGAACGTTTTAAAAATGGAATTTCCTTGCTGCAGTCTGAAGTGGTAAAGTGCACTAGGTGCCTAGGCTAAAGTTTCCAAGGTCAGACCTATGAAAATAGATTTCCCTCTTCTGCATTCCTTTTGGTAAGCATCGGGGAACCCCCCCCACACACACACACACTAGGAATGACATCCTAGGGGTGCTTTCCTTTCTAGAAAGGTTCGTGAAGCAGAGTGTTGAGTGAAGAGAGAAAAATACTATGATTATTTTTATTTTTTAAGAAATAGCAAAACCTTGGAGGTTGGAGCTCAGATCATGCACAGGGCAGCATCTCAACAAAAGCCATGGTGCCCCCCTCCCACAAAATGTAGCTGCTTTTTCAGAAGTCTTGGAGCGGCATTTGGGACCCTCCTGTCCTTTCTGACAATTGGCTATGCTGGTTGGCTGGGGCTGATGGGAACTGGAAGCGAAACCTTCCCCACTCTTACAAGACAATTTGAATGTGGCCAAGCCTTCCAAGACTCCTCTAGCAATCTAGTCCCCCAGAGAATATGGGTGCAGTTTCCTGTAAGGGTTGCTACTTGGGTTCAAGGCTTCCACCTTTCTAAACTATGCACTAGGAAGATGTGGGCTTTTGCTTTGGGGTGATGCGAGAAATTTGAAAAAAAAAATATCTCAGTGATAAGGGCAAGCGCTCAATAATTTGTTGTTATCATTAAATAAAATGCTGCTGGTGTGTGAGTATTGGGGGGCATTAAATAAGTTCTCATTAGTTTTTCCATTCTACATACAGTGGGGAAAGAAAGGTCATTTCTTTGTTCAGGTATCTCACTTTGATTAGAGAGGGGAGAGAAGTCTGTGGCCTTCAAGATAATATTGGACTTCAACTCCTATCACCCCCAAATTCAAATGGGCCTGTGAGGCAGATTTAGTCTCTCAGGAATCCTGAGGTGGGTTTTATTTCCCCACAGATAAAAGAAAGGGAGGAGGGTCTCTCCGGAGAACAAGCCTCCTGCAAATGTGTAGAGTTCAGCTCCTGAGGCAGCATCAGAAAAAGACACGTCCCCCTTCATAGTCCAGAGTTATCGGATCCTTTTGGGTTCCTCACTCAGGGAGAGATGGAAACAGGGAGGTGCACGCCCTGTACTTACCTCCCAACTTCTGCACAGCCCAGATCCCTCCCTCGGGACAAAAGGCAAAGCTGTCCTTTCTCCTCACAGACTTCTAGCGATCCCCACAACCCATTCTCCCTCACTTCCCACAGTGACTTCCCAGAAATGGCTGCCTGCTGTGAATCCCTCAAGTCCCAGCACACAAGGCCCGTTGCTGAACCTCTCGGGATTGTTAGGCAGGCGTGGCTTTTTCTCTCCCCATCTCATGCTTTTCCCATCCTCGGACAGGATGAGCCTGGGATGGGCTGTGTCTGGATCCAGAGTGACATTTGCTGTTGAGGGAAGATAAGGAAAAGAGAAGAGAGGCAGAATCAACCGAGAGCCAGAGGTCGGCATCCTGATCTAATAAACCCCTCTCAAAGAATGGAACCTCTTTGCATCACATGCAGGATTGAGACCCTCCCCACTTCTTCCAGACTTATCAGAATAAATATATTCCTCGTTGGTTTTTAAATCAGGATTGGGCCCCTGCTGTCAATCCAGGCATGTTCCAAGAAGCAAAATCACCCAGTAAAAACCATGGGTAGAAACTAAGGCCCAGGGGCCGGATCCGGCCCAATTGCCTTCTACATCCGGCCCGCGGATGGTCCGGGAATCAGCGTGTTTTTACATGAGTAGAATGTGTGTTTTATTTAAAATGCATCTTTGGGTTATTTGTGGGACATAGGAATTCGTTCATTTCCCCCGCCCCCCAAAAATATAGTCCGGCCCCCACAAGGTCTGAGGGACAGTGGACTGGCCCCCTGCTGAAAAAGTTTGCTGACCCCTGCATAAACCTTTATTCAGTGAAGGGGAAGGAGAAAGAGAAAGGGATTGGAAAAGGCAGGGAGGGAGGAATTTGCCCTCATCTGACACTCTCTGTGTGAATTGGTCATTTGGGGCTTCAGGGATGTGAGGGATGAGAGCCCCCCAGTTCAGGTAAGGAGAGAACAACCACAAAATTGTTAATGCCCTCACTAAGGTTACAGTTGGGGAGAGTGTTGGGCAAACCCATTACAGTGGTACTTTGGTTCTTGAACTTAATCCATTCTGGGAGTCCATTCGACTCCCGAAACTATTCGAAAACCAAGGCACGTCTTCCGATTGAATGCGGGAGCTTCCTGCAGTCAAGCGGAAGCCGCATTGGATGTTCAGCTTCCAAAAAATGTTCGCAAACCGGAATACTTATTTCCAAGTTTGCGGTTTTCGGGAGCCAATTTGTTTAGCAACTAAGCTGTTTGAGAACCGAGGTGCCACTGTACCTATTTCTTCACTTGGAGGTAGGACTAATTCTGGCTCGAGGGTCACATTTCAATCTGGGAAAGAAGCAAAATTAAATAACCAAGAAGATTTTCTTGCCTTGTGAACTTCTGGACTTTCCTTCCATGTTGTTTTCTTACAAACATGATACCACTACGTGTACATTTGCTATCCTGCAGCCTGCCAAAGTCTCCCTGGGTTTGACAGTTGTTTTTTAAAGCTCAGATATTGTACTGAAAACACACCTGCATTTGTATATCCGCATGCCTTGAAACAAGATGTGCCTAAACTGGATCTGCCAGTTTGTAGTATCTAGTGAAACTTGGCTGTGGTGGGTGCCTATTGGCTAGTGCCAATATCGTCACACACATATCCTCCTCCTCCCATCCTCAGAGCAGTTTGGAAACTATTTTTCATATTTGTATAAATAATAATAATAATAATTGGTAAACAGTGAACATATATGTATAAAAGCAAATGTATGATTTTGCTCTCTGTACATAGCATATTTGCATAAAGGGTGGAGGTGGAGCACCCAGCAAAATGTCATCCTGAATGAAACTGTGCACAGGGACAGAATGCAAAGTTGTGACTGCAAAGAGATTACAAAAAGGAGCTGAAGACATTTTATTGTGATGACTGTAATTTTAGACGCTGCTGCTCCCTGATTTTAGTTATGATGACTGTATTGAACCAAAAAAAGAGACACTGAAGAGCTCCAGAAACTGAGTGAATGGGAGGTAAAATGGCAGATGCGATTCAATGAAAGTGATGCATGAAACCTTGGGCTGATAGTAGATAGCTTGATGAAGATGTTGACCCAGTGTGCAGCAGAAAAAGGCAATTTCCACGCTAGGTTTCAGATGGTTTTTTTTTGTTTTACAATCAAGCAGTGTATAAATTTTATGAAATAAAATAAAATAAACAAACCCACCCTCTGGTCATTCAATGTACATATGAAGAACTCAAATGCCACTATAAGGCTATTAACCTATTGATGGTTCCAAAGTCTAAAGAAAAGATGATCTAACCCCAAAGAAATACCAGTGCCCCTCCCTCCTGTGCATTTGGGTCTCTATTGGAAATTTACCTTTCTGAAACTGTAGTTTGAATAACACAGCATCTGAAGAAGAAGAAAAATATATCAAGCTTAAACACTGCACTGCTATACCTCATAAAGTATTGATAGAAAAGCAACACATAATCTGTTGTATCATTATTTCAAGTGGTAGAACAAAGGATTAACAATTTAAGAAGAAAACTGTAAAACTCAACAATGGTAAGCGAGACTTCAAAACAGCGGAATAAAACATACCACATTAAATCTGATTGTCTATGAATGTTTTCCCTGAAATTGGAGTCCATAGCAGAGGGTAGCCCAAGCAATAGCAATCCTGTAACAGGATGCAGGGGGGAGATGGAGGCAGCCTTGGTGGTTGGGGAAATTATTAAAGCCAGAATTGTTAAACATCATGAGAAACTAAGCTTGCTGAGGAAGGATTGGCAGAGCTCTCATTCAAAAGGAATTGTAAACAGATGCACAATGGGGGGGGGGATTCTGCCTTAATATACAGCCTAGTGTGGGTTTTCTTTATTTGTGGCAGTCACAATTTCTCATACCCCATTTTTTTTTTTTTTGAGGAAAATCCATGATGGCTGGACCACCAAGAGCAGGCATCCCCAAACTCGGGCCTCCAGATGTTTTGGACTACAACTCCCACCCCTAGCTAACAGGACCAGTGGTCAGGGATGGTGGGAATTGTAGTCCCAAAACATCTGGAGGCCGAGTTGGGGGGATGCCTGACCAAGAATATGATGGTCCTACTCCTGTCTACAGCAAGAGCAAAATACAATGCAGTAAGTGCCTGGCAAGCTCTGTGTTGGTCTAATATAATCATAGAATCATAGAGTTGGAAGAGACCACAAGGGCCATCCAGTCCAACCCCCTGCCAAGCATAAACTCCTTGCAGCCATTCTTCAATACCTTTGAACTGCTTTATCACGTCCTCCAGATGGAGATTCATATCACAAAATCTGGAGGTCTTCCATTTTAGCTTTAGAGGGAAAGCCAGTAGATTCTGCAGTCTCTCTCTTCTCTATCTGATGAAAAAGAATGTTAGACTTTCAAAGCCATAATTCCTAGTAAAGGAAAAGAAAAAAGATGGAGGAAGAAAATGGTAGAATGCCTAGAGAGGGACCAACAGGCACAGAGGAAGAGATTTCCCCTCACTACAGACCTCACAGCCAGACATTGGAGGGCCAGAATAGCTACCCCAGGCCTCTGAGCCCCCCCCACGTACATCTATTCAACACCATCAGGTAATACTGTAATACTCAGTTTCTCTGCCCCAACTTCACTTCATTGATTCCACAAAAAGCAGCACGAATTATCCTGAGTGAATGACACACAACACACATTTCCTTTCTCTAGATGTCACCAGTGAAGGTGTGAGAAGAAAAAGATGGCTGCAGTGACCTTTAATCTGACTTGAGTGGTACATGAGGGTTTGCTGGAGAGTGACTGAACTGGTATATCTTTCTCCTGTTGTGTGGAAACATAGAGTATCCACCTCTTAGCAAGACTTGAGCAAGGTTAAAATATTTGTTTCTTCAGGTTGCTGGTATCGTGGTTGGACAACTTACTGTCTCTTTGTTGGGGAGCCTGGAGGCCAGTTTTATGTCCTTCTGGACTTTCCCCAGCATTACGGAGTGATGCTAATGGAAATGAGCAGGACTCACTCACCTCTGCAAGGTGCTTCATCACTCTAGAGGGAAAAGAGAAGAATTCACTGCACACCACAGGCCACATATGAAACCCCTTCAGCCCTGGGATGGATGGACTCTGGCCCTCTTGTGTCAGTGTGCCTAGCACACACAAATGTTTGTGGTCGGGGGGAGGAGGTCAGCCCCCTTGACCCTTACAAAGTAACAGAGGTGCAGAAGCCCTTTAATGCTGAAGCCAGTGGCTGACAGGGGTGGAAATTGTTGTTTGGTGGCCGACGAGGCAGGGCTCTGGGCTCCGAGACTACATCATGAGACAGCCTCAATCTACAACTGCTTAACGCTGCAGATTCTCCTTAAATTCAGGCAATCGGATCAAAGTGAAGGGGCACCCCTGTTGACAAGAGGTCAACAAAGCTGCAGGTGATTGATTGAATGTGAAGGTCAAAGAGATGTATTAACTTTGTTGCATGCACTTGCAAGTTGTCTGATTAAAGGGAAAGGACAGAGCTGTGTTATTGCAAAGGTTCTCCAGGGCTACCCTGTTCTCACCCCAGACTGTGGATAAGACTCTAGAATGAAGAATATGGGTTACAACTGGATATAAAAAAGCATCTGCGTGGAATAAGAATGTTACTTTCGTTAATTAAAGCTGTTGATGTCCTTTGCAAAGCAAAATGAGCCTGAGTCTGGCAACACAAAGGACAAAAAGTGATGTATATGATTCTGGCTGAATAAGGGGGGTGAGGAATGTATTACAAATGTTTAAAGCTTCATGGGTATAAGTTTCATTTTCCTCTCAGTACTTGGCATGCTCCATTGGCGCTACCCTGTGACAGGGTCTTTTTAGTGCTGGTTCCCTAGTTGTGGAAGGGTCCTCCCTAGGGAGGTGCATCTGCCTCCATCAGCTGAGTCCCTTTACTACTTGTATAGATGCAAGAGGGACATAAAGGTTTGGAGAAAGCCTCGTCCCCAAGTAGAGCCTTGTGCTGTTCATGCCACCATCTTACCTGCAGGAGTTCACTTGCTGCCTGCTGATTCTTGTCCTCCATCTCCTGGATGAGCCTTTTAAGAGAGGAGAGTTCCCTGGAGAGTCTGGCCAGCTGCTCATCTCTTCTCCCTTCAATCTCCTTCTCCACCTCTTCGATCTGATTCAGCAGGTGTACTTCTTGTTCTTCAAGAAACCGGTACAGTTTCTGAACTTCTCCACTGTCTTCTGCCTCTCAGTTTCTGTAAATTTCTGCAAGAAGCAGGAAGAGAGAGAGCGAGAGTCTGGAATATGGTCCGTCTTTACAACATCAGGAGGAGAGTTATGAAAATTCCGCTGGGAGGACACTTCCTGTTTTCAAAAACATGAAACCAGGGCTCAGGGCTTATCCACATTTCCTCTTAAATTTGGGTTTTGCCTGGACATTCGCTTGAATTTAGCAGCAAGCAGCAGTTTTCACTGGGAAAGGTGTGGGGCAAGGGGAAAACTGCTCGGACTCGTGCTTTCTAGGCTCGGGACAAGTGGAAATGTGGATGAGCCCTCAGTTGCTATGGAAGCCCTCTTCTTCAGGTTTTAAAGTAAACACAGTGGGGAGGCAGCAGGGATGAACACACTGGCTCTGCCCTATCCCTTGCCATTTCTGTTGCCGTCCACCTTGTGGAAGCAATGAGCTTTTTTCTATCTATGGAGGTTCCCGGTACATTTCTGAACTTGGCATAAATTGGTTTCTACGTTGTGCAGAGAGTTTCCATGGACATAAAACAGTCCTCATTCACACTGGCTACTGAGCCTCTTGGGATTGCCAATCAGAAGTGAGCTCCCGTTGCTCTGTCCCAGCTCCTGCCAACCTAGCAGTTCGAAAGCACACCAGTGCAAGTAGATAAATAGGTACCACTGCGGAAGGAAGGTAAACGGCATTTTCGTGCGCTCTGGTTTCCGTCACGATGTCCCATTGCACCAGAAGCGGTTTAGTCATGCTGGCCACATGACCCGGAAAACTGTCTGTAGACAAACGCTGGCTCCCTCGGTCTGAAAGCGAGATGAGTGCCACAACCCCATAGTCGCTTTTGACTGGACTTAACCGTCCAGGGGTCCTTTACCTTTACCTTTCCTTTCTTTCATGAGTAGTAAATTACTAGAAACAGAGGAAAAACGGGGCACATCTAGCCTGCACATCCCCAGCACTGCTCTGTTTATTTTAAAGTCTTAAGTCAGCTTGAGCTTCCTAAAGATAGTGTACATTTAGAAAGACATTTCTTTTAGAATCTATAAGGCAAATCAGAAGGTTGCAACTAATTTATGTTCTGTGGATCTGAGCTGCCTTGTGGGGAAGAGTTTCGGTTCAGCTTGGCTTCAAATGCAAAATTACCTCATTAGCAGTTTCTGGGGGAAAAACATGCAGAGAGAAACTCAGCAATCTTTTTAAATTAACATTTTTTTGAATTTTGAAATGCAGTTCTTCAGCCAAATAATAACTACAGAAATGCACATACTAAGGTAAAGTGTGCATTAAAATACATTCATTAAGGCATAGAAAAAGGAATAATATTAGGGGAAATTGCTTTGCAAAATATGTGTATACTAGACAAAATTGCATACAACATCAACAACATCAACAACAACTATTATTATTATTATTATTATTATTATTATTATTATTTATTATACCCCACCCATCTGACTGAGTTGCCCCAGCCACTCTGTGTGGCTTCCAGCAAAAATACAGAGCGGGGGGGGGGGGAGACCACATCAAACATGAAAAGCTGCCTTCAAATGTCTACAAAAAGTTATATAATTGTATATAATTGTATAACTCTTTATAAAGCTATATATAGTTGTTTAAAACATGTTAGCAGAAATTGCACTAAGATGCTGATTGATTTTCACGAGGACTTTAAAAAATAATAACTACACACTGAAGTGGAAATGTGGAGAAGTGAATTTAAGATGAAAATGTATGAAACTGAGAGAAACAGATTTACCCGTCCCTATTCAGTCCTGACTTGATTTGTCAAGTACCTGTTCCCTTCCTAGTAACACTTACAAGGAGATCTTGGCTTTCTTTTTCCATGTCTGCTTGATAGGCCAGAATTGTTTCTCTCTCTTTCCTCAGAATCTCCAGATGGCTGCAGATCAGTCCCTAAAGAGGAAACTAAAGCTCAGGTTGTGATTGTGACTGAGAGTAGCATCTGCAAAGGCTAAAGCGGGGGAAAGCACACTTTTTAATGAAAACCAAGAACCGTGTCTCCTCGCCCTGATCTAATCCCTGATCCCCAGTTGCTGCTATGTTGTGGAGCAAAGGTTTTCATTTGAAGGGTCAGAAGTGAATACACCATTGACTCTCCAGTGTGGCAGAGTATTTGCTTCTGAATACTGGAAACCTCAGGAGGGGGCAGTGCTCTTGTGCTCAGGTCCCACCTAATGGCTTCCCAGAAGGGTTACCTGGCTGTCTGACCACTGTGATAAGAGGATGCTGGTCTAGATAGTCCTTTGACCTGACCCAGCCTGGCTCTCCTTATATTATGGTGCTTGATCTGGAAGGATATGAAATAAAAATAAAAATAAACAAAACAAACGGAAAATATAAGAAAGACAGTACTTATATAAACATAATATGCAAAAAATTAACTATACACATAAGACGCTTTCTCACCCCCCATCACCCTGTGTTGACTTCCAACCTGATCTTTATTGCAGTTTCTGTATCTTCATTTCTTTGTATACCTATATCTGTAATTTCTCATTGTTCTATTTACCTTTTGAGACGTTCATACATTTGCTAGGAGATCAGCCCTTTCCACAGAATTCCTTAAATAGCCTTTAAATGCTTTCCAATGGAAGGATAATGAAACTTGAGGTTTCGTAGGTTTCATACAACAAGTGTTAGTTTTCGGAAAGTCCTGGATTAAATGCAGATGGCCTCACTGCTAATCGTAAATGAGATTGTTTACTAACACATCTGCATCTAGCAAATACCGTACTTTTGTTTTTTTAAGAAATTTGAGTGCTGTCTTCTCTCCGTGCCAGCTGGTGGCTGATATCTGACTGGTTAGTAGCATATTTTTCTTTCTTTCTTTTTTAAAAACATTGTCACCTAGCTCAGGATTAAGGATTTTAATATTTTACAGCATTTTATATTTTACTGGTGGTGGGGTTCTCCTTAAAACCTACAGTTGCTCTGTGTGTTTCCAGGCTGTTTAACCGTACACAATAACATATCTAATTGCCCTTGCTATCCAAGCCTCTTAATTTGCTTGGTTTTATTGGTTTTGTTGAGTTCTGATAGTGTCACCCCCCCCTCCAGGTTTGGTACAAGTTTTGTGACTTTCTGTTTCATGTTGTCTGTATAGTGTTGTTTCTTAAGTATGAAGAATCATTAGGAATTGAGCTTTAACAACTAAAGGTGCTCACTGAGAAATGTCCTATTGGGTTCAGAGGGTCTTACTCCCTCTGGATTAGTATCTTATTCATTTCTATAATGTTGTGTTGTTGATGCATCTTTATCCCTTGTGAACAGTGTTTGGGTGAAGTCATTGAAGAAAAGATGTACAGAAATAAACTTGATTTCAACCAATGCAGGATGACCACCAGGAGAGAACTTTGTAAAAAAGGGAATCGTGTTTGGACACAGGAAGTTGTGATGCCATCATTGTGATGGGACATGACGCCAATTATGTCATCACAGCTTAGGAAGAATTTGAAGTGGCTTCAAAAATGGAGGAAATTCATAATTTGCTCCAGGCACAATGAAAAAGGAAAACAGCCTTGGCACGGGAGTTGCTTTCCAGCCACATTGAAATATTTCATAAAAAATTGAACGGATTCCATTACTAAGTGTCAAGATAGTTTCCTACCTTGTATTCCTGGGCAGCATCTTCCTCAAGCACCACAGTGTGCAGTTTGTGTTCTGGGGATCGTTCACAAGAGACACAAACCAATTTTTCATCTTCTTTGCAGAACAGTTCAAGGTATTTCTTATGTTTCACACAGATATCCTTTCCCCCTTTATTTAATTGCAGGAGTTTAATTTTTTCTACTATACTTGCCAGCTGCCAATTGGGCCGGAAATTCCCTCTCTGCATTTGGGCTCTGCAGATGGGACACTCCAAGTGCCCCATATTTTGTTTTTCCCATATCTTGCAATAACTGGTGACGCAGCCCTGACAATAGTTGTGGCCACAGTCCAAAGTCACTGGATCTGTGAGGTAGTCCTTGCAGATGGGACACAAGGCGTCCTGGTCCATGTCCACGGATGGTGATGCTGAGGCCATAGTGGGTGAAGTGTTTGCGGCTTTGTTGATAGAAAGGGAAGCTGTAATATGACAAAGTAAAGAGAAGCAGCTTGAGCAGGGCAGAAACCTATAAAACCACTGGGCAATGAAGATTTCCAAATCTCTCGTGTGGGAGTGAGTGTGGCTCACTATGCTTGAAATAAGACTATTGAGAGGTCCCTTCAAGGGGTTCAGCTTTTTAAGGAAGACTGGACCTTCGGAGAGAGCGTACCTTTTAAGGCTCAAACTGGTCAGGAAATGAACAAAGACCAGACCAGGATATACAAAAGCAAAGCTATTGCAACAGGGTGCTCCCCACACACACAGGAGAGAGGAGGAGGACCCAGGACAAAGGTGTGCATTGTGCAAGCCCTTATATAGACTTCGAAATTGCCCACCCTGTAGCTCAAGACCTCCCCCAGAAACATCATACCTACATCACAGAAGGGGTGTAGCTCAAGACCACCACCCCCAATACATCATACGTACTACCAAGCTTACTGTATGCTTGTGAAACATGGACCACTTACAGACGCCATCTCCAACTTCTCAAAAGACACAGATGGAGGGACAATTACAAAAAAATTAACACTACAAGAGAGTGATTGAAACTGCAGACTCAGCTCTGTCTGAGGGTGTTATGCACGAGAAAAAAGAACATTTGTAAAAAATAAATAAATCTGGGGTAAGCTGGAGGCGGCAGAGAACCAATCATATAGCTGGAACATGCACCTTCATGGTTTCCCAGAAGGAGCAGAACGGGACGATTCAAATATATTTATTATTACATGGTTCAAGACTCTGCTTCCAAAATTGTTGTTCAAACATAAACCAGAAACAAACTTTTCTAGAATTTCTCCCAATACCTAATGGGTCTCCTCGGGCCAGCCCAACAAAGGAGCAGCAAATTTAGATTGAGGAGGTTGACACAATATTAAAAAGTTAGGAAGCATATAAGCCCCAGGCCCAGGTGGCCATTCAGTGGCTTTTCATAAACACTATGAGAGCCAGTGTGGTGTAGTGGTTAAGAGCGGTAGACTCGTAATCTGGGGAACCGGGTTCGTGTCTCCACTCCTCCACATGCAGCTGCTGGGTGACATTGGGCTAGTCACACTTCTTTGAAGTCTCTCAGCCTCACTCACCTCACAGAGTGTTTGTTGTGGGGGAGGAAGGGAAAGGAGAATGTTAGCCGCTTTGAGACTCCTTCGGGTAGTGAAAAGCGGGATATCAAATCCAAACTCTTCTTCTCTTCTACTACAAAAGCAACTGCTGCCACACATAGTTAAGCTATTTAATTATATATTATTAGGATAATAGCTCCCAGAGACCTGGCAGGAATCCAGAATTGCCACCATCCCTAAGCCATCCAAGGATTATGCATGAGTGCAGTCTTATCGTCCAATTTCTCTGTCAAACCAGCATGATAAGGGATCAGTTTTTTCTAGTAGCACCTTAGAGACCAACTGAGTTTGTTCCTGGTATGAGCTTTCGTGTGCATGCACACTTCTTCAGATACCTGGTATGAAAGCTCATACCAGGAACAAACTCAGTTGGTCTCTAAGGTGCTACTAGAAAGAATTTTCGATTTTGTTTTGACTATGGCAGACCAACACGGCTACCCACCTGTAACTGGATCAGTTTTTGTGATCCTTGCAGGAACTTGCAGGGGGTGGGAAGGGGGAGAAGAGCATAGTACCACCCGGGGCAATGCTTTGGTGAAAGCATCTCTTTGTCAGTGAGGAGAAATGAGACAGAAAGTCTCTGTTAATAGATCTATACAGTGGTACCTCCGGTTACAGACACTTCAGGTTACAGACTCCACTAACCCAGGTTACAGACACTTCAGGTTACAGACTCCGCTATCCCAGAAATAACGCTTCAGGTTAAGAGCTTTGCTTCTGGATAAGAACAGAAATCGTGCTCTGGCGGCGCAGTGGCAGCGGGAGGCCCCATTAGCTAAAGTGGTGCTTCAGGTTAAGAACAGTTTCAGCTTAAGAACGGACCTCCGGAACGAATTAAGTTCTTAACCAGAGGTACCACTGTATTAGGTGAGGCGACTGCCTTTGGTGGAAGGATCCACAGGGGCAGCAAATCTGGCCTCCAAGGAATGCATGATTGTGGTACATCCTTGGAGGTCGGATCTGGTACTGTGCCTCCTTAGCAGCCCCCCACCCCAGTGCCTCCTCTGCAGCAGCTTCTCAGTGAACAGGAGGGGCTGCTGATCTCCTCCCAACCCGAGGCAGGGAATGAGGAGGGGTCTCCTGGGGTCTGGTCCTGGCCGGTGTGATTTAGAGCGGGGGGCCCTCCCAACATGTAAAGTTGGATGGAGGCAGAGCAGAGCCATTCCCCACCATTTAATCTAGAAATGTACTGACCTTGGACTGTAGAGCAATGGCATCCACCATGAATTCATTTCAAATGAGAGGAAGTGAGGCTTCCCCTTTTTCTGCTTTTTTGCAAAATAGTTTCGATTTTGGACACTGTTTCTCTCCTCCCCCCTTTCCTTTCCATTGCTCCCAAGGCTGCCTTCCGTGCTTGAGTTGGGCTGGCTCTCCTATGAGATCAGAGGGAAAGCTACAAGGATCTCTGCCTGGTCTAGAAGAGAAAACCTGTGGGCTTCAGAGAGATGCCCTGCTGGCTACTGTGAGAGAGGTTCCTGGACTGTGGAAATGTAAAGAGAAAGAAGGTTCTTTTTATCCTATTTGGTGGTCTTGTAGTAAGGTTAAAGCTTACCGGGAAATGATATATAATGAATTGAAAAAGATGTTTAAAATAACTTTTTTTGGGGGGGGGACCAGAAGCTTTTCTCTTGGAAATTAAAGGGTAAAAACTACCTAAACAATACAGAAACTAATTCATGTATGCTACTACAGCAGCAGGAATGCTACTTGCCCAAAAATGGAAAGAAGTAGTCCTAGCGAAAGAAGAATGGATACAAAAACTTATTGGAATATGCAGAAATTGCAAAACTTACCAAGAAAATAAAAATCAAGGCAATAAACTTTTTATAAAATAATGGAAATGGTTTATGGAGTATGTCAGATAAATTGTAAACAGATAAAAACATTGGCAGGTTTATTGTAATGGCCTGCAGTTTTATAATAGTATATATTTAAAGTAGATTTACTATTATTTTTTTAAGAAGTGAAGGAAGTGAATTTGGATATGCAGAAGATATTAAAAATAAAGTTACAGAACCGCAGAAAGAGGGGGAAGGAAGTCAAATTGGGAAATGTTAAAATGATTGCAAAATTAATGAAATGTATAAATTTGAATAGCATAAATAAAAATTAAAAAGAGAGAGAGGGGTTCCGGGACTGGTTGGACTTATTGTTACACAGCTCTGCCCTCAGGGAAGTGGGTTGTTTCTCCACAATGACAAGGATTTAGTTTAGTTTAGTTTAGTTTAAACAAAATGCAAAATAAAAAAATTCCTTCCTGTAGCACCTTAGAGACTAACTAAGTTTGCTCATACCAAGAACAAACTTAGTTGGTCTCTAAGGTGCTACTGGAAGGAATTTTTGTTTTGTTTGTTTTGTTTTGACTATGGCAGACCAACACGGCTACCTACCTGTAACTAGTTTAGTTTAGTTATTTATAAAAGCATTTACACAATACCTTTTCAGGGCAATGCACAACGCTATGTTTAAATCTATGTGTCAATACAGTTCTAATGTGGGAGGGAGGGAGTGAAAAGCAATCACAGCAATGATGAACCAATCAAGGCTAATTGAGAAAACATTAAGCAGCTGCAGAGGCGATTCTACTCCTTTTTTTCTTTTAAAAGTCCCATTAGCACCGAGATTCTGCAGAAAGGGAAACGCCCATTGGCTGAAAACGGAGGAAGTGAAATTTAACTGGGATTTTGGCGCGAGGGAGTCATGGCGGCGACTGCTGCTGCTGCTGCTGCAGGGGGTCCTGTGCAGAGTCTTTGCGATGAAGCCACTTGCTCCATCTGCCTGGAATATTTCAAGGATCCGGTGATGATCCCTGAGTGTCTGCACAGCTTCTGCCGATCCTGCTTGATCCAGTGCTGGGGGGAATCGGAGGCAGAGGCTTTCTGCCCTCACTGCAGAGAAACGGTTCAGGAAAGGAGCCTCATCCCAAACTGGCCGTTGGAAAACTTTGTAGAAATAGCCAAGAAGCTGAGTCTTCAAGAGGGAAAGGAGGAAGGAGGAAAAGAAAAGGTTTGTGAGAAGCACCAGGAGCCCCTGAAACTCTTCTGCAAGGAGGATGGAGCCCCCATCTGTCTTGTGTGCGACAGATCCAACGAGCACAAATGCCACGAGGCGATTCCCCTGAAAGAGGCTTCCAAGGAGTACAAGGTAAGAAATCATTCTCGATTTCGGTTTTTTTTAAAAAAAACAAAAATTCTTCTTGGGAGCTTTTCTGTAACTCTTAGGTTACAGGGGGTGGAGGGACTTCAATTTTGTGTCAAATTCAGATATACAAAACCTCCCCCCCCCCCAAAAAATGGGCTTTCAATATGTGTTTTGCTGCTTTTTATTTTTCTGCATTATCTTCTCTCTGCTTAGTTGGAAAATACAACTTGCACACTGCTCCTATGTTTTGTAACATTGATTATTATTTTTGCTTATAAAAACATGGGGAGGGCACCAGGCTGCCCAACGCTGATACACCCCCCCAATAAATACTGGTTTTATGCAAGTTTCTATACCATTTTTATAATAATAGATAAAAAAACCATTAACTGTTGATTACTGCTTCTCAATAAAATGAATGCAATTGGGGAAAAAACACTAGAATGTTCCAGAGCACTTTATATGATAAAGAGCTAAAAGCAAGGTCACCAAGAAGTCAGCTTAACAGTGTGGCGTAATGGTTAGAGTGGTCAGTCAGCATCTCTTAGCCACAACAGGGTTGTTGTACGGATGAAATGGGGAGGAGAATAATGGACATCACCTTGAGATTCCTGGAAGATAATGGTGGTATATCATTGTGATAGATTAAATAAACAATCAACACTTCCGCTTCTCTCTCATTCAAACCTGAGCTTTTGGGTCGTTTTTTGTTTGTTTGTTTTTTAGGGACTGATGTGTAGACGCCTGGAGATTCTGAGGAAAGAGAGAGAAAGAATTCTGGCCTATCAAGAAGACGTGAAAAAGGAATGTGAGGACCTCCTTGTAAGTGTCACTGTTGTTACTAGTGATGTAAAAATTGGGGTTTGGCTTTTGATAGGTCAGGGAGGAATGGATGGAGGCAGGATCCAGTGGAAAGCAAGGCAGATATTTATTTTTCTGTTGCAACAGAGTTCCCTCCCCTCCTTCCAAGGAGGGAGAGACCCTGAACAAAAGTGTGCAGGAACCTTCAAAGACTTTTGACATTGCCCAACCCCCTTAGCTAGAGACCACCCCAAAATCATACATACCTTATAGGAGGCGGTCTACAGCAGAAATCCTGTCTGCCAGGATATTTACTGCAGAGGAATATTTGAGGTCATTGGGAGAGTCAAAATGGCTTCAGGATTGCTCTTCAGACACATGGTTTATATATTTAGATATGTATGCATTTATGAATATTTATTCTATACTTGAGACCTTAGAATTCTTATAACAGTAGGAAGGGAAGAAGGGCCTGAAAAATCAAGTCAGGACTGAGCTTCTCTCCATTTCTCCTTTCCCCTCATCAATTTCTCTTAAACTTTTTAAAAAATTGGTCAGATTTTGGTGTGGATTTCTTATATATTCAATGTAATTTTCTTCAGTATACATAATTTGGAATGTAATTTCCCCCAATGTAATTTATTTTTCTATGTCGTTCGCACAGATAAATTCATCTGTATTCATACTTCACCCTTATTCTTGTAAATGTTACCTGGCAGGGGTAACCTTGGAGAAGTGTGAATTTCAGAAGATTGCTGTATTTCGCTCTGCATATTTTTTTCAGGAAGAGCTATTTGGCCAATTCACCAGGCTTGCAATGAGCGTGGGCTCTCGTTCATTGTTGGGTGGCTTCCAACAAAAGATTAAAAATACGCTAAAACATCAGTCATTAAAAACTTCCCTAAACAGGGCTGCCTTCAGATTATTCTAAACGTCAGATAGTTGTTTATTTCTTTGACATCTGATGGGAGGGCGTTCCACAGGGCGGGCGCCACTACCGAGAAGGCCCTCTGCCTGGTTCCCTGTAGCTTCACTTCTTGCGGTGAGGGAACAGCCAGAAGACCATCAGCGCTGGACCTCCATGTCCGGGTTGAACGATGGGGGTGGAGACGCTCCTTCAGGTATACTGGGCTGAAGATACATTACTAATTTTTAGGAAACTCAAGCCATCTTGGAACTTTATAGTAAATGGGGAGTGCTGGGGATGAACATGCCACCTCTACCCTCCTCCTGTGCCTACTGTTGAATGTTACAGTTTAAGGTTCATTACTGTTCCACATAAATATCTCTTTAAAAGAAAGAAGGAAATGAACTGACCTAGTTTTGCAGCTGTGGGGCAGTACAGCAGGTCGTGTTAAGTTTGTATTGATTTAAGGCGTATCAGCAATCGGATACAGTATATAAGGAGGTCTGCGTACCTCTCTCAGTACCCTAGGTGGTGGGTCACTGGATGGGTCATGTTTCTGTAATGTTCTTATAGCTAATTAATTTCTGTTATTTTTCCTTTAATTAAATCAACTCCTAGTTATGCTTTACAGTCTCCTCAACCTTTTGTTGTGCAGTTGCTCAGCTTAAATATGCCAACACCTACTTGTGAAAATTGCCAGTCTAAAGCACCATGTTTATTTTAATGCCTGAAGGGAGCTTCTTCAGCAGAAGGAAGTTGATTTTGTGTCCATGAAAAGTCAGAAGTCCCCGTCCGTCCGCCCCCCCCCCGGAAGCCTCATGTCTGTTTTCGTGAAATCTCATATTCCAGACTCAGGGCTCCGCTTTTCCTCTCTTGCAGAAATTAACAGAAACGGAGAGGCAGAAGACAGCGGAGAAGTTCAGACAACTGCACCAGTTTATCGAAGAACAAGAAAAATGTCTGCTGAATGAGATAGAAAAGGTGGAGAAGGAGATTGCAAGGAAAAGGGATGAGCAACTGGCCAAGCTCTCCAGGGAACTCTCCTATCTGAAAAGGATCACCCAGGAGATGCAGGAGAAGCGTCAGCAGCCGGAGAGCGAATTCCTGCAGGTAAGACAGTGGCAGAAATAGCACAAAGCTCAACCTTTGCTGCTTGTACAGGTGAAATTGGCACATAAAGGGGCTCAGTTGGTGGAGCCTTAAGTCAGGTCTCTTGTGTATCCAATAGTCGTGGGGTGGTTCATTCCTCAATTGCACTTTATAAATCAATATGCAAACTGAATCACAAACATTTGCAGTTCTCTGGACTTTCTAAGGCACTTCTCCAGCCAAGTAAAGTTTACGATTTACCCAGTTGCTGAAAATTGGACGATTCAGCCATCCCTGCCCAAAACTTTGGTTTGTGAGCTATGAGACTGACATCAGAGGGCCAGGGTGTTCCTCCATTCCAGGGTCTGGGGTGTCTTCATAGCGTGGCCTGTGATTTCCTTTCTCTTTTCCCCTCTAGGATGTGAGGAGCACCTTGCAGAGGTAAGTGGATCCTGCTCATTTCCGTTAAAAGAGGAGAGTATATAAAATCTTCCTCCTGTGGGAGAGACTGTAGGAGTCCACACCCTACAGCATTTCACAAGTAAAAACAGGGCCCTCTTTTTTGTCCATGTGCCCCAATTCTCCCTCCAAGAATCAGGCTTAGAGCACCACCTAACTCCCTGCTATCACACAGGTCTGGAAGCTCTTCTCTGCCTCCTGCACATCCTACTCAGTAACTCTGCAATAGTTTCAAACATCTGAAAGATGATTTCTATGGGGGGCATATTTCAGTGCCATGGGAGCATTCCAGGGGTGTCCCACAGGGTTCCATCTTGTTCCCCTTGCTTTTTAACATCCACATGGTAGCCACTGAGCACTTCCCTTAATAATAACAATCATGTTTTGGTGGCAGGCCGAAAGGATCCCATATTTCCAGGCTTTGAAATTACTTTTTCAATACTTCCATATATACCTTTGATGAAGATAAGGTTGACTGCAAGCCAGGAGGATAACGAGCTCTCCGGGCCAAACGCCAGCAAGTCATTCTCCGATCTGCGTAATGAGCTGGAAACAGTCCAAGCAGAGTTTTAGCACAGCATAAAAGCCCTGAAGTGAACTCTTTAGGTCCCAATAAAACGCTTCTTGAGACGAAAGCTCTAGTCTAAGTCATCTTTATTGCGAAATATGTACATCAGCCGAGAGCAATACAGCATAGCTCCATTCTGGCTTACAGCACAGTAGAAACTGCGACTCAGAACGTAACATCCTGTGCAGAGTTAACCCTGTGTTAACCTGAATCCACAACAATTGGAAAGGACTGGTCATATTGTTCAGATGCCTTACTCTCATCTTCCAAAGCAACTATATTCCGAACTTAAAAATGGAAAGCGTAATGCTGGTGGTCAACAAAAGAGGTTTAAAGACTTTCTCAAGGCAAATCTAAAAAAATGTAGTATAAACACCAACAACCGGGAAACACAGGCTTGCGAGTGCTTCAATTGGAGAACAGCCTTTACCAAAGGTGTCATGGGCTTTTAAGACACTCGAACTCAGGACGCAAGGGAGAAACAAGCTAAGAGAAGGCACATTTAGCAAACCAAATGTTGCATATTCTCTCTCTCTCTTTTAAGGCATAAGAAAGGCAAAGATGGATTTTGCACTAAGCTATGGAACAAAGCGGGTGCTCCTCAGGCAGCAGGAGCCAGAATGGGTGGCTACCATCTTCCTGAACAAGCTCCACAGCAGTGGCAAAGCTTTCTTCTTCTTGAGTTGGGCCACCTCTCTGTCTGGCCTAGTCACCTTCTCCGGTCTTGCAATGTCTCACAGGCTTGAATGGAACAGGATTGTGGCTGCTGCCCCATCCTTAATGCCATTGGGAAAGGCCTCTTGACTGAGGAAGCAGGCTTTGGAGTAGACATCTCAGGCACACCCTCCACCAGCCATTGTGAGGGCCCATGCACTGCTCTGCTCCCAGGGCAGGCCTTGCCCGCCAGTGTGCATGGCAGCATTTGCTTGAGTGGGCAGGAAGCACTTTCTCATGAGGGCTTTTACACTTGCTATACTTTAAACTTTCTCTGAAGACTGTTGTGGGTGAGATAATAATGGGACTACTATGTAAGCGATGAGAGATGGAGGCTTGAGAGATGTGAGGGAGAATTATCTCGCCTCTGTGTCTGCCTGTCCCTCTAGGCTCTCTGCCTCCTCTTCTTCCTCTCAATTCCTTTCTTTTCTTTTACCAGGAATTGTGGATTTGACTGGGCTAATATTTTGTTTCCTTTCATCAGATATGAGAAAAGAGAGAAACTGGAGAATCCACCGACTTTCCCTCCAGAGCTGAAGATAAAGACCTCCAGACTCTGTGCTATAGACCCCCTTCTGGATTCTGCCATGAAAGAATTCAAAGGTAATAAAAAATGACTATAGTGATTTTATTCTGGGCATTATATAAGTCAAAAACTGAACATACCAGGCTCATATTATATCGAACACACTGGTCCCGTTATCCAAACACAAAGAATTATGGTCAAATCTCGCTACACACACAACTGATTTAGATGTCTGAACAGCTGAAGTTTGCTCACTTCTTTACTTGTTTGTGCTTTGGTGGTTGGTGGCAGCCATTTTTGGGCAGAAACCATGGAGAGACAATGAGGGGAGAGAGATCGGACAATCATTTCTTCCTTTGTTTTGCTTTTGCTGGTTGGCTGCACCTGTTTTAAGAAGAAACCATGGTGGGAGAGGTGGAGGAAAGATCACAGGTTAGATCAGGCATAGGCAAACTCGACCCTTCAGAAGTTTTGGGACTAAATTCCCATCATCCTTAGCTAACAGGACCAGGGGTCAGGGATGATGGGAAATGTAGTCTCTAAACATCTGGAGGTCCGAGTTTGCCTATGCCCGGGTTAGATAGATGCTGCAGTATAAAGTGTTATTTTGTAAGAACACATATTTGAAGAAAAAGTATATAGTGCTTAAACTTCTTATCCTTTTTGCTTCCCTAGACTCATTCAAAGAACAGCTTCATCAAGGTAATTTCCAATGAGGAACCCAATTCACAGGTGGGGACAGGTATTTCTTTGGGGTTAAACGGTCAGTTCTGCAGACTTTGGAAGCACAATCAATAGCTTCGCTGTGGGTAATAGCTCTATAGTGGCATTTAGGTTCTTTATATGTACAATGAATGACCAGAGGATGGGTTTGAAGGTGCAGGTGTGGCATGGATTTTTGTAGGGCTGTATCATCCCTGCCATTCTGGGACTAATGAGCGTGGAGTTTGGTTCCTATCTATAATCTATTTCATTGGCTTTCCCCCTTGACTTTTTCCCCTTACAAAAGCCTTAAGGAGTGTCCCACTGGGTGAACGTCCAGTTTTCATTTACAAGGAACCTTCCTTCTATTTTGTTTCCCATCTACACAATCTGGAGGTCCTTTTGGAGGTTCTCAGACTTTCCTTGGGTTTCAATATACTGAAGGTCATTAAAAGGGGCATCAGTTTCTCGCTCTGCCTCCTGCTCAGGCTGGTCTCCCAGCAGTGGAACAAAGGCCTGAACCATCTCCTCCTCAGACATCCACCCACAGCTGCCAATCATAGTGCTTCAACCATCACACAATCCTGCAATTCTTTGATCAGCCCCACATGGGAAGCTAATGATACTATTCCAGGAAGCATCTATGAAATTTTTTGTTAACATTCTGAAAGAATACTAGAAGCTTCATGAGGCAAGACTTCCCGTTGCACAAGACCCTTGGAATTAGTTTTCAAATCTGTGCCAATTCTTCCTCTGCAAGTTTGCTTTGTCAGTATTTTTAGCAATTCTGGTTTCAATAGCTTTTCCCCACCTGTTTACTTGGGGCAGATTTGAATCTGCCTCCAGCTCTCAGGATCCTTTAAAAATACTGATGCCGTACTGCCGGCCCTCCAATCCTCTGTTATGGATCCCCATTTCATTGATAGATTTGGAATGACTTTATTCTGTTGTTTTCTAGTATAGTTTACCAACTCTGATTTTCACCTGTTGGTTACTTTAATTTCATCTGAATGCAACTTTCTTGTTTTCAGTTACTTCTACGACTTAATTTTTAATGTGAAATAAGGAAACAACATATGCTTTTTATAAAGTGATTATTTGTAACCACAATTTTGTGAGATATAGCAGTGTTGCCCTTAAACTTTATATCTTTTTCTTCCTCAGATAATTGGTCGTTTGGACAACAGTTTCAGAAAGGTAAATTTCCAATGGAGGCCCAAATTCACAGGAGGGGTGGGGACTGGTATTTCACTGGAGTTAAGGAGTCTGTTCTGCAGAGTTTGGAACCTTCAGTAACTTTAGTCTTGCTGTTTGGGTTCCTGATATCTAAAACAGAGGGTGGTGGGCTTGAAAGTGCAAAACAGGGTGTTTGGAGAGTGCCTCTACTTACAAAGGAACTGCCCACAAGTGTGAGACTAATGATGGAGGGTTTCTGTTCCTGCCTAGAGACTGTCTGATGCCTCCAGGGATCCCACATTCATGACAGGAAGGCAATGGCTATCACCACTTTTAGGCTCCCTTCACTTGAGATTCAGGGACAGGCTTGAGAGTAGCCATACTTTTTGTTATAACTTCCCTTAGCAGAATCTCTCCCAGATGTCAGGACTCAAAAACCTTAGAATGGTTAATTCAGTCTTATTTTAGGCAACAAATCACCGAGGGAGATATGTGAGGTCTGCTGGCTACTAAATACAACCTTTACAGACTTCTATTCCTGCTTTGAGAGATATTCCCTCTGAACACAGAGGCTTTAGTTAGTTATCTTGACACACTCAGTCTGTAACTGGTTACGTACATTTTTATTGTCTTCTGTTTTCCCCAGGCAACTAGCCTTATTGAGTAGATTAAATCTAAGAGAGAAGCATTAAACAAAGACTCCATTCCAAAATTACATGAATATGCAGGCCTTATCTTAGCTTTGCAAATGCTGCCAATTAGGTGGTCATCAGTTTGTCAATTAGCTGACCATCAGGATTTTCAGGGCTGATTTCAATCTATATGGGCAAAAATCGATCACCTAGCATTCTTATTGGTGGAAAATAAAAAAGAAACAGGTAGAAAAGGAGAATTCCCTGAATGCCAGGATCCAGGTTTTGGGCAAGTACTCTTTGATGAAGGAACTCCAGCAGAGATTTATGATCTTAACCCTTTCATGCATTAATTAAGCATGTTGCTTATCTGAGGCTGGTTATTCCACAGTTCTTACATCAGGGATATTGATTGACAGATCAGTTGTGCACCCACCTATCAACAAATACTAGCATGGTAGGGAGAAGTTTGTAGTCTGAAATAGCACAGCAAGGGAAGGCCAGGGAGGAGGAGGTGCCATTAATTATCTTTTTTTATAAATAAATATTCCTGTTGTGGTAGAGCACAGTTGCAATAAGGAGAAACAATTGTGGGCGAGAACTCGTTTATGTTGCTGTAGAGTGCAGACAGAGTGAAAATGAGTAACTTGGGTTTATTAATTTAACATGTCTACTCTGTATGGACTAGCATTAGAAACGACCCTAAACAATTTCAGTGGCTGTTCTTTGGAAATACACGTGTGCAATTCAATAACATGATGGAGGCCTGAGTATGGCCCCCGAGTGATGTTGTTTGAGGGTAATATCACGTGGACCGTGCAAATGAAATGGGGTCAGAAGCAGCCACAAACACAGCATAAACTGATGTGGAGAAGCCCTTTGTCTGCATGCAAAGTGGGGGTCAGAAGCATAAGAAGATTTTAGGATCACAAGCAGGCAAGAGCAAAAAAAAGCATGAAAAGAGACTTTCTTTCAGCCTCTATCTGGCTCACACAGTTAGGGATTTCCTAACTCAACCCTAACCCCCAGCTCAGCTGACACCCTCCATATATCCAAATATACTGGAAATCACACTCTTTTCATGATTTTAAAAAGAATAATAATGATTAATAATTCATAATAATAATTTCTATGACTGGAGGGGCACAATAGAAATACATTGAATATAAAAAAAAACCTGGTTCACTGTGGGGCAAGACTGGAAGAAGGGGAGGAGGGTCCCATTCCTGAATGTGATGCAAAGAACTCCCAATTATTTGAGAGGGGATCTAGTCCGGGCATTTCTTGGATCAGGATGATCATCTCCAACTCTCAGCTAACTCTGCCTCTTCTTTTTCCCTCATCATCTCCCAAACAGCAAATGTCACACTGGATCCAGACACAGCCAATACCAATCACATCCTGTCCAAGGATCGGAAAAGTGTGAGACTGGAAGGAAACCCTCCTAATACATACAGCAACTACTATCCTCCTTTGTTAGGACGTGAGGGATTCACAGCAGGCAGACATTTCTGGGAAGTCAGTGTGGAAAATGGAAACTGGGTTGTGGGGGTCGCTGGGAAGTCTGGGAGGATGCCTGAATTTCCTCTAAGCCCTGAGGGAGGGATCTGGGCTGTACGAAGGGAAGGCGGTCAGCACAAGGTCTGCATTTCCCCTAATCCCCTTCATCTGTCCATGAATGGGAAGCTCAAGAGGATCCGGGTGACTCTGGACTATGAAGGGGGACGTGTGTCTTTTTATAATGCTGACTCAGGAGCCAAACTCTACACTTTCTCAGGAGCCTGGTTCGCTGGAGAGTCCCTCCTCCCTTTCTTTCGGCTGGATACAGTTTCTGCCCAACTTGAGATCTGCTGAGGTGACTAAATCTGCCTCACCAGAAATGACACACACACGTAATTGAATTTATATACTGCCCTATACTATATATATCCCTCTCGAGCACTTTTGGCAGCTTTTGAGGGGTCCTTTGGGAGGATTTGTTCAAGTCACAATCAGCATAAATAAAAAGAACAAAAATTAGACTTTGTATTTTTCTTCCCTTTCCCAGAATTCCCCCCTCAACTACTTTCTTAAAGAGACAGTAACACTTTTAACTTTCCCAATAAATAACATATTCCTCAAAAGGGTTCAGCTTCCATCACCTTCAATCCTAGTTTCATTCTTCCACCTTCCCATACCCTTAAAAAAATTTCTGCTGAAAATCCAGGACACCTTACCACAGTGTTTTTCAACCTTTTTTGGGCAAGGGCACACTTGTTTTATGAAAAAAATCACGAGGCACACCACCATTAGAAAATGTTAAATTTAACTCTGTGCCTATATTGACTATATATAAAGTAATTCTCTTGAATAGGAATCAAATAAACACAATTTTTCCCACGGCACACCAGACAACATCTCGCGGCACATTAGTGTGCCGCGGAACAGTGGTTGAAAAACACTGCCTTACCATGCCACCATCCTACCCCCTTGCTGCACCCTCACTGATCGCTCTCCCCACACACTTGCACACCCCCTCTCTTTTCCACTTGCTCACCAGCTGCCCCCCCATACTTTTGGCCACCACATCATAGAGTTGGAAGAGACCACAAGGGCCATCCAGTCCAACCCCCTGCCAAGCAGGAAACACCATCAAAGCATTCCTGACAGATGGCTGTCAAGCCTCTGCTTAAAGACCTCCAAAGAAGGAGACTCCACCACACTCCTTGGCAGCAAATTCCACTGTCCATCAGCTCTTACTGTCAGGAAGTTCTTCCTAATGTTTAGGTGGAATCTTCTTTCTTGTAGTTTGAATCCATTGCTCCGTGTCCGCTTCTCTGGAGCAGCAGAAAACAACCTTTCACCCTCCTCTATATGACATCCTTTGATATATTTGAACATGGCTATCATATCACCCCTTAACCTTCTCTTCTCCAGGCTAAACATACCCAGCTCCCTAAGCCGTTCCTCATAAGGCATCGTTTCCAGGCCTTTGACCATTTTGGTTGCCCTCCTCTGGACACGTTCCAGCTTGTCAGTATCCTTCTTGAACTGTGGTGCCCAGAACTGGACACAGTATTCCAGGTGAGGTCTGACCAGAGCAGACCAGGTGAGGTCTGACCTCTGGCTGCCACCTTTTCCTCCGCCACCAGCATGACCTCAAGCGGAGCTGCCCCAGCCATGGGCAAAGCTGCCTTGGGCAGAGCTGCTGCAGCTGGCACAGCCTCCTCCACACCTGCCGTGGCCTTGGGCAAAGTCGCTGCAGCTTTGGGCAGAGTCTCCATCTCCTCTTGCTACAAGGGAAGGAGGAAGAAGAGTGGCATCTTGGGGGGGGGGAAGGGGGGTTTCGCTTCCATTTTTTAAATTACGTGCTCTGGTGTGAGCCAATTCACTCATGCCACAGGGTAGGATGAAAAATGCATGGTGAGAGCAAAACTGGAGCCAGCACAGGACATCCAGGATCGGGATCTGAACCCAGGAAGTGTTCTGTCAATCTGGAATAATGTCCTGCTTAAAATGAGGCAGCTGTGTGGTATGCCTTCATGTCCCTATAAGACCTCTGATATAGTTGTTCAAATATGCACATTGTATTTGCATCGAAGGATTACTAGAAATCAACCCCTTCGTGCATATCAGAAGAGGGCGCTCTTGGCTCTGTAGACCTCAGACAGAAAGAAGATGCAGACACTGTGTGTGTGTGTGTGTGGCACCAACTAGAGACTCCCTGTGTAAGTGCAGCCTCGCCATCTCCATACTTAGTGATAAATTTCACTGAATTCGTAAGGAGAGCCTGCTTGATCAGCCCAGTGACCCATCTTAGTCCAGCATCTGGGCCGACCAGCCTGTGGGAAACCTGGGAGCAGAACACAAGCACAAGAGCACCCCCCCCCATGGTTTCCAGCGACAGGTATTGTAACTGTGTGGGGGCAAAACATGGCCATCATGGCTAGGAGCCCTCAATAGCCCTCTCCATGAATTTTGTCTTACCCTCTTACAGCCATCACTGCCTCCTAGGGGAGCAAGCTCCATAGTTTGACTTATTATTATTGACTTGTAGAAGTCAGTTGGCCCATAACCTGTAAGACCATCATCTGTTGATACACCCACCACACTTCGACCAGTGTGATCTGCAGAGTCTTCCAGCAGAACATCGGAGTTTCCCTGCTTTTCAGTAGCCTTTTCCAGAGTTCCAGGCTAAGGAAACACCTTTCCCACTCAGTTCACTTCAAAGTATAAAGTGTTGATTGCCTCGTGGCACAAGACAAACATAAACACACTAGCTACATAAACTTTAAGACATGCTGGTACACCATTAGCTCAACCCACTATAATACAGTTCTTGTGGTCATAGAAGTAAACCTTATATAGATAGAAGTACAGTCATACCTTGTGTTGCGTTCACTGCAGGTTGCGAACGGTGCAGGTTACGAACGCGCCGAACCGAGAAGTACCAGAACTGATTACTTCCGGGTTCAGTGGTTAGTGCATGTGCGGACGCGTCATGCGCAGATGCACCGAATTGCGTTGCGCACATGCGGCGCTCAGGATGCTGACTGCTCAGGATGCGAACGGGGCTCCAGAACGGATCCCGTTCACATCTGTATAGAGACGCATTACCACTCTCCCATGCTTGCTCACTATCCTATACTGAATCACATTTGGCAAATCCTCACAGTGATCACCTCCCGCCTGGAAACCTATGTCCCCACTGTGGAAGGATGTGCGGGTGCAGAATTGGCCTCCACAGTCATTTACAGACACACCACTAAGACTCTGTCACGAAGAGTCGGACACGAATGAACAACAACAACAACAACAACAAATTTTCTCCTTCTGATAAGGAATCAACAGGAACCTACTTAAGGACTCTACATGGGCTCTTGGATACCCCATAAGGGAAAAAGGAGCAGTTTTTTTTATCATAACAGGACAATCAAGGCTTCTCAACAAAATGTTAAATAACTGCAGAGGCCTGTCTGCCTTTTTTAAAAGAAGGTCCTGTCAGCATTGAGTTCATTAATGATTTACAGCAAGGGGGACAGCCAGTGACTGAAAACTGAGAAAGAGAAACTTAACTGGGACTTTGGCACGAGCCAGCCATGGCTGCTTTGAGGGGTCCCATCCAGAGTCTCTGTGATGAAGCTACTTGCTCCATCTGCCTGGAGTATTTCAAGGATCCAGTGACCATTGCAGAGTGTGGGCACAACTTCTGCCGATCTTGCTTGGTCCACTGCTGGGGAAAATTGGAGGCAGAAGTTTCCTGCCCTCAGTGCAGAATGACTGTCCAGCGAAGGAGCCTCATCTCCAACCGGCAACTGGCCAACGTGGTAGAAATAACCAAGAAGCTCAGCCTTCCCCTTGGGGAAGTGAAGGTCTGTGAGAAGCACCAGGAGGCCCTGAAACTCTTCTGCAAAGTACATGCGTCCCTCATCTGCATGGTGTGTGACAGATCCAAGAAACATGAAAATCATGAGGTGATTCCTCTAGAGGAGGCCACTGAACAGTACAAGGTAGGAAATCACTGTGGATCTTGATGAGGGGTAGAGCAGTGGATTCTTCCTGGGTCGTTTTCTATAGCACTCAAGTCTAAGCTCTGCATGAAATCAATTGCCCAAACATCAATTGTTTATTATGTAAAAGGCAGCAAAGGAGAAGCCTGAGGAGTGGTGGGGTAGGTTCCAAAGGCAGCTTGCATATCCTGCAACATTTCTATGATGAAAATAGGGGCATCCTATTCAATAATAATAATAATAATACCCCACCCAGCTTCCAATACATATTTGTTGTTGTTGTTTAGTCGTTTAGTGGTGTCCGACTCTTTGTGACCCCATGGACCAGAGCACACCAAGCCCTCCTGTCTTCCACTGCCTCCCGCAGTTTGGTCAGACTCATGTCGGTAGCTTCGAGAACACTGTCCAACCATCTCATCCTCTGTCGTCCCCTTCTCCTTGTGCCCTCCATCTTTCCCAACATCAGGGTCTTTTCCAGGGAGTCTTCTCTTCTCATGAGGTGGCCAAAGTACTGGAGCCTCAGCTTCAGGATCTGTCCTTCCAGTGAGCACTCAGGCCTGATTTCCTTAAGAATGGATAGGTTTGATCTTCTTGCAGTCCATGGGACTCTCAAGAGTCTCCTCCAGCACCATAATTCAAAGCATCAATTTTCAGCGATCAGCCTTCTTTATGGTCCAGTTCTCACTTCCATACATTACTACTGGGAAAACCATAGCTTTAACTATACGGACCCTTTGTCGGCAAGGTGATGATGTCTCTGCTTTTTAAGATGCTGTCCATTACATATACAAACATAAGGAAACATTTAACATTAATTTTCCTCCAATACAGGGCTGCTTTCAGATGCCTTCTAAAGTGATCTCTCTCTCTCTCTCCATTCCCTCTCCATCTCTTTTTCTTGGTCTTAATCAGGACCGTCTTAGCCACATTGGCCGCCGTGGCGCGACGATCCTTCCGGCGCTCCCTCGCGGGATGGGAAGCAAGGCGGCCGGCTCGCAGTCCACCCAGGAGTGGCACGGGCGGCAGCGATGGTGCTGCCGGCGAGCAAGCGCCCGGCTGCCCGTGGGGCGGGGGGAGGGCCGCCGGCGGGGCCGCATGGCTCCCTCCACTTGCTGCGCTCGCGGGGGCGCCCCTGGAGGGGCTGGCGCCCTGCGCCACAACCGTTAACGGATAAGGCGGGGCTGGTCTTAATCAAACCTGGGATTTGTTTCCTCTTTAGAGACTGATCTGCAGCCGCCTGGAGATTGTGAGCAAAGAGAGAGAGAAAATGCTGGCCTATCAAGCAGACCTGGAAAAGCAAGTCAAGACCTCCTTGTAGGTGTCCCTATTGTTACTGGGATGGGAACAAGCATTTGAATAATCAAATCAGGACTGAAGAAGCACGGGCAAATCTGTCCCATATCAGCTTCTCCCGGTTTCTCATTTTTCCACATCAGCATGCATTTTTGAATTTTAAAAAGTCTTTCTTTGTTATTTGCATTCATAAACCGTTTTAATGCCTACTTTACCCTACAATGTGCATTTTTGTGCACATTACCTGACCAGAGTAACATTCAGAGGAGTGTTAATTTGAAATGAATGCATATTTTTTGGAAAGTGCAAACTGGATTGAATTTCTTCCCCCTGAGGCAGCCCAGCTCTATTGAATATAAATTAGTTGGATATCCCAAAGGACTGTACAAATTGTTAATGAAAGGTATTTGAAATGTGCACTCTGTTGTTAATCTTTAGCAAAGTCAGGCCATCCTGAAGCCTTAAAGTAAACAGGGGAGCGCTGGCAATGAGCAGGCTGGCTATGCCCTCTTCCACTGTTTCTGTTGCCTTCATATTTATGGAAGTGTTCAGTCTAAAGTGAGCAGCATTCAATGTCCGTGGAGACTGCCTGAATATTTTATAACTGTGATTATGCCAGGTCCAAAAATGGGCAAGGAACTTCCATGGCTATAAAAAAGCTCCTTGCTTTAAACTGGAAGGCAGCAGGAATAGCCATGGTGAGGGCAGAGCAAGTGTGTTCTTGACTCAGGGCTCTTCCTTCCTTCCTTCCTTCCTTCCTTCCTTCCTTCCTTCCTTCAGAAATTAACAGAAACTGAGAAGCAGAGGACAGTGGAGAAGTTTAGACAAATGCGCCAGTTTCTGGAAGAACAGGAAAAGCGTCTGCTGAATGAGATAGAAGAGGCGGAGAGGAGATTTCCAGGAGAAGGGATGGGCAGCTGGACAGACTCTCCAGGGAACTCTCCTCATTGAAAGGATCATCCAGGAGATGGAAGAGAAACGACAGAAGCCAGCGAGTGAATTCCTGCAGGTAAAACGGCGGGAGGAACAGCACAAGGCTCCACTCCGGGACAAGGCTTCCTCCCAGGGCCGTCTTAAGTATGAGGCGCCCTGGAGCGGCTGGGCAGCTTGCGCTCCGCCAGGAAGCTGGAGGGCGCAGCCGGCCAACTCGCGCTCCGCGCTCGCTGGGCAGCTGGAGGGTGCTGCCAGCGGGGCTGGAGGGCGGAGGCACCCTCCAGGCTGTTGCGCCAGTAGGCTCAATAGTTAAGATAGCCCTGCTTCCTCCAAACCTTTTTGTGCCTCTATACAAGCAGTAAAGTGACTCAGCTTATGTACAGGAGCAGCCAAGAAAACTGGTGTGGTTTATTCCCCTTAATGCAGATTGGAGATGCCTATTCAGTGTTAATAGAATGTGGTGTTCTGTGCTTAGCTAAAGATTTTCTCCTAATGCCTTCTATTTTTGCAGTGCTGCCTTCATGTCTTGTTGTGGGCTTCCCAGAGGCTGCTCTGGCTGCCTTAGAGCTAAACAAAATTAAAATTAAGCAAAGGAGAAGTAAGCTCTAGCATTGAGCACAATCACATTTTAAATCCAAATTGACACCCCCACCTTTCTGCATTCAGATTTTCAATTTCTGCCCTCCAGGCAGACATTGAGGCCAGCTTCAGTGATGATAAATGTTATGAAAATATTATCAAATAATGCAAGAGCTTTATTACAGCTCAGAACAAATGTAACGACCTGCGGTTGGTGGGGTGTTTATATAAGCCCAGTAAGAAACCTGTTATCCCCCACCATTATATGGTCTCTACCAAGCACCTGACACTTCTTTGACCTTTCCCTGAACATTTTTTCTGTGAAAGAGACAATGAAGGGTTTAATGCCCCAATCCCACCGACATTTGCAGGGGTAGAAACTCAGCTGAACACAAAAATTCATTGCATCTTATGCTGCAGGTGGTTTTTTTTTTGTTTCCAGAAGGAAAATGGTAATGCTGGCTGGCTGAAATTTGGCGACGTTCTAACAAATGGCTTTGGGGGACAATGTTCTAGAAGGACTAAACTGTAGCCTTCTCATGTCTAATTGCACAATGAGAAGTGTGCTGGAGGTGTTTTTTTTTTTTGCACACAAAATTGAATGCAGCTTGATAAGTTAAAACTTCCTCAAACCTGCCTTGTTTGCCATTTATGATCAATATGCAACTGAATAATAGCCATCCATCAACATTTGCAATTCTCTAGATTGTCTAGTGCAGTTCTCCAGCCAAGTAATCTGAACTTGCATACAAAATTGGCTACAAAGGTGTATTTGGGGAGAAATTCCTTTGTAGTGCCTAAGTTGTTGCTTAGGTGGAATCTAAACACATATAAAAACATTCTGAAAATGCTTTTTTAAAAAAGCATGTTAAAAAATCCATTGAATTTTACATAAGGCTCACCATCACCATCTAGTGTCACATTGTATATTGCACCAAAATCACACTTAAAACGTTTTATTTGCAGCTGTATAGTCACTCTGTAACTCTACAGCAACCACTCTGTTGACCACCCCACCCTTTCTCATGGAGCCCCCGTGGAGGTGAGATCTCATAAGGGAAGGGCGTGTGCTGTGTTATTGACAATATACCTGATGAAATATGTAACTTCAAGGTGTCACTCAGGTTCGGAATAGAGGTTATAAGGAACATTTTGCATTTGCCAACAGCAGCAAACATCTTTTTTTCTTCTTCACACCTTCTCTGGAGACATCTAGAGCAGGCATGTCCAACTCCAAGTAGGCTGTGATCTACTATCCAGTATCAAAAACTGGCAGTGATCTACTACACTCTTCCATTGTCATTTTTCAGCTTAAATATATTATATTTGGCTGGGGAAACACAGCCAGATGGGCAGGGTATAAATAATAAATTATGATGATGATGATCATGATAAAAAGAATAACAAATAATTACCCCCACATCAGTCCCCCTCCAAGGGCCCTTGGTGCACACCCGGAAATGTCCAATTCCCCCTTTACCAAACAACGAGCTCCGTGGTGGGAGGGGCAGCTTACTTTCGAGTAAATGCAGCTAGGCTGGAGCTGGAAAGGTGAAGAAAGTTCAGCATCCACGCAGAACCAGGAGGGAGAAGGGACGGGCGTCACCGTCACTCTCAACATGCCATCCTTTCCACGGTTCCCTCCTCGGCGCCTCATGCCTTTCCAGGACTGGCCAGCTGGATGGGTGTCGGGCAAAGCCAGCAGCAGGAGCTGGGCACTTGAGGTGGCCGTAAGGATGTGGAGGTGGCGCCAGCACCAGCCAGAGCAATTGCTGCGGCGGCAGTGAGCAAGCCTGGCTAAGCAGAGCCTCGACCAGCCATGCCACCTGCAGAGTCATGTCGCTCCGGTTGCAGCTAAGCACATGCTGAAGGTGCCTGGCGGCCATGGGAGAGAGTGGCAGGCAGAGGTGAAGAGCCCGTAAATCGACGTGTTGAACATTTCTGATCTAGAGAAAAGAAATATCTGCTGTGTTGTCATCACACTCAGATAGTTCCTGCCCTTGGCTCGTTAAAGGCAGGGAAGTGAGGTTGGTAGAGAAACTCTTGAACGTTACATTATATTTACAGGTGGGTAGCCGTGTTGGTCTGCCATAGTCAAAACAAAATAGAAAATTCTTTCCAGTAGCACCTTAGAGACCAACTGAGTTTGTCCTTGGTATGAGCTTTCGTGTGCATGCACACTTCTTCAGATACACTGAAACAGAAGTCACTATATTTAAGAAGTCACTGAAACAGAAGTCACTATATTTAAGGATCTGGTGACTTCTGTTTCAGTGTATCTGAAGAAGTGTCCATGCACACGAAAGCTCATACCAAGAACAAACTCAGTTGGTCTCTAAGGTGCTACTGGAAAGAATTTTCTATTTTGTTACATTATATAATTCAGTTGCTTTGAATAGGCATCAGCGGGCAGACTCAGAGACCTGGAGTTGCTGCTTTGGCTCTCAGGTATATGGCTGTGAAGCCTGTAGTGAGGAAGAATCTCTCCCCTCTGTGGCTGCCTGTCTCTATAGGCTTTCTTCAACTCTCTAGAATCATAGAATCATAGAGTTGGAAGAGACCACAAGGGCCATCCAGTCCAACCCTCTGCCAAGCTCTTTTTCATTTCCTTTCTTTTACTGTGCTAGGAATTGTGGATTTGAATGGGCTAACATTATTTTTCTTCTCACCAGGTATGAGAAAAGAGAGAGGTTGGAGATTCCGTGTGCTTTCCCTCCACAGCTGAATGGCTCTCCAAACTCTGTGATATAAATAGTATGCTGGAGGATGTGATGAAGCAATTCAAAGGTAATGAGAAATGGCTGCAAGGATTTTATTCTGGGCACTTTATTAGTCCAAAACTTGGCATGCCGGTCTCTTGATGTATTTGCATTGTCTTGTATTTTGTTCTTGCTGCAGACAGGGATATCCCCTAATACCTTCCTTCTTGGTTGTCCAGCCATCATTTTATTTTCCTCAGAATGCAACCCCCCAAATTGTCACTCTGGTGCATGGGGGGGGGGGAGAAATGGCGGCTGCCGCAAAGAGAGAGAGCCTGAACCAGAGGGCATAGCAAAGTTAAGAAGTTAAGATTCCCCCCCCCCCGAATGTATATCTGGGGTGGTCCTTTTGGAGGATCTCAAACTCTGAAGGAGACTATAAAAGGGCATTTGGAAACACCCTGTTTGCCTCCTCCTCAGGCTTGTCTCCCAGCAGTGAAGCAAAGGCCCAATACTTCTCCTCAGATGTCCACCCACAGCTGCCTTATCTAGTGCTGCAACCATCACAATCTCCTGAGAGTTCACAAATTAACCATGAAATCAAGCACACAGGAGCCCAAAAGGGCAGAATTATGTTTCTTAATAGCCTGGAAGTTTTTTAAAAGGTTTGTGAGGCAGGACTTCCCTTTGCGCAAGAGCTCTTCCCTTCCTTCCTCTGCAATCTGAGTTTCTCAATACATTTAATGATTCTGGCTTAAACAATACCCCTCATCACTTTACTTGGGGCAGATATTAAGGCTGCCTCTATCTCCCCTCTTCATCCTTTTCCAGGATTGCTTTTGCACTGCCTCCCCTCCAGTCCTCCACTATAGACCCCAATCTCAGTGATAACATTCATAGACCATTCGGTTTTTTTGCTGAATATTTTTATTCTGCTGTTTTTAAGTCTAGTTTATCACTGTTCTGTTTCAAAGTTCTAGTTATTTTCATTGGTTCTTTCTATTATTTCCTTGTTTTAAAACATTTGTTTTACTACCTAATATTTTACTTGATTTAAGGAAACAATAGATGCTGCATTATGAAGTGTTATTTTTGTACAAATATTTATTGTAATGTTTTATTGTGTTTTTATATATGTTGGAAGCCACCCAGAGTGGCTGGGGCAACCTAGTCAGATGGGTGGGGTACAAATATAATTACTGTTATTGTTATTGGAGGAATAAGAGTATAATGCTTAAACCTTATCTTTTTGCTTCCTCAGACTCTCTTTTATTCAGACAACAGCTTCAGAAAGGTAAATTTCTGATTAAGGCCCAAATTCACAGGAGGGATGGGGACTGGTGTGTCACTGGGGTTAAAAAATATTTTCTGCTGACTTTGCAACCATCATCAATACCTTTGTTGTTCAGTTGTTCAGTCATATCCGACTCTTCGTGACCCCATGGAGCAGAGCACGCCAGGCACACCTATCTTTCACTACTTCCCACAGTTTGGCCAAACTCATCGAAGTCGCTTCGAGAACACTGTCCAACCATCTCATCCTCTGTCGTCCCCTTCTCCTTGTGCCCTCCATCTTTCCCAACATCAGGGTCTTTTCCAGGGAGTCTTCTCTTCTCATGAGGTGGCCAAAGTACTGGAGCCTCAACTTCAGGATCTGTCCTTCCAGTGAGCACTCAGGACTGATTTCTTTAAGGATGGATAAGTTTGATCTTTTTGCAGTCCATTGGATACCTTAATACAGTACCTTAATGCTGGTTAATAGTTCCCACTGAAGCTTTTGAATAGTCTGAGGTTAATAGTTTGCTTTTCTGTGTGACAAAAAAAGACAAAAAAAAAAAAAAACCACTTCAGAAGAGCCATGGTTGGCCAGACCAAGAGTTCATCTACTCCAGCATCCTCTTTCCAACAGGAACCAAACTGATGCCTACAGGAAACCCACAAGTAGGATTTCAGAGCCAGCCTTGTAAAAAACCATATTCCCTATTATAGCTTCTGATAACCGAATCTTCCTCAGATGCCAGGACCCAGAAATATCATAGTGGTTGGTTCAGTTTTATTTTAGGCAAGAAATTCACTAAGGTGGATATCTGAGGACTGCTGGCTAGTAAATACAGCTTGTTTGGCTAGTAACCTTTTTAGACTTCTGTTCCTAGAAAAGCTGCTTTGAGGTAACTGCTTCTGAACACAGAACATTTAGGTGTCATGACAAATACCTTGCAACAAGCTCTGTAAAACCAGCTTCTTTTCAAGCTGATTTGTTGAGTAACTGCAGTTTTAAAAAAGCACATCTACACTGAGTTTCTTCCTGAATCAGTTACAGGAGGGGGAAACACCCAGTTACTGAAAACTGAGAAAACTGAGAAAGTGAAACTTAACTCCATCTCTGGAGTGAGGAAGCCACTCTTTGTGCTGAAGCCACTTGTTCCATCTTTCTGGAGTTGCTCAACAAATCATCTGGTAAAACTGGTTCTGTTCGCTCTTTCTGGCAAGGTCATGCTGTTTATAATAAATAATAAGGCCAGAAGGAGCCTGGGTTTCACTTCCTATCTCCTTCCTTCTGGTGTGGTGTTCTGTATATAGTGTTAAGGTTTAGACTTATTATACGTTATTGTAAGTTCAAGTCTGCTGCAACTGGATTTCTTATGGACAGTGCCAATCCTGACAAACCCCCTAACAAAAGCCTGCTCCCCCCAAAATTCCTGGCTATGCCCATGCGCTTAAAGACTCAGAGTGAAAAACACACGGAAGAGAATGAATTTGAAGATGAATCATTGAAGACAAAATCATTTCACTGCTAGATAGGACTCCGGAGCTGAGCAGCCAACCAAGATGTCCAGGCCAGGAGGCAGAGCCTTAGCAGGGGGCAGGAGGGGGGGTCTAGCCAGTACTTTTGCCCCAGGTGAAGCTTCCAGGAGGGCATCTCTGAGGCTTCCAGCCTGTTGGCTATTTACTGTGTGTATATATAAATGTGTCTGGCAGGGTGCCCAACTGGGTCTTTGACCTGGGTGACAGAAAGCCTATTTTCACCCCTGCCAGGAGGGGAGAGCATCATTTCTAGCTGCTACAAAGCTCTCACCTTGGAGAGGTGAATTTTCTTGAAGCACAGACAGCTCCTCCACATTTTAACATAGTCTGGGGACTCAGCTATACTGCTGCAAATAACAGGTAGGGAGCCATGTTGGTCTACCATAGTTGAAACAAAATCTATATATATAAACGTTCAAGATGGGTTGTTTGATGTAGCCGCAATGCTCCGTAACTGCTTGACCAATTCTCTTTGAATTTGGACACAACATTCCATGGATATATGGGAGTGATCTTGCATACCTGGATTGCAAATATACCACACCTTTCATAGGTGGAAATATGATTTTACATCAAAAAAATTTACCCCCTCTAGTGGACGTTTGAAGGTATAGCACAGTACACCCGTTTCTAGCCCCTTCTCCTCTTTTTCGACCGGCACTGCCAGCAACCAATAGAAAGACAGATCACCCTAAGACATTGCCCGACCTGCACAGACCTGCAAAGCGCCCCCCGCCATTTCCAACCTCACATCGCCCACACACAGAGTCGAGGCGCCCAAACCGGTAAGCCCCCGTCCACAAGTAGCTCCCTACCCTCGCCCACCTACACAGGCAGCGACTTTTACACAGAGCAAGCTTATTGCGTGCCCACCACCCCCTGTGCAGAACCGAGGGCCGAAAACAAAACTTTACCCCATTCCCACTTTGTGCCGTTTCCTCCGCCGCCTCCACACAGCCAGTCTGCCAGAAAATCACACCTCCGCAATTGCAGCACTCGCCTTGCACATATCCACAGTTGCGGAGCTGAGGCGCACAAACCGTAACCCGCAAAGCCCCCCTCCTCAAGTTGCTGCCTTCCCTCACCCACTTCCACAGGCTACGACATTACAACAACGGAAACACCGCCTGTAAAGAGCAAAGGCAGAGAAAAAAGCCATGGCTGCCATTTCCTCCCTCACCTCGCCCACCTCCACAACCATAACGCCGAAAAACAAAACTTACCCAAGTCCCGATTTCTGCCGCTTCCTCCGCCGCCTGCACAGAGCCACTCCACCACAAAAACCACACACTCACCTCGCACACATCCACAGCCATGCCATCCAAAAAGACAAATTTAACCTGACACCGCTTCCCAACAAATCCTCCACCACGTGCACAGAAACAAGCCCGCCCAAAAACGCACGCCATGCCAACACCTTACCCGGCTACATCAGGGGTAGAGAACCTAGGGCCCGTGGCCGGATACGGCCCACTTGCCTTCTAAGTCCAGTCAATGGACGGTCTGGAAATCACCACGTTTTAAGTGCCCTTTTAAATAAAATGCATCTCTGGGTTATTTATGGGGCCTCCCTGCTGTTTTTACATGAGTAGAAGGTGTACTTTTATTTAAAATGGATCTCTAAGTTCTTTATAGGACATAGGAATTCATTAATATTTTTCAGAAAACATACCCCGTCCCAAGGACATAGGAATTCATTTATATATTTTTCCAAAATATAGCCCATCCCACCACAAACACCTCCAAAGTGCACAAAGACAACAACTACACATCAAAAACACACGCAGACATCCTACACTTCAACAAAATAGGTATAAAACCCCTACATTTCCTCTTTTCCACTATTCTTCCTTTTCCAATCCACATTATTAGCCACAGCAATGCGTGGCTGGGTCACTAGTAAAAAATAAGAAGCGAGTTCCTTCCTAAATCAGTACAGGAAACACCCAGTTACTGAAAACTGGGGAAAATGAAACTTAACTCCATCTCAGGAGTGGAGGAAGCTACTCTTTGTGGTGAAGTCTTTGGGCTGAAGCCACGTGTTCCAGCTCTCTGGAATATTTCAAGGATCCAGTGATCATCCCAGAGTGTGGGCAGAACTTATGCAATCCTGCTAGATCTAGGTTGCCATATTTCAAAATGTAAAAATTCCTGGCAACCACAAAGGGCTGAGTAACCACTGTTATATTCTTCAATGGGGTTGTTCCATGACAGATCACCACATTATCTGAACTGGGGGCCCCTCATCACCCACCCACTGGGAGCCCCAAATGACCATATCATACAGACATGCCTAAGGAAGGCAAGTCCTCTCCTCTCCTACCCCCTCCCTCCTGTTCACAAACACAGAAGGGCTGAGTAAATGATGGGCTTGAGGGTATCCTGATCAAGTTTGCAGATGACACCAAATTAGGAGGGGTGGCTAATACCCCAGAGGACAGGATCACACTTCAAAATGACCTTAACAGACTAGAGAACTGGGCCCAAAGCAAACAAGATGAATTTTAACAGGGAGAAATGTAAAGTACTACACTTGGGCAAAAAAAATGAAAGGCACAAATACAGGATGGGTGACACCTGGCTTGAGAGCAGTACATGTGAAAAGGATCTAGGAGTCTTGGTAGACCATAAACTTGACATGATTCAACAGTGTGATGCAGCAGCTAAAAAAGCCAATGCAATTCTGGGCTGCATCAATAGGAGTATAGCATCTAGATCAAGGGAAGTAATAGTACCACTATATTCTGCTCTGGTCAGACCTCACCTGAATACTGTGTACAGTTCTGGGCACCACAGTTCAAGAAGGATACTGACAAGCTGGAACGTGTCCAGAGGAGGGCAACCAAATGGTCAAAGGCCTGGAAACGATGCCTTATGAGGACGGCTTAGGGAGCTGGGTATGTTTAGCCTGGAGAAGAGAAGGTTAAGGGGTGATATGATAGCCATGTTCAAATATATCAAAGGATGTCATATAGAGGAGGGCGAAAGGTTGTTTTCTGCTGCTCCAGAGAAGCGGACACGGGGCAATGGATTCAAACTACAAGAAAGAAGATTCCACCTAAACATTAGGAAGAACTTCCTTACAGTAAGAGCTGTTCGACAGTGGAATTTGCTGCCAAGGAGTGTGGTGGAGTCTCCTTCTTTGGAGGTCTTTAAGCAGAGGCTTGACAGCCATCTGTCAGGCATGCTTTGATGGTGTTTCCTGCTTGGCAGGGGGTTGGACTGGATGGCCCTTGTGGTCTCTTCCAACTCTATGATTCTATGATTCTAAAGGTTCACTGGGTGGTTTGTTTCACTGCAATACGTTGAATACAGAAAGAAGAAACAACTGATTTAAAACCAACAAGGAAAGTATTATTGTGGGGAAAGTATGGAAGAAAGAGAGAAGTATCCCCAGTCCTGTATGCAATGCAAAGAAGTCCCATTCTTTGAGAGGAATCTGGTTCCTGGGGTTTTCTGGCTCAGGATGTCCATCTCTGACTCTCGGCTGATTCTGCCTCTCTTCTTTTTCCAACAGCAAATGTCACTCTGGATCCAGACACAGCCCATCCCTGCCTCATCCTGTCCGAGGATCGGAAAAGCATGAGATGGGGAGACAAAAAGCAAGACCTGCCTGACAATCCTGAGAGATTCAATGACTGGCCTTCTGTGTTGGGACGTGAAGGATTCACAGCAGGCAGACATTTCTGGGAAGTCACTGTGGGAAGTGAGGGAGAATGGGCTGTAGGGGTTGCCAGGAAGTCTGTGAGGAGAAAGGACGACTTTCTCTTGAGAATAATTAATACCTTCTGTGAGTTAAGTTATGAGGAAGGGATCTGGGCTGTGGGGAAATTGAGAGGTAAGTACAGGGTCTGCACCTCCCCTGATTCCTCTCCTCTGTCCCTGAGTGCGGAACCCAGGAGGATCCGAATAACTCTGGACTGTGAAGCAGGGGAGATGTCTTTTTCTGGTGCTGACTCAGGAGCCCATCTCTACACGTTCTCAGTAGCCTCGTTCTCTGGAGAGACCCTCCTCCCTTTCTTTTACCTGAGGGGAGATAAAATCCACCTCAGGATCTCCTAAGGGCAGGGGTGGGGCGGGGCGGGGGGGGCGGTCCGCCCCGGGTAGCGCTCTGGGAGGGTGACACTTGGGGCAGGGCCCCGCCCCCATCGGCGCCTCCAGCCAGCACTCCCTGAGCGGAGCCGGGACATGGAGAGGGTGGGGTGGGCCAGCGAGAAGGGCCCCTTCTTGGTGGCTCAGGCGGAGGCGTCGCTCCGTGCACATGCGTCATGATGTCATGCGCACGGAGAGAAGCCCCGCCCCCCAGGGGTGCCGCTTGGCTTGTTATGCCCCTGCCTAAGGGGGCTAAATTTGCCTCACAGGAACAGTTGGAGTTTCTCTCCAAAGAAGAATGACAGATATAAAACCAAATATCTCAAGAGCTCTTTTGACAGCTTTGCACAGGCCCTTAGAGATGACTCACTCTAGTCACAATCAGTAGAAGAAAACAGACAAAAAATGGGGCTTGTTTTTTTAAAATTTTGTTTTATTTTATTTGCTTCTTCCTTCCCTTTCCCGGAATTCCCTCTGCAGGTTATTTCTTAAAGAGACAATATCACTTTAACAGTCCCAATAAATATGTTCCTGAATGTTCCTGCACTGACTTCAGTGGGGCTTTTGGCTGTTTAGATGTGTTTAGGATTACAGCTAATGAGGCTGGACTCCAAATCCCATCTGCCTTGTCCAGTATCTGGTCAGAGATGATGGGATTGTAGTCCAGCAATGTGGGGATAGCCAGCAGATGGGACGACCAGTAATCCCGGAGTTCCTGCTCCCACTGCGTTGTGAAAGGGTCCGCTGGCTATGATCTGAAGGTAGTTGTTGTGAGTTTTGAAGGTTACTGAAGGTTTTCGAAGGTTTTCTGCAGGTATCTGAAGGTTCCGGAGATTCCGGAGGTCTCCGGATAGAAAGATAGGCTAAGCTAGGTAGCGGCCAAAATTTAGAAGGCCAAACAAAAGCTTTTGAAATAAAAGAAATAAAAACTAAGAGACTGCAGTCAATGGTGAAGAAGCTCTCAACTGCTCTGTGCGGCTGGTTTTGCTTTCAGTTTCTCTCTGGCTTGTCTCGCACTGATGTTCTCTCTAGCTTGTCTCGCGCGTTCTCCACACACGCTACAGAGAGCGGAGGCTATTTATTAAGAAATCAAACATCGTCACAACATTTACAAGAACCAATCACAAACTTGTCTCTAAGCTAGTTTCTGGGCGGGAAACTATCAACTGACCATTACATTGGCTAAATTGGCGCGCTTTGCCCAAACGCGGAGGGATCCATGCAGCAAACTCTCTGCTGGATCCTTTGCCCTTCCTTCCTAACACGGAAGGTTACCTTAAAATAAACATAAACAAACAGGTGCAGGAGCACCTTAAAAACATATTCCCACGGACTTCCGGTTTCTCCGCCCTCCATTCCGGTGAGCTTAGCGGGTTCTCCGCGACTAAGCAGCTTCCAGAGGACAAATTTGGGGCAACGCAGAGGCTACGCGTCCCCACGAAGGTTCTGGGGGTGACCCAGGACTGAGAGTGTCCTGCAGCGCCAAAAAGAGGGGAGCTTCGGAGTCCGCGTCTTTAACCAGGGGTGAGACAACGGAGCACCACCAAGCGCAAGGAAAAGAGCAGTCCTCAGAAGCAAGCCTCAAAACCCCGGGAGGGTAAGAGCGGCGGAGAGATTTCTTACAAATATCAATCCCTTACTACAGACTAAGTAGGGCTACTAAAGAAAAAATAATAAAAAGCCCAGAGAGGGGGAGAAGGGGTTAAAAGCAGAAGCTAATCTTCAAAAAGACCAGACGCAAACTGCGGGGGTCGTGTTAATCTATACCCATAAAGATTGCCCCAAAGGAAGAAAGAACGGGACAGTTTGTTTTCCTGTTAATTAATGAAGCAACACAGAGATCTATCTTATTGTACTTGAAGGAAAGCACAGAGTGTTAGCAACAAGTAGCTCGAAAAAAAGGAAAAAAAGCTAAAGAAACAAGCTAAGGCTAAAATATCCTTCTCAGCAGCAGCAGCATTATCTCCGTGAAAAACTCCACCAAAAAGGAACACACCGTCAGTGTGGTCAGTGGGGAAGGAGTGGAAAAAACACAGACACCCAGGAAATAAGGGAAACAAAAGAAGGCAAAGAAAAGCATTTAAGAGACTGGGATTACAAATTTATTAATGGACTTACAAGGCTGAGAAATGGCGTAGCGTGGTCTAACAGAGGGCTGGATCAACAAAGATTGGAAAGGAATGACTAGACAATAAAGCAAGAAGGGGCGGAGTAAAAGAAAACAAAGAGAGGACTGGTAAGGAGAAAAGAGAAAACCTCCCAACGTCAAGAAAAGGAAGGTAATAAAGCGACACCTGCTGGTGAGGAAGTGGAAAAGCACTAACCAGAGGCAGCCTTAGCCTGAAAAAAGAAAAAAAAGAACTTTTACCTCTGAGAGACTGAGGAACCTAAAGGTGGAAAAAGACAGGAAATATCCAATCAGTGTAACAAGAGAAAAGGAGAAGATATTCTGAATAAGTGAACAGTATATTAATAATTGAACTGAACCCAAAACAATATTAATAATACCAACAATACCAATACTTAGAGGTTAATAGGGGGGGGGCAACAAAACAAGGGAAAGGGGGGAGGAAAAAAAAAGAAATTGGTTTATTTTATTTTAGTTTTATTTTAGTTTTGGATGGTTTCTGGTGAAAACAAGTGAGGAATATATCCGGAATTTGGGGGTGACCCTTTGGAGGAATTAAGGGAAAACTGATCAGGTATAATATATTGGGTATAATCTGCATTTCATACAAAGACTCTGCGTTTAAAGCTCTCATAAAAGGAAAGACTGAAAACTGGGATATAGACACTGGCTATTTAACGCTATTTACTGTTCAGAGAACAAGGTCAACAAAGTACTGGTTAATCCATGTCATCGAATAAAAAATATAATTCGGGGCCATCGTATAATCAACAGAGTAGAAGGAACTCAGGATTAGATCAAGAAATGGAACTAAAAGAACTTATATTAAGTCTGAAAGGAGACATAGGTGAGATGAGGAAGGATTTCAATGTTATGAAAAATGAAATGAATGAGAAAGTGAAAGGCCTAGAGGAAAAGCTAGACAAGATGGGGATAAAAACTGATGACAATACAAAAGCAATCGCAGATTTGAAAACTCAGGTGAGAGAACTTTCAGAAGACAAAAAAGAATTGGAAAAAGCAGTAGCGGACCTTAAAATAAAAACACAACATTTAGAAGAATCTTATAAAAAGGTTGCAAAAGACTCAAGAGAGAGCAGGAAAGAATGCGAGAGGGTAAAGAAGGAAAATGATGATTTTAAAATCACACAAGAGGCGACATGGGATGCAATGTCCATTCTTCAGATGCAGAATAAGGAGAAAATACTCAGGATAAGAGGGGTACCTGAAACTCCAGAAGAAAATATCCAACAAATTTTAACAAAGGAGTTAGCTATTTGGCTGGAAATAAAAGAGGATGAAATTTTAGAAAACACAGAATCAGCATTTAGAGTTAATTCCAGAAAAGCAAAGGCAAACAAATGGCCTGGAGATTGTTTAATTACTTTAACATCAAATAAATTAAGAAACATGATCCTCCAGCGTAGAAGAAAGAAACCTTTCAAAATACAAGGAGAAGAAATTATAATTTTAAAAGAAATTCCGCCCCGCCTGCTTAAAAAGAGAGAAGGTTACCAATTCCTAACAAAAGCCCTAAATGCAAAGTCAATATTTTACAAATGGGAGTTCCCTGAAGGAATTTCCTTCAATTTTAAAGGAAAAAGGAGAAGATTAGAAACAGTGGACGATGCAAAAAAATTCCACAGAACATACAGAGGCGAGCTTGGGGGCGAAAAATATTTAGGAGAAAAAGAATCCAGCCCAAAAAATGTACAAACAAAAGGTATAAACTCAGACCGTAGCTTGGACAGTGAATAAGGAAAAACAAATAAAAACAAACCATTGATCCAAAAGGAAGAAGAGTTTTAAAAAGTAAGAAACATAACATCTGAAACAACACCAGAATATAAAGTCACTGCAAATAAAAGCTTGATTATTTTTTTTTCTTTTTTTTAATCTATATAAATAAAGATGAAGTTAAAACTTTTGTCTTGGAATGTTAATGGATTAAATGATAAGAAAAAAAGAAACAAAATAGAATACATACTGAAAAAGCAAAAGAACGACGTGGTCTGCCTACAGGAGACACATGTAACAAAAGATCATAAGAGAGTTTTGATTAACCCCAAGCTAGGAAAAGAATTTATAGCTGCTGATCAAAAAAAAAGAAGAAGAGGAGTAGTGATGTATGTTAGACCTAATCTAGAACCAGATTTATTATTTTCAGACCCCAAAGGAAGAATACTGATAATAAAAATCACGAATCAAGGAGAAAAAAATGTAATAGTAGGAATATATGCACCTAACATAAGAAAAGCCGCATTTTATAAGAAACTAGAAACGCTGCTGATAGAGTATTTAGAATATAAAATAATACTAATGGGAGATCTAAACGGGGTACCAGACCCACATTTAGATAGATCGGGAGGGAAAAAGAACCAAGGGAAATTGCCGACGACCTTTTCTAAAATGGGGGAGAATATGGAACTAGTAGACACCTGGAGATATAAACACAAAACGGAGAGAGAATATACCTACTTCTCTGAACCTAATAAATCAGCTAGCAGAATCGATGCCATTTGGATTTCAAAAGAAATGTTAAGAAGGATTGAAGAGGTAAAAATTCTGCCCAAAACAATCTCCGACCACAATCCGGTTCTGTTGAAAATAAAACCAGAATGGACAACAGGGATTTGGAGGTGGAAACTAAACGAATCCCTCCTGAAAGACGAAAAGATTGTAGAGGGTGCTAGGAAAACCCTGAAAGAGTATTTTGAATTAAATAACAAGCAAAATACCGATGTAAGATCAATCTGGGACGCTAGTAAAGCGGTCATCAGGGGATATTTTATAAAACAAAATGCGATTTTAAGAAAGGATAATGAAAGGAAAAAAGCAGGACTACTGGAGGAAATAAAGAAAAAAGAAAAAGAATTAAACAAAAAACCAGGAGATGAGAGTATTAAAAGGGAACTTAGATTACTACAGGCAGAATACACATCTAAAATAGAACAAGAAATACAATTTAACTTGAGAACCTGGAAACAAAATAACTTTGAGTTTGCAAACAAACCAGGTAGATACCTGGCTTGGCAACTCAAAAAAAGGAGAGAAGAAAAACAAATAAATAGACTAAAAATAAATGAGAAATACATAGATGACCCAAAGAAAGTAATGCAAAGTTTTGTAAGATACTATGAAGATTTATATAAGGAAAAAACAAATAAAGGAGAGAGGGTGGAAGAGTATCTTCGTCAGTATAAAATCCCAGAAATAGATAAGGATAAACTACAAACACTTGAAGATCCGATAACACAAGCAGAAACCAAGAAAGCTATCCAGAGAGTTAAAACAGGCAAAACACCTGGCCCAGATGGTCTTCCAGCGGAGTACTACAAAAAGATGATAGAATTGTTAACAACCCCATTAACTGAGACAATGAATAATATCTTAAAACAAGGTAAGATACCCAATTCATGGAGAGAAGCCTACATAACTCTCATACCGAAACAAGGAGGTGACCCAGAACTAATATCAAATTATAGGCCAATATCACTTTTAAATAGTGACTATAAAATCTTTGCAAATATAATGGCCAATAGATTAAGGGAGGCTATAAAGGAGGTTATCCACCCTAATCAAACTGGATTTCTCCCGGGCAGACAAATAGCTGGAAACACAAGGAATGTTATAGATATTCTAGAATATTTAGAAGCACATAGCGATAAGAAGGCTGCCCTTGTATTACTAGATGCCGAAAAGGCATTCGATAATGTGTCCTGGGACTACATGAAGAAGCAACTGGAAATAATGAACTTTGGAGTAAAATTTACAAAAGGAATAGAGGCAATATATGAAAAACAAACAGCTAGATTGCTGATAAATGGTAACTTAACAGAAAACATCTCCATTTCAAAAGGGACTAGGCAGGGGTGCCCTTTGTCGCCCCTGCTATTCATACTAGCAATAGAACCTCTACTCCACAGTATCAGAAAAAATGAGAATATAAAAGGGATACGGATTGGAGCAAAAGTCTATAAAATAAGAGCTTTTGCTGACGATTTAATAATTACGATTCAAGATCCTGAGCAAAGTTTAATAGCAGCAATAGAGGAAATTAAGAAATTTGGAGAAATTATGGGGCTGAAAATAAATATGCAAAAAACCAAAATTCTGACAAAAAACCTCACAGGGGATGAGAAAAAAACTCTTCAAGAAAAGACAGGGCTAGAAATAAAAAATAAAGTCAAGTATCTGGGGATCTGGATATCAAATAAATGTCTACATTTGTATGAAGATAATTACTGTAAAGTGTGGAAAGAAATCAAGAAAGACATGGAAACCTGGACCAAACTCCACCTTTCATTTTGGGGAAGAGTGTCAGTGGTAAAAATGTGTGTCCTCCCTAAAATGATGTATCTATTCCAAACGATGCCCATTCTAGGAGGAATGAATTGTTTTAGAGAATGGAAAAGGGAAATATCTAAATTTATATGGAGTGGGAAAAAACCTAGGATCAAACATCTGTCGTTAATAGATAAAAAGGAGAGGGGAGGCTTCGCACTGCCGGATTTGGAAATATACCACGCAGCAGCTGGACTAAATTGGTTAAAGGATTGGATCACACTAAGAGATACAGACATACTCGATTTGGAAGGCCACGACAACAGGTTCGGTTGGCATGCATATCTAATCTATGAAAAAGTAAAGGTCCACAGGGGTTTTTTGAGCCACATTGTGAGAAAATCATTGTATAAGATCTGGAATAAGTACAAAGGAATCTTGGAGCCAAAAATACCCCTGTGGATGTCGCCAACCGAAGCCATAGCAGTTAAAAGACCGAACATGAAAGCAAACTGGCCAACGTATAGAACAGTACTGGAATTAAACAATGATAACTTCAAACTGAAAAAATATGAGGAAATTAAGGGCTACCTAACGGACTGGCTCCAGTATTTTCAGTTAAATCAAAGATTGGCAATAGATATAAAGCAGGGAATAGCGAGGGAGACATCCAAATTTGAAAAAGATCTAATCTTGATTAAAGGGAAAAATATTTCACGAATTTATGACCATCTTTTAGAGTGGGAAACCAAAGAAGAACAGGTTAAAACGGTAATGGTGAAATGGGCCCAGGATTTTGGGTATAACATATATATGGATCAATGGGAAAGACTGTGGAAGGAGGATGTCAAATTTACAGCCTGTTATACCCTAAGGGAAAACACCATGAAAATGCTTTACAGGTGGCACCACACCCCCTCGAAATTATCGAAAATGTATAAAGGAGGGTCACCAAATTGCTGGAGATGCCAAAAAGCCGTGGGGTCTTACTACCATATGTGGTGGACGTGTGTAATTATTGGAGAATTTTGGGATAACATTTACAATGAACTGAAGAAATTGTTTAAAATTACTTTTAAAAAAACCCCAGAGATTTTCCTATTAGGAATTTTACCCCCAGAGATTAAAAAAGAAAGGAGAACGCTATTCATGTATGCTGTCACAGCAGCTAGAATTCTTGTGGCTAGAAAGTGGAAAAACGAATCAGTACCGACAATCCTAGAGTGGCAGATGCTAATGTTAGATTATTTGCAGCTGGCAAAATTGACAGGAGGAGTTAGAGGAGAAATGATGCAGAAAACTTTTGGTGAATGGAAAATATTTAAAGAATACATCAGAATATATTGCAATAATAAGGCCATATTAGCAGAACTAGAGTGATACTTGTAATTAAACAAATATCGAATACTATTGAAGATAAAGGAACGAGAAATTATGATCAAAACTGTGCAGACAAACAATGATGTAACGAAAGTACAATAAGAAAGATCGGAAGACTTGTATGTATGTATGTATGTATGTATGTGAGAAGTGTGGTTATGTAATTTAATTTTAACCCTTTTTGTGTTTTTCTTTTTCTTTGTTCTTTTTTCTTTCTCTTCTTTTCTTATCTGTATTGATGAGACTGTAAATATTTTTAATGTGTGTAAATAAAACCAATAAAGATTAAAAAATAAAAAAATAAAAAAATAAAAACATATTCCCACACAGCAACTTCCAGAGGGCATCACATTTGCTGGCTGCTTCAGACCTTTTGCGTGTGAGGTGATCGCAGTAACCACCACAGTAGAGAAACTCTGCCCTGGCCTCTGGACTTGTTTCCATCCCTCAGATGAAAATGCGCCTCTTCACCTGTTTGTGAGTAGAAGAGCTACACCTGCAAGACCTTCAGCTCCTGGAAGGGGCAGATGGAGCAAAAAATAAATAAATTCCAGCTTGGAATGACCTCAGTTGCACCAATGGTGGCACAGGATCCTGACCACTAAACCATGAGTGAGAACTCTCTAGTCCATTGAAAGGATTCCTAGACAGGAAATGGATTGAGAGGACTGGGTGGGGGGGGACTTTCCTGCTTTGATTGGAAAGCTTTAACATTTCAAATCCTGTCATCAGTGGCCTTCTCCGCATGGGCTGGAGTGTGGGGAATTTGCCAGGATCCCCATCTGCCCACAAGTCCACTTGGGGTGGGAGCCTTGCCCACCCACCCAGCTCTGTTCCCATTTAAACAGAATTAAATGGGAATTGTTTATATGGTTTATTTGATTTAACAAGATGTATGTACCGCTTGACAAAACCTCTAAGCAGTTTACCCAAAAAATAAATATAAACATTAAAATACTAAAGGAAAGGTGGATGAAAACAGGAATTTGAAAACATTCAAATGATAATTAAATTCAGCAATAGGCTTATCTTGATTTTTACATGTCAACAAAGCAAAGTATTTGGAAGCAGCCACCAAAAAGATTACAGTGAGCAGACCTGCCATATGTCAACTGGGACTTTTACCTGAGTGGCAGAAAGTCTAGTTTCACCCCTGCCAGGAGGGGAGAGCATCATCTTCAGCTGCTACAAAACTCTAACCCTGGAGAGGTGAATCTTCTGGAAGCACAGGCAGCTCCTCCACATTTTAGCTGTCTCTGGGGACTCAGCTATACAGCTGCAAATAAAACTTTTAAAGTGTGTTTTAAGTGCAATATACAATATGACTAGGTGCAACAACAACACATACACAAAGGTTTAAAAACAATGCCAAGCAATGAATCAAGGATTCTTGATGAAAGGTTAAGCAACTGCAGAGGACTGGAGAAGAGAAGTTTAAGGGGTGATGTGATAGCCATGTTCAAATATATAAAAGGATGTCATATAGAGGAGGGTGAAAGGTTGTTTTCTGCTGCTCCAGAGAAGCGGACACGGGGCAATGGATACAAACTACAAGAAACAAGATTCCACCTAAACATTAGGAAGAACTTCCTGACAGTGAGAGCTGTTCAGCAGTGGAATTTGCTACCAAGGAGTGTGGTGGAGTCTCCTTCTTTGGAGGTCTTTAAGCAGAGGCTTGACAGCCATCTGTCAGGAATGCTTTGATGGTGTTTCCTGCTTGGTAGGGGGTTGGACTGGATGGCCCTTGTGGTCTCATCCAATTCTATGATTCATTTTAAAAAAAATCACAACAGCACTGAGTTCCTTCCTGAATCAATGACAGGAAGGGAGACACCCAGTTACTGAAAACTGAGAAAGTGAAACTTAACTCCGTCTCTGGAGTGAGGAAACCACTCTTTGTGGTGAAGTATTTTTGCTGAACCCACTTCTTCCATCTCTCTGGAGTATTTCAATTATCCAGAGATCATCCAGAGTGTGGGCACAGTTTCTGCAATCCTGCTTGATCTAGGGTTGCCATATTTCAAAAAGTAAAATTCCTGACAACTGCAAAGTTGTTGAAAATTTAACTCTTTCACTGAGACAAGGAAGCCATGGCTGCTGCAGGGGGTCCCGTCCAAAGTCTGTGTGATGAAGTTACTTGCTCTATCTGCCAGGATTACTTCAAGGATCCAGTGACCATCGCAGAGTGTGGGGACAACTTTTGCCGAACTTGCTTGGTCCGACACTGGAGGAAATTGGAGGCAGTGGCTTTCTGCCCCCAGTGCAAAATAATTGTCAAGAGAAGGAGCCTCATCTCCAACCAGCACCTGGCCAAGGTGGTAGAAATAGCCAAGAAGCTCAGTCTTCACCTTCAGGAAGGGCAGGTCTGTGAGATGCACTGGGAGACCCTGAAGCTCTTCTGCAAAGACCACGAAACCCCCATCTGTGTGGTGTGTCACAGATCCAAGGAACATGAAAATCACAAAGTGCTTCCTCTGGAGGAGGCTTCTGAGGAGTACAAGGTAGGAAATTACTCTGAATCTTGATGAGGGAAAGAGCTGTGGATTCTTCTTGGGTGGTTTTCCATAATTTTTAAGTCCTAGCCTGTTATTTTTTATGTTTATATTTTATGTGTTGTTAGTAACAAATGGGCTGTAATGAGATTTGACTTATCGTGCAATACGGGAAGCCCCCCCCCATACCAAAAATGGTAATTTGTGATGTTTTTAAGATGGGTTATGTGAAAAATAAATAAATAAATAAATAATAAGAATCACTCTTAAATTATGAATTTCTGAGATTGAGGAAGATCTGGAATATTTCAGTGTTGTTTGGTTGGATTTCATTTCTTCTGTGCCAAATTGAGATAGAGAAAATCCTCTTTCCCCACAAGTTTCAACTAATCTCCTCAAGGAAAACGAACAAATGAAATTGAAAAAAAGAAAACAAATTAGAAATTCCCCGACTACTAATATCAGGGTACTGGAAGTCATCTCTCTCTCTCTCTCTCTCTCTCTCTCTCTCTCTCTCTCTCTCTCTCTGTGTGTGTGTGTGTGTGTCAAACCTGAGTTTTCCCTTTTCTCTTTAGGGAGAGATCTGCAACCGCCTGGAGATTCTGAGGAAAGAACGTGAAACCATTCTGGCCTCTCAGGCAGACCTGGAAAAGAAGAGCCAAGATCTCCTTGTAAGTTTCACTATTGTTAACTAAGGAGGGAGGAAGTATTTGAAGAATCAAGTTAGGACTGAGGAGGGATGGGGAAATCTATCAGCTCATTTCCATTTCTCATTTTTCCACATCAGAATATGATTTTAATTTTTTAAGAGTACTGTACTTCTGAAAATTCATCAGCATTTTAATATGAATTTTCCCTGATATCAAGATTTTCAATATTATTTTCCCCAACATGTGTATTTTTGCAAAGCACTCTTCAGTGCCTTTTCCATTCATTTCTCTATGTTATTTGCACTCATAAACATATTTTGTACATACTTTACCCCAGAATGTGCATTTTTGAATACACATCACCTATGCTAAGTTCATAGGAGTGTGAATTTCAAAGGATTGTTGTTTTTTAGTCCACGTATTTTTTCCCCAGAAAGTAGTTATGAGGTAAGTTCACCTTTGAATGCAAACTGAATTGAATTTCTTCGCCCTGAGGCAGCCCAACCCTTTTGAATATGAATGAGTAGGGTATATGAAATTGCAGGGACAGCCTGATTTTCCATAAATATTATTAATTAAGGGTCTTTCCAAATGTGCACTCTTGTTAACCTTTAAGAAACTAAAATCTTCCTGAGATGAGTTTTTAATGTCCACAGAGGCTCTCTGAATATTTTAGAACTCTGATTATGCCAGGTCCAAAAATGTGCAAGGAACCTTCATGGCTAGAAAAATGCTCCTTGCTTTAGGCAAAGGGCAAGTCAGCAGGAATATGTTCCTTACTCGGGGATCTGTTTTTCCTCTTTCCCTCTTCCTTCCTTCCTTCCTTCCTTCCTTCCTTCCTTCCTTCCTTCCTTCCTTCCTTCTTCTTGCAGAAATTAACAAAATCTGAGAAGCAGAGGACAGTGGAGAAGTTTAGACAAATGTGCCAGTTTCTGAAAGAACAGGAAAAGTGTCTGCTGAATGAGATAGAAGAGGTGGAGAAGGAGATTGCAAGGAGAAGAAATAAGCAGCTGGACAGACTCTCCAGGAAACTCTCCTCTCTTGAGAGGATCATCCAGGAGATGGAAGAGAAACGACAGAAGCCAGCGAGTGAACTTCTGCAGGTAAGAAGGTGGCAGGAACAGCACAAGGTTGTTCCCAAAGACAGTGTTGGCTCCAAAACTCCATCAATTCAAGATGCAAAAAGTGACAGTTAATGGCACCTCTGGCCAGGTCTCATGTACAGAAGCAACCAAGAGAACTGAGATGCTTTATTCCCCTTAATCCAGATTGTGTTAAAAGAACACTTCATGCCCTGTGGTGGGCTTCCCAGAGACTTTTATTTCCACCTTACAGCTAAGGAAAAATGAAAGAAAGGAAAAGTGAGCTCTAGCACTGAGCACAGTCACCTTTTTTGCTCCAAAATGACACCCCCAACACCTCTGCATTCAGACTGTCCTTTCCACTGCTGCCCTCCAAATGTCTCCACTCAACTTCTGGGCTGATCACCTACACCAGCCATGGAGATTTGTCCAAAATGGTGCTCTGGTATCAAATAATGCAAGAGCTTTGTTACAACTCAGAACAATTGTTACTGGTTAGTGCAGGAATAGGCAGGCTTTGGCCCTACAGGTGTTTTGGCTTACAACTCCCATGATCCCTAGATAACAGGACCAGTGGTCAGGGATGATGGGAATTGTAGTCCAAAACATCTGGAGGGCCGAAGCTTGCCTATGCCTGGATTAGTGTGTTTTTCTAAGCCCAGTAAGAAACCTGTCCTTGGTTAGTGAAATGTCCCCAAACAACGTTACATGGTTTCTGCCAACCGCCTGACACTTCCTTGACCTTTCCCAGACCATTTCTCTGTGAAAGAAACGATTAGGTGTTTTACTTCTCTGCTCCACTAACATTTGCTGGGATAAGAAACTCACTTGAACAAAATTCATTGCGTGTTGGAGGCATTTTATACTGTAGGTCAAGGGGTGTCCAAACTTTTTTCAAAGAGGGCCAGATTTGATGAAGTGAACATGCATGAGGGCGGACGAAAGATTGAAGTTGTTGAGCTTTTTAGGATTTTACCCCAGGAAATAAACTGCCACAGGGGCTGGATTAAACTGACCACTGGGCCAGATTAGGCCCCCAAAACAGACTTTGGACATGCCTGCTGTAGGTGGTTATTTGTTTCCAGAAGGGAAAAGGTAAGTGGGTTCCACTGACTGCACACTTACCGGTAGAGATGACCTGCCTTGTTTGCCCTTTCTGATCTATATGCAAACTGAATTACAGCCCCCCATTGACATTTGCATGTCTGGATTTTCCAGTGCAGTTCTCCAACTAAGTAATCTGTACCTGCATACAAAATTGTATACAAAAATGTATTTTGGGATAAATTCACAGAAAAATGCTTATGAATTTCTATTTTAAAAATTTCAAACTGATGTGGAAATGTAGAGAACTGACAATTGGAAAATCAAAAATTGACTCAAACCAGAATTGAATACGTACTTCAGCTATTCCTGCTCAAAGCTTTGGCATGTGGCAGACAGACAGGCCTCAGAGGGCAAGAGGGTTACTCCATTCCATGATCTGAAGTGTCTTCCTACAGTGGCCTGTGGTGTGCAATGATTTCTGTTCTCTTTCCCCTCTAGGTTGTGAGAAGCACCTTTGAGAGGTATGTAGTATGTGGATCCTACTCTTTTCTATTGGCCACAATCTGAAGGCTGAGAAAAGTCCAGACTCTGTGCCAGGACTGACCCTCCCCCAAAAAGGTGGTCTGCTTCATCCTCTGAGAGCACCTCATACTAGAGCAGAGCTTATATTACTTAGTAAAAGCAAGATACCCCCAAGTTGAAGAAACAATTTTTTTTAGCTTACTCAAGTGTCACTGTGACAAAGCTGTTGTACTTGCACAAGAAGAGAAAGTGACTTCCTTTGGAGGAACAAGTGCCTAAGTTGCTTACCTCAATATTTCCTCCTCTACAGCATCCTCTGTTGACCCCCCCCCCCAACCCAGGCCCTTACACACCCCTTCCCCATGGAGCTCTTGTGTGTGGGGGGGTGGAAGTGTGGAAGTTTTCACGAGGCAGCAGGAGATAGGGGAGTACTTCAAGGTGTCACTCAGGTTCAGAGCAGAGGTTATAAGGAACATTTCATATTTGCTGATATCAGTAGCCATTCTTTTCTTCTCTGTACCTTCTATGGAGACTCTATAGTAAGGAATTGCCAGCTGTGCTGTCAACACCTTCAGATAGTTCCTGCCCTTGTCAGGAACGTCAATGAAGTGAAGCTGTAGCAGAGAAACTCTGAGCATGACAATATTACATAATGGTGTTTCTCCTTTGAATAGACATCAGTGGGGAGACTCAGAGGCCTGGGGTGGCTGCTTTGACCCTCAGATGTCTGGCTGTGGAGCCCGTAGTGAGGAAGAATCTCCCCTCTGTGCCTGCCTTTCCCTCTAGGCTAGGGGTCAGCAAACTTTTTCAAAAGGGGGCCGGTCCACTGTCCATCAGACCTTGTGGGGGGGCCGGACTATATTTTGTTGGGGGGTGAATGAGCAAATTCCTAAGCCCCACAAATAATCCAGAGATTAATTTTAAATAAAAGGACACATTCTACTCAATCCACGGGCCGGATTTAGAAGGTGATTGGGCCGGATCCGGCCCCGGGGCCTTAGTTTGCCTACCCATGCTCTAGGCCAGGCATGGCCAAACTTGGCCCTCCAGATGTTTTAGGGCTACAGTTCCCATCACCTCTAACCACTGGTCCTGTTAGCTAGGGATGGTGGGAGTTGTAGTCCCAAAACATTTTGAGGGCCAAGTTTGGCCATGCCTGCTCCAGGCTTTCTGCCACTCTCTTCCTCCTTATGGATTTGAATGGGCTAACATTGTTTTAATTCTCACCAGGTATGAGAAAAGGAAGAGTTCAAAGATTTCATGGGCTTTCCCTCCACAGCTGAAGGGGAAGATCTCCAGATTCTGTGACATAGATCGTATCATTGACAATGCAATGAAGGAATTCAAAGGTAATGAAAAATGACCGCCAGGATTTTATCCTGGGCATTATATTATTACAAAACTGAGCATGGCAGGCCCCTAGAGTATTGCATTGCATTGTATTTTGTTCCTGCCGCAGACAGGGGTATCCCCACAGTACCTGCCTTCTCCGTGCTGCTTCCATCATTTCATTTCCCCCAGAATGCCCCATAAACCTTGTCACTCTGGTGCATGGGGGGTCGGAAGAGAGAAATGGTACTGCCACAAAGAGAAAAAGCCTGAACCAAAGTGTATAGCAAAGCCAGGGTTTTCTGCCTAATGGGTATCTGTTTACAGTTTTGCAGAACTTCCTTTTTCACTAGTTATCCATCTCCCTAGTCCAGACTAGGCATTTTGAAACAGCCTGTTCCCTCTTAGACTTGTCTCCCAGCAGTGAAGCAAAGGCCTGATCTATCTCCTCAGACGTCCATCCACAGCTACCCTATCTAGAGCTGCAACCAACACAATCTCCTTAGAGTTCCCAAACTATTCCTGAAATCAAGCGCACAGGAGCCCCAAAGGGCACAATTAAGTTTCTTAATAGCCTGGGAACATGGGCATAGCCAAGCCCACCCCCAATCAAGTGAAACAATAGAAATACTTAACTAACAACCCAATCACGTCACTTCTGCCCCCCCCCCCCCCAAAAAAATCCTGGCTACTCCCATGGCTTGGAAGATTTTCACAACATTTCTGAGGCCAGACTTCCCTTTGAATGAGAGCTCTGCCATTCCTTCCTGAGCATTTAGAAAAGGATGCTGTGATTACTAAGACCCAGCATGGGTTTCTCAGAAATAAGTCATGCCAGACCTATCTGATTTATTCCTCCAGTCCTGCACTGTAGACCCCAATCTCTGTGACAACATACATATACTGTTAGGTTTTTAGTTGAACATTTTTCTTCTGCTGCTTTTAAGTCTACTTTACCACTGCTGAGTTTTAGAGTTATTTTAATTGGTTCTTTCAATTATTTTATTGTTTTTAATTATTCGTTCTACTATTTAATATTTTACTTGAATATAAGGAAGCAACAGATGCTAAATTATGAAGTGTTATTTCTGCACAAATATTTATTTGAGGTACAAGAGTGGTACTTATACTTCATATCTTTTTGCTTCCTCAGATTCTCTTTTATTCAGACAACTGCTTCAAGAAGGTAAAAATTCTATTGAGCCCAAATTCGAAGGAGGGATGTGGACGGATATATAATTGAGGATAAATAATATTTTTTGCAGACTTTGCAACCATCATCAATGCCTTAACTCTGGTTCATAGCTCCCTCTAGATCCTTTGAAAAGAGAGAGATTACTTGCTTGCCTTTCCATGTGACTAAACCGCTTCGGAAGAGCGATGCTGGGTCATCCCAAGAGCCCATCTAGGTCAGGATTTCTTTGCAACAGGAGCCAAACTGATGCCTGCAGGGAGCCCACAAGCAGGAATTCAGAGGCAGCCTTGTAAGAGTCATACTGCGTTTCTCCGAAAATAAGACACCCCCCGTGGGCAGGTGGATGGCGCAGCTACGCCAATCTGCAGCCCCAGCAGGACTCCTTGCCTCCCTGAAAGTGGCTCCTCGCCCCCTCCTCCCCCTGCAAGGCAGCAGACAGTGTCTTATTGTCGGGAAAACACAGTAGCTGCGCCATCCGCCCGCCCACGGGGGGTGTCTTATTTTCAGAGAAACACAGTAGAATTATTAGAGTTGGAAGGGACCTTGAGGGTCACCCAGTCAACCCTCTAGAATGCAGGAATCTCAAGTAAAGCATCCATGATAGATGCCAATCCAACCACTGTCATAGATGCTTTAGTTGAGATTCCTGCATTGCAGAGGATTAGATTAGATAACCCTCAGGGTCCCTTCCAACTCTACAATTCTATGATTCCATGATTCTTACACGTTAGGGTGCAATTATATATTACTTTGTATACATATATTTAAAAAATGCTCAGGGGATCAGGAGAAGGTATATAGGAGATGGTGTTGGCACTAGCCAATAGGCTCCTACCACAGCCAAACTTTCATTGGCTATAATTTGACATGTGCAGGTTTTGTGCAGCTTTTTGCAAGGTTTTTGATCATACAAATGCAGGTACGTTTTCAGAACAGCAAATCAGCTTGAAAATAACAACTGCCAAAGACAAAATGTTATTCAAAGAGTTTTTAGCATGCATTAGGAAAGCAAATCTGTACGTAGTAGTATTGTGTTTTTAAGAGAACGGAAGTAAGGTTCACAAGGCAAGGAAATCTGCTGGGTTGCCTGAATCTATTTGTTCCCTCATCAAAATGTAACCATTGAGGCAGTAGTGGTCCTACCTCCAACTAGGGCAGAACTGGCTGGTGAATCTGCCCTAGAAAAGAAAGAGTTAATGACTGTTCTCTGCTTAACTGAATTGGGGAGCCCCCGCATCCCCAAATGGCCAATTCACACAGAGAGGCGCAAAGGAGGACAATTTCTCCCCTCTCGTGCCCTCTCCCTCCCCTTCACACAAAAAAGCTAAAGAAAAGTTTATTGGATTGTTTTGCTTTTTGAAGATACCCAGATTGACAGGAGGGGAACAATGTAAATACATGGACCATAAAAATAAAAAAGTAACTTATTTAAAACGCAACAAGCCAGATACTTACTGTGGGGAAAGTCTGGAAGAAGGAGAGGAAGGTCCCAATCCTGCATATGATGCAAAGAAGTCCCATTTCTGTTAGAGAGAATCTGATTCTTCTGGGTGTTTCTTGGATCAGAATGTCTTTTCTCTGCCTCTGAGCTGATTCTGCCTCTCTTCTCTTTTCCTCATCTTCTCCCCAACAGCTCATGTCACTCTGGATCCAGACACAACCCATCCCAGGCTCATTCTGTCCCAGGATCAGAAAAGCGTGAGATGGGGAGACAAAGAGCAAGTCCTGCCCGACAATCCTGAGAGATTCAATGAGTTGCCTTCCGTGTTGGGACGTGAGGGATTCACAGCAGGCAGACATTTCTGGGAAGTCAATGTGGAAAGTGGGATATGGTGGGCTGTGGGGGTTGCCAGGAAGTCTGTGAGGAGAAAGGGTGTCATTGCC